>NC_080408.1:54147859-54856789 GCF_030265065.1 Corythoichthys intestinalis
CTAAGTTTGAGGATTGCGCTCAAATCAAATGTCCTAGAACAGAATTTCCACATGTAACTACTAGATTGTGATACAATACACTATTGGGTGAAGTTTGGTTGACTTCTGCGCAGCGGTTTGGGAGTTAACATCAAAATTACATTTCTCGGCCATATCGCGTAGATCTCACTGTGAAAAAGCTTAAATGACTTTTTTAATTAAGTTTGATGATTGCGCTCAAACCAAATGTCCTAGAACTAAATTTCCAAATGTAACTACTAGATTGTGATAAAATACACTATTGGGTGAAGTTTGGTTGACTTCTGCGCAGCGGTTTGGGAGTTAACATCAAAATTACATTTCTCGGCCATATCGCATAGATCTCACTGTGAAAAGGCTTAAATGGCTTTTTTGACCTAAGTTTGAGGATTGCGCTGAAATCAAATGTTCTAGAACCAAATTTCCACATGTAACTACTAGATTGTGATACAATACACTATTGGGTGAAGTTTGGTTGACTTCTGCGCAGCGGTTTGGGAGTTAACATCAAAATTACATTTCTCGGCCATATCGCGTAGATCTCACTGTGAAAAGGCTTAAATGACTTTTTTAATTAAGTTTGATGATTGCGCTCAAACCAAATGTCCTAGAACCAAATTTCCAAATGTAACTACTAGATTGTGATACAATACACTATTGGGTGAAGTTTGGTTGACTTCTGCGCAGCGGTTTGGGAGTTAACATCAAAATTACATTTCTCGGCCATATCGCATAGATCTCACTGTGAAAAGGCTTAAATGGCTTTTTTGACCTAAGTTTGAGGATTGCGCTCAAATCAAATGTCCTAGAACCAAATTTCCACATGTAACTACTAGATTGTGATACAATACACTATTGGGTGAAGTTTGGTTGACTTCTGCGCAGCGGTTTGGGAGTTAACATCAAAATTACATTTCTCGGCCATATCGCGTAGATCTCACTGTGAAAAGGCTTAAATGGCTTTTTTGACCTAAGTTTGAGGATTGCGCTCAAATCAAATGTCCTAGAACCAAATTTTTACATGTAACTACTAGATTGTGATACAATACACTATTGGGTGAAGTTTGGTTGACTTCTGCGCAGCGGTTTGGGAGTTAACATCAAAATTACATTTCTCGGCCATATCGCATAGATCTCACTGTGAAAAGGCTTAAATGGCTTTTTTGACCTTAGTTTGAGGATTGCGCTCAAACCAAATGTCCTAGAACCAAATTTCTAAATTTAACTACTAGATTGTGATACAATACACTATTGGGTGAAGTTTGGTTGACTTCTGCGCAGCGGTTTGGGAGTGAACATCAAAATTACATTTCTAGGCAATATCGCATAGATCTCACTGTGAAAAGGCTTAAATGACTTTTTTTAATTAAGTTTGAAGATTGCGCTCAAACCAAATGTCCTAGAACTAAATTTCTAAATGTAACTACTAGATTGTGATAAAATACACTATTGGGTGAAGTTTGGTTGACTTCTGCGCAGCGCTTTGGGAGTTAACATCAAAATTACATTTCTCGGCCATATCGCATAGATCTCACTGTGAAAAGGCTTAAATGACTTTTTTAATTAAGTTTGATGATTGCGCTCAAACCAAATGTCCTAGAACGAAATTTCCAAATGTAACTACTAGATTGTGATACAATACACTATTGGGTGAAGTTTGGTTGACTTCTGCGCAGCGGTTTGGGAGTTAACATCAAAATTACATTTCTCGGCCATATCGCATAGATCTCACTGTGAAAAGGCTTAAATGGCTTTTTTGACCTAAGTTTGAGGATTGCGCTCAAATCAAATGTTCTAGAACCAAATTTCCACATGTAACTACTAGATTGTGATACAATACACTATTGGGTGAAGTTTGGTTGTCTTCTGCGCAGCGGTTTGGGAGTTAACATCAAAATTACATTTCTCGGCCATATCGCGTAGATCTCACTGTGAAAAAGCTTAAATGACTTTTTTAATTAAGTTTGATGATTGCGCTCAAACCAAATGTCCTAGAACTAAATTTCCAAATGTAACTACTAGATTGTGATAAAATACACTATTGGGTGAAGTTTGGTTGACTTCTGCGCAGCGGTTTGGGAGTTAACATCAAAATTTCATTTCTCAGCCATATCGCGTAGATCTCACTGTGAAAAGGCTTAAATGGCTTTTTTGACCTAAGTTTGAGGATTGCGCTCAAATCAAATGTCCTAGAACCAAATTTCCAAATGTAACTACTAGATTGTGATACAATACACTATTGGGTGAAGCTTGGTTGACTTCTGCGCAGCGGTTTGGGAGTTAACATCAAAATTACATTTCTCGGCCATTTCGCGTAGATCTCACTGTGAAAAGGCTTAAATGGCTTTTTTGACCTAAATTTGAGGATTGCGCTCAAATCAAATGTCCTAGAACCAAATTTCAACATGTAACTACTAGATTGTGGTACAATACACTATTGGGTGAAGTTTGGTTTACTTCTGCGCAGCGGTTTGGGAGTTAACATCAAAATTACATTTCTCGGCCATATCGCATAGATCTCACTGTGAAAAGGCTTAAATGGCTTTTTTGACCTAAGTTTGAGGATTGCGCTCAAATCAAATGTTCTAGAACCAAATTTCCACATGTAACTACTAGATTGTGATACAATACACTATTGGGTGAAGTTTGGTTGACTTCTGCGCAGCGGTTTGGGAGTTAACATCAAAATTACATTTCTCGGCCATATCGCGTAGATCTCACTGTGAAAAGGCTTAAATGACTTTTTTAATTAAGTTTGATGATTGCGCTCAAACCAAATGTCCTAGAACCAAATTTCCAAATGTAACTACTAGATTGTGATACAATACACTATTGGGTGAAGTTTGGTTGACTTCTGCGCAGCGGTTTGGGAGTTAACATCAAAATTACATTTCTCGGCCATATCGCATAGATCTCACTGTGAAAAGGCTTAAATGGCTTTTTTGACCTAAGTTTGAGGATTGCGCTCAAATCAAATGTCCTAGAACCAAATTTCCACATGTAACTACTAGATTGTGATACAATACACTATTGGGTGAAGTTTGGTTGACTTCTGCGCAGCGGTTTGGGAGTTAACATCAAAATTACATTTCTCGGCCATATCGCATAGATCTCACTGTGAAAAGGCTTAAATGGCTTTTTTGACCTAAGTTTGAGGATTGCGCTCAAATCAAATGTCCTAGAACCAAATTTCCACATGTAACTACTAGATTGTGATACAATACACTATTGGGTGAAGTTTGGTTGACTTCTGCGCAGCGGTTTGGGAGTTAACATCAAAATTACATTTCTCGGCCATATCGCGTAGATCTCACTGTGAAAAGGCTTAAATGACTTTTTTAATTAAGTTTGATGATTGCGCTCAAACCAAATGTCCTAGAACGAAATTTCCAAATGTAACTACTAGATTGTGATAAAATACACTATTGGGTGAAGTTTGGTTGACTTCTGCGCAGCGGTTTGGGAGTTAACATCAAAATTTCATTTCTCAGCCATATCGCGTAGATCTCACTGTGAAAAGGCTTAAATGGCTTTTTTGACCTAAGTTTGAGGATTGCGCTCAAATCAAATGTCCTAGAACCAAATTTCCAAATGTAACTACTAGATTGTGATACAATACACTATTGGGTGAAGCTTGGTTGACTTCTGCGCAGCGGTTTGGGAGTTAACATCAAAATTACATTTCTCGGCCATTTCGCGTAGATCTCACTGTGAAAAGGCTTAAATGGCTTTTTTGACCTAAATTTGAGGATTGCGCTCAAATCAAATGTCCTAGAACCAAATTTCAACATGTAACTACTAGATTGTGGTACAATACACTATTGGGTGAAGTTTGGTTTACTTCTGCGCAGCGGTTTGGGAGTTAACATCAAAATTACATTTCTCGGCCATATCGCATAGATCTCACTGTGAAAAGGCTTAAATGGCTTTTTTGACCTAAGTTTGAGGATTGCGCTCAAATCAAATGTTCTAGAACCAAATTTCCACATGTAACTACTAGATTGTGATACAATACACTATTGGGTGAAGTTTGGTTGACTTCTGCGCAGCGGTTTGGGAGTTAACATCAAAATTACATTTCTCGGCCATATCGCGTAGATCTCACTGTGAAAAGGCTTAAATGACTTTTTTAATTAAGTTTGATGATTGCGCTCAAACCAAATGTCCTAGAACCAAATTTCCAAATGTAACTACTAGATTGTGATACAATACACTATTGGGTGAAGTTTGGTTGACTTCTGCGCAGCGGTTTGGGAGTTAACATCAAAATTACATTTCTCGGCCATATCGCATAGATCTCACTGTGAAAAGGCTTAAATGGCTTTTTTGACCTAAGTTTGAGGATTGCGCTCAAATCAAATGTCCTAGAACCAAATTTCCACATGTAACTACTAGATTGTGATACAATACACTATTGGGTGAAGTTTGGTTGACTTCTGCGCAGCGGTTTGGGAGTTAACATCAAAATTACATTTCTCGGCCATATCGCATAGATCTCACTGTGAAAAGGCTTAAATGGCTTTTTTGACCTAAGTTTGAGGATTGCGCTCAAATCAAATGTCCTAGAACCAAATTTCCACATGTAACTACTAGATTGTGATACAATACACTATTGGGTGAAGTTTGGTTGACTTCTGCGCAGCGGTTTGGGAGTTAACATCAAAATTACATTTCTCGGCCATATCGCGTAGATCTCACTGTGAAAAGGCTTAAATGACTTTTTTAATTAAGTTTGATGATTGCGCTCAAACCAAATGTCCTAGAACTAAATTTCCAAATGTAACTACTAGATTGTGATAAAATACACTATTGGGTGAAGTTTGGTTGATTTCTGCGCAGCGGTTTGGGAGTTAACATCAAAATTACATTTCTCAGCCATATCGCGTAGATCTCACTGTGAAAAGGCTTAAATGGCTTTTTTGACCTAAGTTTGAGGATTGCGCTCAAATCAAATGTCCTAGAACCAAATTTCCAAATGTAACTACTAGATTGTGATACAATACACTATTGGGTGAAGTTTGGTTGACTTCTGCGCAGCGGTTTGGGAGTTAACATCAAAATTACATTTCTCGGCCATATCGCGTAGATCTCACTGTGAAAAGGCTTAAATGGCTTTTTTGACCTAAGTTTGAGGATTGCGCTCAAATCAAATGTCCTAGAAATAATTTCCACATGTAACTACTAGATTGTGATACAATACACTATTGGGTGAAGTTTGGTTTACTTCTGCGCAGCGGTTTTGGAGTTAACATCAAAATTACATTTCTCGGCCATATCGCATAGATCTCACTGTGAAAAGGCTTAAATGGCTTTTTTGACCTAAGTTTGAGGATTGCGCTCAAATCAAATGTCCTAGAACCAAATTTCCACATGTAACTACTAGATTGTGATACAATACACTATTGGGTGAAGTTTGGTTGACTTCTGCGCAGCGGTTTGGGAGTTAACATCAAAATTACATTTCTCGGCCATATCGCGTAGATCTCACTGTGAAAAGGCTTAAATGGCTTTTTTGACCTAAGTTTGAGGATTGCGCTCAAATCAAATGTCCTAGAACCAAATTTTTACATGTAACTACTAGATTGTGATACAATACACTATTGGGTGAAGTTTGGTTGACTTCTGCGCAGCGGTTTGGGAGTTAACATCAAAATTACATTTCTCGGCCATATCGCATAGATCTCACTGTGAAAAGGCTTAAATGGCTTTTTTGACCTAAGTTTGAGGATTGCGCTCAAATCAAATGTCCTAGAACCAAATTTCCACATGTAACTACTAGATTGTGATACAATACACTATTGGGTGAAGTTTGGTTGACTTCTGCGCAGCGGTTTGGGAGTTAACATCAAAATTACATTTCTCGGCCATATCGCGTAGATCTCACTGTGAAAAAGCTTAAATGACTTTTTTAATTAAGTTTGATGATTGCGCTCAAACCAAATGTCCTAGAACTAAATTTCCAAATGTAACTACTAGATTGTGATAAAATACACTATTGGGTGAAGTTTGGTTGACTTCTGCGCAGCGGTTTGGGAGTTAACATCAAAATTACATTTCTCGGCCATATCGCGTAGATCTCACTGTGAAAAAGCTTAAATGACTTTTTTAATTAAGTTTGATGATTGCGCTCAAACCAAATGTCCTAGAACTAAATTTCCAAATGTAACTACTAGATTGTGATAAAATACACTATTGGGTGAAGTTTGGTTGACTTCTGCGCAGCGGTTTGGGAGTTAACATCAAAATTACATTTCTCAGCCATATCGCGTAGATCTCACTGTGAAAAGGCTTAAATGGCTTTTTTGACCTAAGTTTGAGGATTGCGCTCAAATCAAATGTCCTAGAACCAAATTTCCACATGTAACTACTAGATTGTGATACAATACACTATTGGGTGAAGTTTGGTTGACTTCTGCGCAGCGGTTTGGGAGTTAACATCAAAATTACATTTCTCGGCCATATCGCGTAGATCTCACTGTGAAAAGGCTTAAATGACTTTTTTAATTAAGTTTGATTATTGCGCTCAAACCAAATGTCCTAGAACTAAATTTCCAAATGTAACTACTAGATTGTGATAAAATACACTATTGGGTGAAGTTTGGTTGACTTCTGCGCAGCGGTTTGGGAGTTAACATCAAAATTACATTAGTCAGCCATATCGCATAGATCTCACTGTGAAAAGGCTTAAATGACTTTTTTTAATTAAGTTTGAAGATTGCGCTCAAACCAAATGTCCTAGAACTAAATTTCCAAATGTAACTAATAGATTGTGATAAAATACACTATTGGGTGAAGTTTGGTTGACTTCTGCGCAGCGGTTTGGGAGTTAACATCAAAATTACATTTCTCGGCCATATCGCATAGATCTCACTGTGAAAAGGCTTAAATGACTTTTTTAATTAAGTTTGATGATTGCGCTCAAACCAAATGTCCTAGAACGAAATTTTCAAATGTAACTACTAGATTGTGATAAAATACACTATTGGGTGAAGTTTGGTTTACTTCTGCGCAGCGGTTTGGGAGTTAACATCAAAATTACATTTCTCGGCCATATCGCATAGATCTCACTGTGAAAAGGCTTAAATGGCTTTTTTGACCTAAGTTTGAGGATTGCGCTCAAATCAAATGTCCTAGAACCAAATTTCCATATGTAACTACTAGATTGTGATACAATACACTATTGGGTGAAGTTTGGTTGACTTCTGCGCAGCGGTTTGGGAGTTAACATCAAAATTACATTTCTCGGCCATATCGCGTAGATCTCACTGTGAAAAGGCTTAAATGGCTTTTTTGACCTAAGTTTGAGGATTGCGCTCAAATCAAATGTCCTAGAACCAAATTTTTACATGTAACTACTAGATTGTGATACAATACACTATTGAGTGAAGTTTGGTTGACTTCTGCGCAGCGATTTGGGAGTTAACATCAAAATTACATTTCTCGGCCATATCGCATAGATCTCACTGTGAAAAGGCTTAAATGGCTTTTTTTACCTAAGTTTGAGGATTGCGCTCAAATCAAATGTCCTAGAACAAAATTTCCACATGTAACTACTAGATTGTGATACAATACACTATTGGGTGAAGTTTGGTTGACTTCTGCGCAGCGGTTTGGGAGTTAACATCAAAATTACATTTCTCGGCCATATCGCGTAGATCTCACTGTGAAAAAGCTTAAATGACTTTTTTAATTAAGTTTGATGATTGCGCTCAAACCAAATGTCCTAGAACTAAATTTCCAAATGTAACTACTAGATTGTGATAAAATACACTATTGGGTGAAGTTTGGTTGACTTCTGCGCAGCGGTTTGGGAGTTAACATCAAAATTACATTTCTCAGCCATATCGCGTAGATCTCACTGTGAAAAGGCTTAAATGGCTTTTTTGACCTAAGTTTGAGGATTGCGCTCAAATCAAATGTCCTAGAACCAAATTTCCAAATGTAACTACTAGATTGTGATACAATACACTATTGGGTGAAGCTTGGTTGACTTCTGCGCAGCGGTTTGGGAGTTAACATCAAAATTACATTTCTCGGCCATATCGCGTAGATCTCACTGTGAAAAAGCTTAAATGACTTTTTTAATTAAGTTTGATGATTGCGCTCAAACCAAATGTCCTAGAACTAAATTTCCAAATGTAACTACTAGATTGTGATAAAATACACTATTGGGTGAAGTTTGGTTGACTTCTGCGCAGCGGTTTGGGAGTTAACATCAAAATTACATTTCTCAGCCATATCGCGTAGATCTCACTGTGAAAAGGCTTAAATGGCTTTTTTGACCTAAGTTTGAGGATTGCGCTCAAATCAAATGTCCTAGAACCAAATTTCCACATGTAACTACTAGATTGTGATACAATACACTATTGGGTGAAGTTTGGTTGACTTCTGCGCAGCGGTTTGGGAGTTAACATCAAAATTACATTTCTCGGCCATATCGCGTAGATCTCACTGTGAAAAGGCTTAAATGACTTTTTTAATTAAGTTTGATTATTGCGCTCAAACCAAATGTCCTAGAACTAAATTTCCAAATGTAACTACTAGATTGTGATAAAATACACTATTGGGTGAAGTTTGGTTGACTTCTGCGCAGCGGTTTGGGAGTTAACATCAAAATTACATTACTCAGCCATATCGCATAGATCTCACTGTGAAAAGGCTTAAATGACTTTTTTTAATTAAGTTTGAAGATTGCGCTCAAACCAAATGTCCTAGAACTAAATTTCCAAATGTAACTAATAGATTGTGATAAAATACACTATTGGGTGAAGTTTGGTTGACTTCTGCGCAGCGGTTTGGGAGTTAACATCAAAATTACATTTCTCGGCCATATCGCATAGATCTCACTGTGAAAAGGCTTAAATGACTTTTTTAATTAAGTTTGATGATTGCGCTCAAACCAAATGTCCTAGAACGAAATTTTCAAATGTAACTACTAGATTGTGATAAAATACACTATTGGGTGAAGTTTGGTTTACTTCTGCGCAGCGGTTTGGGAGTTAACATCAAAATTACATTTCTCGGCCATATCGCATAGATCTCACTGTGAAAAGGCTTAAATGGCTTTTTTGACCTAAGTTTGAGGATTGCGCTCAAATCAAATGTCCTAGAACCAAATTTCCATATGTAACTACTAGATTGTGATACAATACACTATTGGGTGAAGTTTGGTTGACTTCTGCGCAGCGGTTTGGGAGTTAACATCAAAATTACATTTCTCGGCCATATCGCGTAGATCTCACTGTGAAAAGGCTTAAATGGCTTTTTTGACCTAAGTTTGAGGATTGCGCTCAAATCAAATGTCCTAGAACCAAATTTTTACATGTAACTACTAGATTGTGATACAATACACTATTGAGTGAAGTTTGGTTGACTTCTGCGCAGCGATTTGGGAGTTAACATCAAAATTACATTTCTCGGCCATATCGCATAGATCTCACTGTGAAAAGGCTTAAATGGCTTTTTTTACCTAAGTTTGAGGATTGCGCTCAAATCAAATGTCCTAGAACAAAATTTCCACATGTAACTACTAGATTGTGATACAATACACTATTGGGTGAAGTTTGGTTGACTTCTGCGCAGCGGTTTGGGAGTTAACATCAAAATTACATTTCTCGGCCATATCGCGTAGATCTCACTGTGAAAAAGCTTAAATGACTTTTTTAATTAAGTTTGATGATTGCGCTCAAACCAAATGTCCTAGAACTAAATTTCCAAATGTAACTACTAGATTGTGATAAAATACACTATTGGGTGAAGTTTGGTTGACTTCTGCGCAGCGGTTTGGGAGTTAACATCAAAATTACATTTCTCAGCCATATCGCGTAGATCTCACTGTGAAAAGGCTTAAATGGCTTTTTTGACCTAAGTTTGAGGATTGCGCTCAAATCAAATGTCCTAGAACCAAATTTCCAAATGTAACTACTAGATTGTGATACAATACACTATTGGGTGAAGCTTGGTTGACTTCTGCGCAGCGGTTTGGGAGTTAACATCAAAATTACATTTCTCGGCCATATCGCGTAGATCTCACTGTGAAAAGGCTTAAATGGCTTTTTTGACCTAAATTTGAGGATTGCGCTCAAATCAAATGTCCTAGAACCAAATTTCCACATGTAACTACTAGATTGTGATACAATACACTATTGGGTGAAGTTTGGTTTACTTCTGCGCAGCGGTTTGGGAGTTAACATCAAAATTACATTTCTCGGCCATATCGCATAGATCTCACTGTGAAAAGGCTTAAATGGCTTTTTTGACCTAAGTTTGAGGATTGCGCTCAAACCAAATGTCCTAGAACCAAATTTCCAAATGTAACTACTAGATTGTGATACAATACACTATTGGGTGAAGTTTGGTTGACTTCTGCGCAGCGGTTTGGGAGTTAACATCAAAATTACATTTCTCGGCCATATCGCATAGATCTCACTGTGAAAAGGCTTAAATGGCTTTTTTGACCTAAGTTTGAGGATTGCGCTCAAATCAAATGTCCTAGAACCAAATTTCCACATGTAACTACTAGATTGTGATACAATACACTATTGGGTGAAGTTTGGTTGACTTCTGCGCAGCGGTTTGGGAGTTAACATCAAAATTACATTTCTCGGCCATATCGCGTAGATCTCACTGTGAAAAGGCTTAAATGGCTTTTTTGACCTAAGTTTGAGGATTGCGCTCAAATCAAATGTCCTAGAACCAAATTTTTACATGTAACTACTAGATTGTGATACAATACACTATTGGGTGAAGTTTGGTTGACTTCTGCGCAGCGGTTTGGGAGTTAACATCAAAATTACATTTCTCGGCCATATCGCATAGATCTCACTGTGAAAAGGCTTAAATGGCTTTTTTGACCTAAGTTTGAGGATTGCGCTCAAACCAAATGTCCTAGAACCAAATTTCTAAATTTAACTACTAGATTGTGATACAATACACTATTGGGTGAAGTTTGGTTGACTTCTGCGCAGCGGTTTGGGAGTGAACATCAAAATTACATTTCTAGGCAATATCGCATAGATCTCACTGTGAAAAGGCTTAAATGACTTTTTTTAATTAAGTTTGAAGATTGCGCTCAAACCAAATGTCCTAGAACTAAATTTCTAAATGTAACTACTAGATTGTGATAAAATACACTATTGGGTGAAGTTTGGTTGACTTCTGCGCAGCGGTTTGGGAGTTAACATCAAAATTACATTTCTCGGCCATATCGCATAGATCTCACTGTGAAAAGGCTTAAATGACTTTTTTAATTAAGTTTGATGATTGCGCTCAAACCAAATGTCCTAGAACGAAATTTCCAAATGTAACTACTAGATTGTGATACAATACACTATTGGGTGAAGTTTGGTTGACTTCTGCGCAGCGGTTTGGGAGTTAACATCAAAATTACATTTCTCGGCCATATCGCATAGATCTCACTGTGAAAAGGCTTAAATGGCTTTTTTGACCTAAGTTTGAGGATTGCGCTCAAATCAAATGTCCTAGAACCAAATTTCCACATGTAACTACCAGATTGTGATACAATACACTATTGGGTGAAGTTTGGTTGACTTCTGCGCAGCGGTTTGGGAGTGAACATCAAAATTACATTTCTCGGCCATATCGCATAGATCTCACTGTGAAAAGGCTTAAATGACTTTTTTTAATTAAGTTTGAAGATTGCGCTCAAACCAAATGTCCTAGAACTAAATTTCCAAATGTAACTACTAGATTGTGATACAATACACTATTGGGTGAAGTTTGGTTGACTTCTGCGCAGCGGTTTGGGAGTTAACATCAAAATTACATTTCTCGGACATAGCGCATAGATCTCACTGTGATAAGGCTTAAATGGCTTTTTTAACCTAAGTTTGAGGATTGCGCTCAAATCAAATGTCCTAGAACCAAATTTCCACATGTAACTACTAGATTGTGATACAATACACTATTGGGTGAAGTTTGGTTGACTTCTGCGCAGCGGTTTGGGAGTTAACATTAAAATTACATTACTCAGCCATATCGCATAGATCTCACTGTGAAAAGGCTTAAATGACTTTTTTTAATTAAGTTTGAAGATTGCGCTCAAACCAAATGTCCTAGAACTAAATTTCCAAATGTAACTAATAGATTGTGATAAAATACACTATTGGGTGAATCTTGGTTGACTTCTGCGCAGCGGTTTGGGAGTTAACATCAAAATTACATTTCTCGGCCATATCGCGTAGATCTCACTGTGAAAAGGCTTAAATGGCTTTTTTGACCTAAATTTGAGGATTGCGCTCAAATCAAATGTCCTAGAACCAAATTTCCACATGTAACTACTAGATTGTGATACAATACACTATTGGGTGAAGTTTGGTTTACTTCTGCGCAGCGGTTTGGGAGTTAACATCAAAATTACATTTCTCGGCCATATCGCATAGATCTCACTGTGAAAAGGCTTAAATGGCTTTTTTGACCTAAGTTTGAGGATTGCGCTCAAATCAAATGTTCTAGAACCAAATTTCCACATGTAACTACTAGATTGTGATACAATACACTATTGGGTGAAGTTTGGTTGACTTCTGCGCAGCGGTTTGGGAGTTAACATCAAAATTACATTTCTCGGCCATATCGCGTAGATCTCACTGTGAAAAAGCTTAAATGACTTTTTTAATTAAGTTTGATGATTGCGCTCAAACCAAATGTCCTAGAACTAAATTTCCAAATGTAACTACTAGATTGTGATAAAATACACTATTGGGTGAAGTTTGGTTGACTTCTGCGCAGCGGTTTGGGAGTTAACATCAAAATTACATTTCTCGGCCATATCGCGTAGATCTCACTGTGAAAAAGCTTAAATGACTTTTTTAATTAAGTTTGATGATTGCGCTCAAACCAAATGTCCTAGAACTAAATTTCCAAATGTAACTACTAGATTGTGATAAAATACACTATTGGGTGAAGTTTGGTTGACTTCTGCGCAGCGGTTTGGGAGTTAACATCAAAATTACATTTCTCAGCCATATCGCGTAGATCTCACTGTGAAAAGGCTTAAATGGCTTTTTTGACCTAAGTTTGAGGATTGCGCTCAAATCAAATGTCCTAGAACCAAATTTCCAAATGTAACTACTAGATTGTGATACAATACACTATTGGGTGAAGCTTGGTTGACTTCTGCGCAGCGGTTTGGGAGTTAACATCAAAATTACATTTCTCGGCCATATCGCGTAGATCTCACTGTGAAAAGGCTTAAATGGCTTTTTTGACCTAAATTTGAGGATTGCGCTCAAATCAAATGTCCTAGAACCAAATTTCCACATGTAACTACTAGATTGTGATACAATACACTATTGGGTGAAGTTTGGTTTACTTCTGCGCAGCGGTTTGGGAGTTAACATCAAAATTACATTTCTCGGCCATATCGCATAGATCTCACTGTGAAAAGGCTTAAATGGCTTTTTTGACCTAAGTTTGAGGATTGCGCTCAAATCAAATGTTCTAGAACCAAATTTCCACATGTAACTACTAGATTGTGATACAATACACTATTGGGTGAAGTTTGGTTGACTTCTGCGCAGCGGTTTGGGAGTTAACATCAAAATTACATTTCTCGGCCATATCGCGTAGATCTCACTGTGAAAAGGCTTAAATGACTTTTTTAATTAAGTTTGATGATTGCGCTCAAACCAAATGTCCTAGAACCAAATTTCCAAATGTAACTACTAGATTGTGATACAATACACTATTGGGTGAAGTTTGGTTGACTTCTGCGCAGCGGTTTGGGAGTTAACATCAAAATTACATTTCTCGGCCATATCGCATAGATCTCACTGTGAAAAGGCTTAAATGGCTTTTTTGACCTAAGTTTGAGGATTGCGCTCAAATCAAATGTCCTAGAACCAAATTTCCACATGTAACTACTAGATTGTGATACAATACACTATTGGGTGAAGTTTGGTTGACTTCTGCGCAGCGGTTTGGGAGTTAACATCAAAATTACATTTCTCGGCCATATCGCGTAGATCTCACTGTGAAAAGGCTTAAATGGCTTTTTTGACCTAAGTTTGAGGATTGCGCTCAAATCAAATGTCCTAGAACCAAATTTTTACATGTAACTACTAGATTGTGATACAATACACTATTGGGTGAAGTTTGGTTGACTTCTGCGCAGCGGTTTGGGAGTTAACATCAAAATTACATTTCTCGGCCATATCGCATAGATCTCACTGTGAAAAGGCTTAAATGGCTTTTTTGACCTAAGTTTGAGGATTGCGCTCAAACCAAATGTCCTAGAACCAAATTTCTAAATTTAACTACTAGATTGTGATACAATACACTATTGGGTGAAGTTTGGTTGACTTCTGCGCAGCGGTTTGGGAGTGAACATCAAAATTACATTTCTAGGCAATATCGCATAGATCTCACTGTGAAAAGGCTTAAATGACTTTTTTTAATTAAGTTTGAAGATTGCGCTCAAATCAAATGTCCTAGAACGAAATTTCTAAATGTAACTACTAGATTGTGATAAAATACACTATTGGGTGAAGTTTGGTTGACTTCTGCGCAGCGGTTTGGGAGTTAACATCAAAATTACATTTCTCGGCCATATCGCATAGATCTCACTGTGAAAAGGCTTAAATGACTTTTTTAATTAAGTTTGATGATTGCGCTCAAACCAAATGTCCTAGAACGAAATTTCCAAATGTAACTACTAGATTGTGATACAATACACTATTGGGTGAAGTTTGGTTGACTTCTGCGCAGCGGTTTGGGAGTTAACATCAAAATTACATTTCTCAGCCATATCGCGTAGATCTCACTGTGAAAAGGCTTAAATGGCTTTTTTGACCTAAGTTTGAGGATTGCGCTCAAATCAAATGTCCTAGAACCAAATTTCCAAATGTAACTACTAGATTGTGATACAATACACTATTGGGTGAAGCTTGGTTGACTTCTGCGCAGCGGTTTGGGAGTTAACATCAAAATTACATTTCTCGGCCATATCGCGTAGATCTCACTGTGAAAAGGCTTAAATGGCTTTTTTGACCTAAATTTGAGGATTGCGCTCAAATCAAATGTCCTAGAACCAAATTTCCACATGTAACTACTAGATTGTGATACAATACACTATTGGGTGAAGTTTGGTTTACTTCTGCGCAGCGGTTTGGGAGTTAACATCAAAATTACATTTCTCGGCCATATCGCATAGATCTCACTGTGAAAAGGCTTAAATGGCTTTTTTGACCTAAGTTTGAGGATTGCGCTCAAATCAAATGTTCTAGAACCAAATTTCCACATGTAACTACTAGATTGTGATACAATACACTATTGGGTGAAGTTTGGTTGACTTCTGCGCAGCGGTTTGTGGGTTAACATCAAAATTACATTTCTCGGCCATATCGCGTAGATCTCACTGTGAAAAGGCTTAAATGACTTTTTTAATTAAGTTTGATGATTGCGCTCAAACCAAATGTCCTAGAACCAAATTTCCAAATGTAACTACTAGATTGTGATACAATACACTATTGGGTGAAGTTTGGTTGACTTCTGCGCAGCGGTTTGGGAGTTAACATCAAAATTACATTTCTCGGCCATATCGCATAGATCTCACTGTGAAAAGGCTTAAATGGCTTTTTTGACCTAAGTTTGAGGATTGCGCTCAAATCAAATGTCCTAGAACCAAATTTCCACATGTAACTACTAGATTGTGATACAATACACTATTGGGTGAAGTTTGGTTGACTTCTGCGCAGCGGTTTGGGAGTTAACATCAAAATTACATTTCTCGGCCATATCGCGTAGATCTCACTGTGAAAAGGCTTAAATGGCTTTTTTGACCTAAGTTTGAGGATTGCGCTCAAATCAAATGTCCTAGAACCAAATTTTTACATGTAACTACTAGATTGTGATACAATACACTATTGGGTGAAGTTTGGTTGACTTCTGCGCAGCGGTTTGGGAGTTAACATCAAAATTACATTTCTCGGCCATATCGCGTAGATCTCACTGTGAAAAAGCTTAAATGACTTTTTTAATTAAGTTTGATGATTGCGCTCAAACCAAATGTCCTAGAACTAAATTTCCAAATGTAACTACTAGATTGTGATAAAATACACTATTGGGTGAAGTTTGGTTGACTTCTGCGCAGCGGTTTGGGAGTTAACATCAAAATTACATTTCTCGGCCATATCGCGTAGATCTCACTGTGAAAAAGCTTAAATGACTTTTTTAATTAAGTTTGATGATTGCGCTCAAACCAAATGTCCTAGAACTAAATTTCCAAATGTAACTACTAGATTGTGATAAAATACACTATTGGGTGAAGTTTGGTTGACTTCTGCGCAGCGGTTTGGGAGTTAACATCAAAATTACATTTCTCAGCCATATCGCGTAGATCTCACTGTGAAAAGGCTTAAATGGCTTTTTTGACCTAAGTTTGAGGATTGCGCTCAAATCAAATGTCCTAGAACCAAATTTTTACATGTAACTACTAGATTGTGATACAATACACTATTGGGTGAAGTTTGGTTGACTTCTGCGCAGCGGTTTGGGAGTTAACATCAAAATTACATTTCTCGGCCATATCGCGTAGATCTCACTGTGAAAAAGCTTAAATGACTTTTTTAATTAAGTTTGATGATTGCGCTCAAACCAAATGTCCTAGAACTAAATTTCCAAATGTAACTACTAGATTGTGATAAAATACACTATTGGGTGAAGTTTGGTTGACTTCTGCGCAGCGGTTTGGGAGTTAACATCAAAATTACATTTCTCGGCCATATCGCGTAGATCTCACTGTGAAAAAGCTTAAATGACTTTTTTAATTAAGTTTGATGATTGCGCTCAAACCAAATGTCCTAGAACTAAATTTCCAAATGTAACTACTAGATTGTGATAAAATACACTATTGGGTGAAGTTTGGTTGACTTCTGCGCAGCGGTTTGGGAGTTAACATCAAAATTACATTTCTCAGCCATATCGCGTAGATCTCACTGTGAAAAGGCTTAAATGGCTTTTTTGACCTAAGTTTGAGGATTGCGCTCAAATCAAATGTCCTAGAACCAAATTTCCAAATGTAACTACTAGATTGTGATACAATACACTATTGGGTGAAGCTTGGTTGACTTCTGCGCAGCGGTTTTGGAGTTAACATCAAAATTACATTTCTCGGCCATATCGCGTAGATCTCACTGTGAAAAGGCTTAAATGGCTTTTTTGACCTAAATTTGAGGATTGCGCTCAAATCAAATGTCCTAGAACCAAATTTCCACATGTAACTACTAGATTGTGATACAATACACTATTGGGTGAAGTTTGGTTTACTTCTGCGCAGCGGTTTGGGAGTTAACATCAAAATTACATTTCTCGGCCATATCGCATAGATCTCACTGTGAAAAGGCTTAAATGGCTTTTTTGACCTAAGTTTGAGGATTGCGCTCAAATCAAATGTTCTAGAACCAAATTTCCACATGTAACTACTAGATTGTGATACAATACACTATTGGGTGAAGTTTGGTTGACTTCTGCGCAGCGGTTTGGGAGTTAACATCAAAATTACATTTCTCGGCCATATCGCGTAGATCTCACTGTGAAAAAGCTTAAATGACTTTTTTAATTAAGTTTGATGATTGCGCTCAAACCAAATGTCCTAGAACTAAATTTCCAAATGTAACTACTAGATTGTGATAAAATACACTATTGGGTGAAGTTTGGTTGACTTCTGCGCAGCGGTTTGGGAGTTAACATCAAAATTACATTTCTCGGCCATATCGCGTAGATCTCACTGTGAAAAAGCTTAAATGACTTTTTTAATTAAGTTTGATGATTGCGCTCAAACCAAATGTCCTAGAACTAAATTTCCAAATGTAACTACTAGATTGTGATAAAATACACTATTGGGTGAAGTTTGGTTGACTTCTGCGCAGCGGTTTGGGAGTTAACATCAAAATTACATTTCTCAGCCATATCGCGTAGATCTCACTGTGAAAAGGCTTAAATGGCTTTTTTGACCTAAGTTTGAGGATTGCGCTCAAATCAAATGTCCTAGAACCAAATTTCCAAATGTAACTACTAGATTGTGATACAATACACTATTGGGTGAAGCTTGGTTGACTTCTGCGCAGCGGTTTTGGAGTTAACATCAAAATTACATTTCTCGGCCATATCGCGTAGATCTCACTGTGAAAAGGCTTAAATGGCTTTTTTGACCTAAATTTGAGGATTGCGCTCAAATCAAATGTCCTAGAACCAAATTTCCACATGTAACTACTAGATTGTGATACAATACACTATTGGGTGAAGTTTGGTTTACTTCTGCGCAGCGGTTTGGGAGTTAACATCAAAATTACATTTCTCGGCCATATCGCATAGATCTCACTGTGAAAAGGCTTAAATGGCTTTTTTGACCTAAGTTTGAGGATTGCGCTCAAATCAAATGTTCTAGAACCAAATTTCCACATGTAACTACTAGATTGTGATACAATACACTATTGGGTGAAGTTTGGTTGACTTCTGCGCAGCGGTTTGGGAGTTAACATCAAAATTACATTTCTCGGCCATATCGCGTAGATCTCACTGTGAAAAGGCTTAAATGACTTTTTTAATTAAGTTTGATGATTGCGCTCAAACCAAATGTCCTAGAACCAAATTTCCAAATGTAACTACTAGATTGTGATACAATACACTATTGGGTGAAGTTTGGTTGACTTCTGCGCAGCGGTTTGGGAGTTAACATCAAAATTACATTTCTCGGCCATATCGCATAGATCTCACTGTGAAAAGGCTTAAATGGCTTTTTTGACCTAAGTTTGAGGATTGCGCTCAAATCAAATGTCCTAGAACCAAATTTCCACATGTAACTACTAGATTGTGATACAATACACTATTGGGTGAAGTTTGGTTGACTTCTGCGCAGCGGTTTGGGAGTTAACATCAAAATTACATTTCTCGGCCATATCGCGTAGATCTCACTGTGAAAAGGCTTAAATGGCTTTTTTGACCTAAGTTTGAGGATTGCGCTCAAATCAAATGTCCTAGAACCAAATTTTTACATGTAACTACTAGATTGTGATACAATACACTATTGGGTGAAGTTTGGTTGACTTCTGCGCAGCGGTTTGGGAGTTAACATCAAAATTACATTTCTCGGCCATATCGCATAGATCTCACTGTGAAAAGGCTTAAATGGCTTTTTTGACCTAAGTTTGAGGATTGCGCTCAAACCAAATGTCCTAGAACCAAATTTCTAAATTTAACTACTAGATTGTGATACAATACACTATTGGGTGAAGTTTGGTTGACTTCTGCGCAGCGGTTTGGGAGTGAACATCAAAATTACATTTCTAGGCAATATCGCATAGATCTCACTGTGAAAAGGCTTAAATGACTTTTTTTAATTAAGTTTGAAGATTGCGCTCAAACCAAATGTCCTAGAACTAAATTTCTAAATGTAACTACTAGATTGTGATAAAATACACTATTGGGTGAAGTTTGGTTGACTTCTGCGCAGCGGTTTGGGAGTTAACATCAAAATTACATTTCTCGGCCATATCGCATAGATCTCACTGTGAAAAGGCTTAAATGACTTTTTTAATTAAGTTTGATGATTGCGCTCAAACCAAATGTCCTAGAACGAAATTTCCAAATGTAACTACTAGATTGTGATACAATACACTATTGGGTGAAGTTTGGTTGACTTCTGCGCAGCGGTTTGGGAGTTAACATCAAAATTACATTTCTCAGCCATATCGCGTAGATCTCACTGTGAAAAGGCTTAAATGGCTTTTTTGACCTAAGTTTGAGGATTGCGCTCAAATCAAATGTCCTAGAACCAAATTTCCAAATGTAACTACTAGATTGTGATACAATACACTATTGGGTGAAGCTTGGTTGACTTCTGCGCAGCGGTTTGGGAGTTAACATCAAAATTACATTTCTCGGCCATATCGCGTAGATCTCACTGTGAAAAGGCTTAAATGGCTTTTTTGACCTAAATTTGAGGATTGCGCTCAAATCAAATGTCCTAGAACCAAATTTCCACATGTAACTACTAGATTGTGATACAATACACTATTGGGTGAAGTTTGGTTTACTTCTGCGCAGCGGTTTGGGAGTTAACATCAAAATTACATTTCTCGGCCATATCGCATAGATCTCACTGTGAAAAGGCTTAAATGGCTTTTTTGACCTAAGTTTGAGGATTGCGCTCAAATCAAATGTTCTAGAACCAAATTTCCACATGTAACTACTAGATTGTGATACAATACACTATTGGGTGAAGTTTGGTTGACTTCTGCGCAGCGGTTTGTGGGTTAACATCAAAATTACATTTCTCGGCCATATCGCGTAGATCTCACTGTGAAAAGGCTTAAATGACTTTTTTAATTAAGTTTGATGATTGCGCTCAAACCAAATGTCCTAGAACCAAATTTCCAAATGTAACTACTAGATTGTGATACAATACACTATTGGGTGAAGTTTGGTTGACTTCTGCGCAGCGGTTTGGGAGTTAACATCAAAATTACATTTCTCGGCCATATCGCATAGATCTCACTGTGAAAAGGCTTAAATGGCTTTTTTGACCTAAGTTTGAGGATTGCGCTCAAATCAAATGTCCTAGAACCAAATTTCCACATGTAACTACTAGATTGTGATACAATACACTATTGGGTGAAGTTTGGTTGACTTCTGCGCAGCGGTTTGGGAGTTAACATCAAAATTACATTTCTCGGCCATATCGCGTAGATCTCACTGTGAAAAGGCTTAAATGGCTTTTTTGACCTAAGTTTGAGGATTGCGCTCAAATCAAATGTCCTAGAACCAAATTTTTACATGTAACTACTAGATTGTGATACAATACACTATTGGGTGAAGTTTGGTTGACTTCTGCGCAGCGGTTTGGGAGTTAACATCAAAATTACATTTCTCGGCCATATCGCATAGATCTCACTGTGAAAAGGCTTAAATGGCTTTTTTGACCTAAGTTTGAGGATTGCGCTCAAACCAAATGTCCTAGAACCAAATTTCTAAATTTAACTACTAGATTGTGATACAATACACTATTGGGTGAAGTTTGGTTGACTTCTGCGCAGCGGTTTGGGAGTGAACATCAAAATTACATTTCTAGGCAATATCGCATAGATCTCACTGTGAAAAGGCTTAAATGACTTTTTTTAATTAAGTTTGAAGATTGCGCTCAAACCAAATGTCCTAGAACTAAATTTCTAAATGTAACTACTAGATTGTGATAAAATACACTATTGGGTGAAGTTTGGTTGACTTCTGCGCAGCGGTTTGGGAGTTAACATCAAAATTACATTTCTCGGCCATATCGCATAGATCTCACTGTGAAAAGGCTTAAATGACTTTTTTAATTAAGTTTGATGATTGCGCTCAAACCAAATGTCCTAGAACGAAATTTCCAAATGTAACTACTAGATTGTGATACAATACACTATTGGGTGAAGTTTGGTTGACTTCTGCGCAGCGGTTTGGGAGTTAACATCAAAATTACATTTCTCAGCCATATCGCGTAGATCTCACTGTGAAAAGGCTTAAATGGCTTTTTTGACCTAAGTTTGAGGATTGCGCTCAAATCAAATGTCCTAGAACCAAATTTTTACATGTAACTACTAGATTGTGATACAATACACTATTGGGTGAAGTTTGGTTGACTTCTGCGCAGCGGTTTGGGAGTTAACATCAAAATTACATTTCTCGGCCATATCGCATAGATCTCACTGTGAAAAGGCTTAAATGGCTTTTTTGACCTAAGTTTGAGGATTGCGCTCAAACCAAATGTCCTAGAACCAAATTTCTAAATTTAACTACTAGATTGTGATACAATACACTATTGGGTGAAGTTTGGTTGACTTCTGCGCAGCGGTTTGGGAGTGAACATCAAAATTACATTTCTAGGCAATATCGCATAGATCTCACTGTGAAAAGGCTTAAATGACTTTTTTTAATTAAGTTTGAAGATTGCGCTCAAACCAAATGTCCTAGAACTAAATTTCTAAATGTAACTACTAGATTGTGATAAAATACACTATTGGGTGAAGTTTGGTTGACTTCTGCGCAGCGGTTTGGGAGTTAACATCAAAATTACATTTCTCGGCCATATCGCATAGATCTCACTGTGAAAAGGCTTAAATGACTTTTTTAATTAAGTTTGATGATTGCGCTCAAACCAAATGTCCTAGAACCAAATTTCCAAATGTAACTACTAGATTGTGATACAATACACTATTGGGTGAAGTTTGGTTGACTTCTGCGCAGCGGTTTGGGAGTTAACATCAAAATTACATTTCTCAGCCATATCGCGTAGATCTCACTGTGAAAAGGCTTAAATGGCTTTTTTGACCTAAGTTTGAGGATTGCGCTCAAATCAAATGTCCTAGAACCAAATTTCCAAATGTAACTACTAGATTGTGATACAATACACTATTGGGTGAAGCTTGGTTGACTTCTGCGCAGCGGTTTGGGAGTTAACATCAAAATTACATTTCTCGGCCATATCGCGTAGATCTCACTGTGAAAAGGCTTAAATGGCTTTTTTGACCTAAATTTGAGGATTGCGCTCAAATCAAATGTCCTAGAACCAAATTTCCACATGTAACTACTAGATTGTGATACAATACACTATTGGGTGAAGTTTGGTTTACTTCTGCGCAGCGGTTTGGGAGTTAACATCAAAATTACATTTCTCGGCCATATCGCATAGATCTCACTGTGAAAAGGCTTAAATGGCTTTTTTGACCTAAGTTTGAGGATTGCGCTCAAATCAAATGTTCTAGAACCAAATTTCCACATGTAACTACTAGATTGTGATACAATACACTATTGGGTGAAGTTTGGTTGACTTCTGCGCAGCGGTTTGGGGGTTAACATCAAAATTACATTTCTCGGCCATATCGCGTAGATCTCACTGTGAAAAGGCTTAAATGGCTTTTTTGACCTAAGTTTGAGGATTGCGCTCAAATCAAATGTCCTAGAACCAAATTTTTACATGTAACTACTAGATTGTGATACAATACACTATTGGGTGAAGTTTGGTTGACTTCTGCGCAGCGGTTTGGGAGTTAACATCAAAATTACATTTCTCGGCCATATCGCATAGATCTCACTGTGAAAAGGCTTAAATGGCTTTTTTGACCTAAGTTTGAGGATTGCGCTCAAATCAAATGTCCTAGAACCAAATTTCCACATGTAACTACTAGATTGTGATACAATACACTATTGGGTGAAGTTTGGTTGACTTCTGCGCAGCGGTTTGGGAGTTAACATCAAAATTACATTTCTCGGCCATATCGCGTAGATCTCACTGTGAAAAAGCTTAAATGACTTTTTTAATTAAGTTTGATGATTGCGCTCAAACCAAATGTCCTAGAACTAAATTTCCAAATGTAACTACTAGATTGTGATAAAATACACTATTGGGTGAAGTTTGGTTGACTTCTGCGCAGCGGTTTGGGAGTTAACATCAAAATTACATTTCTCGGCCATATCGCGTAGATCTCACTGTGAAAAAGCTTAAATGACTTTTTTAATTAAGTTTGATGATTGCGCTCAAACCAAATGTCCTAGAACTAAATTTCCAAATGTAACTACTAGATTGTGATAAAATACACTATTGGGTGAAGTTTGGTTGACTTCTGCGCAGCGGTTTGGGAGTTAACATCAAAATTACATTTCTCAGCCATATCGCGTAGATCTCACTGTGAAAAGGCTTAAATGGCTTTTTTGACCTAAGTTTGAGGATTGCGCTCAAATCAAATGTCCTAGAACCAAATTTCCACATGTAACTACTAGATTGTGATACAATACACTATTGGGTGAAGTTTGGTTGACTTCTGCGCAGCGGTTTGGGAGTTAACATCAAAATTACATTTCTCAGCCATATCGCGTAGATCTCACTGTGAAAAGGCTTAAATGACTTTTTTAATTAAGTTTGATTATTGCGCTCAAACCAAATGTCCTAGAACTAAATTTCCAAATGTAACTACTAGATTGTGATAAAATACACTATTGGGTGAAGTTTGGTTGACTTCTGCGCAGCGGTTTGGGAGTTAACATCAAAATTACATTACTCAGCCATATCGCATAGATCTCACTGTGAAAAGGCTTAAATGACTTTTTTTAATTAAGTTTGAAGATTGCGCTCAAACCAAATGTCCTAGAACTAAATTTCCAAATGTAACTAATAGATTGTGATAAAATACACTATTGGGTGAAGTTTGGTTGACTTCTGCGCAGCGGTTTGGGAGTTAACATCAAAATTACATTTCTCGGCCATATCGCATAGATCTCACTGTGAAAAGGCTTAAATGACTTTTTTAATTAAGTTTGATGATTGCGCTCAAACCAAATGTCCTAGAACGAAATTTTCAAATGTAACTACTAGATTGTGATAAAATACACTATTGGGTGAAGTTTGGTTTACTTCTGCGCAGCGGTTTGGGAGTTAACATCAAAATTACATTTCTCGGCCATATCGCATAGATCTCACTGTGAAAAGGCTTAAATGGCTTTTTTGACCTAAGTTTGAGGATTGCGCTCAAATCAAATGTCCTAGAACCAAATTTCCACATGTAACTACTAGATTGTGATACAATACACTATTGGGTGAAGTTTGGTTGACTTCTGCGCAGCGGTTTGGGAGTTAACATCAAAATTACATTTCTCGGCCATATCGCGTAGATCTCACTGTGAAAAGGCTTAAATGGCTTTTTTGACCTAAGTTTGAGGATTGCGCTCAAATCAAATGTCCTAGAACCAAATTTTTACATGTAACTACTAGATTGTGATACAATACACTATTGAGTGAAGTTTGGTTGACTTCTGCGCAGCGATTTGGGAGTTAACATCAAAATTACATTTCTCGGCCATATCGCATAGATCTCACTGTGAAAAGGCTTAAATGGCTTTTTTTACCTAAGTTTGAGGATTGCGCTCAAATCAAATGTCCTAGAACAAAATTTCCACATGTAACTACTAGATTGTGATACAATACACTATTGGGTGAAGTTTGGTTGACTTCTGCGCAGCGGTTTGGGAGTTAACATCAAAATTACATTTCTCGGCCATATCGCGTAGATCTCACTGTGAAAAAGCTTAAATGACTTTTTTAATTAAGTTTGATGATTGCGCTCAAACCAAATGTCCTAGAACTAAATTTCCAAATGTAACTACTAGATTGTGATAAAATACACTATTGGGTGAAGTTTGGTTGACTTCTGCGCAGCGGTTTGGGAGTTAACATCAAAATTACATTTCTCAGCCATATCGCGTAGATCTCACTGTGAAAAGGCTTAAATGGCTTTTTTGACCTAAGTTTGAGGATTGCGCTCAAATCAAATGTCCTAGAACCAAATTTCCAAATGTAACTACTAGATTGTGATACAATACACTATTGGGTGAAGCTTGGTTGACTTCTGCGCAGCGGTTTGGGAGTTAACATCAAAATTACATTTCTCGGCCATATCGCGTAGATCTCACTGTGAAAAGGCTTAAATGGCTTTTTTGACCTAAATTTGAGGATTGCGCTCAAATCAAATGTCCTAGAACGAAATTTCCACATGTAACTACTAGATTGTGATACAATACACTATTGGGTGAAGTTTGGTTTACTTCTGCGCAGCGGTTTGGGAGTTAACATCAAAATTACATTTCTCGGCCATATCGCATAGATCTCACTGTGAAAAGGCTTAAATGGCTTTTTTGACCTAAGTTTGAGGATTGCGCTCAAACCAAATGTCCTAGAACCAAATTTCCAAATGTAACTACTAGATTGTGATACAATACACTATTGGGTGAAGTTTGGTTGACTTCTGCGCAGCGGTTTGGGAGTTAACATCAAAATTACATTTCTCGGCCATATCGCATAGATCTCACTGTGAAAAGGCTTAAATGGCTTTTTTGACCTAAGTTTGAGGATTGCGCTCAAATCAAATGTCCTAGAACCAAATTTCCACATGTAACTACTAGATTGTGATACAATACACTATTGGGTGAAGTTTGGTTGACTTCTGCGCAGCGGTTTGGGAGTTAACATCAAAATTACATTTCTCGGCCATATCGCGTAGATCTCACTGTGAAAAGGCTTAAATGGCTTTTTTGACCTAAGTTTGAGGATTGCGCTCAAATCAAATGTCCTAGAACCAAATTTTTACATGTAACTACTAGATTGTGATACAATACACTATTGGGTGAAGTTTGGTTGACTTCTGCGCAGCGGTTTGGGAGTTAACATCAAAATTACATTTCTCGGCCATATCGCATAGATCTCACTGTGAAAAGGCTTAAATGGCTTTTTTGACCTAAGTTTGAGGATTGCGCTCAAACCAAATGTCCTAGAACCAAATTTCTAAATTTAACTACTAGATTGTGATACAATACACTATTGGGTGAAGTTTGGTTGACTTCTGCGCAGCGGTTTGGGAGTGAACATCAAAATTACATTTCTAGGCAATATCGCATAGATCTCACTGTGAAAAGGCTTAAATGACTTTTTTTAATTAAGTTTGAAGATTGCGCTCAAACCAAATGTCCTAGAACTAAATTTCTAAATGTAACTACTAGATTGTGATAAAATACACTATTGGGTGAAGTTTGGTTGACTTCTGCGCAGCGGTTTGGGAGTTAACATCAAAATTACATTTCTCGGCCATATCGCATAGATCTCACTGTGAAAAGGCTTAAATGACTTTTTTAATTAAGTTTGATGATTGCGCTCAAACCAAATGTCCTAGAACGAAATTTCCAAATGTAACTACTAGATTGTGATACAATACACTATTGGGTGAAGTTTGGTTGACTTCTGCGCAGCGGTTTGGGAGTTAACATCAAAATTACATTTCTCGGCCATATCGCATAGATCTCACTGTGAAAAGGCTTAAATGGCTTTTTTGACCTAAGTTTGAGGATTGCGCTCAAATCAAATGTCCTAGAACCAAATTTCCACATGTAACTACCAGATTGTGATACAATACACTATTGGGTGAAGTTTGGTTGACTTCTGCGCAGCGGTTTGGGAGTGAACATCAAAATTACATTTCTCGGCCATATCGCATAGATCTCACTGTGAAAAGGCTTAAATGACTTTTTTTAATTAAGTTTGAAGATTGCGCTCAAACCAAATGTCCTAGAACTAAATTTCCAAATGTAACTACTAGATTGTGATACAATACACTATTGGGTGAAGTTTGGTTGACTTCTGCGCAGCGGTTTGGGAGTTAACATCAAAATTACATTTCTCGGACATAGCGCATAGATCTCACTGTGATAAGGCTTAAATGGCTTTTTTAACCTAAGTTTGAGGATTGCGCTCAAATCAAATGTCCTAGAACCAAATTTCCACATGTAACTACTAGATTGTGATACAATACACTATTGGGTGAAGTTTGGTTGACTTCTGCGCAGCGGTTTGGGAGTTAACATTAAAATTACATTACTCAGCCATATCGCATAGATCTCACTGTGAAAAGGCTTAAATGACTTTTTTTAATTAAGTTTGAAGATTGCGCTCAAACCAAATGTCCTAGAACTAAATTTCCAAATGTAACTAATAGATTGTGATAAAATACACTATTGGGTGAATCTTGGTTGACTTCTGCGCAGCGGTTTGGGAGTTAACATCAAAATTACATTTCTCGGCCATATCGCGTAGATCTCACTGTGAAAAGGCTTAAATGGCTTTTTTGACCTAAATTTGAGGATTGCGCTCAAATCAAATGTCCTAGAACCAAATTTCCACATGTAACTACTAGATTGTGATACAATACACTATTGGGTGAAGTTTGGTTTACTTCTGCGCAGCGGTTTGGGAGTTAACATCAAAATTACATTTCTCGGCCATATCGCATAGATCTCACTGTGAAAAGGCTTAAATGGCTTTTTTGACCTAAGTTTGAGGATTGCGCTCAAATCAAATGTTCTAGAACCAAATTTCCACATGTAACTACTAGATTGTGATACAATACACTATTGGGTGAAGTTTGGTTGACTTCTGCGCAGCGGTTTGGGAGTTAACATCAAAATTACATTTCTCGGCCATATCGCGTAGATCTCACTGTGAAAAAGCTTAAATGACTTTTTTAATTAAGTTTGATGATTGCGCTCAAACCAAATGTCCTAGAACTAAATTTCCAAATGTAACTACTAGATTGTGATAAAATACACTATTGGGTGAAGTTTGGTTGACTTCTGCGCAGCGGTTTGGGAGTTAACATCAAAATTACATTTCTCGGCCATATCGCGTAGATCTCACTGTGAAAAAGCTTAAATGACTTTTTTAATTAAGTTTGATGATTGCGCTCAAACCAAATGTCCTAGAACTAAATTTCCAAATGTAACTACTAGATTGTGATAAAATACACTATTGGGTGAAGTTTGGTTGACTTCTGCGCAGCGGTTTGGGAGTTAACATCAAAATTACATTTCTCAGCCATATCGCGTAGATCTCACTGTGAAAAGGCTTAAATGGCTTTTTTGACCTAAGTTTGAGGATTGCGCTCAAATCAAATGTCCTAGAACCAAATTTCCAAATGTAACTACTAGATTGTGATACAATACACTATTGGGTGAAGCTTGGTTGACTTCTGCGCAGCGGTTTGGGAGTTAACATCAAAATTACATTTCTCGGCCATATCGCGTAGATCTCACTGTGAAAAGGCTTAAATGGCTTTTTTGACCTAAATTTGAGGATTGCGCTCAAATCAAATGTCCTAGAACCAAATTTCCACATGTAACTACTAGATTGTGATACAATACACTATTGGGTGAAGTTTGGTTTACTTCTGCGCAGCGGTTTGGGAGTTAACATCAAAATTACATTTCTCGGCCATATCGCATAGATCTCACTGTGAAAAGGCTTAAATGGCTTTTTTGACCTAAGTTTGAGGATTGCGCTCAAATCAAATGTTCTAGAACCAAATTTCCACATGTAACTACTAGATTGTGATACAATACACTATTGGGTGAAGTTTGGTTGACTTCTGCGCAGCGGTTTGGGAGTTAACATCAAAATTACATTTCTCGGCCATATCGCGTAGATCTCACTGTGAAAAGGCTTAAATGACTTTTTTAATTAAGTTTGATGATTGCGCTCAAACCAAATGTCCTAGAACCAAATTTCCAAATGTAACTACTAGATTGTGATACAATACACTATTGGGTGAAGTTTGGTTGACTTCTGCGCAGCGGTTTGGGAGTTAACATCAAAATTACATTTCTCGGCCATATCGCATAGATCTCACTGTGAAAAGGCTTAAATGGCTTTTTTGACCTAAGTTTGAGGATTGCGCTCAAATCAAATGTCCTAGAACCAAATTTCCACATGTAACTACTAGATTGTGATACAATACACTATTGGGTGAAGTTTGGTTGACTTCTGCGCAGCGGTTTGGGAGTTAACATCAAAATTACATTTCTCGGCCATATCGCGTAGATCTCACTGTGAAAAGGCTTAAATGGCTTTTTTGACCTAAGTTTGAGGATTGCGCTCAAATCAAATGTCCTAGAACCAAATTTTTACATGTAACTACTAGATTGTGATACAATACACTATTGGGTGAAGTTTGGTTGACTTCTGCGCAGCGGTTTGGGAGTTAACATCAAAATTACATTTCTCGGCCATATCGCATAGATCTCACTGTGAAAAGGCTTAAATGGCTTTTTTGACCTAAGTTTGAGGATTGCGCTCAAACCAAATGTCCTAGAACCAAATTTCTAAATTTAACTACTAGATTGTGATACAATACACTATTGGGTGAAGTTTGGTTGACTTCTGCGCAGCGGTTTGGGAGTGAACATCAAAATTACATTTCTAGGCAATATCGCATAGATCTCACTGTGAAAAGGCTTAAATGACTTTTTTTAATTAAGTTTGAAGATTGCGCTCAAACCAAATGTCCTAGAACTAAATTTCTAAATGTAACTACTAGATTGTGATAAAATACACTATTGGGTGAAGTTTGGTTGACTTCTGCGCAGCGGTTTGGGAGTTAACATCAAAATTACATTTCTCGGCCATATCGCATAGATCTCACTGTGAAAAGGCTTAAATGACTTTTTTAATTAAGTTTGATGATTGCGCTCAAACCAAATGTCCTAGAACGAAATTTCCAAATGTAACTACTAGATTGTGATACAATACACTATTGGGTGAAGTTTGGTTGACTTCTGCGCAGCGGTTTGGGAGTTAACATCAAAATTACATTTCTCAGCCATATCGCGTAGATCTCACTGTGAAAAGGCTTAAATGGCTTTTTTGACCTAAGTTTGAGGATTGCGCTCAAATCAAATGTCCTAGAACCAAATTTCCAAATGTAACTACTAGATTGTGATACAATACACTATTGGGTGAAGCTTGGTTGACTTCTGCGCAGCGGTTTGGGAGTTAACATCAAAATTACATTTCTCGGCCATATCGCGTAGATCTCACTGTGAAAAGGCTTAAATGGCTTTTTTGACCTAAATTTGAGGATTGCGCTCAAATCAAATGTCCTAGAACCAAATTTCCACATGTAACTACTAGATTGTGATACAATACACTATTGGGTGAAGTTTGGTTTACTTCTGCGCAGCGGTTTGGGAGTTAACATCAAAATTACATTTCTCGGCCATATCGCATAGATCTCACTGTGAAAAGGCTTAAATGGCTTTTTTGACCTAAGTTTGAGGATTGCGCTCAAATCAAATGTTCTAGAACCAAATTTCCACATGTAACTACTAGATTGTGATACAATACACTATTGGGTGAAGTTTGGTTGACTTCTGCGCAGCGGTTTGTGGGTTAACATCAAAATTACATTTCTCGGCCATATCGCGTAGATCTCACTGTGAAAAGGCTTAAATGACTTTTTTAATTAAGTTTGATGATTGCGCTCAAACCAAATGTCCTAGAACCAAATTTCCAAATGTAACTACTAGATTGTGATACAATACACTATTGGGTGAAGTTTGGTTGACTTCTGCGCAGCGGTTTGGGAGTTAACATCAAAATTACATTTCTCGGCCATATCGCATAGATCTCACTGTGAAAAGGCTTAAATGGCTTTTTTGACCTAAGTTTGAGGATTGCGCTCAAATCAAATGTCCTAGAACCAAATTTCCACATGTAACTACTAGATTGTGATACAATACACTATTGGGTGAAGTTTGGTTGACTTCTGCGCAGCGGTTTGGGAGTTAACATCAAAATTACATTTCTCGGCCATATCGCGTAGATCTCACTGTGAAAAGGCTTAAATGGCTTTTTTGACCTAAGTTTGAGGATTGCGCTCAAATCAAATGTCCTAGAACCAAATTTTTACATGTAACTACTAGATTGTGATACAATACACTATTGGGTGAAGTTTGGTTGACTTCTGCGCAGCGGTTTGGGAGTTAACATCAAAATTACATTTCTCGGCCATATCGCATAGATCTCACTGTGAAAAGGCTTAAATGGCTTTTTTGACCTAAGTTTGAGGATTGCGCTCAAACCAAATGTCCTAGAACCAAATTTCTAAATTTAACTACTAGATTGTGATACAATACACTATTGGGTGAAGTTTGGTTGACTTCTGCGCAGCGGTTTGGGAGTGAACATCAAAATTACATTTCTAGGCAATATCGCATAGATCTCACTGTGAAAAGGCTTAAATGACTTTTTTTAATTAAGTTTGAAGATTGCGCTCAAACCAAATGTCCTAGAACTAAATTTCTAAATGTAACTACTAGATTGTGATAAAATACACTATTGGGTGAAGTTTGGTTGACTTCTGCGCAGCGGTTTGGGAGTTAACATCAAAATTACATTTCTCGGCCATATCGCATAGATCTCACTGTGAAAAGGCTTAAATGACTTTTTTAATTAAGTTTGATGATTGCGCTCAAACCAAATGTCCTAGAACGAAATTTCCAAATGTAACTACTAGATTGTGATACAATACACTATTGGGTGAAGTTTGGTTGACTTCTGCGCAGCGGTTTGGGAGTTAACATCAAAATTACATTTCTCAGCCATATCGCGTAGATCTCACTGTGAAAAGGCTTAAATGGCTTTTTTGACCTAAGTTTGAGGATTGCGCTCAAATCAAATGTCCTAGAACCAAATTTTTACATGTAACTACTAGATTGTGATACAATACACTATTGGGTGAAGTTTGGTTGACTTCTGCGCAGCGGTTTGGGAGTTAACATCAAAAATACATTTCTCGGCCATATCGCGTAGATCTCACTGTGAAAAGGCTTAAATGACTTTTTTAATTAAGTTTGATGATTGCGCTCAAACCAAATGTCCTAGAACCAAATTTCCAAATGTAACTACTAGATTGTGATACAATACACTATTGGGTGAAGTTTGGTTGACTTCTGCGCAGCGGTTTGGGAGTTAACATCAAAATTACATTTCTCAGCCATATCGCGTAGATCTCACTGTGAAAAGGCTTAAATGGCTTTTTTGACCTAAGTTTGAGGATTGCGCTCAAATCAAATGTCCTAGAACCAAATTTTTACATGTAACTACTAGATTGTGATACAATACACTATTGGGTGAAGTTTGGTTGACTTCTGCGCAGCGGTTTGGGAGTTAACATCAAAATTACATTTCTCGGCCATATCGCATAGATCTCACTGTGAAAAGGCTTAAATGGCTTTTTTGACCTAAGTTTGAGGATTGCGCTCAAACCAAATGTCCTAGAACCAAATTTCTAAATTTAACTACTAGATTGTGATACAATACACTATTGGGTGAAGTTTGGTTGACTTCTGCGCAGCGGTTTGGGAGTGAACATCAAAATTACATTTCTAGGCAATATCGCATAGATCTCACTGTGAAAAGGCTTAAATGACTTTTTTTAATTAAGTTTGAAGATTGCGCTCAAACCAAATGTCCTAGAACTAAATTTCTAAATGTAACTACTAGATTATGATAAAATACACTATTGGGTGAAGTTTGGTTGACTTCTGCGCAGCGGTTTGGGAGTTAACATCAAAATTACATTTCTCGGCCATATCGCATAGATCTCACTGTGAAAAGGCTTAAATGACTGTTTTAATTAAGTTTGATGATTGCGCTCAAACCAAATGTCCTAGAACGAAATTTCCAAATGTAACTACTAGATTGTGATACAATACACTATTGGGTGAAGTTTGGTTGACTTCTGCGCAGCGGTTTGGGAGTTAACATCAAAATTACATTTCTCGGCCATATCGCATAGATCTCACTGTGAAAAGGCTTAAAAGGCTTTTTTGACCTAAGTTTGAGGATTGCGCTCAAATCAAATGTCCTAGAACCAAATTTCCACATGTAACTACTAGATTGTGATACAATACACTATTGGGTGAAGTTTGGTTGACTTCTGCGCAGCGGTTTGGGAGTTAACATCAAAATTACATTTCTCGGCCATATCGCGTAGATCTCACTGTGAAAAGGATTAAATGACTTTTTTAATTAAGTTTGATTATTGCGCTCAAACCAAATGTCCTAGAACTAAATTTCCAAATGTAACTAATAGATTGTGATAAAATACACAATTGGGTGAAGTTTGGTTGACTTCTGCGCAGCGGTTTGGGAGTTAACATCAAAATTACATTTCTCGGCCATATCGCATAGATCTCACTGTGAAAAGGCTTAAATGACTTTTTTAATTAAGTTTGATGATTGCGCTCAAACCAAATGTCCTAGAACGAAAATTTCAAATGTAACTACTAGATTGTGATACAATACACTATTGGGTGAAGTTTGGTTGACTTCTGCGCAGCGGTTTGGGAGTTAACATCAAAATTACATTTCTCGGCCATATCGCGTGGATCTCACTGTGAAAAGGCTTAAATGGCTTTTTTGACCTAAGTTTGAGGATTGCGCTCAAATCAAATGTCCTAGAACCAAATTTCCACATGTAACTACTAGATTGTGATACAATACACTATTGGGTGAAGTTTGGTTGATTTCTGCGCAGCGGTTTGGGAGTTAACATCAAAATTACATTTCTCGGCCATATCGCGTAGATCTCACTGTGAAAAGGCTTAAATGGCTTTTTTGACCTAAGTTTGAGGATTGCGCTCAAATCAAATGTCCTAGAACCAAATTTCCAAATGTAACTACTAGATTGTGATACAATACACTATTGGGTGAAGTTTGGTTGACTTCTGCGCAGCGGTTTGGGAGTTAACATCAAAATTACATTTCTCGGCCATATCGCGTAGATCTCACTGTGAAAAGGCTTAAATGGCTTTTTTGACCTAAGTTTGAGGATTGCGCTCAAATCAAATGTCCTAGAACGAAATTTCCACATGTAACTACTAGATTGTGATACAATAAACTATTGGGTGAAGTTTGGTTTACTTCTGCGCAGCGGTTTGGGAGTTAACATCAAAATTACATTTCTCGGCCATATCGCATAGATCTCACTGTGAAAAGGCTTAAATGGCTTTTTTGACCTAAGTTTGAGGATTGCGCTCAAATCAAATGTCCTAGAACCAAATTTCCACATGTAACTACTAGATTGTGATACAATACACTATTGGGTGAAGTTTGGTTGACTTCTGCGCAGCGGTTTGGGAGTTAACATCAAAATTACATTTCTCGGCCATATCGCGTAGATCTCACTGTGAAAAGGCTTAAATGGCTTTTTTGACCTAAGTTTGAGGATTGCGCTCAAATCAAATGTCCTAGAACCAAATTTTTACATGTAACTACTAGATTGTGATACAATACACTATTGGGTGAAGTTTGGTTGACTTCTGCGCAGCGGTTTGGGAGTTAACATCAAAATTACATTTCTCGGCCATATCGCATAGATCTCACTGTGAAAAGGCTTAAATGGCTTTTTTGACCTAAGTTTGAGGATTGCGCTCAAATCAAATGTCCTAGAACCAAATTTCCACATGTAACTACTAGATTGTGATACAATACACTATTGGGTGAAGTTTGGTTGACTTCTGCGCAGCGGTTTGGGAGTTAACATCAAAATTACATTTCTCGGCCATATCGCGTAGATCTCACTGTGAAAAAGCTTAAATGACTTTTTTAATTAAGTTTGATGATTGCGCTCAAACCAAATGTCCTAGAACTAAATTTCCAAATGTAACTACTAGATTGTGATAAAATACACTATTGGGTGAAGTTTGGTTGACTTCTGCGCAGCGGTTTGGGAGTTAACATCAAAATTACATTTCTCGGCCATATCGCATAGATCTCACTGTGAAAAGGCTTAAATGGCTTTTTTGACCTAAGTTTGAGGATTGCGCTGAAATCAAATGTTCTAGAACCAAATTTCCACATGTAACTACTAGATTGTGATACAATACACTATTGGGTGAAGTTTGGTTGACTTCTGCGCAGCGGTTTGGGAGTTAACATCAAAATTACATTTCTCGGCCATATCGCGTAGATCTCACTGTGAAAAGGCTTAAATGACTTTTTTAATTAAGTTTGATGATTGCGCTCAAACCAAATGTCCTAGAACCAAATTTCCAAATGTAACTACTAGATTGTGATACAATACACTATTGGGTGAAGTTTGGTTGACTTCTGCGCAGCGGTTTGGGAGTTAACATCAAAATTACATTTCTCGGCCATATCGCATAGATCTCACTGTGAAAAGGCTTAAATGGCTTTTTTGACCTAAGTTTGAGGATTGCGCTCAAATCAAATGTCCTAGAACCAAATTTCCACATGTAACTACTAGATTGTGATACAATACACTATTGGGTGAAGTTTGGTTGACTTCTGCGCAGCGGTTTGGGAGTTAACATCAAAATTACATTTCTCGGCCATATCGCGTAGATCTCACTGTGAAAAGGCTTAAATGGCTTTTTTGACCTAAGTTTGAGGATTGCGCTCAAATCAAATGTCCTAGAACCAAATTTTTACATGTAACTACTAGATTGTGATACAATACACTATTGGGTGAAGTTTGGTTGACTTCTGCGCAGCGGTTTGGGAGTTAACATCAAAATTACATTTCTCGGCCATATCGCATAGATCTCACTGTGAAAAGGCTTAAATGGCTTTTTTGACCTTAGTTTGAGGATTGCGCTCAAACCAAATGTCCTAGAACCAAATTTCTAAATGTAACTACTAGATTGTGATAAAATACACTATTGGGTGAAGTTTGGTTGACTTCTGCGCAGCGCTTTGGGAGTTAACATCAAAATTACATTTCTCGGCCATATCGCATAGATCTCACTGTGAAAAGGCTTAAATGACTTTTTTAATTAAGTTTGATGATTGCGCTCAAACCAAATGTCCTAGAACGAAATTTCCAAATGTAACTACTAGATTGTGATACAATACACTATTGGGTGAAGTTTGGTTGACTTCTGCGCAGCGGTTTGGGAGTTAACATCAAAATTTCATTTCTCAGCCATATCGCGTAGATCTCACTGTGAAAAGGCTTAAATGGCTTTTTTGACCTAAGTTTGAGGATTGCGCTCAAATCAAATGTCCTAGAACCAAATTTCCAAATGTAACTACTAGATTGTGATACAATACACTATTGGGTGAAGCTTGGTTGACTTCTGCGCAGCGGTTTGGGAGTTAACATCAAAATTACATTTCTCGGCCATATCGCGTGGATCTCACTGTGAAAAGGCTTAAATGGCTTTTTTGACCTAAGTTTGAGGATTGCGCTCAAATCAAATGTCCTAGAACCAAATTTCCACATGTAACTACTAGATTGTGATACAATACACTATTGGGTGAAGTTTGGTTGATTTCTGCGCAGCGGTTTGGGAGTTAACATCAAAATTACATTTCTCGGCCATATCGCGTAGATCTCACTGTGAAAAGGCTTAAATGGCTTTTTTGACCTAAGTTTGAGGATTGCGCTCAAATCAAATGTCCTAGAACCAAATTTCCAAATGTAACTACTAGATTGTGATACAATACACTATTGGGTGAAGTTTGGTTGACTTCTGCGCAGCGGTTTGGGAGTTAACATCAAAATTACATTTCTCGGCCATATCGCGTAGATCTCACTGTGAAAAGGCTTAAATGGCTTTTTTGACCTAAGTTTGAGGATTGCGCTCAAATCAAATGTCCTAGAACGAAATTTCCACATGTAACTACTAGATTGTGATACAATACACTATTGGGTGAAGTTTGGTTTACTTCTGCGCAGCGGTTTGGGAGTTAACATCAAAATTACATTTCTCGGCCATATCGCATAGATCTCACTGTGAAAAGGCTTAAATGGCTTTTTTGACCTAAGTTTGAGGATTGCGCTCAAATCAAATGTCCTAGAACCAAATTTCCACATGTAACTACTAGATTGTGATACAATACACTATTGGGTGAAGTTTGGTTGACTTCTGCGCAGCGGTTTGGGAGTTAACATCAAAATTACATTTCTCGGCCATATCGCGTAGATCTCACTGTGAAAAGGCTTAAATGGCTTTTTTGACCTAAGTTTGAGGATTGCGCTCAAATCAAATGTCCTAGAACCAAATTTTTACATGTAACTACTAGATTGTGATACAATACACTATTGGGTGAAGTTTGGTTGACTTCTGCGCAGCGGTTTGGGAGTTAACATCAAAATTACATTTCTCGGCCATATCGCATAGATCTCACTGTGAAAAGGCTTAAATGGCTTTTTTGACCTAAGTTTGAGGATTGCGCTCAAATCAAATGTCCTAGAACAGAATTTCCACATGTAACTACTAGATTGTGATACAATACACTATTGGGTGAAGTTTGGTTGACTTCTGCGCAGCGGTTTGGGAGTTAACATCAAAATTACATTTCTCGGCCATATCGCGTAGATCTCACTGTGAAAAAGCTTAAATGACTTTTTTAATTAAGTTTGATGATTGCGCTCAAACCAAATGTCCTAGAACTAAATTTCCAAATGTAACTACTAGATTGTGATAAAATACACTATTGGGTGAAGTTTGGTTGACTTCTGCGCAGCGGTTTGGGAGTTAACATCAAAATTACATTTCTCGGCCATATCGCATAGATCTCACTGTGAAAAGGCTTAAATGGCTTTTTTGACCTAAGTTTGAGGATTGCGCTGAAATCAAATGTTCTAGAACCAAATTTCCACATGTAACTACTAGATTGTGATACAATACACTATTGGGTGAAGTTTGGTTGACTTCTGCGCAGCGGTTTGGGAGTTAACATCAAAATTACATTTCTCGGCCATATCGCGTAGATCTCACTGTGAAAAGGCTTAAATGACTTTTTTAATTAAGTTTGATGATTGCGCTCAAACCAAATGTCCTAGAACCAAATTTCCAAATGTAACTACTAGATTGTGATACAATACACTATTGGGTGAAGTTTGGTTGACTTCTGCGCAGCGGTTTGGGAGTTAACATCAAAATTACATTTCTCGGCCATATCGCATAGATCTCACTGTGAAAAGGCTTAAATGGCTTTTTTGACCTAAGTTTGAGGATTGCGCTCAAATCAAATGTCCTAGAACCAAATTTCCACATGTAACTACTAGATTGTGATACAATACACTATTGGGTGAAGTTTGGTTGACTTCTGCGCAGCGGTTTGGGAGTTAACATCAAAATTACATTTCTCGGCCATATCGCGTAGATCTCACTGTGAAAAGGCTTAAATGGCTTTTTTGACCTAAGTTTGAGGATTGCGCTCAAATCAAATGTCCTAGAACCAAATTTTTACATGTAACTACTAGATTGTGATACAATACACTATTGGGTGAAGTTTGGTTGACTTCTGCGCAGCGGTTTGGGAGTTAACATCAAAATTACATTTCTCGGCCATATCGCATAGATCTCACTGTGAAAAGGCTTAAATGGCTTTTTTGACCTTAGTTTGAGGATTGCGCTCAAACCAAATGTCCTAGAACCAAATTTCTAAATTTAACTACTAGATTGTGATACAATACACTATTGGGTGAAGTTTGGTTGACTTCTGCGCAGCGGTTTGGGAGTGAACATCAAAATTACATTTCTAGGCAATATCGCATAGATCTCACTGTGAAAAGGCTTAAATGACTTTTTTTAATTAAGTTTGAAGATTGCGCTCAAACCAAATGTCCTAGAACTAAATTTCTAAATGTAACTACTAGATTGTGATAAAATACACTATTGGGTGAAGTTTGGTTGACTTCTGCGCAGCGCTTTGGGAGTTAACATCAAAATTACATTTCTCGGCCATATCGCATAGATCTCACTGTGAAAAGGCTTAAATGACTTTTTTAATTAAGTTTGATGATTGCGCTCAAACCAAATGTCCTAGAACGAAATTTCCAAATGTAACTACTAGATTGTGATACAATACACTATTGGGTGAAGTTTGGTTGACTTCTGCGCAGCGGTTTGGGAGTTAACATCAAAATTACATTTCTCGGCCATATCGCATAGATCTCACTGTGAAAAGGCTTAAATGGCTTTTTTGACCTAAGTTTGAGGATTGCGCTCAAATCAAATGTTCTAGAACCAAATTTCCACATGTAACTACTAGATTGTGATACAATACACTATTGGGTGAAGTTTGGTTGTCTTCTGCGCAGCGGTTTGGGAGTTAACATCAAAATTACATTTCTCGGCCATATCGCGTAGATCTCACTGTGAAAAAGCTTAAATGACTTTTTTAATTAAGTTTGATGATTGCGCTCAAACCAAATGTCCTAGAACTAAATTTCCAAATGTAACTACTAGATTGTGATAAAATACACTATTGGGTGAAGTTTGGTTGACTTCTGCGCAGCGGTTTGGGAGTTAACATCAAAATTTCATTTCTCAGCCATATCGCGTAGATCTCACTGTGAAAAGGCTTAAATGGCTTTTTTGACCTAAGTTTGAGGATTGCGCTCAAATCAAATGTCCTAGAACCAAATTTCCAAATGTAACTACTAGATTGTGATACAATACACTATTGGGTGAAGCTTGGTTGACTTCTGCGCAGCGGTTTGGGAGTTAACATCAAAATTACATTTCTCGGCCATATCGCGTAGATCTCACTGTGAAAAGGCTTAAATGGCTTTTTTGACCTAAATTTGAGGATTGCGCTCAAATCAAATGTCCTAGAACCAAATTTCCACATGTAACTACTAGATTGTGATACAATACACTATTGGGTGAAGTTTGGTTTACTTCTGCGCAGCGGTTTGGGAGTTAACATCAAAATTACATTTCTCGGCCATATCGCATAGATCTCACTGTGAAAAGGCTTAAATGGCTTTTTTGACCTAAGTTTGAGGATTGCGCTCAAACCAAATGTCCTAGAACCAAATTTCCAAATGTAACTACTAGATTGTGATACAATACACTATTGGGTGAAGTTTGGTTGACTTCTGCGCAGCGGTTTGGGAGTTAACATCAAAATTACATTTCTAGGCCATATCGCATAGATCTCACTGTGAAAAGGCTTAAATGGCTTTTTTGACCTAAGTTTGAGGATTGCGCTCAAATCAAATGTCCTAGAACCAAATTTCCACATGTAACTACTAGATTGTGATACAATACACTATTGGGTGAAGTTTGGTTGACTTCTGCGCAGCGGTTTGGGAGTTAACATCAAAATTACATTTCTCGGCCATATCGCGTAGATCTCACTGTGAAAAGGCTTAAATGGCTTTTTTGACCTAAGTTTGAGGATTGCGCTCAAATCAAATGTCCTAGAACCAAATTTTTACATGTAACTACTAGATTGTGATACAATACACTATTGGGTGAAGTTTGGTTGACTTCTGCGCAGCGGTTTGGGAGTTAACATCAAAATTACATTTCTCGGCCATATCGCATAGATCTCACTGTGAAAAGGCTTAAATGGCTTTTTTGACCTAAGTTTGAGGATTGCGCTCAAACCAAATGTCCTAGAACCAAATTTCTAAATTTAACTACTAGATTGTGATACAATACACTATTGGGTGAAGTTTGGTTGACTTCTGCGCAGCGGTTTGGGAGTGAACATCAAAATTACATTTCTAGGCAATATCGCATAGATCTCACTGTGAAAAGGCTTAAATGACTTTTTTTAATTAAGTTTGAAGATTGCGCTCAAACCAAATGTCCTAGAACTAAATTTCTAAATGTAACTACTAGATTGTGATAAAATACACTATTGGGTGAAGTTTGGTTGACTTCTGCGCAGCGGTTTGGGAGTTAACATCAAAATTACATTTCTCGGCCATATCGCATAGATCTCACTGTGAAAAGGCTTAAATGACTTTTTTAATTAAGTTTGATGATTGCGCTCAAACCAAATGTCCTAGAACGAAATTTCCAAATGTAACTACTAGATTGTGATACAATACACTATTGGGTGAAGTTTGGTTGACTTCTGCGCAGCGGTTTGGGAGTTAACATCAAAATTACATTTCTCGGCCATATCGCATAGATCTCACTGTGAAAAGGCTTAAATGGCTTTTTTGACCTAAGTTTGAGGATTGCGCTCAAATCAAATGTCCTAGAACCAAATTTCCACATGTAACTACCAGATTGTGATACAATACACTATTGGGTGAAGTTTGGTTGACTTCTGCGCAGCGGTTTGGGAGTGAACATCAAAATTACATTTCTCGGCCATATCGCATAGATCTCACTGTGAAAAGGCTTAAATGACTTTTTTTAATTAAGTTTGAAGATTGCGCTCAAACCAAATGTCCTAGAACTAAATTTCCAAATGTAACTACTAGATTGTGATACAATACACTATTGGGTGAAGTTTGGTTGACTTCTGCGCAGCGGTTTGGGAGTTAACATCAAAATTACATTTCTCGGACATAGCGCATAGATCTCACTGTGATAAGGCTTAAATGGCTTTTTTAACCTAAGTTTGAGGATTGCGCTCAAATCAAATGTCCTAGAACCAAATTTCCACATGTAACTACTAGATTGTGATACAATACACTATTGGGTGAAGTTTGGTTGACTTCTGCGCAGCGGTTTGGGAGTTAACATTAAAATTACATTACTCAGCCATATCGCATAGATCTCACTGTGAAAAGGCTTAAATGACTTTTTTTAATTAAGTTTGAAGATTGCGCTCAAACCAAATGTCCTAGAACTAAATTTCCAAATGTAACTAATAGATTGTGATAAAATACACTATTGGGTGAATCTTGGTTGACTTCTGCGCAGCGGTTTGGGAGTTAACATCAAAATTACATTTCTCGGCCATATCGCGTAGATCTCACTGTGAAAAGGCTTAAATGGCTTTTTTGACCTAAATTTGAGGATTGCGCTCAAATCAAATGTCCTAGAACCAAATTTCCACATGTAACTACTAGATTGTGATACAATACACTATTGGGTGAAGTTTGGTTTACTTCTGCGCAGCGGTTTGGGAGTTAACATCAAAATTACATTTCTCGGCCATATCGCATAGATCTCACTGTGAAAAGGCTTAAATGGCTTTTTTGACCTAAGTTTGAGGATTGCGCTCAAATCAAATGTTCTAGAACCAAATTTCCACATGTAACTACTAGATTGTGATACAATACACTATTGGGTGAAGTTTGGTTGACTTCTGCGCAGCGGTTTGGGAGTTAACATCAAAATTACATTTCTCGGCCATATCGCGTAGATCTCACTGTGAAAAAGCTTAAATGACTTTTTTAATTAAGTTTGATGATTGCGCTCAAACCAAATGTCCTAGAACTAAATTTCCAAATGTAACTACTAGATTGTGATAAAATACACTATTGGGTGAAGTTTGGTTGACTTCTGCGCAGCGGTTTGGGAGTTAACATCAAAATTACATTTCTCGGCCATATCGCGTAGATCTCACTGTGAAAAAGCTTAAATGACTTTTTTAATTAAGTTTGATGATTGCGCTCAAACCAAATGTCCTAGAACTAAATTTCCAAATGTAACTACTAGATTGTGATAAAATACACTATTGGGTGAAGTTTGGTTGACTTCTGCGCAGCGGTTTGGGAGTTAACATCAAAATTACATTTCTCAGCCATATCGCGTAGATCTCACTGTGAAAAGGCTTAAATGGCTTTTTTGACCTAAGTTTGAGGATTGCGCTCAAATCAAATGTCCTAGAACCAAATTTCCAAATGTAACTACTAGATTGTGATACAATACACTATTGGGTGAAGCTTGGTTGACTTCTGCGCAGCGGTTTGGGAGTTAACATCAAAATTACATTTCTCGGCCATATCGCGTAGATCTCACTGTGAAAAGGCTTAAATGGCTTTTTTGACCTAAATTTGAGGATTGCGCTCAAATCAAATGTCCTAGAACCAAATTTCCACATGTAACTACTAGATTGTGATACAATACACTATTGGGTGAAGTTTGGTTTACTTCTGCGCAGCGGTTTGGGAGTTAACATCAAAATTACATTTCTCGGCCATATCGCATAGATCTCACTGTGAAAAGGCTTAAATGGCTTTTTTGACCTAAGTTTGAGGATTGCGCTCAAATCAAATGTTCTAGAACCAAATTTCCACATGTAACTACTAGATTGTGATACAATACACTATTGGGTGAAGTTTGGTTGACTTCTGCGCAGCGGTTTGGGAGTTAACATCAAAATTACATTTCTCGGCCATATCGCGTAGATCTCACTGTGAAAAGGCTTAAATGACTTTTTTAATTAAGTTTGATGATTGCGCTCAAACCAAATGTCCTAGAACCAAATTTCCAAATGTAACTACTAGATTGTGATACAATACACTATTGGGTGAAGTTTGGTTGACTTCTGCGCAGCGGTTTGGGAGTTAACATCAAAATTACATTTCTCGGCCATATCGCATAGATCTCACTGTGAAAAGGCTTAAATGGCTTTTTTGACCTAAGTTTGAGGATTGCGCTCAAATCAAATGTCCTAGAACCAAATTTCCACATGTAACTACTAGATTGTGATACAATACACTATTGGGTGAAGTTTGGTTGACTTCTGCGCAGCGGTTTGGGAGTTAACATCAAAATTACATTTCTCGGCCATATCGCGTAGATCTCACTGTGAAAAGGCTTAAATGGCTTTTTTGACCTAAGTTTGAGGATTGCGCTCAAATCAAATGTCCTAGAACCAAATTTTTACATGTAACTACTAGATTGTGATACAATACACTATTGGGTGAAGTTTGGTTGACTTCTGCGCAGCGGTTTGGGAGTTAACATCAAAATTACATTTCTCGGCCATATCGCATAGATCTCACTGTGAAAAGGCTTAAATGGCTTTTTTGACCTAAGTTTGAGGATTGCGCTCAAACCAAATGTCCTAGAACCAAATTTCTAAATTTAACTACTAGATTGTGATACAATACACTATTGGGTGAAGTTTGGTTGACTTCTGCGCAGCGGTTTGGGAGTGAACATCAAAATTACATTTCTAGGCAATATCGCATAGATCTCACTGTGAAAAGGCTTAAATGACTTTTTTTAATTAAGTTTGAAGATTGCGCTCAAACCAAATGTCCTAGAACTAAATTTCTAAATGTAACTACTAGATTGTGATAAAATACACTATTGGGTGAAGTTTGGTTGACTTCTGCGCAGCGGTTTGGGAGTTAACATCAAAATTACATTTCTCGGCCATATCGCATAGATCTCACTGTGAAAAGGCTTAAATGACTTTTTTAATTAAGTTTGATGATTGCGCTCAAACCAAATGTCCTAGAACGAAATTTCCAAATGTAACTACTAGATTGTGATACAATACACTATTGGGTGAAGTTTGGTTGACTTCTGCGCAGCGGTTTGGGAGTTAACATCAAAATTACATTTCTCAGCCATATCGCGTAGATCTCACTGTGAAAAGGCTTAAATGGCTTTTTTGACCTAAGTTTGAGGATTGCGCTCAAATCAAATGTCCTAGAACCAAATTTCCAAATGTAACTACTAGATTGTGATACAATACACTATTGGGTGAAGCTTGGTTGACTTCTGCGCAGCGGTTTGGGAGTTAACATCAAAATTACATTTCTCGGCCATATCGCGTAGATCTCACTGTGAAAAGGCTTAAATGGCTTTTTTGACCTAAATTTGAGGATTGCGCTCAAATCAAATGTCCTAGAACCAAATTTCCACATGTAACTACTAGATTGTGATACAATACACTATTGGGTGAAGTTTGGTTTACTTCTGCGCAGCGGTTTGGGAGTTAACATCAAAATTACATTTCTCGGCCATATCGCATAGATCTCACTGTGAAAAGGCTTAAATGGCTTTTTTGACCTAAGTTTGAGGATTGCGCTCAAATCAAATGTTCTAGAACCAAATTTCCACATGTAACTACTAGATTGTGATACAATACACTATTGGGTGAAGTTTGGTTGACTTCTGCGCAGCGGTTTGTGGGTTAACATCAAAATTACATTTCTCGGCCATATCGCGTAGATCTCACTGTGAAAAGGCTTAAATGACTTTTTTAATTAAGTTTGATGATTGCGCTCAAACCAAATGTCCTAGAACCAAATTTCCAAATGTAACTACTAGATTGTGATACAATACACTATTGGGTGAAGTTTGGTTGACTTCTGCGCAGCGGTTTGGGAGTTAACATCAAAATTACATTTCTCGGCCATATCGCATAGATCTCACTGTGAAAAGGCTTAAATGGCTTTTTTGACCTAAGTTTGAGGATTGCGCTCAAATCAAATGTCCTAGAACCAAATTTCCACATGTAACTACTAGATTGTGATACAATACACTATTGGGTGAAGTTTGGTTGACTTCTGCGCAGCGGTTTGGGAGTTAACATCAAAATTACATTTCTCGGCCATATCGCGTAGATCTCACTGTGAAAAGGCTTAAATGGCTTTTTTGACCTAAGTTTGAGGATTGCGCTCAAATCAAATGTCCTAGAACCAAATTTTTACATGTAACTACTAGATTGTGATACAATACACTATTGGGTGAAGTTTGGTTGACTTCTGCGCAGCGGTTTGGGAGTTAACATCAAAATTACATTTCTCGGCCATATCGCGTAGATCTCACTGTGAAAAAGCTTAAATGACTTTTTTAATTAAGTTTGATGATTGCGCTCAAACCAAATGTCCTAGAACTAAATTTCCAAATGTAACTACTAGATTGTGATAAAATACACTATTGGGTGAAGTTTGGTTGACTTCTGCGCAGCGGTTTGGGAGTTAACATCAAAATTACATTTCTCGGCCATATCGCATAGATCTCACTGTGAAAAGGCTTAAATGACTTTTTTAATTAAGTTTGATGATTGCGCTCAAACCAAATGTCCTAGAACGAAATTTCCAAATGTAACTACTAGATTGTGATACAATACACTATTGGGTGAAGTTTGGTTGACTTCTGCGCAGCGGTTTGGGAGTTAACATCAAAATTACATTTCTCAGCCATATCGCGTAGATCTCACTGTGAAAAGGCTTAAATGGCTTTTTTGACCTAAGTTTGAGGATTGCGCTCAAATCAAATGTCCTAGAACCAAATTTTTACATGTAACTACTAGATTGTGATACAATACACTATTGGGTGAAGTTTGGTTGACTTCTGCGCAGCGGTTTGGGAGTTAACATCAAAATTACATTTCTCGGCCATATCGCATAGATCTCACTGTGAAAAGGCTTAAATGGCTTTTTTGACCTAAGTTTGAGGATTGCGCTCAAACCAAATGTCCTAGAACCAAATTTCTAAATTTAACTACTAGATTGTGATACAATACACTATTGGGTGAAGTTTGGTTGACTTCTGCGCAGCGGTTTGGGAGTTAACATCAAAATTACATTTCTCGGACATAGCGCATAGATCTCACTGTGATAAGGCTTAAATGGCTTTTTTAACCTAAGTTTGAGGATTGCGCTCAAATCAAATGTCCTAGAACCAAATTTCCACATGTAACTACTAGATTGTGATACAATACACTATTGGGTGAAGTTTGGTTGACTTCTGCGCAGCGGTTTGGGAGTTAACATTAAAATTACATTTCTCGGCCATATCGCGTAGATCTCACTGTGAAAAAGCTTAAATGACTTTTTTAATTAAGTTTGATGATTGCGCTCAAACCAAATGTCCTAGAACTAAATTTCCAAATGTAACTACTAGATTGTGATAAAATACACTATTGGGTGAAGTTTGGTTGACTTCTGCGCAGCGGTTTGGGAGTTAACATCAAAATTACATTTCTCGGCCATATCGCGTAGATCTCACTGTGAAAAAGCTTAAATGACTTTTTTAATTAAGTTTGATGATTGCGCTCAAACCAAATGTCCTAGAACTAAATTTCCAAATGTAACTACTAGATTGTGATAAAATACACTATTGGGTGAAGTTTGGTTGACTTCTGCGCAGCGGTTTGGGAGTTAACATCAAAATTACATTTCTCAGCCATATCGCGTAGATCTCACTGTGAAAAGGCTTAAATGGCTTTTTTGACCTAAGTTTGAGGATTGCGCTCAAATCAAATGTCCTAGAACCAAATTTCCACATGTAACTACTAGATTGTGATACAATACACTATTGGGTGAAGTTTGGTTGACTTCTGCGCAGCGGTTTGGGAGTTAACATCAAAATTACATTTCTCAGCCATATCGCGTAGATCTCACTGTGAAAAGGCTTAAATGACTTTTTTAATTAAGTTTGATTATTGCGCTCAAACCAAATGTCCTAGAACTAAATTTCCAAATGTAACTACTAGATTGTGATAAAATACACTATTGGGTGAAGTTTGGTTGACTTCTGCGCAGCGGTTTGGGAGTTAACATCAAAATTACATTACTCAGCCATATCGCATAGATCTCACTGTGAAAAGGCTTAAATGACTTTTTTTAATTAAGTTTGAAGATTGCGCTCAAACCAAATGTCCTAGAACTAAATTTCCAAATGTAACTAATAGATTGTGATAAAATACACTATTGGGTGAAGTTTGGTTGACTTCTGCGCAGCGGTTTGGGAGTTAACATCAAAATTACATTTCTCGGCCATATCGCATAGATCTCACTGTGAAAAGGCTTAAATGACTTTTTTAATTAAGTTTGATGATTGCGCTCAAACCAAATGTCCTAGAACGAAATTTTCAAATGTAACTACTAGATTGTGATAAAATACACTATTGGGTGAAGTTTGGTTTACTTCTGCGCAGCGGTTTGGGAGTTAACATCAAAATTACATTTCTCGGCCATATCGCATAGATCTCACTGTGAAAAGGCTTAAATGGCTTTTTTGACCTAAGTTTGAGGATTGCGCTCAAATCAAATGTCCTAGAACCAAATTTCCACATGTAACTACTAGATTGTGATACAATACACTATTGGGTGAAGTTTGGTTGACTTCTGCGCAGCGGTTTGGGAGTTAACATCAAAATTACATTTCTCGGCCATATCGCGTAGATCTCACTGTGAAAAGGCTTAAATGGCTTTTTTGACCTAAGTTTGAGGATTGCGCTCAAATCAAATGTCCTAGAACCAAATTTTTACATGTAACTACTAGATTGTGATACAATACACTATTGAGTGAAGTTTGGTTGACTTCTGCGCAGCGATTTGGGAGTTAACATCAAAATTACATTTCTCGGCCATATCGCATAGATCTCACTGTGAAAAGGCTTAAATGGCTTTTTTTACCTAAGTTTGAGGATTGCGCTCAAATCAAATGTCCTAGAACAAAATTTCCACATGTAACTACTAGATTGTGATACAATACACTATTGGGTGAAGTTTGGTTGACTTCTGCGCAGCGGTTTGGGAGTTAACATCAAAATTACATTTCTCGGCCATATCGCGTAGATCTCACTGTGAAAAAGCTTAAATGACTTTTTTAATTAAGTTTGATGATTGCGCTCAAACCAAATGTCCTAGAACTAAATTTCCAAATGTAACTACTAGATTGTGATAAAATACACTATTGGGTGAAGTTTGGTTGACTTCTGCGCAGCGGTTTGGGAGTTAACATCAAAATTACATTTCTCAGCCATATCGCGTAGATCTCACTGTGAAAAGGCTTAAATGGCTTTTTTGACCTAAGTTTGAGGATTGCGCTCAAATCAAATGTCCTAGAACCAAATTTCCAAATGTAACTACTAGATTGTGATACAATACACTATTGGGTGAAGCTTGGTTGACTTCTGCGCAGCGGTTTGGGAGTTAACATCAAAATTACATTTCTCGGCCATATCGCGTAGATCTCACTGTGAAAAGGCTTAAATGGCTTTTTTGACCTAAATTTGAGGATTGCGCTCAAATCAAATGTCCTAGAACGAAATTTCCACATGTAACTACTAGATTGTGATACAATACACTATTGGGTGAAGTTTGGTTTACTTCTGCGCAGCGGTTTGGGAGTTAACATCAAAATTACATTTCTCGGCCATATCGCATAGATCTCACTGTGAAAAGGCTTAAATGGCTTTTTTGACCTAAGTTTGAGGATTGCGCTCAAACCAAATGTCCTAGAACCAAATTTCCAAATGTAACTACTAGATTGTGATACAATACACTATTGGGTGAAGTTTGGTTGACTTCTGCGCAGCGGTTTGGGAGTTAACATCAAAATTACATTTCTCGGCCATATCGCATAGATCTCACTGTGAAAAGGCTTAAATGGCTTTTTTGACCTAAGTTTGAGGATTGCGCTCAAATCAAATGTCCTAGAACCAAATTTCCACATGTAACTACTAGATTGTGATACAATACACTATTGGGTGAAGTTTGGTTGACTTCTGCGCAGCGGTTTGGGAGTGAACATCAAAATTACATTTCTAGGCAATATCGCATAGATCTCACTGTGAAAAGGCTTAAATGACTTTTTTTAATTAAGTTTGAAGATTGCGCTCAAACCAAATGTCCTAGAACTAAATTTCTAAATGTAACTACTAGATTGTGATAAAATACACTATTGGGTGAAGTTTGGTTGACTTCTGCGCAGCGGTTTGGGAGTTAACATCAAAATTACATTTCTCGGCCATATCGCATAGATCTCACTGTGAAAAGGCTTAAATGACTTTTTTAATTAAGTTTGATGATTGCGCTCAAACCAAATGTCCTAGAACGAAATTTCCAAATGTAACTACTAGATTGTGATACAATACACTATTGGGTGAAGTTTGGTTGACTTCTGCGCAGCGGTTTGGGAGTTAACATCAAAATTACATTTCTCGGCCATATCGCATAGATCTCACTGTGAAAAGGCTTAAATGGCTTTTTTGACCTAAGTTTGAGGATTGCGCTCAAATCAAATGTCCTAGAACCAAATTTCCACATGTAACTACCAGATTGTGATACAATACACTATTGGGTGAAGTTTGGTTGACTTCTGCGCAGCGGTTTGGGAGTGAACATCAAAATTACATTTCTCGGCCATATCGCATAGATCTCACTGTGAAAAGGCTTAAATGACTTTTTTTAATTAAGTTTGAAGATTGCGCTCAAACCAAATGTCCTAGAACTAAATTTCCAAATGTAACTACTAGATTGTGATACAATACACTATTGGGTGAAGTTTGGTTGACTTCTGCGCAGCGGTTTGGGAGTTAACATCAAAATTACATTTCTCGGACATAGCGCATAGATCTCACTGTGATAAGGCTTAAATGGCTTTTTTAACCTAAGTTTGAGGATTGCGCTCAAATCAAATGTCCTAGAACCAAATTTCCACATGTAACTACTAGATTGTGATACAATACACTATTGGGTGAAGTTTGGTTGACTTCTGCGCAGCGGTTTGGGAGTTAACATTAAAATTACATTACTCAGCCATATCGCATAGATCTCACTGTGAAAAGGCTTAAATGACTTTTTTTAATTAAGTTTGAAGATTGCGCTCAAACCAAATGTCCTAGAACTAAATTTCCAAATGTAACTAATAGATTGTGATAAAATACACTATTGGGTGAATCTTGGTTCACTTCTGCGCAGCGGTTTGGGAGTTAACATCAAAATTACATTTCTCGGCCATATCGCGTAGATCTCACTGTGAAAAGGCTTAAATGGCTTTTTTGACCTAAATTTGAGGATTGCGCTCAAATCAAATGTCCTAGAACCAAATTTCCACATGTAACTACTAGATTGTGATACAATACACTATTGGGTGAAGTTTGGTTTACTTCTGCGCAGCGGTTTGGGAGTTAACATCAAAATTACATTTCTCGGCCATATCGCATAGATCTCACTGTGAAAAGGCTTAAATGGCTTTTTTGACCTAAGTTTGAGGATTGCGCTCAAATCAAATGTTCTAGAACCAAATTTCCACATGTAACTACTAGATTGTGATACAATACACTATTGGGTGAAGTTTGGTTTACTTCTGCGCAGCGGTTTGGGAGTTAACATCAAAATTACATTTCTCGGCCATATCGCGTAGATCTCACTGTGAAAAGGCTTAAATGGCTTTTTTGACCTAAGTTTGAGGATTGCGCTCAAATCAAATGTCCTAGAACCAAATTTTTACATGTAACTACTAGATTGTGATACAATACACTATTGGGTGAAGTTTGGTTGACTTCTGCGCAGCGGTTTGGGAGTTAACATCAAAATTACATTTCTCGGCCATATCGCATAGATCTCACTGTGAAAAGGCTTAAATGGCTTTTTTGACCTAAGTTTGAGGATTGCGCTCAAACCAAATGTCCTAGAACCAAATTTCTAAATTTAACTACTAGATTGTGATACAATACACTATTGGGTGAAGTTTGGTTGACTTCTGCGCAGCGGTTTGGGAGTGAACATCAAAATTACATTTCTAGGCAATATCGCATAGATCTCACTGTGAAAAGGCTTAAATGACTTTTTTTAATTAAGTTTGAAGATTGCGCTCAAACCAAATGTCCTAGAACTAAATTTCTAAATGTAACTACTAGATTGTGATAAAATACACTATTGGGTGAAGTTTGGTTGACTTCTGCGCAGCGGTTTGGGAGTTAACATCAAAATTACATTTCTCGGCCATATCGCATAGATCTCACTGTGAAAAGGCTTAAATGACTTTTTTAATTAAGTTTGATGATTGCGCTCAAACCAAATGTCCTAGAACGAAATTTCCAAATGTAACTACTAGATTGTGATACAATACACTATTGGGTGAAGTTTGGTTGACTTCTGCGCAGCGGTTTGGGAGTTAACATCAAAATTACATTTCTCAGCCATATCGCGTAGATCTCACTGTGAAAAGGCTTAAATGGCTTTTTTGACCTAAGTTTGAGGATTGCGCTCAAATCAAATGTCCTAGAACCAAATTTTTACATGTAACTACTAGATTGTGATACAATACACTATTGGGTGAAGTTTGGTTGACTTCTGCGCAGCGGTTTGGGAGTTAACATCAAAATTACATTTCTCGGCCATATCGCATAGATCTCACTGTGAAAAGGCTTAAATGGCTTTTTTGACCTAAGTTTGAGGATTGCGCTCAAACCAAATGTCCTAGAACCAAATTTCTAAATTTAACTACTAGATTGTGATACAATACACTATTGGGTGAAGTTTGGTTGACTTCTGCGCAGCGGTTTGGGAGTGAACATCAAAATTACATTTCTAGGCAATATCGCATAGATCTCACTGTGAAAAGGCTTAAATGACTTTTTTTAATTAAGTTTGAAGATTGCGCTCAAACCAAATGTCCTAGAACTAAATTTCTAAATGTAACTACTAGATTGTGATAAAATACACTATTGGGTGAAGTTTGGTTGACTTCTGCGCAGCGGTTTGGGAGTTAACATCAAAATTACATTTCTCGGCCATATCGCATAGATCTCACTGTGAAAAGGCTTAAATGACTTTTTTAATTAAGTTTGATGATTGCGCTCAAACCAAATGTCCTAGAACGAAATTTCCAAATGTAACTACTAGATTGTGATACAATACACTATTGGGTGAAGTTTGGTTGACTTCTGCGCAGCGGTTTGGGAGTTAACATCAAAATTACATTTCTCAGCCATATCGCGTAGATCTCACTGTGAAAAGGCTTAAATGGCTTTTTTGACCTAAGTTTGAGGATTGCGCTCAAATCAAATGTCCTAGAACCAAATTTCCAAATGTAACTACTAGATTGTGATACAATACACTATTGGGTGAAGCTTGGTTGACTTCTGCGCAGCGGTTTGGGAGTTAACATCAAAATTACATTTCTCGGCCATATCGCGTAGATCTCACTGTGAAAAGGCTTAAATGGCTTTTTTGACCTAAATTTGAGGATTGCGCTCAAATCAAATGTCCTAGAACCAAATTTCCACATGTAACTACTAGATTGTGATACAATACACTATTGGGTGAAGTTTGGTTTACTTCTGCGCAGCGGTTTGGGAGTTAACATCAAAATTACATTTCTCGGCCATATCGCATAGATCTCACTGTGAAAAGGCTTAAATGGCTTTTTTGACCTAAGTTTGAGGATTGCGCTCAAATCAAATGTTCTAGAACCAAATTTCCACATGTAACTACTAGATTGTGATACAATACACTATTGGGTGAAGTTTGGTTGACTTCTGCGCAGCGGTTTGGGGGTTAACATCAAAATTACATTTCTCGGCCATATCGCGTAGATCTCACTGTGAAAAGGCTTAAATGACTTTTTTAATTAAGTTTGATGATTGCGCTCAAACCAAATGTCCTAGAACCAAATTTCCAAATGTAACTACTAGATTGTGATACAATACACTATTGGGTGAAGTTTGGTTGACTTCTGCGCAGCGGTTTGGGAGTTAACATCAAAATTACATTTCTCGGCCATATCGCATAGATCTCACTGTGAAAAGGCTTAAATGGCTTTTTTGACCTAAGTTTGAGGATTGCGCTCAAATCAAATGTCCTAGAACCAAATTTCCACATGTAACTACTAGATTGTGATACAATACACTATTGGGTGAAGTTTGGTTGACTTCTGCGCAGCGGTTTGGGAGTTAACATCAAAATTACATTTCTCGGCCATATCGCGTAGATCTCACTGTGAAAAGGCTTAAATGGCTTTTTTGACCTAAGTTTGAGGATTGCGCTCAAATCAAATGTCCTAGAACCAAATTTCCACATGTAACTACTAGATTGTGATACAATACACTATTGGGTGAAGTTTGGTTGACTTCTGCGCAGCGGTTTGGGAGTTAACATCAAAATTACATTTCTCGGCCATATCGCGTAGATCTCACTGTGAAAAGGCTTAAATGGCTTTTTTGACCTAAGTTTGAGGATTGCGCTCAAATCAAATGTCCTAGAACCAAATTTTTACATGTAACTACTAGATTGTGATACAATACACTATTGAGTGAAGTTTGGTTGACTTCTGCGCAGCGATTTGGGAGTTAACATCAAAATTACATTTCTCGGCCATATCGCATAGATCTCACTGTGAAAAGGCTTAAATGGCTTTTTTTACCTAAGTTTGAGGATTGCGCTCAAATCAAATGTCCTAGAACAAAATTTCCACATGTAACTACTAGATTGTGATACAATACACTATTGGGTGAAGTTTGGTTGACTTCTGCGCAGCGGTTTGGGAGTTAACATCAAAATTACATTTCTCGGCCATATCGCGTAGATCTCACTGTGAAAAAGCTTAAATGACTTTTTTAATTAAGTTTGATGATTGCGCTCAAACCAAATGTCCTAGAACTAAATTTCCAAATGTAACTACTAGATTGTGATAAAATACACTATTGGGTGAAGTTTGGTTGACTTCTGCGCAGCGGTTTGGGAGTTAACATCAAAATTACATTTCTCAGCCATATCGCGTAGATCTCACTGTGAAAAGGCTTAAATGGCTTTTTTGACCTAAGTTTGAGGATTGCGCTCAAATCAAATGTCCTAGAACCAAATTTCCAAATGTAACTACTAGATTGTGATACAATACACTATTGGGTGAAGCTTGGTTGACTTCTGCGCAGCGGTTTGGGAGTTAACATCAAAATTACATTTCTCGGCCATATCGCGTAGATCTCACTGTGAAAAGGCTTAAATGGCTTTTTTGACCTAAATTTGAGGATTGCGCTCAAATCAAATGTCCTAGAACGAAATTTCCACATGTAACTACTAGATTGTGATACAATACACTATTGGGTGAAGTTTGGTTTACTTCTGCGCAGCGGTTTGGGAGTTAACATCAAAATTACATTTCTCGGCCATATCGCATAGATCTCACTGTGAAAAGGCTTAAATGGCTTTTTTGACCTAAGTTTGAGGATTGCGCTCAAACCAAATGTCCTAGAACCAAATTTCCAAATGTAACTACTAGATTGTGATACAATACACTATTGGGTGAAGTTTGGTTGACTTCTGCGCAGCGGTTTGGGAGTTAACATCAAAATTACATTTCTCGGCCATATCGCATAGATCTCACTGTGAAAAGGCTTAAATGGCTTTTTTGACCTAAGTTTGAGGATTGCGCTCAAATCAAATGTCCTAGAACCAAATTTCCACATGTAACTACTAGATTGTGATACAATACACTATTGGGTGAAGTTTGGTTGACTTCTGCGCAGCGGTTTGGGAGTGAACATCAAAATTACATTTCTAGGCAATATCGCATAGATCTCACTGTGAAAAGGCTTAAATGACTTTTTTTAATTAAGTTTGAAGATTGCGCTCAAACCAAATGTCCTAGAACTAAATTTCTAAATGTAACTACTAGATTGTGATAAAATACACTATTGGGTGAAGTTTGGTTGACTTCTGCGCAGCGGTTTGGGAGTTAACATCAAAATTACATTTCTCGGCCATATCGCATAGATCTCACTGTGAAAAGGCTTAAATGACTTTTTTAATTAAGTTTGATGATTGCGCTCAAACCAAATGTCCTAGAACGAAATTTCCAAATGTAACTACTAGATTGTGATACAATACACTATTGGGTGAAGTTTGGTTGACTTCTGCGCAGCGGTTTGGGAGTTAACATCAAAATTACATTTCTCGGCCATATCGCATAGATCTCACTGTGAAAAGGCTTAAATGGCTTTTTTGACCTAAGTTTGAGGATTGCGCTCAAATCAAATGTCCTAGAACCAAATTTCCACATGTAACTACCAGATTGTGATACAATACACTATTGGGTGAAGTTTGGTTGACTTCTGCGCAGCGGTTTGGGAGTGAACATCAAAATTACATTTCTCGGCCATATCGCATAGATCTCACTGTGAAAAGGCTTAAATGACTTTTTTTAATTAAGTTTGAAGATTGCGCTCAAACCAAATGTCCTAGAACTAAATTTCCAAATGTAACTACTAGATTGTGATACAATACACTATTGGGTGAAGTTTGGTTGACTTCTGCGCAGCGGTTTGGGAGTTAACATCAAAATTACATTTCTCGGACATAGCGCATAGATCTCACTGTGATAAGGCTTAAATGGCTTTTTTAACCTAAGTTTGAGGATTGCGCTCAAATCAAATGTCCTAGAACCAAATTTCCACATGTAACTACTAGATTGTGATACAATACACTATTGGGTGAAGTTTGGTTGACTTCTGCGCAGCGGTTTGGGAGTTAACATTAAAATTACATTACTCAGCCATATCGCATAGATCTCACTGTGAAAAGGCTTAAATGACTTTTTTTAATTAAGTTTGAAGATTGCGCTCAAACCAAATGTCCTAGAACTAAATTTCCAAATGTAACTAATAGATTGTGATAAAATACACTATTGGGTGAATCTTGGTTCACTTCTGCGCAGCGGTTTGGGAGTTAACATCAAAATTACATTTCTCGGCCATATCGCGTAGATCTCACTGTGAAAAGGCTTAAATGGCTTTTTTGACCTAAATTTGAGGATTGCGCTCAAATCAAATGTCCTAGAACCAAATTTCCACATGTAACTACTAGATTGTGATACAATACACTATTGGGTGAAGTTTGGTTTACTTCTGCGCAGCGGTTTGGGAGTTAACATCAAAATTACATTTCTCGGCCATATCGCATAGATCTCACTGTGAAAAGGCTTAAATGGCTTTTTTGACCTAAGTTTGAGGATTGCGCTCAAATCAAATGTTCTAGAACCAAATTTCCACATGTAACTACTAGATTGTGATACAATACACTATTGGGTGAAGTTTGGTTTACTTCTGCGCAGCGGTTTGGGAGTTAACATCAAAATTACATTTCTCGGCCATATCGCGTAGATCTCACTGTGAAAAGGCTTAAATGGCTTTTTTGACCTAAGTTTGAGGATTGCGCTCAAATCAAATGTCCTAGAACCAAATTTTTACATGTAACTACTAGATTGTGATACAATACACTATTGGGTGAAGTTTGGTTGACTTCTGCGCAGCGGTTTGGGAGTTAACATCAAAATTACATTTCTCGGCCATATCGCATAGATCTCACTGTGAAAAGGCTTAAATGGCTTTTTTGACCTAAGTTTGAGGATTGCGCTCAAACCAAATGTCCTAGAACCAAATTTCTAAATTTAACTACTAGATTGTGATACAATACACTATTGGGTGAAGTTTGGTTGACTTCTGCGCAGCGGTTTGGGAGTGAACATCAAAATTACATTTCTAGGCAATATCGCATAGATCTCACTGTGAAAAGGCTTAAATGACTTTTTTTAATTAAGTTTGAAGATTGCGCTCAAACCAAATGTCCTAGAACTAAATTTCTAAATGTAACTACTAGATTGTGATAAAATACACTATTGGGTGAAGTTTGGTTGACTTCTGCGCAGCGGTTTGGGAGTTAACATCAAAATTACATTTCTCGGCCATATCGCATAGATCTCACTGTGAAAAGGCTTAAATGACTTTTTTAATTAAGTTTGATGATTGCGCTCAAACCAAATGTCCTAGAACGAAATTTCCAAATGTAACTACTAGATTGTGATACAATACACTATTGGGTGAAGTTTGGTTGACTTCTGCGCAGCGGTTTGGGAGTTAACATCAAAATTACATTTCTCAGCCATATCGCGTAGATCTCACTGTGAAAAGGCTTAAATGGCTTTTTTGACCTAAGTTTGAGGATTGCGCTCAAATCAAATGTCCTAGAACCAAATTTTTACATGTAACTACTAGATTGTGATACAATACACTATTGGGTGAAGTTTGGTTGACTTCTGCGCAGCGGTTTGGGAGTTAACATCAAAATTACATTTCTCGGCCATATCGCATAGATCTCACTGTGAAAAGGCTTAAATGGCTTTTTTGACCTAAGTTTGAGGATTGCGCTCAAACCAAATGTCCTAGAACCAAATTTCTAAATTTAACTACTAGATTGTGATACAATACACTATTGGGTGAAGTTTGGTTGACTTCTGCGCAGCGGTTTGGGAGTGAACATCAAAATTACATTTCTAGGCAATATCGCATAGATCTCACTGTGAAAAGGCTTAAATGACTTTTTTTAATTAAGTTTGAAGATTGCGCTCAAACCAAATGTCCTAGAACTAAATTTCTAAATGTAACTACTAGATTGTGATAAAATACACTATTGGGTGAAGTTTGGTTGACTTCTGCGCAGCGGTTTGGGAGTTAACATCAAAATTACATTTCTCGGCCATATCGCATAGATCTCACTGTGAAAAGGCTTAAATGACTTTTTTAATTAAGTTTGATGATTGCGCTCAAACCAAATGTCCTAGAACGAAATTTCCAAATGTAACTACTAGATTGTGATACAATACACTATTGGGTGAAGTTTGGTTGACTTCTGCGCAGCGGTTTGGGAGTTAACATCAAAATTACATTTCTCAGCCATATCGCGTAGATCTCACTGTGAAAAGGCTTAAATGGCTTTTTTGACCTAAGTTTGAGGATTGCGCTCAAATCAAATGTCCTAGAACCAAATTTCCAAATGTAACTACTAGATTGTGATACAATACACTATTGGGTGAAGCTTGGTTGACTTCTGCGCAGCGGTTTGGGAGTTAACATCAAAATTACATTTCTCGGCCATATCGCGTAGATCTCACTGTGAAAAGGCTTAAATGGCTTTTTTGACCTAAATTTGAGGATTGCGCTCAAATCAAATGTCCTAGAACCAAATTTCCACATGTAACTACTAGATTGTGATACAATACACTATTGGGTGAAGTTTGGTTTACTTCTGCGCAGCGGTTTGGGAGTTAACATCAAAATTACATTTCTCGGCCATATCGCATAGATCTCACTGTGAAAAGGCTTAAATGGCTTTTTTGACCTAAGTTTGAGGATTGCGCTCAAATCAAATGTTCTAGAACCAAATTTCCACATGTAACTACTAGATTGTGATACAATACACTATTGGGTGAAGTTTGGTTGACTTCTGCGCAGCGGTTTGGGGGTTAACATCAAAATTACATTTCTCGGCCATATCGCGTAGATCTCACTGTGAAAAGGCTTAAATGACTTTTTTAATTAAGTTTGATGATTGCGCTCAAACCAAATGTCCTAGAACCAAATTTCCAAATGTAACTACTAGATTGTGATACAATACACTATTGGGTGAAGTTTGGTTGACTTCTGCGCAGCGGTTTGGGAGTTAACATCAAAATTACATTTCTCGGCCATATCGCATAGATCTCACTGTGAAAAGGCTTAAATGGCTTTTTTGACCTAAGTTTGAGGATTGCGCTCAAATCAAATGTCCTAGAACCAAATTTCCACATGTAACTACTAGATTGTGATACAATACACTATTGGGTGAAGTTTGGTTGACTTCTGCGCAGCGGTTTGGGAGTTAACATCAAAATTACATTTCTCGGCCATATCGCGTAGATCTCACTGTGAAAAGGCTTAAATGGCTTTTTTGACCTAAGTTTGAGGATTGCGCTCAAATCAAATGTCCTAGAACCAAATTTTTACATGTAACTACTAGATTGTGATACAATACAATATTGGGTGAAGTTTGGTTGACTTCTGCGCAGCGGTTTGGGAGTTAACATCAAAATTACATTTCTCGGCCATATCGCATAGATCTCACTGTGAAAAGGCTTAAATGGCTTTTTTGACCTAAGTTTGAGGATTGCGCTCAAACCAAATGTCCTAGAACCAAATTTCTAAATTTAACTACTAGATTGTGATACAATACACTATTGGGTGAAGTTTGGTTGACTTCTGCGCAGCGGTTTGGGAGTGAACATCAAAATTACATTTCTAGGCAATATCGCATAGATCTCACTGTGAAAAGGCTTAAATGACTTTTTTTAATTAAGTTTGAAGATTGCGCTCAAACCAAATGTCCTAGAACTAAATTTCTAAATGTAACTACTAGATTGTGATAAAATACACTATTGGGTGAAGTTTGGTTGACTTCTGCGCAGCGGTTTGGGAGTTAACATCAAAATTACATTTCTCGGCCATATCGCATAGATCTCACTGTGAAAAGGCTTAAATGACTTTTTTAATTAAGTTTGATGATTGCGCTCAAACCAAATGTCCTAGAACGAAATTTCCAAATGTAACTACTAGATTGTGATACAATACACTATTGCGTGAAGTTTTGTTGACTTCTGCGCAGCGGTTTGGGAGTTAACATCAAAATTACATTTCTCGGCCATATCGCATAGATCTCACTGTGAAAAGGCTTAAAGGGGATGTAGCGCCCTGGGAAAATTTTGATATTCCATCATTTATCCATAAACGCATGCCTTTTGTATTCATATCATGCCACTTCGTGTAATTACACACAAGAAAATGAGAGAAATTTGGCTCGATTGTCAAGCTAAAACGACCGGCGCCCGAGATCTGGCAGATTGTGTGCGTGACGTCACGTCAAGTGAAGAGAGTGCCACCGGCCACTAGGGGGGCAGCGCCTGTCTGCATCAATATAATTCCTTCTAGTGTGGGGAGAATTAGGGGTGTTTTGAGCTGTTTATGCTGATGCATTGTGTTCGTCCTGCACATATTCCAGGTTCCCTCATGAAGAAACACCGCTCGTTGTCAATAAAAGAGAATTCAGAGTTGGCAGTGAGGGCTGTTTCTTCAACAAGAAAAAGGCTCAGTGCTTTAATACTGAATGGCGGCGATGATGGCAGACAATTTCGTTTCTAGTTTCAGCGACGAATCCGACGTAGAAGGACGTAACGAATGTTCATCTAATGGTGACGAGGAGAGTTGCAAAGCTTTAATCGGTGTTATAGGTGACCAATTTGAGCCCAAACGAACGCCAATGCAGCGTAATGAAACGGTCATTGAGGGGAGCAATGACACTGATGAAACATCGGCAGCAGATCGTGTGGGAAACACCAATGATTTGTTTAGCATTTCTTTTTGTGAAGCTGATACACCGTGACTGCAAAATAAAGGAATGCATAGAATAATTATAATTTATTGCGCTATCATAGCTTTTCGCTCTGCCAACAGACACAAATATGAACGGGATCAGAGGATTTGTTCTATATATTTTACGAACGATCATTTATACATGTGTCGAGTCCTGTATCCAAAGGCGTGACATTTTTTTTTATTAATTATAAAAGAGTACTCACTCTGGCCATTTCAAGCTTGGCTGCTCCCTTCTTTGCGTAGCTTTAGCCTCCTTTAGCAGTCATCGTCTCTCTCTTGATATCTCGGGACATTTAGGTGGCTGTGCATCTATGGTCGGCACCGCATCTCCTTTGAGCAGCAATCTTTTAGCAAAACCCGATTTCTCTTGTCCATAGTTCGAGAAGCTTTCAGTTGGAAAATGCGCACCACAGAAAAGCGTGCCGGAGGCTGTGTCTAGAAAATTAACCCTCTTTGCACGGACGAACTTTACCCATTTTCTGTGTAGTCCAGCTTTTTTTTTCGCGTTCAGGAACTCATGGATACTATATTCCGATAAACAACTATTTGTACACCACATAGCACAGCAGTTTTGAACCATTGTTGTGATGTTTTGGTCAAACAAACCCCAACGCTACTCTCTCGTCGTTAAAAAACAATGGCACCTAGCTCCGCCTCGACTTTCAATCACTTGTCGTGACGTCGCCGCCCCATTCGGCTGTTTCCGGAACACTTTCAGTAGTGTTCGTCATTTTCGATCTATTTTCGATAATTGCTCATTAATGTGATTGATTTTTTTGTTAACTTTATCAATATTTGTTATCCTGGCGCATAACGGTTCTATTGATGTCTCACACCCCCTTTGCCGAAACATCCCCTTTAAATGGCTTTTTTGACCTAAGTTTGAGGATTGCGCTCAAATCAAATGTCCTAGAACCAAATTTCCACATGTAACTACCAGATTGTGATACAATACACTATTGGGTGAAGTTTGGTTGACTTCTGCGCAGCGGTTTGGGAGTGAACATCAAAATTACATTTCTCGGCCATATCGCATAGATCTCACTGTGAAAAGGCTTAAATGACTTTTTTTAATTAAGTTTGAAGATTGCGCTCAAACCAAATGTCCTAGAACTAAATTTCCAAATGTAACTACTAGATTGTGATACAATACACTATTGGGTGAAGTTTGGTTGACTTCTGCGCAGCGGTTTGGGAGTTAACATCAAAATTACATTTCTCGGACATATCGCATAGATCTCACTGTGATAAGGCTTAAATGGCTTTTTTAACCTAAGTTTGAGGATTGCGCTCAAATCAAATGTCCTAGAAACAAATTTCCACATGTAACTACTAGATTGTGATACAATACACTATTGGGTGAAGTTTGGTTGACTTCTGCACAGCGGTTTGGGACTTAACATCAAAATTACATTTCTCGGCCATATCGCATAGATCTCACTGTGAAAAGGCTTAAATGGCTTTTTTGACCTAAGTTTGATTATTGCGCTCAAACCAAATGTCCTAGAACTAAATTTCCAAATGTAACTACTAGATTGTGATAAAATACACTATTGGGTGAAGTTTGGTTGACTTCTGCGCAGCGGTTTGGGAGTTAACATCAAAATTACATTACTCAGCCATATCGCATAGATCTCACTGTGAAAAGGCTTAAATGACTTTTTTTAATTAAGTTTGAAGATTGCGCTCAAACCAAATGTCCTAGAACTAAATTTCCAAATGTAACTAATAGATTGTGATAAAATACACTATTGGGTGAAGCTTGGTTGACTTCTGCGCAGCGGTTTGGGAGTTAACATCAAAATTACATTTCTCGGCCATATCGCGTAGATCTCACTGTGAAAAGGCTTAAATGGCTTTTTTGACCTAAATTTGAGGATTGCGCTCAAATCAAATGTCCTAGAACCAAATTTCCACATGTAACTACTAGATTGTGATACAATACACTATTGGGTGAAGTTTGGTTTACTTCTGCGCAGCGGTTTGGGAGTTAACATCAAAATTACATTTCTCGGCCATATCGCATAGATCTCACTGTGAAAAGGCTTAAATGGCTTTTTTGACCTAAGTTTGAGGATTGCGCTCAAATCAAATGTTCTAGAACCAAATTTCCACATGTAACTACTAGATTGTGATACAATACACTATTGGGTGAAGTTTGGTTGACTTCTGCGCAGCGGTTTGGGAGTTAACATCAAAATTACATTTCTCGGCCATATCGCGTAGATCTCACTGTGAAAAGGCTTAAATGACTTTTTTAATTAAGTTTGATGATTGCGCTCAAACCAAATGTCCTAGAACCAAATTTCCAAATGTAACTACTAGATTGTGATACAATACACTATTGGGTGAAGTTTGGTTGACTTCTGCGCAGCGGTTTGGGAGTTAACATCAAAATTACATTTCTCGGCCATATCGCATAGATCTCACTGTGAAAAGGCTTAAATGGCTTTTTTGACCTAAGTTTGAGGATTGCGCTCAAATCAAATGTCCTAGAACCAAATTTCCACATGTAACTACTAGATTGTGATACAATACACTATTGGGTGAAGTTTGGTTGACTTCTGCGCAGCGGTTTGGGAGTTAACATCAAAATTACATTTCTCGTCCATATCGCGTAGATCTCACTGTGAAAAGGCTTAAATGGCTTTTTTGACCTAAGTTTGAGGATTGCGCTCAAATCAAATGTCCTAGAACCAAATTTTTACATGTAACTACTAGATTGTGATACAATACACTATTGGGTGAAGTTTGGTTGACTTCTGCGCAGCGGTTTGGGAGTTAACATCAAAATTACATTTCTCGGCCATATCGCATAGATCTCACTGTGAAAAGGCTTAAATGGCTTTTTTGACCTAAGTTTGAGGATTGCGCTCAAACCAAATGTCCTAGAACCAAATTTCTAAATTTAACTACTAGATTGTGATACAATACACTCTTGGGTGAAGTTTGGTTGACTTCTGCGCAGCGGTTTGGGAGTGAACATCAAAATTACATTTCTAGGCAATATCGCATAGATCTCACTGTGAAAAGGCTTAAATGACTTTTTTTAATTAAGTTTGAAGATTGCGCTCAAACCAAATGTCCTAGAACTAAATTTCTAAATGTAACTACTAGATTGTGATAAAATACACTATTGGGTGAAGTTTGGTTGACTTCTGCGCAGCGGTTTGGGAGTTAACATCAAAATTACATTTCTCGGAAATATCGCATAGATCTCACTGTGAAAAGGCTTAAATGACTTTTTTAATTAAGTTTGATGATTGCGCTCAAACCAAATGTCCTAGAACGAAATTTCCAAATGTAACTACTAGATTGTGATACAATACACTATTGGGTGAAGTTTGGTTGACTTCTGCGCAGCGGTTTGGGAGTTAACATCAAAATTACATTTCTCGGCCATATCGCATAGATCTCACTGTGAAAAGGCTTAAATGGCTTTTTTGACCTAAGTTTGAGGATTGCGCTCAAATCAAATGTCCTAGAACCAAATTTCCACATGTAACTACCAGATTGTGATACAATACACTATTGGGTGAAGTTTGGTTGACTTCTGCGCAGCGGTTTGGGAGTGAACATCAAAATTACATTTCTCGGCCATATCGCATAGATCTCACTGTGAAAAGGCTTAAATGACTTTTTTTAATTAAGTTTGAAGATTGCGCTCAAACCAAATGTCCTAGAACTAAATTTCCAAATGTAACTACTAGATTGTGATACAATACACTATTGGGTGAAGTTTGGTTGACTTCTGCGCAGCGGTTTGGGAGTTAACATCAACATTACATTTCTCTTACATATCGCATAGATCTCACTGTGATAAGGCTTAAATGGCTTTTTTAACCTAAGTTTGAGGATTGCGCTCAAATCAAATGTCCTAGAACCAAATTTCCACATGTAACTACTAGATTGTGATACAATACACTATTGGGTGAAGTTTGGTTGACTTCTGCGCAGCGGTTTGGGACTTAACATCAAAATTACATTTCTCGGCCATATCGCGTAGATCTCACTGTGAAAAGGCTTAAATGACTTTTTTAATTAAGTTTGATTATTGCGCTCAAACCAAATGTCCTAGAACTAAATTTCCAAATGTAACTACTAGATTGTGATAAAATACACTATTGGGTGAAGTTTGGTTGACTTCTGCGCAGCGGTTTGGGAGTTAACATCAAAATTACATTACTCAGCCATATCGCATAGATCTCACTGTGAAAAGGCTTAAATGACTTTTTTTAATTAAGTTTGAAGATTGCGCTCAAACCAAATGTCCTAGAACTAAATTTCCAAATGTAACTAATAGATTGTGATAAAATACACTATTGGGTGAAGTTTGGTTGACTTCTGCGCAGCGGTTTGGGAGTTAACATCAAAATTACATTTCTCGGCCATATCGCATAGATCTCACTGTGAAAAGGCTTAAATGACTTTTTTAATTAAGTTTGATGATTGCGCTCAAACCAAATGTCCTCGAACGAAATTTTCAAATGTAACTACTAGATTGTGATACAATACACTATTGGGTGACGTTTGGTTGACTTGTGCGCAGCGGTTTGGGAGTTAACATCAAAATTACATTTCTCGGCCATATCGCGTAGATCTCACTGTGAAAAGGCTTAAATGACTTTTTTAATTAAATTTGATTATTGCGCTCAAACCAAATGTCCTAGAACTAAATTTCCAATTGTAACTACTAGATTGTGATAAAATACACTATTGGGTGAAGTTTGGTTGACTTCTGCGCAGCGGTTTGGGAGTTAACATCAAAATTACATTACTCAGCCATATCGCATAGATCTCACTGTGAAAAGGCTTAAATGACTTTTTTTAATTAAGTTTGAAGATTGCGCTCAAACCAAATGTCCTAGAACCAAATTTCCACATGTAACTAATAGATTGTGATACAATACACTATTGGGTGAAGTTTGGTTGACTTCTGCGCAGCGGTTTGGGAGTTAACATCAAAATTACATTTCTCGGCCATATCGCATAGATCTCACTGTGAAAAGGCTTAAATGGCTTTTTTAATTAAGTTTGATGATTGCGCTCAAACCAAATGTCCTAGAACGAAATTTTCAAATGTAACTACTAGATTGTGATACAATACACTATTGGGTGAAGTTTGGTTGACTTCTGCGCAGCGGTTTGGGAGTTAACATCAAAATTACATTTCTCGGCCATATCGCATAGATCTCACTGTGAAAAGGCTTAAATGACTTTTTTAATTAAGTTTAATGATTGCGCTCAAACCAAATGTCCTAGAACGAAATTTTTAAATGTAACTACTAGAATGTGATACAATACACTATTGGGTGAAGTTTGGTTGACTTCTGCGCAGCGGTTTGGGAGTTAACATGAAATTTACATTTCTCGGCCATATCGCATAGATCTCACTGTGAAAAGGCTTAAATGACTTTTTTAATAAAGTTTGATGATTGCGCTAAAAAAAAATGTCCTAGAACAAAATTTTCAAATGTAACTACTAGATTGTGATACAATACACTATTGGGTGAAGTTTGGTTGACTTCTGCGCAGCGGTTTGGGAGTTAACATCAAAATTACATTTCTCGGCCATATCGCATAGATCTCACTGTGAAAAGGCTTAAATGGCTTTTTTGACCTAAGTTTGAGGATTGCGCTCAAATCAAATGTCCTAGAACCAAATTTCCACATGTAACTACTAGATTGTGATACAATACACTAATGGGTGAAGTTTGGTTTACTTCTGCGCAGCGGTTTGGGAGTTAACATCAAAATTACATTTCTCGGCCATATCGCATAGATCTCACTGTGAAAAGGCTTAAATGGCTTTTTTGACCTAAGTTTGAGGATTGCGCTCAAATCAAATGTCCTAGAACCAAATTTCCACATGTAACTACTAGATTGTGATACAATACACTAATGGGTGAAGTTTGGTTTACTTCTGCGCAGCGGTTTGGGAGTTAACATCAAAATTACATTTCTCGGCCATATCGCATAGATCTCACTGTGAAAAGGCTTAAATGGCTTTTTTGACCTAAGTTTGAGGATTGCGCTCAAATCAAATGTCCTAGAACCAAATTTCCACATGTAACTACTAGATTGTGATACAATACACTATTGGGTGAAGTTTGGTTGACTTCTGCGCAGCGGTTTGGGAGTTAACATCAAAATTACATTTCTCGGCCATATCGCATAGATCTCACTGTGAAAAGGCTTAAATGACTTTTTTAATTAAGTTTAATGATTGCGCTCAAACCAAATGTCCTAGAACGAAATTTTTAAATGTAACTACTAGAATGTGATACAATACACTATTGGGTGAAGTTTGGTTGACTTCTGCGCAGCGGTTTGGGAGTTAACATGAAATTTACATTTCTCGGCCATATCGCATAGATCTCACTGTGAAAAGGCTTAAATGACTTTTTTAATAAAGTTTGATGATTGCGCTCAAAAAAAATGTCCTAGAACAACATTTTGAAATGTAACTACTAGATTGTGATACAATACACTATTGGGTGAAGTTTGGTTGACTTCTGCGCAGCGGTTTGGGAGTTAACATCAAAATTACATTTCTCGGCCATATCGCATAGATCTCACTGTGAAAAGGCTTAAATGACTTTTTTATTAAGTTTAATGATTGCGCTCAAACCAAATGTCCTAGAACGAAATTTTTAAATGTAACTACTAGAATGTGATACAATACACTATTGGGTGAAGTTTGGTTTACTTCTGCGCAGCGGTTTGGGAGTTAACATCAAAATTACATTTCTCGGCCATATCGCATAGATCTCACTGTGAAAAGGCTTAAATGGGTTTTTTGACCTAAGTTTGAGGATTGCGCTCAAATCAAATGTCCTAGAACCAAATTTCCACATGTAACTACTAGATTGTGATACAATACACTAATGGGTGAAGTTTGGTTTACTTCTGCGCAGCGGTTTGGGAGTTAACATCAAAATTACATTTCTCGGCCATATCGCATAGATCTAACTGTGAAAAGGCTTAAATGGCTTTTTTGACCTAAGTTTGAGGATTGCGCTCAAATCAAATGTCCTAGAACCAAATTTCCACATGTAACTACTAGATTGTGATACAATACACTAATGGGTGAAGTTTGGTTTACTTCTGCGCAGCGGTTTGGGAGTTAACATCAAAATTACATTTCTCGGCCATATCGCATAGATCTCACTGTGAAAAGGCTTAAATGACTTTTTTAATTAAGTTTAATGATTGCGCTCAAACCAAATGTCCTAGAACGAAATTTTTAAATGTAACTACTAGAATGTGATACAATACACTATTGGGTGAAGTTTGGTTGACTTCTGCGCAGCGGTTTGGGAGTTAACATCAAATTTACATTTCTCGGCCATATCGCATAGATCTCACTGTGAAAAGGCTTAAATCACTTTTTTAATAAAGTTTGATGATTGCGCTCAAACAAAATGTCCTAGAACAAAATTTTCAAATGTAACTACTAGATTGTGATACAATACACTATTGGGTGAAGTTTGGTTGACTTCTGCGCAGCGGTTTGGGAGTTAACATCAAAATTACATTTCTCGGCCATATCGCATAGATCTCACTGTGAAAAGGCTTAAATGACTTTTTTAATTAAGTTTGATGATTGCGCTCAAACAAAATGTCCGAGAACAAAATTTTCAAATGTAACTACTAGATTGTGATACAATACACTATTGGGTGAAGGTTGGTTTACTTCTGCGCAGCGGTTTGGGAGTTAACATCAAAATTGCATTTCTCGGCCATATCGCATAGATCTCACTGTGAAAAGGCTTAAATGGCTTTTTTGACCTAAGTTTGAGGATTGCGCTCAAATCAAATGTCCTAGAACCAAATTTCCACATGTAACTACTAGATTGTGATAAAATACACTATTGGGTGAAGTTTGGTTGACTTCTGCGCAGCGGTTTGGGAGTGAACATCAAAATTACATTTCTCGGCCATATCGCATAGATCTCACTGTGAAAACGCTTAAATGACTTTTTTTAATTAAGTTTGAAGATTGCGCTCAAATCAAATGTCCTAGAACTAAATTTCCAAATGTAACTACTAGATTGTGATAAAATACACTATTGGGTGAAGTTTGGTTGACTTCTGCGCAGCGGTTTGGGAGTTAACATCAAAATTACATTTCTCGGCCATATCGCATAGATCTCACTGTGAAAAGCCTTAAATGACTTTTTTTAATTAAGTTTGAAGATCTCACTGTGAAAAGCCTTAAATGACTTTTTTTAATTAAGTTTGAAGATTGCGCTCAAACCAAATGTCCTAGAACTAAATTTCCAAATGTAACTACTAGATTGTGATAAAATACACTATTGGGTGAAGTTCGGTTGACTTCTGCGCAGCGGTTTGGGAGTTAACATCAAAATTACATTTCTCGGCCATATCGCATAGATCTCACTGTGAAAAGGCTTAAATGACTTTTTTTAATTGTTTGAAGATTGCGCTCAAACCAAATGTCCTAGAACTAAATTTCCAAATGTAACTACTAGATTGTGATACAATACACTATTGGGTGAAGTTTGGTTGACTTCTGCGCAGCCGTTTGGGAGTTAACATCAAAATTACATTTCTCGGCCATATCGCATAGATCTCACTGTGAAAAGGCTTAAATGACTTTTTTAATTAAGTTTGATGATTGCGTTCAAACAAAATGTCCTAGAACAAAATTTTCAAATGTAACTACTAGATTGTGATACAATACACTATTGGGTGAAGTTTGGTTGACTTCTGCGCAGCGGTTTGGGAGTTAACATCAAAATTACATTTCTCGGCCATATCGCATAGATCTCACTGTGAAAAGGCTTAAATGGCTTTTTTGACCTAAGTTTGAGGATTGCGCTCAAATCAAATGTCCTAGAATCAAATTTCCACATGTAACTACTACATTGTGATACAATACACTATTGGGTGAAGTTTGGTTTACTTCTGCGCAGCGGTTTGGGAGTTAACATCAAAATTACATTTCTTGGCCATATCGCATAGATCTCACTGTGAAAAGGCTTAAATGGCTTTTTTGACCTAAGTTTGAGGATTGCGCTCAAATCAAATGTCCTAGAACCAAATTTCAAAATGTAAGTACTAGAATGTGATACAATACACTATTGGGTGAAGTTTGGTTGACTTCTGCGCAGCGGTTTGGGAGTTAACATCAAAATTACATTTCTCGGCCATATCGCATAGATCTCACTGTGAAAAGGCTTAAATGGCTTTTTTGACCTAAGTTTGAGGATTGCGCTCAAATCAAATGTCCTAGAACCAAATTTCCACATGTAACTACTAGATTGTGATACAATACACTAATGGGTGAAGTTTGGTTTAATTCTGCGCAGTGGTTTGGGAGTTAACATCAAAATTACATTTCTCGGCCATATCGCATAGATCTCACTGTGAAAAGGCTTAAATGGCTTTTTTGACCTAAGTTTGAGGATTGCGCTCAAATCAAATGTCCTAGAACCAAATTTCCACATGTAACTACTAGATTGTGATACAATACACTAATGGGTGAAGTTTGGTTGACTTCTGCGCAGCGGTTTGGGAGTGAACATCAAAATTACATTTCTCGGCCATATCGCATAGATCTCACTGTGAAAACGCTTAAATGACTTTTTTTAATTAAGTTTGAAGATTGCGCTCAAATCAAATGTCCTAGAACTAAATTTCCAAATGTAACTACTAGATTGTGATAAAATACACTCTTGGGTGAAGTTTGGTTGACTTCTGCGCAGCGGTTTGGGAGTTAACATCAAAATTACATTTCTCGGCCATATCGCATAGATCTCACTGTGAAAAGGCTTAAATGACTTTTTTTAATTGTTTGAAGATTGCGCTCAAACCAAATGTCCTAGAACTAAATTTCCAAATGTAACTACTAGATTGTGATACAATACACTATTGGGTGAAGTTTGGTTGACTTCTGCGCAGCGGTTTGGGAGTTAACATCAAAATTACATTTCTCGGCCATATCGCATAGATCTCACTGTGAAAAGGCTTAAATGACTTTTTAATTAAGTTTGATGATTGCGTTCAAACAAAATGTCCTAGAACAAAATTTTCAAATGTAACTACTAGATTGTGATACAATACACTATTGGGTGAAGTTTGGTTGACTTCTGCGCAGCGGTTTGGGAGTTAACATCAAAATTACATTTCTCGGCCATATCGCATAGATCTCACTGTGAAAAGGCTTAAATGGCTTTTTTGACCTAAGTTTGAGGATTGCGCTCAAATCAAATGTCCTAGAACCAAATTTCCACATGTAACTACTAGATTGTGATACAATACACTATTGGGTGAAGTTTGGTTTACTTCTGCGCAGCGGTTTGGGAGTTAACATCAAAATTACATTTCTCGGCCATATCGCATAGATCTCACTGTGAAAAGGCTTAAATGGCTTTTTTGACCTAAGTTTGAGGATTGCGCTCAAATCAAATGTCCTAGAACCAAATTTCCAAATGTAAGTACTAGAATGTGATACAATACACTATTGGGTGAAGTTTGGTTGACTTCTGCGCAGCGGTTTGGGAGTTAACATCAAAATTACATTTCTCGGCCATATCGCATAGATCTCACTGTGAAAAGGCTTAAATGGCTTTTTTGACCTAAGTTTGAGGATTGCGCTCAAATCAAATGTCCTAGAACCAAATTTCCACATGTAACTACTAGATTGTGATACAATACACTAATGGGTGAAGTTTGGTTTACTTCTGCGCAGCGGTTTGGGAGTTAACATCAAAATTACATTTCTCGGCCATATCGCATAGATCTCACTGTGAAAAGGCTTAAATAGCTTTTTTGACCTAAGTTTGAGGATTGCGCTCAAATCAAATGTCCTAGAACCAAATTTCCACATGTAACTACTAGATTGTGATACAATACACTAATGGGTGAAGTTTGGTTGACTTCTGCGCAGCGGTTTGGGAGTTAACATCAAAATTACATTTCTCGGCCATATCGCATAGATCTCACTGTGAAAAGGCTTAAATGGCTTTTTTGACCTAAGTTTGAGGATTGCGCTCAAATCAAATGTCCTAGAACCAAATTTCCACATGTAACTACTAGATTGTGATACAATACACTATTGGGTGAAGTTTGGTTGACTTCTGCGCAGCGGTTTGGGAGTGAACATCAAAATTACATTTCTCGGCCATATCGCATAGAACTAGAAAAGGCTTAAATGACTTTTTTTAATTAAGTTTGAAGATTGCGCTCAAACCAAATGTCCTAGAACGAAATTTTCAAATGTAACTACTAGATTGTGATACAATACACTATTGGGTGAAGTTTGGTTGACTTCTGCGCAGCGGTTTGGGAGTTAACATCAAAATTACATTTCTCGGCCATATCGCGTAGATCTCACTGTGAAAAGGCTTAAATGACTTTTTTAATTAAGTTTGATTATTGCGCTCAAACCAAATGTCCTAGAACTAAATTTCCAAATGTAACTACTAGATTGTGATAAAATACACTATTGGGTGAAGTTTGGTTGACTTCTGCGCAGCGGTTTGGGAGTTAACATCAAAATTACATTACTCAGCCATATCGCATAGATCTCACTGTGAAAAGGCTTAAATGACTTTTTTTAATTAAGTTTGAAGATTGCGCTCAAACCAAATGTCCTAGAACTAAATTTCCAAATGTAACTAATAGATTGTGATAAAATACACTATTGGGTGAAGTTTGGTTGACTTCTGCGCAGCGGTTTGGGAGTTAACATCAAAATTACATTTCTCGGCCATATCGCATAGATCTCACTGTGAAAAGGCTTAAATGACTTTTTTAATTAAGTTTGATGATTGCGCTCAAACCAAATGTCCTCGAACGAAATTTTCAAATGTAACTACTAGATTGTGATACAATACACTATTGGGTGACGTTTGGTTGACTTGTGCGCAGCGGTTTGGGAGTTAACATCAAAATTACATTTCTCGGCCATATCGCGTAGATCTCACTGTGAAAAGGCTTAAATGACTTTTTTAATTAAATTTGATTATTGTGCTCAAACCAAATGTCCTAGAACTAAATTTCCAATTGTAACTACTAGATTGTGATAAAATACACTATTGGGTGAAGTTTGGTTGACTTCTGCGCAGCGGTTTGGGAGTTAACATCAAAATTACATTACTCAGCCATATCGCATAGATCTCACTGTGAAAAGGCTTAAATGACTTTTTTTAATTAAGTTTGAAGATTGCGCTCAAACCAAATGTCCTAGAACCAAATTTCCACATGTAACTAATAGATTGTGATACAATACACTATTGGGTGAAGTTTGGTTGACTTCTGCGCAGCGGTTTGGGAGTTAACATCAAAATTACATTTCTCGGCCATATCGCATAGATCTCACTGTGAAAAGGCTTAAATGGCTTTTTTAATTAAGTTTGATGATTGCGCTCAAACCAAATGTCCTAGAACGAAATTTTCAAATGTAACTACTAGATTGTGATACAATACACTATTGGGTGAAGTTTGGTTGACTTCTGCGCAGCGGTTTGGGAGTTAACATCAAAATTACATTTCTCGGCCATATCGCATAGATCTCACTGTGAAAAGGCTTAAATGACTTTTTTAATTAAGTTTAATGATTGCGCTCAAACCAAATGTCCTAGAACGAAATTTTTAAATGTAACTACTAGAATGTGATACAATACACTATTGGGTGAAGTTTGGTTGACTTCTGCGCAGCGGTTTGGGAGTTAACATGAAATTTACATTTCTCGGCCATATCGCATAGATCTCACTGTGAAAAGGCTTAAATGACTTTTTTAATAAAGTTTGATGATTGCGCTAAAAAAAAATGTCCTAGAACAAAATTTTCAAATGTAACTACTAGATTGTGATACAATACACTATTGGGTGAAGTTTGGTTGACTTCTGCGCAGCGGTTTGGGAGTTAACATCAAAATTACATTTCTCGGCCATATCGCATAGATCTCACTGTGAAAAGGCTTAAATGGCTTTTTTGACCTAAGTTTGAGGATTGCGCTCAAATCAAATGTCCTAGAACCAAATTTCCACATGTAACTACTAGATTGTGATACAATACACTAATGGGTGAAGTTTGGTTTACTTCTGCGCAGCGGTTTGGGAGTTAACATCAAAATTACATTTCTCGGCCATATCGCATAGATCTCACTGTGAAAAGGCTTAAATGGCTTTTTTGACCTAAGTTTGAGGATTGCGCTCAAATCAAATGTCCTAGAACCAAATTTCCACATGTAACTACTAGATTGTGATACAATACACTAATGGGTGAAGTTTGGTTTACTTCTGCGCAGCGGTTTGGGAGTTAACATCAAAATTACATTTCTCGGCCATATCGCATAGATCTCACTGTGAAAAGGCTTAAATGGCTTTTTTGACCTAAGTTTGAGGATTGCGCTCAAATCAAATGTCCTAGAACCAAATTTCCACATGTAACTACTAGATTGTGATACAATACACTATTGGGTGAAGTTTGGTTGACTTCTGCGCAGCGGTTTGGGAGTTAACATCAAAATTACATTTCTCGGCCATATCGCATAGATCTCACTGTGAAAAGGCTTAAATGACTTTTTTAATTAAGTTTAATGATTGCGCTCAAACCAAATGTCCTAGAACGAAATTTTTAAATGTAACTACTAGAATGTGATACAATACACTATTGGGTGAAGTTTGGTTGACTTCTGCGCAGCGGTTTGGGAGTTAACATGAAATTTACATTTCTCGGCCATATCGCATAGATCTCACTGTGAAAAGGCTTAAATGACTTTTTTAATAAAGTTTGATGATTGCGCTCAAAAAAAATGTCCTAGAACAACATTTTGAAATGTAACTACTAGATTGTGATACAATACACTATTGGGTGAAGTTTGGTTGACTTCTGCGCAGCGGTTTGGGAGTTAACATCAAAATTACATTTCTCGGCCATATCGCATAGATCTCACTGTGAAAAGGCTTAAATGACTTTTTTATTAAGTTTAATGATTGCGCTCAAACCAAATGTCCTAGAACGAAATTTTTAAATGTAACTACTAGAATGTGATACAATACACTATTGGGTGAAGTTTGGTTTACTTCTGCGCAGCGGTTTGGGAGTTAACATCAAAATTACATTTCTCGGCCATATCGCATAGATCTCACTGTGAAAAGGCTTAAATGGGTTTTTTGACCTAAGTTTGAGGATTGCGCTCAAATCAAATGTCCTAGAACCAAATTTCCACATGTAACTACTAGATTGTGATACAATACACTAATGGGTGAAGTTTGGTTTACTTCTGCGCAGCGGTTTGGGAGTTAACATCAAAATTACATTTCTCGGCCATATCGCATAGATCTAACTGTGAAAAGGCTTAAATGGCTTTTTTGACCTAAGTTTGAGGATTGCGCTCAAATCAAATGTCCTAGAACCAAATTTCCACATGTAACTACTAGATTGTGATACAATACACTAATGGGTGAAGTTTGGTTTACTTCTGCGCAGCGGTTTGGGAGTTAACATCAAAATTACATTTCTCGGCCATATCGCATAGATCTCACTGTGAAAAGGCTTAAATGACTTTTTTAATTAAGTTTAATGATTGCGCTCAAACCAAATGTCCTAGAACGAAATTTTTAAATGTAACTACTAGAATGTGATACAATACACTATTGGGTGAAGTTTGGTTGACTTCTGCGCAGCGGTTTGGGAGTTAACATCAAATTTACATTTCTCGGCCATATCGCATAGATCTCACTGTGAAAAGGCTTAAATCACTTTTTTAATAAAGTTTGATGATTGCGCTCAAACAAAATGTCCTAGAACAAAATTTTCAAATGTAACTACTAGATTGTGATACAATACACTATTGGGTGAAGTTTGGTTGACTTCTGCGCAGCGGTTTGGGAGTTAACATCAAAATTACATTTCTCGGCCATATCGCATAGATCTCACTGTGAAAAGGCTTAAATGACTTTTTTAATTAAGTTTGATGATTGCGCTCAAACAAAATGTCCGAGAACAAAATTTTCAAATGTAACTACTAGATTGTGATACAATACACTATTGGGTGAAGGTTGGTTTACTTCTGCGCAGCGGTTTGGGAGTTAACATCAAAATTGCATTTCTCGGCCATATCGCATAGATCTCACTGTGAAAAGGCTTAAATGGCTTTTTTGACCTAAGTTTGAGGATTGCGCTCAAATCAAATGTCCTAGAACCAAATTTCCACATGTAACTACTAGATTGTGATAAAATACACTATTGGGTGAAGTTTGGTTGACTTCTGCGCAGCGGTTTGGGAGTGAACATCAAAATTACATTTCTCGGCCATATCGCATAGATCTCACTGTGAAAACGCTTAAATGACTTTTTTTAATTAAGTTTGAAGATTGCGCTCAAATCAAATGTCCTAGAACTAAATTTCCAAATGTAACTACTAGATTGTGATAAAATACACTATTGGGTGAAGTTTGGTTGACTTCTGCGCAGCGGTTTGGGAGTTAACATCAAAATTACATTTCTCGGCCATATCGCATAGATCTCACTGTGAAAAGCCTTAAATGACTTTTTTTAATTAAGTTTGAAGATCTCACTGTGAAAAGCCTTAAATGACTTTTTTTAATTAAGTTTGAAGATTGCGCTCAAACCAAATGTCCTAGAACTAAATTTCCAAATGTAACTACTAGATTGTGATAAAATACACTATTGGGTGAAGTTCGGTTGACTTCTGCGCAGCGGTTTGGGAGTTAACATCAAAATTACATTTCTCGGCCATATCGCATAGATCTCACTGTGAAAAGGCTTAAATGACTTTTTTTAATTGTTTGAAGATTGCGCTCAAACCAAATGTCCTAGAACTAAATTTCCAAATGTAACTACTAGATTGTGATACAATACACTATTGGGTGAAGTTTGGTTGACTTCTGCGCAGCCGTTTGGGAGTTAACATCAAAATTACATTTCTCGGCCATATCGCATAGATCTCACTGTGAAAAGGCTTAAATGACTTTTTTAATTAAGTTTGATGATTGCGTTCAAACAAAATGTCCTAGAACAAAATTTTCAAATGTAACTACTAGATTGTGATACAATACACTATTGGGTGAAGTTTGGTTGACTTCTGCGCAGCGGTTTGGGAGTTAACATCAAAATTACATTTCTCGGCCATATCGCATAGATCTCACTGTGAAAAGGCTTAAATGGCTTTTTTGACCTAAGTTTGAGGATTGCGCTCAAATCAAATGTCCTAGAATCAAATTTCCACATGTAACTACTACATTGTGATACAATACACTATTGGGTGAAGTTTGGTTTACTTCTGCGCAGCGGTTTGGGAGTTAACATCAAAATTACATTTCTCGGCCATATCGCATAGATCTCACTGTGAAAAGGCTTAAATGGCTTTTTTGACCTAAGTTTGAGGATTGCGCTCAAATCAAATGTCCTAGAACCAAATTTCAAAATGTAAGTACTAGAATGTGATACAATACACTATTGGGTGAAGTTTGGTTGACTTCTGCGCAGCGGTTTGGGAGTTAACATCAAAATTACATTTCTCGGCCATATCGCATAGATCTCACTGTGAAAAGGCTTAAATGGCTTTTTTGACCTAAGTTTGAGGATTGCGCTCAAATCAAATGTCCTAGAACCAAATTTCCACATGTAACTACTAGATTGTGATACAATACACTAATGGGTGAAGTTTGGTTTAATTCTGCGCAGTGGTTTGGGAGTTAACATCAAAATTACATTTCTCGGCCATATCGCATAGATCTCACTGTGAAAAGGCTTAAATGGCTTTTTTGACCTAAGTTTGAGGATTGCGCTCAAATCAAATGTCCTAGAACCAAATTTCCACATGTAACTACTAGATTGTGATACAATACACTAATGGGTGAAGTTTGGTTGACTTCTGCGCAGCGGTTTGGGAGTGAACATCAAAATTACATTTCTCGGCCATATCGCATAGATCTCACTGTGAAAACGCTTAAATGACTTTTTTTAATTAAGTTTGAAGATTGCGCTCAAATCAAATGTCCTAGAACTAAATTTCCAAATGTAACTACTAGATTGTGATAAAATACACTCTTGGGTGAAGTTTGGTTGACTTCTGCGCAGCGGTTTGGGAGTTAACATCAAAATTACATTTCTCGGCCATATCGCATAGATCTCACTGTGAAAAGGCTTAAATGACTTTTTTTAATTGTTTGAAGATTGCGCTCAAACCAAATGTCCTAGAACTAAATTTCCAAATGTAACTACTAGATTGTGATACAATACACTATTGGGTGAAGTTTGGTTGACTTCTGCGCAGCGGTTTGGGAGTTAACATCAAAATTACATTTCTCGGCCATATCGCATAGATCTCACTGTGAAAAGGCTTAAATGACTTTTTAATTAAGTTTGATGATTGCGTTCAAACAAAATGTCCTAGAACAAAATTTTCAAATGTAACTACTAGATTGTGATACAATACACTATTGGGTGAAGTTTGGTTGACTTCTGCGCAGCGGTTTGGGAGTTAACATCAAAATTACATTTCTCGGCCATATCGCATAGATCTCACTGTGAAAAGGCTTAAATGGCTTTTTTGACCTAAGTTTGAGGATTGCGCTCAAATCAAATGTCCTAGAACCAAATTTCCACATGTAACTACTAGATTGTGATACAATACACTATTGGGTGAAGTTTGGTTTACTTCTGCGCAGCGGTTTGGGAGTTAACATCAAAATTACATTTCTCGGCCATATCGCATAGATCTCACTGTGAAAAGGCTTAAATGGCTTTTTTGACCTAAGTTTGAGGATTGCGCTCAAATCAAATGTCCTAGAACCAAATTTCCAAATGTAAGTACTAGAATGTGATACAATACACTATTGGGTGAAGTTTGGTTGACTTCTGCGCAGCGGTTTGGGAGTTAACATCAAAATTACATTTCTCGGCCATATCGCATAGATCTCACTGTGAAAAGGCTTAAATGGCTTTTTTGACCTAAGTTTGAGGATTGCGCTCAAATCAAATGTCCTAGAACCAAATTTCCACATGTAACTACTAGATTGTGATACAATACACTAATGGGTGAAGTTTGGTTTACTTCTGCGCAGCGGTTTGGGAGTTAACATCAAAATTACATTTCTCGGCCATATCGCATAGATCTCACTGTGAAAAGGCTTAAATAGCTTTTTTGACCTAAGTTTGAGGATTGCGCTCAAATCAAATGTCCTAGAACCAAATTTCCACATGTAACTACTAGATTGTGATACAATACACTAATGGGTGAAGTTTGGTTGACTTCTGCGCAGCGGTTTGGGAGTTAACATCAAAATTACATTTCTCGGCCATATCGCATAGATCTCACTGTGAAAAGGCTTAAATGGCTTTTTTGACCTAAGTTTGAGGATTGCGCTCAAATCAAATGTCCTAGAACCAAATTTCCACATGTAACTACTAGATTGTGATACAATACACTATTGGGTGAAGTTTGGTTGACTTCTGCGCAGCGGTTTGGGAGTGAACATCAAAATTACATTTCTCGGCCATATCGCATAGAACTAGAAAAGGCTTAAATGACTTTTTTTAATTAAGTTTGAAGATTGCGCTCAAACCAAATGTCCTAGAACGAAATTTTCAAATGTAACTACTAGATTGTGATACAATACACTATTGGGTGAAGTTTGGTTGACTTCTGCGCAGCGGTTTGGGAGTTAACATCAAAATTACATTTCTCGGCCATATCGCATAGATCTCACTGTGAAAAGGCTTAAATGACTTTTTTAATTAAGTTTAATGATTGCGCTCAAACCAAATGTCCCAGAACGAAATTTTTAAATGTAACTACTAGAATGTGATACAATACACTATTGGGTGAAGTTTGGTTGACTTCTGCGCAGCGGTTTGGGAGTTAACATGAAATTTACATTTCTCGGCCATATCGCATAGATCTCACTGTGAAAAGGCTTAAATGACTTTTTTAATAAAGTTTGATGATTGCGCTCAAACAAAATGTCCTAGAACAAAATTTTCAAATGTAACTACTAGATTGTGATACAATACACTATTGGGTGAAGTTTGGTTGACTTCTGCGCAGCGGTTTGGGAGTTAACATCAAAATTACATTTCTCGGCCATATCGCATAGATCTCACTGTGAAAAGGCTTAAATGACTTTTTTAATTAAGTTTGATGATTGCGCTCAAACAAAATGTCCTAGAACAAAATTTCCACATGTAACTACTAGATTGTGATAAAATACACTATTGGGTGAAGTTTGGTTTACTTCTGCGCAGCGGTTTGGGAGTTAACATCAAAATTACATTTCTCGGCCATATCGCATAGATCTCACTGTGAAAAGGCTTAAATGACTTTTTTAATTAAGTTTGATGATTGCGCTCAAACAAAATGTCCTAGAACAAAATTTCCACATGTAACTACTAGATTGTGATATAATACACTATTGGGTGAAGTTTGGTTTACTTCTGCGCAGCGGTTTGGGAGTTAACATCAAAATTACATTTCTCGGCCATATCGCATAGAACTAGAAAAGGCTTAAATGACTTTTTTTAATTAAGTTTGAAGATTGCGCTCAAACCAAATGTCCTAGAACGAAATTTTCAAATGTAACTACTAGATTGTGATACAATACACTATTGGGTGAAGTTTGGTTGACTTCTGCGCAGCGGTTTGGGAGTTAACATCAAAATTACATTTCTCGGCCATATCGCATAGATCTCACTGTGAAAAGGCTTAAATGACTTTTTTAATTAAGTTTAATGATTGCGCTCAAACCAAATGTCCCAGAACGAAATTTTTAAATGTAACTACTAGAATGTGATACAATACACTATTGGGTGAAGTTTGGTTGACTTCTGCGCAGCGGTTTGGGAGTTAACATGAAATTTACATTTCTCGGCCATATCGCATAGATCTCACTGTGAAAAGGCTTAAATGACTTTTTTAATAAAGTTTGATGATTGCGCTTAAACAAAATGTCCTAGAACAAAATTTTCAAATGTAACTACTAGATTGTGATACAATACACTATTGGGTGAAGTTTGGTTGACTTCTGCGCAGCGGTTTGGGAGTTAACATCAAAATTACATTTCTCGGCCATATCGCATAGATCTCACTGTGAAAAGGCTTAAATGACTTTTTTAATTAAGTTTGATGATTGCGCTCAAACAAAATGTCCTAGAACAAAATTTCCACATGTAACTACTAGATTGTGATATAATACACTATTGGGTGAAGTTTGGTTTACTTCTGCGCAGCGGTTTGGGAGTTAACATCAAAATTACATTTCTCGGCCATATCGCATAGATCTAACTGTGAAAAGGCTTAAATGGCTTTTTTGACCTAAGTTTGAGGATTGCGCTCAAATCAAATGTCCTAGAACCATATTTCCACATGTAACTACTAGATTGTGATAAAATACACTATTGGGTGAAGTTTGGTTGACTTCTGCGCAGCGGTTTGGGAGTGAACATCAAAATTACATTTCTCGGCCATATCGCATAGAACTAGAAAAGGCTTAAATGACTTTTTTTAATTAAGTTTGAAGATTGCGCTCAAACCAAATGTCCTAGAACGAAATTTTCAAATGTAACTACTAGATTGTGATACAATACACTATTGGGTGAAGTTTGGTTGACTTCTGCGCAGCGGTTTGGGAGTTAACATCAAAATTACATTTCTCGGCCATATCGCATAGATCTCACTGTGAAAAGGCTTAAATGACTTTTTTAATTAAGTTTAATGATTGCGCTCAAACCAAATGTCCCAGAACGAAATTTTTAAATGTAACTACTAGAATGTGATACAATACACTATTGGGTGAAGTTTGGTTGACTTCTGCGCAGCGGTTTGGGAGTTAACATGAAATTTACATTTCTCGGCCATATCGCATAGATCTCACTGTGAAAAGGCTTAAATGACTTTTTTAATAAAGTTTGATGATTGCGCTCAAACAAAATGTCCTAGAACAAAATTTTCAAATGTAACTACTAGATTGTGATACAATACACTATTGGGTGAAGTTTGGTTGACTTCTGCGCAGCGGTTTGGGAGTTAACATCAAAATTACATTTCTCGGCCATATCGCATAGATCTCACTGTGAAAAGGCTTAAATGACTTTTTTAATTAAGTTTGATGATTGCGCTCAAACAAAATGTCCTAGAACAAAATTTTTAAATGTAACTACTAGATTGTGATACAATACACTATTGGGTGAAGTTTGGTTGACTTCTGCGCAGCGGTTTGGGAGTTAACATCAAAATTACATTTCTCGGCCATATCGCATAGATCTCACTGTGAAAAGGCTTAAATGACTTTTTTAATTAAGTTTAATGATTGCGCTCAAACCAAATGTCCTAGAACGAAATTTTTAAATGTAACTACTAGAATGTGATACAATACACTATTGGGTGAAGTTTGGTTGACTTCTGCGCAGCGGTTTGGGAGTTAACATGAAATTTACATTTCTCGGCCATATCGCATAGATCTCACTGTGAAAAGGCTTAAATGACTTTTTTAATAAAGTTTGATGATTGCGCTCAAAAAAAATGTCCTAGAACAACATTTTCAAATGTAACTACTAGATTGTGATACAATACACTATTGGGTGAAGTTTGGTTGACTTCTGCGCAGCGGTTTGGGAGTTAACATCAAAATTACATTTCTCGGCCATATCGCATAGATCTCACTGTGAAAAGGCTTAAATGACTTTTTTATTAAGTTTAATGATTGCGCTCAAACCAAATGTCCTAGAACGAAATTTTTAAATGTAACTACTAGAATGTGATACAATACACTATTGGGTGAAGTTTGGTTTACTTCTGCGCAGCGGTTTGGGAGTTAACATCAAAATTACATTTCTCGGCCATATCGCATAGATCTCACTGTGAAAAGGCTTAAATGACTTTTTTAATTAAGTTTGATGATTGCGCTCAAACAAAATGTCCTAGAACAAAATTTTTAAATGTAACTACTAGATTGTGATACAATACACTATTGGGTGAAGTTTGGTTGACTTCTGCGCAGCGGTTTGGGAGTTAACATCAAAATTACATTTCTCGGCCATATCGCATAGATCTCACTGTGAAAAGGCTTAAATGACTTTTTTAATTAAGTTTAATGATTGCGCTCAAACCAAATGTCCTAGAACGAAATTTTTAAATGTAACTACTAGAATGTGATACAATACACTATTGGGTGAAGTTTGGTTGACTTCTGCGCAGCGGTTTGGGAGTTAACATGAAATTTACATTTCTCGGCCATATCGCATAGATCTCACTGTGAAAAGGCTTAAATGACTTTTTTAATAAAGTTTGATGATTGCGCTCAAAAAAAATGTCCTAGAACAACATTTTCAAATGTAACTACTAGATTGTGATACAATACACTATTGGGTGAAGTTTGGTTGACTTCTGCGCAGCGGTTTGGGAGTTAACATCAAAATTACATTTCTCGGCCATATCGCATAGATCTCACTGTGAAAAGGCTTAAATGACTTTTTTATTAAGTTTAATGATTGCGCTCAAACCAAATGTCCTAGAACGAAATTTTTAAATGTAACTACTAGAATGTGATACAATACACTATTGGGTGAAGTTTGGTTTACTTCTGCGCAGCGGTTTGGGAGTTAACATCAAAATTACATTTCTCGGCCATATCGCATAGATCTCACTGTGAAAAGGCTTAAATGGGTTTTTTGACCTAAGTTTGAGGATTGCGCTCAAATCAAATGTCCTAGAACCAAATTTCCACATGTAACTACTAGATTGTGATACAATACACTAATGGGTGAAGTTTGGTTTACTTCTGCGCAGCGGTTTGGGAGTTAACATCAAAATTACATTTCTCGGCCATATCGCATAGATCTAACTGTGAAAAGGCTTAAATGGCTTTTTTAATTAAGTTTGATGATTGCGTTCAAACAAAATGTCCTAGAACAAAATTTTCAAATGTAACTACTAGATTGTGATACAATACACTATTGGGTGAAGTTTGGTTGACTTCTGCGCAGCGGTTTGGGAGTTAATATCAAAAGTACATTTCTCGGCCATATCGCATAGATCTCACTGTGAAAAGGCTTAAATGACTTTTTTAATTAAGTTTGATGATTGCGCTCAAACAAAATGTCCTAGAACAAAATTTTTAAATGTAACTACTAGATTGTGATACAATACACTAATGGGTGAAGTTTGGTTGACTTCTGCGCAGCGGTTTGGGAGTTAACATCAAAATTACATTTCTCGGCCATATCGCATAGATCTCACTGTGAAAAGGCTTAAATGACTTTTTTAATTAAGTTTAATGATTGCGCTCAAACCAAATGTCCTAGAACGAAATTTTTAAATGTAACTACTAGAATGTGATACAATACACTATTGGGTGAAGTTTGGTTGACTTCTGCGCAGCGGTTTGGGAGTTAACATCAAATTTACATTTCTCGGCCATATCGCATAGATCTCACTGTGAAAAGGCTTAAATCACTTTTTTAATAAAGTTTGATGATTGCGCTCAAACAAAATGTCCTAGAACAAAATTTTCAAATGTAACTACTAGATTGTGATACAATACACTATTGGGTGAAGTTTGGTTGACTTCTGCGCAGCGGTTTGGGAGTTAACATCAAAATTACATTTCTCGGCCATATCGCATAGATCTCACTGTGAAAAGGCTTAAATGACTTTTTTAATTAAATTTGATGATTGCGCTCAAACAAAATGTCCGAGAACAAAATTTTCAAATGTAACTACTAGATTGTGATACAATACACTATTGGGTGAAGGTTGGTTTACTTCTGCGCAGCGGTTTGGGAGTTAACATCAAAATTGCATTTCTCGGCCATATCGCATAGATCTCACTGTGAAAAGGCTTAAATGACTTTTTTGACCTAAGTTTGAGGATTGCGCTCAAATCAAATGTCCTAGAACCAAATTTCCACATGTAACTACTAGATTGTGATAAAATACACTATTGGGTGAAGTTTGGTTGACTTCTGCGCAGCGGTTTGGGAGTGAACATCAAAATTACATTTCTCGGCCATATCGCATAGATCTCACTGTGAAAACGCTTAAATGACTTTTTTTAATTAAGTTTGAAGATTGCGCTCAAATCAAATGTCCTAGAACTAAATTTCCAAATGTAACTACTAGATTGTGATACAATACACTATTGGGTGAAGTTTGGTTGACTTCTGCGCAGCGGTTTGGGAGTTAACATCAAAATTACATTTCTCGGCCATATCGCATAGATCTCACTGTGAAAAGGCTTAAATGGCTTTTTTGACCTAAGTTTGAGGATTGCGCTCAAACCAAATGTCCTAGAACCAAATTTCTAAATTTAACTACTAGATTGTGATACAATACACTATTGGGTGAAGTTTGGTTGACTTCTGCGCAGCGGTTTGGGAGTGAACATCAAAATTACATTTCTAGGCAATATCGCATAGCTCTCACTGTGAAAAGGCTTAAATGACTTTTTTTAATTAAGTTTGAAGATTGCGCTCAAACCAAATGTCCTAGAACTAAATTTCTAAATGTAACTACTAGATTGTGATAAAATACACTATTGGGTGAAGTTTGGTTGACTTCTGCGCAGCGGTTTGGGAGTTAACATCAAAATTACATTTCTCGGCCATATCGCATAGATCTCACTGTGAAAAGGCTTAAATGACTTTTTTAATTAAGTTTGATGATTGCGCTCAAACCAAATGTCCTAGAACGAAATTTCCAAATGTAACTACTAGATTGTGATACAATACACTATTGGGTGAAGTTTTGTTGACTTCTGCGCAGCGGTTTGGGAGTTAACATCAAAATTACATTTCTCGGCCATATCGCATAGATCTCACTGTGAAAAGGCTTAAAGGGGATGTAGCGCCCTGGGAAAATTTTGATATTCCATCATTTATCCATAAACGCATGCCTTTTGTATTCATATCATGCCACTTCGTGTAATTACACACAAGAAAATGAGAGAAATTTGGCTCGATTGTCAAGCTAAAACGACCGGCGCCCGAGATCTGGCAGATTGTGTGCGTGACGTCACGTCAAGTGAAGAGAGTGCCACCGGCCACTAGGGGGGCAGCGCCTGTCTGCATCAATATAATTCCTTCTAGTGTGGGGAGAATTAGGGGTGTTTTGAGCTGTTTATGCTGATGCATTGTGTTCGTCCTGCACATATTCCAGGTTCCCTCATGAAGAAACACCGCTCGTTGTCAATAAAAGAGAATTCAGAGTTGGCAGTGAGGGCTGTTTCTTCAACAAGAAAAAGGCTCAGTGCTTTAATACTGAATGGCGGCGATGATGGCAGACAATTTCGTTTCTAGTTTCAGCGACGAATCCGACGTAGAAGGACGTAACGAATGTTCATCTAATGGTGACGAGGAGAGTTGCAAAGCTTTAATCGGTGTTATAGGTGACCAATTTGAGCCCAAACGAACGCCAATGCAGCGTAATGAAACGGTCATTGAGGGGAGCAATGACACTGATGAAACATCGGCAGCAGATCGTGTGGGAAACACCAATGATTTGTTTAGCATTTCTTTTTGTGAAGCTGATACACCGTGACTGCAAAATAAAGGAATGCATAGAATAATTATAATTTATTGCGCTATCATAGCTTTTCGCTCTGCCAACAGACACAAATATGAACGGGATCAGAGGATTTGTTCTATATATTTTACGAACGATCATTTATACATGTGTCGAGTCCTGTATCCAAAGGCGTGACATTTTTTTTTATTAATTATAAAAGAGTACTCACTCTGGCCATTTCAAGCTTGGCTGCTCCCTTCTTTGCGTAGCTTTAGCCTCCTTTAGCAGTCATCGTCTCTCTCTTGATATCTCGGGACATTTAGGTGGCTGTGCATCTATGGTCGGCACCGCATCTCCTTTGAGCAGCAATCTTTTAGCAAAACCCGATTTCTCTTGTCCATAGTTCGAGAAGCTTTCAGTTGGAAAATGCGCACCACAGAAAAGCGTGCCGGAGGCTGTGTCTAGAAAATTAACCCTCTTTGCACGGACGAACTTTACCCATTTTCTGTGTAGTCCAGCTTTTTTTTTCGCGTTCAGGAACTCATGGATACTATATTCCGATAAACAACTATTTGTACACCACATAGCACAGCAGTTTTGAACCATTGTTGTGATGTTTTGGTCAAACAAACCCCAACGCTACTCTCTCGTCGTTAAAAAACAATGGCACCTAGCTCCGCCTCGACTTTCAATCACTTGTCGTGACGTCGCCGCCCCATTCGGCTGTTTCCGGAACACTTTCGGTAGTGTTCGTCATTTTCGATCTATTTTCGATAATTGCTCATTAATGTGATTGATTTTTTTGTTAACTTTATCAATATTTGTTATCTTGGCGCATAATGGTTCTATTGATGTCTCACACCCCCTTTGCCGAAACATCCCCTTTAAATGGCTTTTTTGACCTAAGTTTGAGGATTGCGCTCAAATCAAAAGTCCTAGAACCAAATTTCCACATGTAACTACCAGATTGTGATACAATACACTATTGGGTGAAGTTTGGTTGACTTCTGCGCAGCGGTTTGGGAGTGAACATCAAAATTACATTTCTCGGCCATATCGCATAGATCTCACTGTGAAAAGGCTTAAATGACTTTTTTTAATTAAGTTTGAAGATTGCGCTCAAACCAAATGTCCTAGAACTAAATTTCCAAATGTAACTACTAGATTGTGATACAATACACTATTGGGTGAAGTTTGGTTGACTTCTGCGCAGCGGTTTGGGAGTTAACATCAAAATTACATTTCTCGGACATATCGCATAGATCTCACTGTGATAAGGCTTAAATGGCTTTTTTAACCTAAGTTTGAGGATTGCGCTCAAATCAAATGTCCTAGAAACAAATTTCCACATGTAACTACTAGATTGTGATACAATACACTATTGGGTGAAGTTTGGTTGACTTCTGCACAGCGGTTTGGGACTTAACATCAAAATTACATTTCTCGGCCATATCGCATAGATCTCACTGTGAAAAGGCTTAAATGGCTTTTTTGACCTAAGTTTGATTATTGCGCTCAAACCAAATGTCCTAGAACTAAATTTCCAAATGTAACTACTAGATTGTGATAAAATACACTATTGGGTGAAGTTTGGTTGACTTCTGCGCAGCGGTTTGGGAGTTAACATCAAAATTACATTACTCAGCCATATCGCATAGATCTCACTGTGAAAAGGCTTAAATGACTTTTTTTAATTAAGTTTGAAGATTGCGCTCAAACCAAATGTCCTAGAACTAAATTTCCAAATGTAACTAATAGATTGTGATAAAATACACTATTGGGTGAAGCTTGGTTGACTTCTGCGCAGCGGTTTGGGAGTTAACATCAAAATTACATTTCTCGGCCATATCGCGTAGATCTCACTGTGAAAAGGCTTAAATGGCTTTTTTGACCTAAATTTGAGGATTGCGCTCAAATCAAATGTCCTAGAACCAAATTTCCACATGTAACTACTAGATTGTGATACAATACACTATTGGGTGAAGTTTGGTTTACTTCTGCGCAGCGGTTTGGGAGTTAACATCAAAATTACATTTCTCGGCCATATCGCATAGATCTCACTGTGAAAAGGCTTAAATGGCTTTTTTGACCTAAGTTTGAGGATTGCGCTCAAATCAAATGTTCTAGAACCAAATTTCCACATGTAACTACTAGATTGTGATACAATACACTATTGGGTGAAGTTTGGTTGACTTCTGCGCAGCGGTTTGGGAGTTAACATCAAAATTACATTTCTCGGCCATATCGCGTAGATCTCACTGTGAAAAGGCTTAAATGACTTTTTTAATTAAGTTTGATGATTGCGCTCAAACCAAATGTCCTAGAACCAAATTTCCAAATGTAACTACTAGATTGTGATACAATACACTATTGGGTGAAGTTTGGTTGACTTCTGCGCAGCGGTTTGGGAGTTAACATCAAAATTACATTTCTCGGCCATATCGCATAGATCTCACTGTGAAAAGGCTTAAATGGCTTTTTTGACCTAAGTTTGAGGATTGCGCTCAAATCAAATGTCCTAGAACCAAATTTCCACATGTAACTACTAGATTGTGATACAATACACTATTGGGTGAAGTTTGGTTGACTTCTGCGCAGCGGTTTGGGAGTTAACATCAAAATTACATTTCTCGTCCATATCGCGTAGATCTCACTGTGAAAAGGCTTAAATGGCTTTTTTGACCTAAGTTTGAGGATTGCGCTCAAATCAAATGTCCTAGAACCAAATTTTTACATGTAACTACTAGATTGTGATACAATACACTATTGGGTGAAGTTTGGTTGACTTCTGCGCAGCGGTTTGGGAGTTAACATCAAAATTACATTTCTCGGCCATATCGCATAGATCTCACTGTGAAAAGGCTTAAATGGCTTTTTTGACCTAAGTTTGAGGATTGCGCTCAAACCAAATGTCCTAGAACCAAATTTCTAAATTTAACTACTAGATTGTGATACAATACACTCTTGGGTGAAGTTTGGTTGACTTCTGCGCAGCGGTTTGGGAGTGAACATCAAAATTACATTTCTAGGCAATATCGCATAGATCTCACTGTGAAAAGGCTTAAATGACTTTTTTTAATTAAGTTTGAAGATTGCGCTCAAACCAAATGTCCTAGAACTAAATTTCTAAATGTAACTACTAGATTGTGATAAAATACACTATTGGGTGAAGTTTGGTTGACTTCTGCGCAGCGGTTTGGGAGTTAACATCAAAATTACATTTCTCGGCCATATCGCATAGATCTCACTGTGAAAAGGCTTAAATGACTTTTTTAATTAAGTTTGATGATTGCGCTCAAATCAAATGTCCTAGAACCAAATTTCCACATGTAACTACTAGATTGTGATACAATACACTAATGGGTGAAGTTTGGTTTACTTCTGCGCAGCGGTTTGGGAGTTAACATCAAAATTACATTTCTCGGCCATATCGCATAGATCTAACTGTGAAAAGGCTTAAATGGCTTTTTTGACCTAAGTTTGAGGATTGCGCTCAAATCAAATGTCCTAGAACCAAATTTCCACATGTAACTACTAGATTGTGATACAATACACTAATGGGTGAAGTTTGGTTGACTTCTGCGCAGCGGTTTGGGAGTTAACATCAAAATTACATTTCTCGGCCATATCGCATAGATCTCACTGTGAAAAGGCTTAAATGACTTTTTTAATTAAGTTTAATGATTGCGCTCAAACCAAATGTCCTAGAACGAAATTTTTAAATGTAACTACTAGAATGTGATACAATACACTATTGGGTGAAGTTTGGTTGACTTCTGCGCAGCGGTTTGGGAGTTAACATCAAATTTACATTTCTCGGCCATATCGCATAGATCTCACTGTGAAAAGGCTTAAATCACTTTTTTAATAAAGTTTGATGATTGCGCTCAAACAAAATGTCCTAGAACAAAATTTTCAAATGTAACTACTAGATTGTGATACAATACACTATTGGGTGAAGTTTGGTTGACTTCTGCGCAGCGGTTTGGGAGTTAACATCAAAATTACATTTCTCGGCCATATCGCATAGATCTCACTGTGAAAAGGCTTAAATGACTTTTTTAATTAAGTTTGATGATTGCGCTCAAACAAAATGTCCGAGAACAAAATTTTCAAATGTAACTACTAGATTGTGATACAATACACTATTGGGTGAAGGTTGGTTTACTTCTGCGCAGCGGTTTGGGAGTTAACATCAAAATTGCATTTCTCGGCCATATCGCATAGATCTCACTGTGAAAAGGCTTAAATGGCTTTTTTGACCTAAGTTTGAGGATTGCGCTCAAATCAAATGTCCTAGAACCAAATTTCCACATGTAACTACTAGATTGTGATAAAATACACTATTGGGTGAAGTTTGGTTGACTTCTGCGCAGCGGTTTGGGAGTGAACATCAAAATTACATTTCTCGGCCATATCGCATAGATCTCACTGTGAAAACGCTTAAATGACTTTTTTTAATTAAGTTTGAAGATTGCGCTCAAATCAAATGTCCTAGAACTAAATTTCCAAATGTAACTACTAGATTGTGATAAAATACACTATTGGGTGAAGTTTGGTTGACTTCTGCGCAGCGGTTTGGGAGTTAACATCAAAATTACATTTCTCGGCCATATCGCATTGATCTCACTGTGAAAAGCCTTAAATGACTTTTTTTAATTAAGTTTGAAGATTGCGCTCAAACCAAATGTCCTAGAACTAAATTTCCAAATGTAACTACTAGATTGTGATAAAATACACTATTGGGTGAAGTTTGGTTGACTTCTGCGCAGCGGTTTGGGAGTTAACATCAAAATTACATTTCTCGGCCATATCGCATAGATCTCACTGTGAAAAGGCTTAAATGACTTTTTTTAATTGTTTGAAGATTGCGCTCAAACCAAATGTCCTAGAACTAAATTTCCAAATGTAACTACTAGATTGTGATACAATACACTATTGGGTGAAGTTTGGTTGACTTCTGCGCAGCCGTTTGGGAGTTAACATCAAAATTACATTTCTCGGCCATATCGCATAGATCTCACTGTGAAAAGGCTTAAATGACTTTTTTAATTAAGTTTGATGATTGCGTTCAAACAAAATGTCCTAGAACAAAATTTTCAAATGTAACTACTAGATTGTGATACAATACACTATTGGGTGAAGTTTGGTTGACTTCTGCGCAGCGGTTTGGGAGTTAACATCAAAATTACATTTCTCGGCCATATCGCATAGATCTCACTGTGAAAAGGCTTAAATGGCTTTTTTGACCTAAGTTTGAGGATTGCGCTCAAATCAAATGTCCTAGAATCAAATTTCCACATGTAACTACTACATTGTGATACAATACACTATTGGGTGAAGTTTGGTTTACTTCTGCGCAGCGGTTTGGGAGTTAACATCAAAATTACATTTCTCGGCCATATCGCATAGATCTCACTGTGAACAGGCTTAAATGGCTTTTTTAATTAAGTTTGATGATTGCGTTCAAACAAAATGTCCTAGAACAAAATTTTCAAATGTAACTACTAGATTGTGATACAATACACTATTGGGTGAAGTTTGGTTGACTTCTGCGCAGCGGTTTGGGAGTTAATATCAAAAGTACATTTCTCGGCCATATCGCATAGATCTCACTGTGAAAAGGCTTAAATGACTTTTTTAATTAAGTTTGATGATTGCGCTCAAACAAAATGTCCTAGAACAAAATTTTTAAATGTAACTACTAGATTGTGATACAATACACTAATGGGTGAAGTTTGGTTGACTTCTGCGCAGCGGTTTGGGAGTTAACATCAAAATTACATTTCTCGGCCATATCGCATAGATCTCACTGTGAAAAGGCTTAAATGACTTTTTTAATTAAGTTTAATGATTGCGCTCAAACCAAATGTCCTAGAACGAAATTTTTAAATGTAACTACTAGAATGTGATACAATACACTATTGGGTGAAGTTTGGTTGACTTCTGCGCAGCGGTTTGGGAGTTAACATCAAATTTACATTTCTCGGCCATATCGCATAGATCTCACTGTGAAAAGGCTTAAATCACTTTTTTAATAAAGTTTGATGATTGCGCTCAAACAAAATGTCCTAGAACAAAATTTTCAAATGTAACTACTAGATTGTGATACAATACACTATTGGGTGAAGTTTGGTTGACTTCTGCGCAGCGGTTTGGGAGTTAACATCAAAATTACATTTCTCGGCCATATCGCATAGATCTCACTGTGAAAAGGCTTAAATGACTTTTTTAATTAAATTTGATGATTGCGCTCAAACAAAATGTCCGAGAACAAAATTTTCAAATGTAACTACTAGATTGTGATACAATACACTATTGGGTGAAGGTTGGTTTACTTCTGCGCAGCGGTTTGGGAGTTAACATCAAAATTGCATTTCTCGGCCATATCGCATAGATCTCACTGTGAAAAGGCTTAAATGGCTTTTTTGACCTAAGTTTGAGGATTGCGCTCAAATCAAATGTCCTAGAACCAAATTTCCACATGTAACTACTAGATTGTGATAAAATACACTATTGGGTGAAGTTTGGTTGACTTCTGCGCAGCGGTTTGGGAGTGAACATCAAAATTACATTTCTCGGCCATATCGCATAGATCTCACTGTGAAAACGCTTAAATGACTTTTTTTAATTAAGTTTGAAGATTGCGCTCAAATCAAATGTCCTAGAACTAAATTTCCAAATGTAACTACTAGATTGTGATACAATACACTATTGGGTGAAGTTTGGTTGACTTCTGCGCAGCGGTTTGGGAGTTAACATCAAAATTACATTTCTCGGCCATATCGCATAGATCTCACTGTGAAAAGGCTTAAATGGCTTTTTTGACCTAAGTTTGAGGATTGCGCTCAAACCAAATGTCCTAGAACCAAATTTCTAAATTTAACTACTAGATTGTGATACAATACACTATTGGGTGAAGTTTGGTTGACTTCTGCGCAGCGGTTTGGGAGTGAACATCAAAATTACATTTCTAGGCAATATCGCATAGCTCTCACTGTGAAAAGGCTTAAATGACTTTTTTTAATTAAGTTTGAAGATTGCGCTCAAACCAAATGTCCTAGAACTAAATTTCTAAATGTAACTACTAGATTGTGATAAAATACACTATTGGGTGAAGTTTGGTTGACTTCTGCGCAGCGGTTTGGGAGTTAACATCAAAATTACATTTCTCGGCCATATCGCATAGATCTCACTGTGAAAAGGCTTAAATGACTTTTTTAATTAAGTTTGATGATTGCGCTCAAACCAAATGTCCTAGAACGAAATTTCCAAATGTAACTACTAGATTGTGATACAATACACTATTGGGTGAAGTTTTGTTGACTTCTGCGCAGCGGTTTGGGAGTTAACATCAAAATTACATTTCTCGGCCATATCGCATAGATCTCACTGTGAAAAGGCTTAAAGGGGATGTAGCGCCCTGGGAAAATTTTGATATTCCATCATTTATCCATAAACGCATGCCTTTTGTATTCATATCATGCCACTTCGTGTAATTACACACAAGAAAATGAGAGAAATTTGGCTCGATTGTCAAGCTAAAACGACCGGCGCCCGAGATCTGGCAGATTGTGTGCGTGACGTCACGTCAAGTGAAGAGAGTGCCACCGGCCACTAGGGGGGCAGCGCCTGTCTGCATCAATATAATTCCTTCTAGTGTGGGGAGAATTAGGGGTGTTTTGAGCTGTTTATGCTGATGCATTGTGTTCGTCCTGCACATATTCCAGGTTCCCTCATGAAGAAACACCGCTCGTTGTCAATAAAAGAGAATTCAGAGTTGGCAGTGAGGGCTGTTTCTTCAACAAGAAAAAGGCTCAGTGCTTTAATACTGAATGGCGGCGATGATGGCAGACAATTTCGTTTCTAGTTTCAGCGACGAATCCGACGTAGAAGGACGTAACGAATGTTCATCTAATGGTGACGAGGAGAGTTGCAAAGCTTTAATCGGTGTTATAGGTGACCAATTTGAGCCCAAACGAACGCCAATGCAGCGTAATGAAACGGTCATTGAGGGGAGCAATGACACTGATGAAACATCGGCAGCAGATCGTGTGGGAAACACCAATGATTTGTTTAGCATTTCTTTTTGTGAAGCTGATACACCGTGACTGCAAAATAAAGGAATGCATAGAATAATTATAATTTATTGCGCTATCATAGCTTTTCGCTCTGCCAACAGACACAAATATGAACGGGATCAGAGGATTTGTTCTATATATTTTACGAACGATCATTTATACATGTGTCGAGTCCTGTATCCAAAGGCGTGACATTTTTTTTTATTAATTATAAAAGAGTACTCACTCTGGCCATTTCAAGCTTGGCTGCTCCCTTCTTTGCGTAGCTTTAGCCTCCTTTAGCAGTCATCGTCTCTCTCTTGATATCTCGGGACATTTAGGTGGCTGTGCATCTATGGTCGGCACCGCATCTCCTTTGAGCAGCAATCTTTTAGCAAAACCCGATTTCTCTTGTCCATAGTTCGAGAAGCTTTCAGTTGGAAAATGCGCACCACAGAAAAGCGTGCCGGAGGCTGTGTCTAGAAAATTAACCCTCTTTGCACGGACGAACTTTACCCATTTTCTGTGTAGTCCAGCTTTTTTTTTCGCGTTCAGGAACTCATGGATACTATATTCCGATAAACAACTATTTGTACACCACATAGCACAGCAGTTTTGAACCATTGTTGTGATGTTTTGGTCAAACAAACCCCAACGCTACTCTCTCGTCGTTAAAAAACAATGGCACCTAGCTCCGCCTCGACTTTCAATCACTTGTCGTGACGTCGCCGCCCCATTCGGCTGTTTCCGGAACACTTTCGGTAGTGTTCGTCATTTTCGATCTATTTTCGATAATTGCTCATTAATGTGATTGATTTTTTTGTTAACTTTATCAATATTTGTTATCTTGGCGCATAATGGTTCTATTGATGTCTCACACCCCCTTTGCCGAAACATCCCCTTTAAATGGCTTTTTTGACCTAAGTTTGAGGATTGCGCTCAAATCAAAAGTCCTAGAACCAAATTTCCACATGTAACTACCAGATTGTGATACAATACACTATTGGGTGAAGTTTGGTTGACTTCTGCGCAGCGGTTTGGGAGTGAACATCAAAATTACATTTCTCGGCCATATCGCATAGATCTCACTGTGAAAAGGCTTAAATGACTTTTTTTAATTAAGTTTGAAGATTGCGCTCAAACCAAATGTCCTAGAACTAAATTTCCAAATGTAACTAATAGATTGTGATAAAATACACTATTGGGTGAAGCTTGGTTGACTTCTGCGCAGCGGTTTGGGAGTTAACATCAAAATTACATTTCTCGGCCATATCGCGTAGATCTCACTGTGAAAAGGCTTAAATGGCTTTTTTGACCTAAATTTGAGGATTGCGCTCAAATCAAATGTCCTAGAACCAAATTTCCACATGTAACTACTAGATTGTGATACAATACACTATTGGGTGAAGTTTGGTTTACTTCTGCGCAGCGGTTTGGGAGTTAACATCAAAATTACATTTCTCGGCCATATCGCATAGATCTCACTGTGAAAAGGCTTAAATGGCTTTTTTGACCTAAGTTTGAGGATTGCGCTCAAATCAAATGTTCTAGAACCAAATTTCCACATGTAACTACTAGATTGTGATACAATACACTATTGGGTGAAGTTTGGTTGACTTCTGCGCAGCGGTTTGGGAGTTAACATCAAAATTACATTTCTCGGCCATATCGCGTAGATCTCACTGTGAAAAGGCTTAAATGACTTTTTTAATTAAGTTTGATGATTGCGCTCAAACCAAATGTCCTAGAACCAAATTTCCAAATGTAACTACTAGATTGTGATACAATACACTATTGGGTGAAGTTTGGTTGACTTCTGCGCAGCGGTTTGGGAGTTAACATCAAAATTACATTTCTCGGCCATATCGCATAGATCTCACTGTGAAAAGGCTTAAATGGCTTTTTTGACCTAAGTTTGAGGATTGCGCTCAAATCAAATGTCCTAGAACCAAATTTCCACATGTAACTACTAGATTGTGATACAATACAGTATTGGGTGAAGTTTGGTTGACTTCTGCGCAGCGGTTTGGGAGTTAACATCAAAATTACATTTCTCGTCCATATCGCGTAGATCTCACTGTGAAAAGGCTTAAATGGCTTTTTTGACCTAAGTTTGAGGATTGCGCTCAAATCAAATGTCCTAGAACCAAATTTTTACATGTAACTACTAGATTGTGATACAATACACTATTGGGTGAAGTTTGGTTGACTTCTGCGCAGCGGTTTGGGAGTTAACATCAAAATTACATTTCTCGGCCATATCGCATAGATCTCACTGTGAAAAGGCTTAAATGGCTTTTTTGACCTAAGTTTGAGGATTGCGCTCAAACCAAATGTCCTAGAACCAAATTTCTAAATTTAACTACTAGATTGTGATACAATACACTCTTGGGTGAAGTTTGGTTGACTTCTGCGCAGCGGTTTGGGAGTGAACATCAAAATTACATTTCTAGGCAATATCGCATAGATCTCACTGTGAAAAGGCTTAAATGACTTTTTTTAATTAAGTTTGAAGATTGCGCTCAAACCAAATGTCCTAGAACTAAATTTCTAAATGTAACTACTAGATTGTGATAAAATACACTATTGGGTGAAGTTTGGTTGACTTCTGCGCAGCGGTTTGGGAGTTAACATCAAAATTACATTTCTCGGAAATATCGCATAGATCTCACTGTGAAAAGGCTTAAATGACTTTTTTAATTAAGTTTGATGATTGCGCTCAAACCAAATGTCCTAGAACGAAATTTCCAAATGTAACTACTAGATTGTGATACAATACACTATTGGGTGAAGTTTGGTTGACTTCTGCGCAGCGGTTTGGGAGTTAACATCAAAATTACATTTCTCGGCCATATCGCATAGATCTCACTGTGAAAAGGCTTAATTGGCTTTTTTGACCTAAGTTTGAGGATTGCGCTCAAATCAAATGTCCTAGAACCAAATTTCCACATGTAACTACCAGATTGTGATACAATACACTATTGGGTGAAGTTTGGTTGACTTCTGCGCAGCGGTTTGGGAGTGAACATCAAAATTACATTTCTCGGCCATATCGCATAGATCTCACTGTGAAAAGGCTTAAATGACTTTTTTTAATTAAGTTTGAAAATTGCGCTCAAACCAAATGTCCTAGAACTAAATTTCCAAATGTAACTACTAGATTGTGATACAATACACTATTGGGTGAAGTTTGGTTGACTTCTGCGCAGCGGTTTGGGAGTTAACATCAACATTACATTTCTCTTACATATCGCATAGATCTCACTGTGAAAAGGCTTAAATGACTTTTTTTAATTAAGTTTGAAGATTGCGCTCAAACCAAATGTCCTAGAACTAAATTTCCAAATGTAACTAATAGATTGTGATAAAATACACTATTGGGTGAAGTTTGGTTGACTTCTGCGCAGCGGTTTGGGAGTTAACATCAAAATTACATTTCTCGGCCATATCGCATAGATCTCACTGTGAAAAGGCTTAAATGACTTTTTTAATTAAGTTTGATGATTGCGCTCAAACCAAATGTCCTCGAACGAAATTTTCAAATGTAACTACTAGATTGTGATACAATACACTATTGGGTGAAGTTTGGTTGACTTCTGCGCAGCGGTTTGGGAGTTAACATCAAAATTACATTTCTCGGCCATATCGCATAGATCTCACTGTGAAAAGGCTTAAATGACTTTTTTATTAAGTTTAATGATTGCGCTCAAACCAAATGTCCTAGAACGAAATTTTTAAATGTAACTACTAGAATGTGATACAATACACTATTGGGTGAAGTTTGGTTTACTTCTGCGCAGCGGTTTGGGAGTTAACATCAAAATTACATTTCTCGGCCATATCGCATAGATCTCACTGTGAAAAGGCTTAAATGGCTTTTTTGACCTAAGTTTGAGGATTGCGCTCAAATCAAATGTCCTAGAACCAAATTTCCACATGTAACTACTAGATTGTGATACAATACACTAATGGGTGAAGTTTGGTTTACTTCTGCGCAGCGGTTTGGGAGTTAACATCAAAATTACATTTCTCGGCCATATCGCATAGATCTCACTGTGAAAAGGCTTAAATGGCTTTTTTGACCTAAGTTTGAGGATTGCGCTCAAATCAAATGTCCTAGAACCAAATTTCCACATGTAACTACTAGATTGTGATACAATACACTAATGGGTGAAGTTTGGTTTACTTCTGCGCAGCGGTTTGGGAGTTAACATCAAAATTACATTTCTCGGCCATATCGCATAGATCTCACTGTGAAAAGGCTTAAATGGCTTTTTTGACCTAAGTTTGAGGATTGCGCTCAAATCAAATGTCCTAGAACCAAATTTCCACATGTAACTACTAGATTGTGATACAATACACTATTGGGTGAAGTTTGGTTGACTTCTGCGCAGCGGTTTGGGAGTTAACATCAAAATTACATTTCTCGGCCATATCGCATAGATCTCACTGTGAAAAGGCTTAAATGACTTTTTTAATTAAGTTTAATGATTGCGCTCAAACCAAATGTCCTAGAACGAAATTTTTAAATGTAACTACTAGAATGTGATACAATACACTATTGGGTGAAGTTTGGTTGACTTCTGCGCAGCGGTTTGGGAGTTAACATGAAATTTACATTTCTCGGCCATATCGCATAGATCTCACTGTGAAAAGGCTTAAATGACTTTTTTAATAAAGTTTGATGATTGCGCTCAAAAAAAATGTCCTAGAACAACATTTTCAAATGTAACTACTAGATTGTGATACAATACACTATTGGGTGAAGTTTGGTTGACTTCTGCGCAGCGGTTTGGGAGTTAACATCAAAATTACATTTCTCGGCCATATCGCATAGATCTCACTGTGAAAAGGCTTAAATGACTTTTTTATTAAGTTTAATGATTGCGCTCAAACCAAATGTCCTAGAACGAAATTTTTAAATGTAACTACTAGAATGTGATACAATACACTATTGGGTGAAGTTTGGTTTACTTCTGCGCAGCGGTTTGGGAGTTAACATCAAAATTACATTTCTCGGCCATATCGCATAGATCTCACTGTGAAAAGGCTTAAATGGGTTTTTTGACCTAAGTTTGAGGATTGCGCTCAAATCAAATGTCCTAGAACCAAATTTCCACATGTAACTACTAGATTGTGATACAATACACTAATGGGTGAAGTTTGGTTTACTTCTGCGCAGCGGTTTGGGAGTTAACATCAAAATTACATTTCTCGGCCATATCGCATAGATCTAACTGTGAAAAGGCTTAAATGGCTTTTTTGACCTAAGTTTGAGGATTGCGCTCAAATCAAATGTCCTAGAACCAAATTTCCACATGTAACTACTAGATTGTGATACAATACACTAATGGGTGAAGTTTGGTTGACTTCTGCGCAGCGGTTTGGGAGTTAACATCAAAATTACATTTCTCGGCCATATCGCATAGATCTCACTGTGAAAAGGCTTAAATGACTTTTTTAATTAAGTTTAATGATTGCGCTCAAACCAAATGTCCTAGAACGAAATTTTTAAATGTAACTACTAGAATGTGATACAATACACTATTGGGTGAAGTTTGGTTGACTTCTGCGCAGCGGTTTGGGAGTTAACATCAAATTTACATTTCTCGGCCATATCGCATAGATCTCACTGTGAAAAGGCTTAAATCACTTTTTTAATAAAGTTTGATGATTGCGCTCAAACAAAATGTCCTAGAACAAAATTTTCAAATGTAACTACTAGATTGTGATACAATACACTATTGGGTGAAGTTTGGTTGACTTCTGCGCAGCGGTTTGGGAGTTAACATCAAAATTACATTTCTCGGCCATATCGCATAGATCTCACTGTGAAAAGGCTTAAATGACTTTTTTAATTAAGTTTGATGATTGCGCTCAAACAAAATGTCCGAGAACAAAATTTTCAAATGTAACTACTAGATTGTGATACAATACACTATTGGGTGAAGGTTGGTTTACTTCTGCGCAGCGGTTTGGGAGTTAACATCAAAATTGCATTTCTCGGCCATATCGCATAGATCTCACTGTGAAAAGGCTTAAATGGCTTTTTTGACCTAAGTTTGAGGATTGCGCTCAAATCAAATGTCCTAGAACCAAATTTCCACATGTAACTACTAGATTGTGATAAAATACACTATTGGGTGAAGTTTGGTTGACTTCTGCGCAGCGGTTTGGGAGTGAACATCAAAATTACATTTCTCGGCCATATCGCATAGATCTCACTGTGAAAACGCTTAAATGACTTTTTTTAATTAAGTTTGAAGATTGCGCTCAAATCAAATGTCCTAGAACTAAATTTCCAAATGTAACTACTAGATTGTGATAAAATACACTATTGGGTGAAGTTTGGTTGACTTCTGCGCAGCGGTTTGGGAGTTAACATCAAAATTACATTTCTCGGCCATATCGCATAGATCTCACTGTGAAAAGCCTTAAATGACTTTTTTTAATTAAGTTTGAAGATTGCGCTCAAACCAAATGTCCTAGAACTAAATTTCCAAATGTAACTACTAGATTGTGATAAAATACACTATTGGGTGAAGTTTGGTTGACTTCTGCGCAGCGGTTTGGGAGTTAACATCAAAATTACATTTCTCGGCCATATCGCATAGATCTCACTGTGAAAAGGCTTAAATGACTTTTTTTAATTGTTTGAAGATTGCGCTCAAACCAAATGTCCTAGAACTAAATTTCCAAATGTAACTACTAGATTGTGATACAATACACTATTGGGTGAAGTTTGGTTGACTTCTGCGCAGCCGTTTGGGAGTTAACATCAAAATTACATTTCTCGGCCATATCGCATAGATCTCACTGTGAAAAGGCTTAAATGACTTTTTTAATTAAGTTTGATGATTGCGTTCAAACAAAATGTCCTAGAACAAAATTTTCAAATGTAACTACTAGATTGTGATACAATACACTATTGGGTGAAGTTTGGTTGACTTCTGCGCAGCGGTTTGGGAGTTAACATCAAAATTACATTTCTCGGCCATATCGCATAGATCTCACTGTGAAAAGGCTTAAATGGCTTTTTTGACCTAAGTTTGAGGATTGCGCTCAAATCAAATGTCCTAGAATCAAATTTCCACATGTAACTACTACATTGTGATACAATACACTATTGGGTGAAGTTTGGTTTACTTCTGCGCAGCGGTTTGGGAGTTAACATCAAAATTACATTTCTCGGCCATATCGCATAGATCTCACTGTGAAAAGGCTTAAATGGCTTTTTTGACCTAAGTTTGAGGATTGCGCTCAAATCAAATGTCCTAGAACCAAATTTCAAAATGTAAGTACTAGAATGTGATACAATACACTATTGGGTGAAGTTTGGTTGACTTCTGCGCAGCGGTTTGGGAGTTAACATCAAAATTACATTTCTCGGCCATATCGCATAGATCTCACTGTGAAAAGGCTTAAATGGCTTTTTTGACCTAAGTTTGAGGATTGCGCTCAAATCAAATGTCCTAGAACCAAATTTCCACATGTAACTACTAGATTGTGATACAATACACTAATGGGTGAAGTTTGGTTTAATTCTGCGCAGTGGTTTGGGAGTTAACATCAAAATTACATTTCTCGGCCATATCGCATAGATCTCACTGTGAAAAGGCTTAAATGGCTTTTTTGACCTAAGTTTGAGGATTGCGCTCAAATCAAATGTCCTAGAACCAAATTTCCACATGTAACTACTAGATTGTGATACAATACACTAATGGGTGAAGTTTGGTTGACTTCTGCGCAGCGGTTTGGGAGTGAACATCAAAATTACATTTCTCGGCCATATCGCATAGATCTCACTGTGAAAACGCTTAAATGACTTTTTTTAATTAAGTTTGAAGATTGCGCTCAAATCAAATGTCCTAGAACTAAATTTCCAAATGTAACTACTAGATTGTGATAAAATACACTCTTGGGTGAAGTTTGGTTGACTTCTGCGCAGCGGTTTGGGAGTTAACATCAAAATTACATTTCTCGGCCATATCGCATAGATCTCACTGTGAAAAGGCTTAAATGACTTTTTTTAATTGTTTGAAGATTGCGCTCAAACCAAATGTCCTAGAACTAAATTTCCAAATGTAACTACTAGATTGTGATACAATACACTATTGGGTGAAGTTTGGTTGACTTCTGCGCAGCGGTTTGGGAGTTAACATCAAAATTACATTTCTCGGCCATATCGCATAGATCTCACTGTGAAAAGGCTTAAATGACTTTTTAATTAAGTTTGATGATTGCGTTCAAACAAAATGTCCTAGAACAAAATTTTCAAATGTAACTACTAGATTGTGATACAATACACTATTGGGTGAAGTTTGGTTGACTTCTGCGCAGCGGTTTGGGAGTTAACATCAAAATTACATTTCTCGGCCATATCGCATAGATCTCACTGTGAAAAGGCTTAAATGGCTTTTTTGACCTAAGTTTGAGGATTGCGCTCAAATCAAATGTCCTAGAACCAAATTTCCACATGTAACTACTAGATTGTGATACAATACACTATTGGGTGAAGTTTGGTTTACTTCTGCGCAGCGGTTTGGGAGTTAACATCAAAATTACATTTCTCGGCCATATCGCATAGATCTCACTGTGAAAAGGCTTAAATGGCTTTTTTGACCTAAGTTTGAGGATTGCGCTCAAATCAAATGTCCTAGAACCAAATTTCCAAATGTAAGTACTAGAATGTGATACAATACACTATTGGGTGAAGTTTGGTTGACTTCTGCGCAGCGGTTTGGGAGTTAACATCAAAATTACATTTCTCGGCCATATCGCATAGATCTCACTGTGAAAAGGCTTAAATGGCTTTTTTGACCTAAGTTTGAGGATTGCGCTCAAATCAAATGTCCTAGAACCAAATTTCCACATGTAACTACTAGATTGTGATACAATACACTAATGGGTGAAGTTTGGTTTACTTCTGCGCAGCGGTTTGGGAGTTAACATCAAAATTACATTTCTCGGCCATATCGCATAGATCTCACTGTGAAAAGGCTTAAATAGCTTTTTTGACCTAAGTTTGAGGATTGCGCTCAAATCAAATGTCCTAGAACCAAATTTCCACATGTAACTACTAGATTGTGATACAATACACTAATGGGTGAAGTTTGGTTGACTTCTGCGCAGCGGTTTGGGAGTTAACATCAAAATTACATTTCTCGGCCATATCGCATAGATCTCACTGTGAAAAGGCTTAAATGGCTTTTTTGACCTAAGTTTGAGGATTGCGCTCAAATCAAATGTCCTAGAACCAAATTTCCACATGTAACTACTAGATTGTGATACAATACACTATTGGGTGAAGTTTGGTTGACTTCTGCGCAGCGGTTTGGGAGTGAACATCAAAATTACATTTCTCGGCCATATCGCATAGAACTAGAAAAGGCTTAAATGACTTTTTTTAATTAAGTTTGAAGATTGCGCTCAAACCAAATGTCCTAGAACGAAATTTTCAAATGTAACTACTAGATTGTGATACAATACACTATTGGGTGAAGTTTGGTTGACTTCTGCGCAGCGGTTTGGGAGTTAACATCAAAATTACATTTCTCGGCCATATCGCATAGATCTCACTGTGAAAAGGCTTAAATGACTTTTTTAATTAAGTTTAATGATTGCGCTCAAACCAAATGTCCCAGAACGAAATTTTTAAATGTAACTACTAGAATGTGATACAATACACTATTGGGTGAAGTTTGGTTGACTTCTGCGCAGCGGTTTGGGAGTTAACATGAAATTTACATTTCTCGGCCATATCGCATAGATCTCACTGTGAAAAGGCTTAAATGACTTTTTTAATAAAGTTTGATGATTGCGCTCAAACAAAATGTCCTAGAACAAAATTTTCAAATGTAACTACTAGATTGTGATACAATACACTATTGGGTGAAGTTTGGTTGACTTCTGCGCAGCGGTTTGGGAGTTAACATCAAAATTACATTTCTCGGCCATATCGCATAGATCTCACTGTGAAAAGGCTTAAATGACTTTTTTAATTAAGTTTGATGATTGCGCTCAAACAAAATGTCCTAGAACAAAATTTCCACATGTAACTACTAGATTGTGATAAAATACACTATTGGGTGAAGTTTGGTTTACTTCTGCGCAGCGGTTTGGGAGTTAACATCAAAATTACATTTCTCGGCCATATCGCATAGATCTCACTGTGAAAAGGCTTAAATGGCTTTTTTGACCTAAGTTTGAGGATTGCGCTCAAATCAAATGTCCTAGAACCATATTTCCACATGTAACTACTAGATTGTGATACAATACACTATTGGGTGAAGTTTGGTTGACTTCTGCGCAGCGGTTTGGGAGTGAACATCAAAATTACATTTCTCGGCCATATCGCATAGAACTAGAAAAGGCTTAAATGACTTTTTTTAATTAAGTTTGAAGATTGCGCTCAAACCAAATGTCCTAGAACGAAATTTTCAAATGTAACTACTAGATTGTGATACAATACACTATTGGGTGAAGTTTGGTTGACTTCTGCGCAGCGGTTTGGGAGTTAACATCAAATTTACATTTCTCGGCCATATCGCATAGATCTCACTGTGAAAAGGCTTAAATGACTTTTTTAATAAAGTTTGATGATTGCGCTCAAACAAAATGTCCTAGAACAAAATTTTCAAATGTAACTACTAGATTGTGATACAATACACTATTGGGTAAAGTTTGGTTGACTTCTGCGCAGCGGTTTGGGAGTTAACATCAAAATTACATTTCTCGGCCATATCGCATAGATCTCACTGTGAAAAGGCTTAAATGACTTTTTTAATTAAGTTTGATGATTACGCTCAAACAAAATGTCCTAGAACAAAATTTCCACATGTAACTACTAGATTGTGATAAAATACACTATTGGGTGAAGTTTGGTTTACTTCTGCGCAGCGGTTTGGGAGTTAACATCAAAATTACATTTCTCGGCCATATCGCATAGATCTAACTGTGAAAAGGCTTAAATGGCTTTTTTGACCTAAGTTTGAGGATTGCGCTCAAATCAAATGTCCTAGAACCATATTTCCACATGTAACTACTAGATTGTGATAAAATACACTATTGGGTGAAGTTTGGTTGACTTCTGCGCAGCGGTTTGGGAGTGAACATCAAAATTACATTTCTCGGCCATATCGCATAGAACTAGAAAAGGCTTAAATGACTTTTTTTAATTAAGTTTGAAGATTGCGCTCAAACCAAATGTCCTAGAACGAAATTTTCAAATGTAACTACTAGATTGTGATACAATACACTATTGGGTGAAGTTTGGTTGACTTCTGCGCAGCGGTTTGGGAGTTAACATCAAAATTACATTTCTCGGCCATATCGCATAGATCTCACTGTGAAAAGGCTTAAATGACTTTTTTAATCAAGTTTAATGATTGCGCTCAAACCAAATGTCCTAGAACGAAATTTTTAAATGTAACTACTAGAATGTGATACAATACACTATTGGGTGAAGTTTGGTTGACTTCTGCGCAGCGGTTTGGGAGTTAACATGAAATTTACATTTCTCGGCCATATCGCATAGATCTCACTGTGAAAAGGCTTAATTGACTTTTTTAATAAAGTTTGATGATTGCGCTCAAAAAAAATGTCCTAGAACAACATTTTCAAATGTAACTACTAGATTGTGATACAATACACTATTGGGTGAAGTTTGGTTGACTTCTGCGCAGCGGTTTGGGAGTTAACATCAAAATTACATTTCTCGGCCATATCGCATAGATCTCACTGTGAAAAGGCTTAAATGACTTTTTTATTAAGTTTAATGACTGCGCTCAAACCAAATGTCCTAGAACGAAATTTTTAAATGTAACTACTAGAATGTGATACAATACACTATTGGGTGAAGTTTGGTTTACTTCTGCGCAGCGGTTTGGGAGTTAACATCAAAATTACATTTCTCGGCCATATCGCATAGATCTCACTGTGAAAAGGCTTAAATGGGTTTTTTGACCTAAGTTTGAGGATTGCGCTCAAATCAAATGTCCTAGAACCAAATTTCCACATGTAACTACTAGATTGTGATACAATACACTAATGGGTGAAGTTTGGTTTACTTCTGCGCAGCGGTTTGGGAGTTAACATCAAAATTACATTTCTCGGCCATATCGCATAGATCTAACTGTGAAAAGGCTTAAATGGCTTTTTTAATTAAGTTTGATGATTGCGTTCAAACAAAATGTCCTAGAACAAAATTTTCAAATGTAACTACTAGATTGTGATACAATACACTATTGGGTGAAGTTTGGTTGACTTCTGCGCAGCGGTTTGGGAGTTAATATCAAAAGTACATTTCTCGGCCATATCGCATAGATCTCACTGTGAAAAGGCTTAAATGACTTTTTTAATTAAGTTTGATGATTGCGCTCAAACAAAATGTCCTAGAACAAAATTTTTAAATGTAACTACTAGATTGTGATACAATACACTAATGGGTGAAGTTTGGTTGACTTCTGCGCAGCGGTTTGGGAGTTAACATCAAAATTACATTTCTCGGCCATATCGCATAGATCTCACTGTGAAAAGGCTTAAATGACTTTTTTAATTAAGTTTAATGATTGCGCTCAAACCAAATGTCCTAGAACGAAATTTTTAAATGTAACTACTAGAATGTGATACAATACACTATTGGGTGAAGTTTGGTTGACTTCTGCGCAGCGGTTTGGGAGTTAACATCAAATTTACATTTCTCGGCCATATCGCATAGATCTCACTGTGAAAAGGCTTAAATCACTTTTTTAATAAAGTTTGATGATTGCGCTCAAACAAAATGTCCTAGAACAAAATTTTCAAATGTAACTACTAGATTGTGATACAATACACTATTGGGTGAAGTTTGGTTGACTTCTGCGCAGCGGTTTGGGAGTTAACATCAAAATTACATTTCTCGGCCATATCGCATAGATCTCACTGTGAAAAGGCTTAAATGACTTTTTTAATTAAATTTGATGATTGCGCTCAAACAAAATGTCCGAGAACAAAATTTTCAAATGTAACTACTAGATTGTGATACAATACACTATTGGGTGAAGGTTGGTTTACTTCTGCGCAGCGGTTTGGGAGTTAACATCAAAATTGCATTTCTCGGCCATATCGCATAGATCTCACTGTGAAAAGGCTTAAATGGCTTTTTTGACCTAAGTTTGAGGATTGCGCTCAAATCAAATGTCCTAGAACCAAATTTCCACATGTAACTACTAGATTGTGATAAAATACACTATTGGGTGAAGTTTGGTTGACTTCTGCGCAGCGGTTTGGGAGTGAACATCAAAATTACATTTCTCGGCCATATCGCATAGATCTCACTGTGAAAACGCTTAAATGACTTTTTTTAATTAAGTTTGAAGATTGCGCTCAAATCAAATGTCCTAGAACTAAATTTCCAAATGTAACTACTAGATTGTGATAAAATACACTATTGGGTGAAGTTTGGTTGACTTCTGCGCAGCGGTTTGGGAGTTAACATCAAAATTACATTTCTCGGCCATATCGCATAGATCTCACTGTGAAAAGCCTTAAATGACTTTTTTTAATTAAGTTTGAAGATTGCGCTCAAACCAAATGTCCTAGAACTAAATTTCCAAATGTAACTACTAGATTGTGATAAAATACACTATTGGGTGAAGTTTGGTTGACTTCTGCGCAGCGGTTTGGGAGTTAACATCAAAATTACATTTCTCGGCCATATCGCATAGATCTCACTGTGAAAAGGCTTAAATGACTTTTTTTAATTGTTTGAAGATTGCGCTCAAACCAAATGTCCTAGAACTAAATTTCCAAATGTAACTACTAGATTGTGATACAATACACTATTGGGTGAAGTTTGGTTGACTTCTGCGCAGCGGTTTGGGAGTTAACATCAAAATTACATTTCTCGGCCATATCGCATAGATCTCACTGTGAAAAGGCTTAAATGACTTTTTTAATTAAGTTTGATGATTGCGTTCAAACAAAATGTCCTAGAACAAAATTTTCAAATGTAACTACTAGATTGTGATACAATACACTATTGGGTGAAGTTTGGTTGACTTCTGCGCAGCGGTTTGGGAGTTAACATCAAAATTACATTTCTCGGCCATATCGCATAGATCTCACTGTGAAAAGGCTTAAATGGCTTTTTTGACCTAAGTTTGAGGATTGCGCTCAAATCAAATGTCCTAAAATCAAATTTCCACATGTAACTACTAGATTGTGATACAATACACTATTGGGTGAAGTTTGGTTTACTTCTGCGCAGCGGTTTGGGAGTTAACATCAAAATTACATTTCTCGGCCATATCGCATAGATCTCACTGTGAAAAGGCTTAAATGGCTTTTTTGACCTAAGTTTGAGGATTGCGCTCAAATCAAATGTCCTAGAACCAAATTTCAAAATGTAAGTACTAGAATGTGATACAATACACTATTGGGTGAAGTTTGGTTGACTTCTGCGCAGCGGTTTGGGAGTTAACATCAAAATTACATTTCTCGGCCATATCGCATAGATCTCACTGTGAAAAGGCTTAAATGGCTTTTTTGACCTAAGTTTGAGGATTGCGCTCAAATCAAATGTCCTAGAACCAAATTTCCACATGTAACTACTAGATTGTGATACAATACACTAATGGGTGAAGTTTGGTTTAATTCTGCGCAGTGGTTTGGGAGTTAACATCAAAATTACATTTCTCGGCCATATCGCATAGATCTCACTGTGAAAAGGCTTAAATGGCTTTTTTGACCTAAGTTTGAGGATTGCGCTCAAATCAAATGTCCTAGAACCATATTTCCACATGTAACTACTAGATTGTGATACAATACACTATTGGGTGAAGTTTGGTTGACTTCTGCGCAGCGGTTTGGGAGTGAACATCAAAATTACATTTCTCGGCCATATCGCATAGAACTAGAAAAGGCTTAAATGACTTTTTTTAATTAAGTTTGAAGATTGCGCTCAAACCAAATGTCCTAGAACGAAATTTTCAAATGTAACTACTAGATTGTGATACAATACACTATTGGGTGAAGTTTGGTTGACTTCTGCGCAGCGGTTTGGGAGTTAACATCAAATTTACATTTCTCGGCCATATCGCATAGATCTCACTGTGAAAAGGCTTAAATGACTTTTTTAATAAAGTTTGATGATTGCGCTCAAACAAAATGTCCTAGAACAAAATTTTCAAATGTAACTACTAGATTGTGATACAATACACTATTGGGTGAAGTTTGGTTGACTTCTGCGCAGCGGTTTGGGAGTTAACATCAAAATTACATTTCTCGGCCATATCGCATAGATCTCACTGTGAAAAGGCTTAAATGACTTTTTTAATTAAGTTTGATGATTACGCTCAAACAAAATGTCCTAGAACAAAATTTCCACATGTAACTACTAGATTGTGATAAAATACACTATTGGGTGAAGTTTGGTTTACTTCTGCGCAGCGGTTTGGGAGTTAACATCAAAATTACATTTCTCGGCCATATCGCATAGATCTAACTGTGAAAAGGCTTAAATGGCTTTTTTGACCTAAGTTTGAGGATTGCGCTCAAATCAAATGTCCTAGAACCATATTTCCACATGTAACTACTAGATTGTGATAAAATACACTATTGGGTGAAGTTTGGTTTACTTCTGCGCAGCGGTTTGGGAGTTAACATCAAAATTACATTTCTCGGCCATATCGCATAGATCTAACTGTGAAAAGGCTTAAATGGCTTTTTTGACCTAAGTTTGAGGATTGCGCTCAAATCAAATGTCCTAGAACCATATTTCCACATGTAACTACTAGATTGTGATAAAATACACTATTGGGTGAAGTTTGGTTGACTTCTGCGCAGCGGTTTGGGAGTGAACATCAAAATTACATTTCTCGGCCATATCGCATAGAACTAGAAAAGGCTTAAATGACTTTTTTTAATTAAGTTTGAAGATTGCGCTCAAACCAAATGTCCTAGAACGAAATTTTCAAATGTAACTACTAGATTGTGATACAATACACTATTGGGTGAAGTTTGGTTGACTTCTGCGCAGCGGTTTGGGAGTTAACATCAAAATTACATTTCTCGGCCATATCGCATAGATCTCACTGTGAAAAGGCTTAAATGACTTTTTTAATTAAGTTTAATGATTGCGCTCAAACCAAATGTCCCAGAACGAAATTTTTAAATGTAACTACTAGAATGTGATACAATACACTATTGGGTGAAGTTTGGTTGACTTCTGCGCAGCGGTTTGGGAGTTAACATGAAATTTACATTTCTCGGCCATATCGCATAGATCTCACTGTGAAAAGGCTTAAATGACTTTTTTAATAAAGTTTGATGATTGCGCTCAAACAAAATGTCCTAGAACAAAATTTTCAAATGTAACTACTAGATTGTGATACAATACACTATTGGGTGAAGTTTGGTTGACTTCTGCGCAGCGGTTTGGGAGTTAACATCAAAATTACATTTCTCGGCCATATCGCATAGATCTCACTGTGAAAAGGCTTAAATGACTTTTTTAATTAAGTTTGATGATTGCGCTCAAACAAAATGTCCTAGAACAAAATTTTTAAATGTAACTACTAGATTGTGATACAATACACTATTGGGTGAAGTTTGGTTGACTTCTGCGCAGCGGTTTGGGAGTTAACATCAAAATTACATTTCTCGGCCATATCGCATAGATCTCACTGTGAAAAGGCTTAAATGACTTTTTTAATCAAGTTTAATGATTGCGCTCAAACCAAATGTCCTAGAACGAAATTTTTAAATGTAACTACTAGAATGTGATACAATACACTATTGGGTGAAGTTTGGTTGACTTCTGCGCAGCGGTTTGGGAGTTAACATGAAATTTACATTTCTCGGCCATATCGCATAGATCTCACTGTGAAAAGGCTTAAATGACTTTTTTAATAAAGTTTGATGATTGCGCTCAAAAAAAATGTCCTAGAACAACATTTTCAAATGTAACTACTAGATTGTGATACAATACACTATTGGGTGAAGTTTGGTTGACTTCTGCGCAGCGGTTTGGGAGTTAACATCAAAATTACATTTCTCGGCCATATCGCATAGATCTCACTGTGAAAAGGCTTAAATGACTTTTTTATTAAGTTTAATGATTGCGCTCAAACCAAATGTCCTAGAACGAAATTTTTAAATGTAACTACTAGAATGTGATACAATACACTATTGGGTGAATTTTGGTTTACTTCTGCGCAGCGGTTTGGGAGTTAACATCAAAATTACATTTCTCGGCCATATCGCGTAGATCTCACTGTGAAAAGGCTTAAATGGGTTTTTTGACCTAAGTTTGAGGATTGCGCTCAAATCAAATGTCCTAGAACCAAATTTCCACATGTAACTACTAGATTGTGATACAATACACTAATGGGTGAAGTTTGGTTTACTTCTGCGCAGCGGTTTGGGAGTTAACATCAAAATTACATTTCTCGGCCATATCGCATAGATCTAACTGTGAAAAGGCTTAAATGGCTTTTTTAATTAAGTTTGATGATTGCGTTCAAACAAAATGTCCTAGAACAAAATTTTCAAATGTAACTACTAGATTGTGATACAATACACTATTGGGTGAAGTTTGGTTGACTTCTGCGCAGCGGTTTGGGAGTTAATATCAAAAGTACATTTCTCGGCCATATCGCATAGATCTCACTGTGAAAAGGCTTAAATGACTTTTTTAATTAAGTTTGATGATTGCGCTCAAACAAAATGTCCTAGAACAAAATTTTTAAATGTAACTACTAGATTGTGATACAATACACTAATGGGTGAAGTTTGGTTGACTTCTGCGCAGCGGTTTGGGAGTTAACATCAAAATTACATTTCTCGGCCATATCGCATAGATCTCACTGTGAAAAGGCTTAAATGACTTTTTTAATTAAGTTTAATGATTGCGCTCAAACCAAATGTCCTAGAACGAAATTTTTAAATGTAACTACTAGAATGTGATACAATACACTATTGGGTGAAGTTTGGTTGACTTCTGCGCAGCGGTTTGGGAGTTAACATCAAATTTACATTTCTCGGCCATATCGCATAGATCTCACTGTGAAAAGGCTTAAATCACTTTTTTAATAAAGTTTGATGATTGCGCTCAAACAAAATGTCCTAGAACAAAATTTTCAAATGTAACTACTAGATTGTGATACAATACACTATTGGGTGAAGTTTGGTTGACTTCTGCGCAGCGGTTTGGGAGTTAACATCAAAATTACATTTCTCGGCCATATCGCATAGATCTCACTGTGAAAAGGCTTAAATGACTTTTTTAATTAAATTTGATGATTGCGCTCAAACAAAATGTCCGAGAACAAAATTTTCAAATGTAACTACTAGATTGTGATACAATACACTATTGGGTGAAGGTTGGTTTACTTCTGCGCAGCGGTTTGGGAGTTAACATCAAAATTGCATTTCTCGGCCATATCGCATAGATCTCACTGTGAAAAAGCTTAAATGGCTTTTTTGACCTAAGTTTGAGGATTGCGCTCAAATCAAATGTCCTAGAACCAAATTTCCACATGTAACTACTAGATTGTGATAAAATACACTATTGGGTGAAGTTTGGTTGACTTCTGCGCAGCGGTTTGGGAGTGAACATCAAAATTACATTTCTCGGCCATATCGCATAGATCTCACTGTGAAAACGCTTAAATGACTTTTTTTAATTAAGTTTGAAGATTGCGCTCAAATCAAATGTCCTAGAACTAAATTTCCAAATGTAACTACTAGATTGTGATAAAATACACTATTGGGTGAAGTTTGGTTGACTTCTGCGCAGCGGTTTGGGAGTTAACATCAAAATTACATTTCTCGGCCATATCGCATAGATCTCACTGTGAAAAGCCTTAAATGACTTTTTTTAATTAAGTTTGAAGATTGCGCTCAAACCAAATGTCCTAGAACTAAATTTCCAAATGTAACTACTAGATTGTGATAAAATACACTATTGGGTGAAGTTTGGTTGACTTCTGCGCAGCGGTTTGGGAGTTAACATCAAAATTACATTTCTCGGCCATATCGCATAGATCTCACTGTGAAAAGGCTTAAATGACTTTTTTTAATTGTTTGAAGATTGCGCTCAAACCAAATGTCCTAGAACTAAATTTCCAAATGTAACTACTAGATTGTGATACAATACACTATTGGGTGAAGTTTGGTTGACTTCTGCGCAGCGGTTTGGGAGTTAACATCAAAATTACATTTCTCGGCCATATCGCATAGATCTCACTGTGAAAAGGCTTAAATGGCTTTTTTGACCTAAGTTTGAGGATTGCGCTCAAATCAAATGTCCTAGAACCAAATTTCCAAATGTAAGTACTAGAATGTGATACAATACACTATTGGGTGAAGTTTGGTTGACTTCTGCGCAGCGGTTTGGGAGTTAACATCAAAATTACATTTCTCGGCCATATCGCATAGATCTCACTGTGAAAAGGCTTAAATGGCTTTTTTGACCTAAGTTTGAGGATTGCGCTCAAATCAAATGTCCTAGAACCAAATTTCCACATGTAACTACTAGATTGTGATACAATACACTAATGGGTGAAGTTTGGTTTAATTCTGCGCAGTGGTTTGGGAGTTAACATCAAAATTACATTTCTCGGCCATATCGCATAGATCTCACTGTGAAAAGGCTTAAATGGCTTTTTTGACCTAAGTTTGAGGATTGCGCTCAAATCAAATGTCCTAGAACCAAATTTCCACATGTAACTACTAGATTGTGATACAATACACTAATGGGTGAAGTTTGGTTGACTTCTGCGCAGCGGTTTGGGAGTGAACATCAAAATTACATTTCTCGGCCATATCGCATAGATCTCACTGTGAAAACGCTTAAATGACTTTTTTTAATTAAGTTTGAAGATTGCGCTCAAATCAAATGTCCTAGAACTAAATTTCCAAATGTAACTACTAGATTGTGATAAAATACACTCTTGGGTGAAGTTTGGTTGACTTCTGCGCAGCGGTTTGGGAGTTAACATCAAAATTACATTTCTCGGCCATATCGCATAGATCTCACTGTGAAAAGGCTTAAATGACTTTTTTTAATTGTTTGAAGATTGCGCTCAAACCAAATGTCCTAGAACTAAATTTCCAAATGTAACTACTAGATTGTGATACAATACACTATTGGGTGAAGTTTGGTTGACTTCTGCGCAGCGGTTTGGGAGTTAACATCAAAATTACATTTCTCGGCCATATCGCATAGATCTCACTGTGAAAAGGCTTAAATGACTTTTTAATTAAGTTTGATGATTGCGTTCAAACAAAATGTCCTAGAACAAAATTTTCAAATGTAACTACTAGATTGTGATACAATACACTATTGGGTGAAGTTTGGTTGACTTCTGCGCAGCGGTTTGGGAGTTAACATCAAAATTACATTTCTCGGCCATATCGCATAGATCTCACTGTGAAAAGGCTTAAATGGCTTTTTTGACCTAAGTTTGAGGATTGCGCTCAAATCAAATGTCCTAGAACCAAATTTCCACATGTAACTACTAGATTGTGATACAATACACTATTGGGTGAAGTTTGGTTTACTTCTGCGCAGCGGTTTGGGAGTTAACATCAAAATTACATTTCTCGGCCATATCGCATAGATCTCACTGTGAAAAGGCTTAAATGGCTTTTTTGACCTAAGTTTGAGGATTGCGCTCAAATCAAATGTCCTAGAACCAAATTTCCAAATGTAAGTACTAGAATGTGATACAATACACTATTGGGTGAAGTTTGGTTGACTTCTGCGCAGCGGTTTGGGAGTTAACATCAAAATTACATTTCTCGGCCATATCGCATAGATCTCACTGTGAAAAGGCTTAAATGGCTTTTTTGACCTAAGTTTGAGGATTGCGCTCAAATCAAATGTCCTAGAACCAAATTTCCACATGTAACTACTAGATTGTGATACAATACACTAATGGGTGAAGTTTGGTTTACTTCTGCGCAGCGGTTTGGGAGTGAACATCAAAATTACATTTCTCGGCCATATCGCATAGAACTAGAAAAGGCTTAAATGACTTTTTTTAATTAAGTTTGAAGATTGGCTCAAACCAAATGTCCTAGAACGAAATTTTCAAATGTAACTACTAGATTGTGATACAATACACTATTGGGTGAAGTTTGGTTGACTTCTGCGCAGCGGTTTGGGAGTTAACATCAAAATTACATTTCTCGGCCATATCGCATAGATCTCACTGTGAAAAGGCTTAAATGACTTTTTTAATTAAGTTTGATGATTGCGCTCAAACAAAATGTCCTAGAACAAAATTTCCACATGTAACTACTAGATTGTGATAAAATACACTATTGGGTGAAGTTTGGTTTACTTCTGCGCAGCGGTTTGGGAGTTAACATCAAAATTACATTTCTCGGCCATATCGCATAGATCTAACTGTGAAAAGGCTTAAATGGCTTTTTTGACCTAAGTTTGAGGATTGCGCTCAAATCAAATGTCCTAGAACCATATTTCCACATGTAACTACTAGATTGTGATAAAATACACTATTGGGTGAAGTTTGGTTGACTTCTGCGCAGCGGTTTGGGAGTGAACATCAAAATTACATTTCTCGGCCATATCGCATAGAACTAGAAAAGGCTTAAATGACTTTTTTTAATTAAGTTTGAAGATTGCGCTCAAACCAAATGTCCTAGAACGAAATTTTCAAATGTAACTACTAGATTGTGATACAATACACTATTGGGTGAAGTTTGGTTGACTTCTGCGCAGCGGTTTGGGAGTTAACATCAAAATTACATTTCTCGGCCATATCGCATAGATCTCACTGTGAAAAGGCTTAAATGACTTTTTTAATTAAGTTTAATGATTGCGCTCAAACCAAATGTCCCAGAACGAAATTTTTAAATGTAACTACTAGAATGTGATACAATACACTATTGGGTGAAGTTTGGTTGACTTCTGCGCAGCGGTTTGGGAGTTAACATGAAATTTACATTTCTCGGCCATATCGCATAGATCTCACTGTGAAAAGGCTTAAATGACTTTTTTAATAAAGTTTGATGATTGCGCTCAAACAAAATGTCCTAGAACAAAATTTTCAAATGTAACTACTAGATTGTGATACAATACACTATTGGGTGAAGTTTGGTTGACTTCTGCGCAGCGGTTTGGGAGTTAACATCAAAATTACATTTCTCGGCCATATCGCATAGATCTCACTGTGAAAAGGCTTAAATGACTTTTTTAATTAAGTTTGATGATTGCGCTCAAACAAAATGTCCTAGAACAAAATTTTTAAATGTAACTACTAGATTGTGATACAATACACTATTGGGTGAAGTTTGGTTGACTTCTGCGCAGCGGTTTGGGAGTTAACATCAAAATTACATTTCTCGGCCATATCGCATAGATCTCACTGTGAAAAGGCTTAAATGACTTTTTTATTAAGTTTAATGATAGCGCTCAAACCAAATGTCCTAGAACGAAATTTTTAAATGTAACTACTAGAATGTGATACAATACACTATTGGGTGAAGTTTGGTTTACTTCTGCGCAGCGGTTTGGGAGTTAACATCAAAATTACATTTCTCGGCCATATCGCATAGATCTCACTGTGAAAAGGCTTAAATGGGTTTTTTGACCTAAGTTTGAGGATTGCGCTCAAATCAAATGTCCTAGAACCAAATTTCCACATGTAACTACTAGATTGTGATACAATACACTAATGGGTGAAGTTTGGTTTACTTCTGCGCAGCGGTTTGGGAGTTAACATCAAAATTACATTTCTCGGCCATATCGCATAGATCTCACTGTGAAAAGGCTTAAATGACTTTTTTAATTAAGTTTAATGATTGCGCTCAAACCAAATGTCCTAGAACGAAATTTTTAAATGTAACTACTAGAATGTGATACAATACACTATTGGGTGAAGTTTGGTTGACTTCTGCGCAGCAGTTTGGGAGTTAACATCAAATTTACATTTCTCGGCCATATCGCATAGATCTCACTGTGAAAAGGCTTAAATCACTTTTTTAATAAAGTTTGATGATTGCGCTCAAACAAAATGTCCTAGAACAAAATTTTCAAATGTAACTACTAGATTGTGATACAATACACTATTGGGTGAAGTTTGGTTGACTTCTGCGCAGCGGTTTGGGAGTTAACATCAAAATTACATTTCTCGGCCATATCGCATAGATCTCACTGTGAAAAGGCTTAAATGACTTTTTTAATTAAATTTGATGATTGCGCTCAAACAAAATGTCCGAGAACAAAATTTTCAAATGTAACTACTAGATTGTGATACAATACACTATTGGGTGAAGGTTGGTTTACTTCTGCGCAGCGGTTTGGGAGTTAACATCAAAATTGCATTTCTCGGCCATATCGCATAGATCTCACTGTGAAAAGGCTTAAATGGCTTTTTTGACCTAAGTTTGAGGATTGCGCTCAAATCAAATGTCCTAGAACCAAATTTCCACATGTAACTACTAGATTGTGATAAAATACACTATTGGGTGAAGTTTGGTTGACTTCTGCGCAGCGGTTTGGGAGTGAACATCAAAATTACATTTCTCGGCCATATCGCATAGATCTCACTGTGAAAACGCTTAAATGACTTTTTTTAATTAAGTTTGAAGATTGCGCTCAAATCAAATGTCCTAGAACTAAATTTCCAAATGTAACTACTAGATTGTGATAAAATACACTATTGGGTGAAGTTTGGTTGACTTCTGCGCAGCGGTTTGGGAGTTAACATCAAAATTACATTTCTCGGCCATATCGCATAGATTTCACTGTGAAAAGCCTTAAATGACTTTTTTTAATTAAGTTTGAAGATTGCGCTCAAACCAAATGTCCTAGAACTAAATTTCCAAATGTAACTACTAGATTGTGATAAAATACACTATTGGGTGAAGTTTGGTTGACTTCTGCGCAGCGGTTTGGGAGTTAACATCAAAATTACATTTCTCGGCCATATCGCATAGATCTCACTGTGAAAAGGCTTAAATGACTTTTTTTAATTGTTTGAAGATTGCGCTCAAACCAAATGTCCTAGAACTAAATTTCCAAATGTAACTACTAGATTGTGATACAATACACTATTGGGTGAAGTTTGGTTGACTTCTGCGCAGCGGTTTGGGAGTTAACATCAAAATTACATTTCTCGGCCATATCGCATAGATCTCACTGTGAAAAGGCTTAAATGACTTTTTTAATTAAGTTTGATGATTGCGTTCAAACAAAATGTCCTAGAACAAAATTTTCAAATGTAACTACTAGATTGTGATACAATACACTATTGGGTGAAGTTTGGTTGACTTCTGCGCAGCGGTTTGGGAGTTAACATCAAAATTACATTTCTCGGCCATATCGCATAGATCTCACTGTGAAAAGGCTTAAATGGCTTTTTTGACCTAAGTTTGAGGATTGCGCTCAAATCAAATGTCCTAGAATCAAATTTCCACATGTAACTACTAGATTGTGATACAATACACTATTGGGTGAAGTTTGGTTTACTTCTGCGCAGCGGTTTGGGAGTTAACATCAAAATTACATTTCTCGGCCATATCGCATAGATCTCACTGTGAAAAGGCTTAAATGGCTTTTTTGACCTAAGTTTGAGGATTGCGCTCAAATCAAATGTCCTAGAACCAAATTTCAAAATGTAAGTACTAGAATGTGATACAATACACTATTGGGTGAAGTTTGGTTGACTTCTGCGCAGCGGTTTGGGAGTTAACATCAAAATTACATTTCTCGGCCATATCGCATAGATCTCACTGTGAAAAGGCTTAAATGGCTTTTTTGACCTAAGTTTGAGGATTGCGCTCAAATCAAATGTCCTAGAACCAAATTTCCACATGTAACTACTAGATTGTGATACAATACACTAATGGGTGAAGTTTGGTTTAATTCTGCGCAGTGGTTTGGGAGTTAACATCAAAATTACATTTCTCGGCCATATCGCATAGATCTCACTGTGAAAAGGCTTAAATGGCTTTTTTGACCTAAGTTTGAGGATTGCGCTCAAATCAAATGTCCTAGAACCAAATTTCCACATGTAACTACTAGATTGTGATACAATACACTAATGGGTGAAGTTTGGTTGACTTCTGCGCAGCGGTTTGGGAGTGAACATCAAAATTACATTTCTCGGCCATATCGCATAGATCTCACTGTGAAAACGCTTAAATGACTTTTTTTAATTAAGTTTGAAGATTGCGCTCAAATCAAATGTCCTAGAACTAAATTTCCAAATGTAACTACTAGATTGTGATAAAATACACTCTTGGGTGAAGTTTGGTTGACTTCTGCGCAGCGGTTTGGGAGTTAACATCAAAATTACATTTCTCGGCCATATCGCATAGATCTCACTGTGAAAAGGCTTAAATGGCTTTTTTGACCTAAGTTTGAGGATTGCGCTCAAATCAAATGTCCTAGAACCAAATTTCCACATGTAACTACTAGATTGTGATACAATACACTATTGGGTGAAGTTTGGTTTACTTCTGCGCAGCGGTTTGGGAGTTAACATCAAAATTACATTTCTCGGCCATATTGCATAGATCTCACTGTGAAAAGGCTTAAATGGCTTTTTTGACCTAAGTTTGAGGATTGCGCTCAAATCAAATGTCCTAGAACCAAATTTCCAAATGTAAGTACTAGAATGTGATACAATACACTATTGGGTGAAGTTTGGTTGACTTCTGCGCAGCGGTTTGGGAGTTAACATCAAAATTACATTTCTCGGCCATATCGCATAGATCTCACTGTGAAAAGGCTTAAATGTCTTTTTTGACCTAAGTTTGAGGATTGCGCTCAAATCAAATGTCCTAGAACCAAATTTCCACATGTAACTACTAGATTGTGATACAATACACTAATGGGTGAAGTTTGGTTTACTTCTGCGCAGCGGTTTGGGAGTTAACATCAAAATTACATTTCTCGGCCATATCGCATAGATCTCACTGTGAAAAGGCTTAAATAGCTTTTTTGACCTAAGTTTGAGGATTGCGCTCAAATCAAATGTCCTAGAACCAAATTTCCACATGTAACTACTAGATTGTGATACAATACACTAATGGGTGAAGTTTGGTTGACTTCTGCGCAGCGGTTTGGGAGTTAACATCAAAATTACATTTCTCGGCCATATCGCATAGATCTCACTGTGAAAAGGCTTAAATGGCTTTTTTGACCTAAGTTTGAGGATTGCGCTCAAATCAAATGTCCTAGAACCAAATTTCCACATGTAACTACTAGATTGTGATACAATACACTATTGGGTGAAGTTTGGTTGACTTCTGCGCAGCGGTTTGGGAGTGAACATCAAAATTACATTTCTCGGCCATATCGCATAGAACTAGAAAAGGCTTAAATGACTTTTTTTAATTAAGTTTGAAGATTGCGCTCAAACCAAATGTCCTAGAACGAAATTTTCAAATGTAACTACTAGATTGTGATACAATACACTATTGGGTGAAGTTTGGTTGACTTCTGCGCAGCGGTTTGGGAGTTAACATCAAAATTACATTTCTCGGCCATATCGCATAGATCTCACTGTGAAAAGGCTTAAATGACTTTTTTAATTAAGTTTAATGATTGCGCTCAAACCAAATGTCCCAGAACGAAATTTTTAAATGTAACTACTAGAATGTGATACAATACACTATTGGGTGAAGTTTGGTTGACTTCTGCGCAGCGGTTTGGGAGTTAACATGAAATTTACATTTCTCGGCCATATCGCATAGATCTCACTGTGAAAAGGCTTAAATGACTTTTTTAATAAAGTTTGATGATTGCGCTCAAACAAAATGTCCTAGAACAAAATTTTCAAATGTAACTACTAGATTGTGATACAATACACTATTGGGTGAAGTTTGGTTGACTTCTGCGCAGCGGTTTGGGAGTTAACATCAAAATTACATTTCTCGGCCATATCGCATAGATCTCACTGTGAAAAGGCTTAAATGACTTTTTTAATTAAGTTTGATGATTGCGCTCAAACAAAATGTCCTAGAACAAAATTTCCACATGTAACTACTAGATTGTGATAAAATACACTATTGGGTGAAGTTTGGTTTACTTCTGCGCAGCGGTTTGGGAGTTAACATCAAAATTACATTTCTCGGCCATATCGCATAGATCTCACTGTGAAAAGGCTTAAATGACTTTTTTTAATTAAATTTGAAGATTGCGCTCAAACCAAATGTCCTAGAACGAAATTTTCAAATGTAACTACTAGATTGTGATACAATACACTATTGGGTGAAGTTTGGTTGACTTCTGCGCAGCGGTTTGGGAGTTAACATCAAATTTACATTTCTCGGCCATATCGCATAGATCTCACTGTGAAAAGGCTTAAATGACTTTTTTAATAAAGTTTGATGATTGCGCTCAAACAAAATGTCCTAGAACAAAATTTTCAAATGTAACTACTAGATTGTGATACAATACACTATTGGGTGAAGTTTGGTTGACTTCTGCGCAGCGGTTTGGGAGTTAACATCAAAATTACATTTCTCGGCCATATCGCATAGATCTCACTGTGAAAAGGCTTAAATGACTTTTTTAATTAAGTTTGATGATTGCGCTCAAACAAAATGTCCTAGAACAAAATTTCCACATGTAACTACTAGATTGTGATAAAATACACTATTGGGTGAAGTTTGGTTTACTTCTGCGCAGCGGTTTGGGAGTTAACATCAAAATTACATTTCTCGGCCATATCGCATAGATCTAACTGTGAAAAGGCTTAAATAGCTTTTTTGACCTAAGTTTGAGGATTGCGCTCAAATCAAATGTCCTAGAACCATATTTCCACATGTAACTACTAGATTGTGATAAAATACACTATTGGGTGAAGTTTGGTTGACTTCTGCGCAGCGGTTTGGGAGTGAACATCAAAATTACATTTCTCGGCCATATCGCATAGAACTAGAAAAGGCTTAAATGACTTTTTTTAATTAAGTTTGAAGATTGCGCTCAAACCAAATGTCCTAGAACGAAATTTTCAAATGTAACTACTAGATTGTGATACAATACACTATTGGGTGAAGTTTGGTTGACTTCTGCGCAGCGGTTTGGGAGTTAACATCAAAATTACATTTCTCGGCCATATCGCATAGATCTCACTGTGAAAAGGCTTAAATGACTTTTTTAATTAAGTTTAATGATTGCGCTCAAACCAAATGTCCCAGAACGAAATTTTTAAATGTAACTACTAGAATGTGATACAATACACTATTGGGTGAAGTTTGGTTGACTTCTGCGCAGCGGTTTGGGAGTTAACATGAAATTTACATTTCTCGGCCATATCGCATAGATCTCACTGTGAAAAGGCTTAAATGACTTTTTTAATAAAGTTTGATGATTGCGCTCAAACAAAATGTCCTAGAACAAAATTTTCAAATGTAACTACTAGATTGTGATACAATACACTATTGGGTGAAGTTTGGTTGACTTCTGCGCAGCGGTTTGGGAGTTAACATCAAAATTACATTTCTCGGCCATATCGCATAGATCTCACTGTGAAAAGGCTTAAATGACTTTTTTAATTAAGTTTGATGATTGCGCTCAAACAAAATGTCCTAGAACAAAATTTCCACATGTAACTACTAGATTGTGATAAAATACACTATTGGGTGAAGTTTGGTTTACTTCTGCACAGCGGTTTGGGAGTTAACATCAAAATTACATTTCTCGGCCATATCGCATAGATCTCACTGTGAAAAGGCTTAAATGGCTTTTTTGACCTAAGTTTGAGGATTGCGCTCAAATCAAATGTCCTAGAACCATATTTCCACATGTAACTACTAGATTGTGATAAAATACACTATTGGGTGAAGTTTGGTTGACTTCTGCGCAGCGGTTTGGGAGTGAACATCAAAATTACATTTCTCGGCCATATCGCATAGATCTCACTGTGAAAACGCTTAAATGACTTTTTTAAATTAAGTTTGAAGATTGCGCTCAAATCAAATGTCCTAGAACTAAATTTCCAAATGTAACTACTAGATTGTGATAAAATACACTATTGGGTGAAGTTTGGTTGACTTCTGCGCAGCGGTTTGGGAGTTAACATCAAAATTACATTTCTCGGCCATATCGCATAGATCTCACTGTGAAAAGCCTTAAATGACTTTTTTTAATTAAGTTTGAAGGTTGCGCTCAAACCAAATGTCCTAGAACTAAATTTCCAAATGTAACTACTAGATTGTGATACAATACACTATTGGGTGAAGTTTGGTTGACTTCTGCGCAGCGGTTTGGGAGTTAACATCAAAATTACATTTCTCGGCCATATCGCATAGATCTCACTGTGAAAAGGCTTAAATGACTTTTTTAATTAAGTTTGATGATTGCGTTCAAACAAAATGTCCTAGAACAAAATTTTCAAATGTAACTACTAGATTGTGATACAATACACTATTGGGTGAAGTTTGGTTGACTTCTGCGCAGCGGTTTGGGAGTTAACATCAAAATTACATTTCTCGGCCATATCGCATAGATCTCACTGTGAAAAGGCTTAAATGACTTTTTTAATTAAGTTTGATGATTGCGCTCAAACAAAATGTCCTAGAACAAAATTTTCAAATGTAACTACTAGATTGTGATACAATACACTATTGGGTGAAGTTTGGTTTACTTCTGCGCAGCGGTTTGGGAGTTAACATCAAAATTACATTTCTCGGCCATATCGCATAGATCTCACTGTGAAAAGGCTTAAATGGCTTTTTTGACCTAAGTTTGAGGATTGCGCTAAAATCAAATGTCCTAGAACCAAATTTCCACATGTAACTACTAGATTGTGATACAATACACTAATGGGTGAAGTTTGGTTTACTTCTGCGCAGCGGTTTGGGAGTTAACATCAAAATTACATTTCTCGGCCATATCGCATAGATCTCACTGTGAAAAGGCTTAAATGGCTTTTTTGACCTAAATTTGAGGATTGCGCTCAAATCAAATGTCCTAGAACCAAATTTCCACATGTAACTACTAGATTGTGATAAAATACACTATTGGGTGAAGTTTGGTTGACTTCTGCGCAGCGGTTTGGGAGTGAACATCAAAATTACATTTCTCGGCCATATCGCATAGATCTCACTGTGAAAACGCTTAAATGACTTTTTTTAATTAAGTTTGAAGATTACGCTCAAATTAAATGTCCTAGAACTAAATTTCCAAATGTAACTACTAGATTGTGATAAAATACACTATTGGGTGAAGTTTGGTTGACTTCTGCGCAGCGGTTTGGGAGTTAACATCAAAATTACATTTCTCGGCCATATCGCATAGATCTCACTGTGAAAAGCCTTAAATGACTTTTTTTAATTAAGTTTGAAGATTGCGCTCAAACCAAATGTCCTAGAACTAAATTTCCAAATGTAACTACTAGATTGTGATAAAATACACTATTGGGTGAAGTTTGGTTGACTTCTGCGCAGCGGTTTGGGAGTTAACATCAAAATTACATTTCTCGGCCATATCGCATAGATCTCACTGTGAAAAGGCTTAAATGACTTTTTTTAATTAAGTTTGAAGATTGCGCTCAAACCAAATGTCCTAGAACTAAATTTCCAAATGTAACTACTAGATTGTGATACAATAGACTATTGGGTGAAGTTTGGTTGACTTCTGCGCAGCGGTTTGGGAGTTAACATCAAAATTACATTTCTCGGCCATATCGCATAGATCTCACTGTGAAAAGGCTTAAATGACTTTTTTAATTAAGTTTGATGATTGCGTTCAAACAAAATGTCCTAGAACAAAATTTTCAAATGTAACTACTAGATTGTGATACAATACACTATTGGGTGAAGTTTAGTTGACTTCTGCGCAGCGGTTTGGGAGTTAACATCAAAATTACATTTCTCGGCCATATCGCATAGATCTCACTGTGAAAAGGCTTAAATGGCTTTTTTGACCTAAGTTTGAGGATTGCGCTCACATCAAATGTCCTAGAACCAAATTTCCACATGTAACTACTAGATTGTGATAAAATACACTATTGGGTGAAGTTTGGTTTACTTCTGCGCAGCGGTTTGGGAGTTAACATCAAAATTACATTTCTCGGCCATATCGCATAGAACTAGAAAAGGCTTAAATGACTTTTTTTAATTAAGTTTGAAGATTGCGCTCAAACCAAATGTCCTAGAACGAAATTTTCAAATGTAACTACTAGATTGTGATACAATACACTATTGGGTGAAGTTTGGTTGACTTCTGCGCAGCGGTTTGGGAGTTAACATCAAAATTACATTTCTCGGCCATATCGCATAGATCTCACTGTGAAAAGGCTTAAATGACTTTTTTAATTAAGTTTAATGATTGCGCTCAAACCAAATGTCCCAGAACGAAATTTTTAAATGTAACTACTAGAATGTGATACAATACACTATTGGGTGAAGTTTGGTTGACTTCTGCGCAGCGGTTTGGGAGTTAACATGAAATTTACATTTCTCGGCCATATCGCATAGATCTCACTGTGAAAAGGCTTAAATGACTTTTTTAATAAAGTTTGATGATTGCGCTCAAACAAAATGTCCTAGAACAAAATTTTCAAATGTAACTACTAGATTGTGATACAATACACTATTGGGTGAAGTTTGGTTGACTTCTGCGCAGCGGTTTGGGAGTTAACATCAAAATTACATTTCTCGGCCATATCGCATAGATCTCACTGTGAAAAGGCTTAAATGGCTTTTTTGACCTAAGTTTGAGGATTGCGCTCAAATCAAATGTCCTAGAACCATATTTCCACATGTAACTACTAGATTGTGATAAAATACACTATTGGGTGAAGTTTGGTTGACTTCTGCGCAGCGGTTTGGGAGTGAACATCAAAATTACATTTCTCGGCCATATCGCATAGATCTCACTGTGAAAACGCTTAAATGACTTTTTTTAATTAAGTTTGAAGATTGCGCTCAAATCAAATGTCCTAGAACTAAATTTCCAAATGTAACTACTAGATTGTGATAAAATACACTATTGGATGAAGTTTGGTTGACTTCTGCGCAGCGGTTTGGGAGTTAACATCAAAATTACATTTCTCGGCCATATCGCATAGATCTCACTGTGAAAAGCCTTAAATGACTTTTTTTAATTAAGTTTGAAGATTGCGCTCAAACCAAATGTCCTAGAACTAAATTTCCAAATGTAACTACTAGATTGTGATACAATACACTATTGGGTGAAGTTTGGTTGACTTCTGCGCAGCGGTTTGGGAGTTAACATCAAAATTACATTTCTCGGCCATATCGCATAGATCTCACTGTGAAAAGGCTTAAATGACTTTTTTAATTAAGTTTGATGATTGCGTTCAAACAAAATGTCCTAGAACAAAATTTTCAAATGTAACTACTAGATTGTGATACAATACACTATTGGGTGAAGTTTGGTTGACTTCTGCGCAGCGGTTTGGGAGTTAACATCAAAATTACATTTCTCGGCCATATCGCATAGATCTCACTGGTAAAAGGCTTAAATGACTTTTTTAATTAAGTTTGATGATTGCGCTCAAACAAAATGTCCTAGAACAAAATTTTCAAATGTAACTACTAGATTGTGATACAATACACTATTGGGTGAAGTTTGGTTTACTTCTGCGCAGCGGTTTGGGAGTTAACATCAAAATTACATTTCTCGGCCATATCGCATAGATCTCACTGTGAAAAGGCTTAAATGGCTTTTTTGACCTAAGTTTGAGGATTGCGCTAAAATCAAATGTCCTAGAACCAAATTTCCACATGTAACTACTAGATTGTGATACAATACACTAATGGGTGAAGTTTGGTTTACTTCTGCGCAGCGGTTTGGGAGTTAACATCAAAATTACATTTCTCGGCCATATCGCATAGATCTCACTGTGAAAAGGCTTAAATGGCTTTTTTGACCTAAATTTGAGGATTGCGCTCAAATCAAATGTCCTAGAACCAAATTTCCACATGTAACTACTAGATTGTGATAAAATACACTATTGGGTGAAGTTTGGTTGACTTCTGCGCAGCGGTTTGGGAGTGAACATCAAAATTACATTTCTCGGCCATATCGCATAGATCTCACTGTGAAAACGCTTAAATGACTTTTTTTAATTAAGTTTGAAGATTACGCTCAAATCAAATGTCCTAGAACTAAATTTCCAAATGTAACTACTAGATTGTGATAAAATACACTATTGGGTGAAGTTTGGTTGACTTCTGCGCAGCGGTTTGGGAGTTAACATCAAAATTACATTTCTCGGCCATATCGCATAGATCTCACTGTGAAAAGCCTTAAATGACTTTTTTTAATTAAGTTTGAAGATTGCGCTCAAACCAAATGTCCTAGAACTAAATTTCCAAATGTAACTACTAGATTGTGATAAAATACACTATTGGGTGAAGTTTGGTTGACTTCTGCGCAGCGGTTTGGGAGTTAACATCAAAATTACATTTCTCGGCCATATCGCATAGATCTCACTGTGAAAAGGCTTAAATGACTTTTTTTAATTAAGTTTGAAGATTGCGCTCAAACCAAATGTCCTAGAACGAAATTTTCAAATGTAACTACTAGATTGTGATACAATACACTATTGGGTGAAGTTTGGTTGACTTCTGCGCAGCGGTTTGGGAGTTAACATCAAAATTACATTTCTCGGCCATATCGCATAGATCTCACTGTGAAAAGGCTTAAATGACTTTTTTAATTAAGTTTAATGATTGCGCTCAAACCAAATGTCCCAGAACGAAATTTTTAAATGTAACTACTAGAATGTGATACAATACACTATTGGGTGAAGTTTGGTTGACTTCTGCGCAGCGGTTTGGGAGTTAACATGAAATTTACATTTCTCGGCCATATCGCATAGATCTCACTGTGAAAAGGCTTAAATGACTTTTTTAATAAAGTTTGATGATTGCGCTCAAACAAAATGTCCTAGAACAAAATTTTCAAATGTAACTACTAGATTGTGATACAATACACTATTGGGTGAAGTTTGGTTGACTTCTGCGCAGCGGTTTGGGAGTTAACATCAAAATTACATTTCTCGGCCATATCGCATAGATCTCACTGTGAAAAGGCTTAAATGGCTTTTTTGACCTAAGTTTGAGGATTGCGCTCAAATCAAATGTCCTAGAACCATATTTCCACATGTAACTACTAGATTGTGATAAAATACACTATTGGGTGAAGTTTGGTTGACTTCTGCGCAGCGGTTTGGGAGTGAACATCAAAATTACATTTCTCGGCCATATCGCATAGATCTCACTGTGAAAACGCTTAAATGACTTTTTTTAATTAAGTTTGAAGATTGCGCTCAAATCAAATGTCCTAGAACTAAATTTCCAAATGTAACTACTAGATTGTGATAAAATACACTATTGGGTGAAGTTTGGTTGACTTCTGCGCAGCGGTTTGGGAGTTAACATCAAAATTACATTTCTCGGCCATATCGCATAGATCTCACTGTGAAAAGCCTTAAATGACTTTTTTTAATTAAGTTTGAAGATTGCGCTCAAACCAAATGTCCTAGAACTAAATTTCCAAATGTAACTACTAGATTGTGATACAATACACTATTGGGTGAAGTTTGGTTGACTTCTGCGCAGCGGTTTGGGAGTTAACATCAAAATTACATTTCTCGGCCATATCGCATAGATCTCACTGTGAAAAGGCTTAAATGACTTTTTTAATTAAGTTTGATGATTGCGTTCAAACAAAATGTCCTAGAACAAAATTTTCAAATGTAACTACTAGATTGTGATACAATACACTATTGGGTGAAGTTTGGTTGACTTCTGCGCAGCGGTTTGGGAGTTAACATCAAAATTACATTTCTCGGCCATATCGCATAGATCTCACTGGTAAAAGGCTTAAATGACTTTTTTAATTAAGTTTGATGATTGCGCTCAAACAAAATGTCCTAGAACAAAATTTTCAAATGTAACTACTAGATTGTGATACAATACACTATTGGGTGAAGTTTGGTTTACTTCTGCGCAGCGGTTTGGGAGTTAACATCAAAATTACATTTCTCGGCCATATCGCATAGATCTCACTGTGAAAAGGCTTAAATGGCTTTTTTGACCTAAGTTTGAGGATTGCGCTAAAATCAAATGTCCTAGAACCAAATTTCCACATGTAACTACTAGATTGTGATACAATACACTAATGGGTGAAGTTTGGTTTACTTCTGCGCAGCGGTTTGGGAGTTAACATCAAAATTACATTTCTCGGCCATATCGCATAGATCTCACTGTGAAAAGGCTTAAATGGCTTTTTTGACCTAAATTTGAGGATTGCGCTCAAATCAAATGTCCTAGAACCAAATTTCCACATGTAACTACTAGATTGTGATAAAATACACTATTGGGTGAAGTTTGGTTGACTTCTGCGCAGCGGTTTGGGAGTGAACATCAAAATTACATTTCTCGGCCATATCGCATAGATCTCACTGTGAAAACGCTTAAATGACTTTTTTTAATTAAGTTTGAAGATTACGCTCAAATCAAATGTCCTAGAACTAAATTTCCAAATGTAACTACTAGATTGTGATAAAATACACTATTGGGTGAAGTTTGGTTGACTTCTGCGCAGCGGTTTGGGAGTTAACATCAAAATTACATTTCTCGGCCATATCGCATAGATCTCACTGTGAAAAGCCTTAAATGACTTTTTTTAATTAAGTTTGAAGATTGCGCTCAAACCAAATGTCCTAGAACTAAATTTCCAAATGTAACTACTAGATTGTGATAAAATACACTATTGGGTGAAGTTTGGTTGACTTCTGCGCAGCGGTTTGGGAGTTAACATCAAAATTACATTTCTCGGCCATATCGCATAGATCTCACTGTGAAAAGGCTTAAATGACTTTTTTTAATTAAGTTTGAAGATTGCGCTCAAACCAAATGTCCTAGAACTAAATTTCCAAATGTAACTACTAGATTGTGATACAATACACAATTGGGTGAAGTTTGGTTGACTTCTGCGCAGCGGTTTGGGAGTTAACATCAAAATTACATTTCTCGGCCATATCGCATAGATCTCACTGTGAAAAGGCTTAAATGACTTTTTTAATTAAGTTTGATGATTGCGTTCAAACAAAATGTCCTAGAACAAAATTTTCAAATGTAACTACTAGATTGTGATACAATACACTATTGGGTGAAGTTTAGTTGACTTCTGCGCAGCGGTTTGGGAGTTAACATCAAAATTACATTTCTCGGCCATATCGCATAGATCTCACTGTGAAAAGGCTTAAATGGCTTTTTTGACCTAAGTTTGAGGATTGCGCTCAAATCAAATGTTCTAGAACCAAATTTCCACATGTAACTACTAGATTGTGATACAATACACTATTGGGTGAAGTTTGGTTGACTTCTGCGCAGCGGTTTGGGAGTTAACATCAAAATTACATTTCTCGGCCATATCGCATAGATCTCACTGTGAAAAGGCTTAAATGACTTTTTTAATTAAGTTTGATGATTGCGCTCAAACAAAATGTCCTAGAAAAAAATTTTCAAATGTAACTACTAGATTGTGATAAAATACACTATTGGGTGAAGTTTGGTTTACTTCTGCGCAGCGGTTTGGGAGTTAACATCAAAATTACATTTCTCGGCCATATCGCATAGATCTCACTGTGAAAAGGCTTAAATGGCTTTTTTGACCTAAGTTTGAGGATTGCGCTCAAATCAAATGTCCTAGAACCAAATTTCCACATGTAACTACTAGATTGTGATAAAATACACTATTGGGTGAAGTTTGATTGACTTCTGCACAGCAGTTTTGGAGTGAACATCAAAATTACATTTCTCGGCCATATCGCATAGATATCACTGTGAAAACGCTTAAATGACTTTTTTTAATTAAGTTTGAAGATTGCGCTCAAATCAAATGTCCTAGAACTAAATTTCCAAATGTAACTACTAGATTGTGATACAATACACTATTGGGTGAAGTTTGGTTGACTTCTGCGCAGCGGTTTGGGAGTTAACATCAAAATTACATTTCTCGGCCATATCGCATAGATCTCACTGTGAAAAGGCTTAAATGACTTTTTTAATTAAGTTTGATGATTGCGTTCAAACAAAATGTCCTAGAACAAAATTTTCAAATGTAACTACTAGATTGTGATACAATACACTATTGGGTGAAGTTTGGTTGACTTCTGCGCAGCGGTTTGGGAGTTAACATCAAAATTACATTTCTCGGCCATATCGCATAGATCTCACTGTGAAAAGGCTTAAATGACTTTTTTAATTAAGTTTGATGATTGCGCTCAAACAAAATGTCCTAGAACAAAATTTTCAAATGTAACTACTAGATTGTGATAAAATACACTATTGGGTGAAGTTTGGTTTACTTCTGCGCAGCGGTTTGGGAGTTAACATCAAAATTACATTTCTCGGCCATATCGCATAGATCTAACTGTGAAAAGGCTTAAATAGCTTTTTTGACCTAAGTTTGAGGATTGCGCTCAAATCAAATGTCCTAGAACCATATTTCCACATGTAACTACTAGATTGTGATAAAATACACTATTGGGTGAAGTTTGGTTGACTTCTGCGCAGCGGTTTGGGAGTGAACATCAAAATTACATTTCTCGGCCATATCGCATAGAACTAGAAAAGGCTTAAATGACTTTTTTTAATTAAGTTTGATGATTGCGTTCAAACAAAATGTCCTAGAACAAAATTTTCAAATGTAACTACTAGATTGTGATAAAATACACTATTGGGTGAAGTTTGGTTGACTTCTGCGCAGCGGTTTGGGAGTTAACATCAAAATTACATTTCTCGGCCATATCGCATAGATCTCACTGTGAAAAGGCTTAAATGACTTTTTTAATTAAGTTTGATGATTGCGTTCAAACAAAATGTCCTAGAACAAAATTTTCAAATGTAACTACTAGATTGTGATACAATACACTATTGGGTGAAGTTTAGTTGACTTCTGCGCAGCGGTTTGGGAGTTAACATCAAAATTACATTTCTCGGCCATATCGCATAGATCTCACTGTGAAAAGGCTTAAATGGCTTTTTTGACCTAAGTTTGAGGATTGCGCTCACATCAAATGTCCTAGAACGAAATTTCCACATGTAACTACTAGATTGTGATAAAATACACTATTGGGTGAAGTTTGGTTTACTTCTGCGCAGCGGTTTGGGAGTTAACATCAAAATTACATTTCTCGGCCATATCGCATAGAACTAGAAAAGGCTTAAATGACTTTTTTTAATTAAGTTTGAAGATTGCGCTCAAACCAAATGTCCTAGAACGAAATTTTCAAATGTAACTACTAGATTGTGATACAATACACTATTGGGTGAAGTTTGGTTGACTTCTGCGCAGCGGTTTGGGAGTTAACATCAAAATTACATTTCTCGGCCATATCGCATAGATCTCACTGTGAAAAGGCTTAAATGACTTTTTTAATTAAGTTTAATGATTGCGCTCAAACCAAATGTCCCAGAACGAAATTTTTAAATGTAACTACTAGAATGTGATACAATACACTATTGGGTGAAGTTTGGTTGACTTCTGCGCAGCGGTTTGGGAGTTAACATGAAATTTACATTTCTCGGCCATATCGCATAGATCTCACTGTGAAAAGGCTTAAATGACTTTTTTAATAAAGTTTGATGATTGCGCTCAAACAAAATGTCCTAGAACAAAATTTTCAAATGTAACTACTAGATTGTGATACAATACACTATTGGGTGAAGTTTGGTTGACTTCTGCGCAGCGGTTTGGGAGTTAACATCAAAATTACATTTCTCGGCCATATCGCATAGATCTCACTGTGAAAAGGCTTAAATGACTTTTTTAATTAAGTTTGATGATTGCGCTCAAACAAAATGTCCTAGAACAAAATTTCCACATGTAACTACTAGATTGTGATAAAATACACTATTGGGTGAAGTTTGGTTTACTTCTGCGCAGCGGTTTGGGAGTTAACATCAAAATTACATTTCTCGGCCATATCGCATAGATCTCACTGTGAAAAGGCTTAAATGGCTTTTTTGACCTAAGTTTGAGGATTGCGCTCAAATCAAATGTCCTAGAACCATATTTCCACATGTAACTACTAGATTGTGATAAAATACACTATTGGGTGAAGTTTGGTTGACTTCTGCGCAGCGGTTTGGGAGTGAACATCAAAATTACATTTCTCGGCCATATCGCATAGATCTCACTGTGAAAACGCTTAAATGACTTTTTTTAATTAAGTTTGAAGATTGCGCTCAAATCAAATGTCCTAGAACTAAATTTCCAAATGTAACTACTAGATTGTGATAAAATACACTATTGGGTGAAGTTTGGTTGACTTCTGCGCAGCGGTTTGGGAGTTAACATCAAAATTACATTTCTCGGCCATATCGCATAGATCTCACTGTGAAAAGCCTTAAATGACTTTTTTTAATTAAGTTTGAAGATTGCGCTCAAACCAAATGTCCTAGAACTAAATTTCCAAATGTAACTACTAGATTGTGATACAATACACTATTGGGTGAAGTTTGGTTGACTTCTGCGCAGCGGTTTGGGAGTTAACATCAAAATTACATTTCTCGGCCATATCGCATAGATCTCACTGTGAAAAGGCTTAAATGACTTTTTTAATTAAGTTTGATGATTGCGTTCAAACAAAATGTCCTAGAACAAAATTTTCAAATGTAACTACTAGATTGTGATACAATACACTATTGGGTGAAGTTTGGTTGACTTCTGCGCAGCGGTTTGGGAGTTAACATCAAAATTACATTTCTCGGCCATATCGCATAGATCTCACTGGTAAAAGGCTTAAATGACTTTTTTAATTAAGTTTGATGATTGCGCTCAAACAAAATGTCCTAGAACAAAATTTTCAAATGTAACTACTAGATTGTGATACAATACACTATTGGGTGAAGTTTGGTTTACTTCTGCGCAGCGGTTTGGGAGTTAACATCAAAATTACATTTCTCGGCCATATCGCATAGATCTCACTGTGAAAAGGCTTAAATGGCTTTTTTGACCTAAGTTTGAGGATTGCGCTAAAATCAAATGTCCTAGAACCAAATTTCCACATGTAACTACTAGATTGTGATACAATACACTAATGGGTGAAGTTTGGTTTACTTCTGCGCAGCGGTTTGGGAGTTAACATCAAAATTACATTTCTCGGCCATATCGCATAGATCTCACTGTGAAAAGGCTTAAATGGCTTTTTTGACCTAAATTTGAGGATTGCGCTCAAATCAAATGTCCTAGAACCAAATTTCCACATGTAACTACTAGATTGTGATAAAATACACTATTGGGTGAAGTTTGGTTGACTTCTGCGCAGCGGTTTGGGAGTGAACATCAAAATTACATTTCTCGGCCATATCGCATAGATCTCACTGTGAAAACGCTTAAATGACTTTTTTTAATTAAGTTTGAAGATTACGCTCAAATCAAATGTCCTAGAACTAAATTTCCAAATGTAACTACTAGATTGTGATAAAATACACTATTGGGTGAAGTTTGGTTGACTTCTGCGCAGCGGTTTGGGAGTTAACATCAAAATTACATTTCTCTGCCATATCGCATAGATCTCACTGTGAAAAGCCTTAAATGACTTTTTTTAATTAAGTTTGAAGATTGCGCTCAAACCAAATGTCCTAGAACTAAATTTCCAAATGTAACTACTAGATTGTGATAAAATACACTATTGGGTGAAGTTTGGTTGACTTCTGCGCAGCGGTTTGGGAGTTAACATCAAAATTACATTTCTCGGCCATATCGCATAGATCTCACTGTGAAAAGGCTTAAATGACTTTTTTTAATTAAGTTTGAAGATTGCGCTCAAACCAAATGTCCTAGAACTAAATTTCCAAATGTAACTACTAGATTGTGATACAATACACTATTGGGTGAAGTTTGGTTGACTTCTGCGCAGCGGTTTGGGAGTTAACATCAAAATTACATTTCTCGGCCATATCGCATAGATCTCACTGTGAAAAGGCTTAAATGACTTTTTTAATTAAGTTTGATGATTGCGTTCAAACAAAATGTCCTAGAACAAAATTTTCAAATGTAACTACTAGATTGTGATACAATACACTATTGGGTGAAGTTTAGTTGACTTCTGCGCAGCGGTTTGGGAGTTAACATCAAAATTACATTTCTCGGCCATATCGCATAGATCTCACTGTGAAAAGGCTTAAATGGCTTTTTTGACCTAAGTTTGAGGATTGCGCTCAAATCAAATGTCCTAGAACCAAATTTCCACATGTAACTACTAGATTGTGATACAATACACTATTGGGTGAAGTTTGGTTGACTTCTGCGCAGCGGTTTGGGAGTTAACATCAAAATTACATTTCTCGGCCATATCGCATAGATCTCACTGTGAAAAGGCTTAAATGACTTTTTTAATTAAGTTTGATGATTGCGCTCAAACAAAATGTCCTAGAAAAAAATTTTCAAATGTAACTACTAGATTGTGATAAAATACACTATTGGGTGAAGTTTGGTTTACTTCTGCGCAGCGGTTTGGGAGTTAACATCAAAATTACATTTCTCGGCCATATCGCATAGATCTCACTGTGAAAAGGCTTAAATGGCTTTTTTGACCTAAGTTTGAGGATTGCGCTCAAATCAAATGTCCTAGAACCAAATTTCCACATGTAACTACTAGATTGTGATAAAATACACTATTGGGTGAAGTTTGATTGACTTCTGCACAGCGGTTTTGGAGTGAACATCAAAATTACATTTCTCGGCCATATCGCATAGATATCACTGTGAAAACGCTTAAATGACTTTTTTTAATTAAGTTTGAAGATTGCGCTCAAATCAAATGTCCTAGAACTAAATTTCCAAATGTAACTACTAGATTGTGATAAAATACACTATTGGGTGAAGTTTGGTTGACTTCTGCGCAGCGGTTTGGGAGTTAACATCAAAATTACATTTCTCGGCCATATCGCATAGATCTCACTGTGAAAAGCCTTAAATGACTTTTTTTAATTAAGTTTGAAGATTGCGCTCAAACCAAATGTCCTAGAACTAAATTTCCAAATGTAACTACTAGATTGTGATAAAATACACTATTGGGTGAAGTTTGGTTGACTTCTGCGCAGCGGTTTGGGAGTTAACATCAAAATTACATTTCTCGGCCATATCGCATAGATCTCACTGTGAAAAGGCTTAAATGACTTTTTTTTAATTAAGTTTGAAGATTGCGCTCAAACCAAATGTCCTAGAACTAAATTTCCAAATGTAACTACTAGATTGTGATACAATACACTATTGGGTGAAGTTTGGTTGACTTCTGCGCAGCGGTTTGGGAGTTAACATCAAAATTACATTTCTCGGCCATATCGCATAGATCTCACTGTGAAAAGGCTTAAATGACTTTTTTAATTAAGTTTGATGATTGCGTTCAAACAAAATGTCCTAGAACAAAATTTTCAAATGTAACTACTAGATTGTGATACAATACACTATTGGGTGAAGTTTGGTTGACTTCTGCGCAGCGGTTTGGGAGTTAACATCAAAATTACATTTCTCGGCCATATCGCATAGATCTCACTGTGAAAAGGCTTAAATGACTTTTTTAATTAAGTTTGATGATTGCGCTCAAACAAAATGTCCTAGAACAAAATTTTCAAATGTAACTACTAGATTGTGATAAAATACACTATTGGGTGAAGTTTGGTTTACTTCTGCGCAGCGGTTTGGGAGTTAACATCAAAATTACATTTCTCGGCCATATCGCATAGATCTAACTGTGAAAAGGCTTAAATAGCTTTTTTGACCTAAGTTTGAGGATTGCGCTCAAATCAAATGTCCTAGAACCATATTTCCACATGTAACTACTAGATTGTGATAAAATACACTATTGGGTGAAGTTTGGTTGACTTCTGCGCAGCGGTTTGGGAGTGAACATCAAAATTACATTTCTCGGCCATATCGCATAGAACTAGAAAAGGCTTAAATGACTTTTTTTAATTAAGTTTGAAGATTGCGCTCAAACCAAATGTCCTAGAACGAAATTTTCAAATGTAACTACTAGATTGTGATACAATACACTATTGGGTGAAGTTTGGTTGACTTCTGCGCAGCGGTTTGGGAGTTAACATCAAAATTACATTTCTCGGCCATATCGCATAGATCTCACTGTGAAAAGGCTTAAATGACTTTTTTAATTAAGTTTAATGATTGCGCTCAAACCAAATGTCCTAGAACAAAATTTTCAAATGTAACTACTAGATTGTGATACAATACACTATTGGGTGAAGTTTGGTTGACTTCTGCGCAGCGGTTTGGGAGTTAACATCAAAATTACATTTCTCGGCCATATCGCATAGATCTCACTGTGAAAAGGCTTAAATGACTTTTTTAATTAAGTTTGATGATTGCGCTCAAACAAAATGTCCTAGAACAAAATTTTCAAATGTAACTACTAGATTGTGATACAATACACTATTGGGTGAAGTTTGGTTTACTTCTGCGCAGCGGTTTGGGAGTTAACATCAAAATTACATTTCTCGGCCATATCGCATAGATCTCACTGTGAAAAGGCTTAAATGGCTTTTTTGACCTAAGTTTGAGGATTGCGCTAAAATCAAATGACCTAGAACCAAATTTCCACATGTAACTACTAGATTGTGATACAATACACTAATGGGTGAAGTTTGGTTTACTTCTGCGCAGCGGTTTGGGAGTTAACATCAAAATTACATTTCTCGGCCATATCGCATAGATCTCACTGTGAAAAGGCTTAAATGGCTTTTTTGACCTAAATTTGAGGATTGCGCTCAAATCAAATGTCCTAGAACCAAATTTCCACATGTAACTACTAGATTGTGATAAAATACACTATTGGGTGAAGTTTGGTTGACTTCTGCGCAGCGGTTTGGGAGTGAACATCAAAATTACATTTCTCGGCCATATCGCATAGATCTCACTGTGAAAACGCTTAAATGACTTTTTTTAATTAAGTTTGAAGATTACGCTCAAATCAAATGTCCTAGAACTAAATTTCCAAATGTAACTACTAGATTGTGATAAAATACACTATTGGGTGAAGTTTGGTTGACTTCTGCGCAGCGGTTTGGGAGTTAACATCAAAATTACATTTCTCGGCCATATCGCATAGATCTCACTGTGAAAAGCCTTAAATGACTTTTTTTAATTAAGTTTGAAGATTGCGCTCAAACCAAATGTCCTAGAACTAAATTTCCAAATGTAACTACTAGATTGTGATAAAATACACTATTGGGTGAAGTTTGGTTGACTTCTGCGCAGCGGTTTGGGAGTTAACATCAAAATTACATTTCTCGGCCATATCGCATAGATCTCACTGTGAAAAGGCTTAAATGACTTTTTTTAATTAAGTTTGAAGATTGCGCTCAAACCAAATGTCCTAGAACTAAATTTCCAAATGTAACTACTAGATTGTGATACAATACACTATTGGGTGAAGTTTGGTTGACTTCTGCGCAGCGGTTTGGGAGTTAACATCAAAATTACATTTCTCGGCCATATCGCATAGATCTCACTGTGAAAAGGCTTAAATGACTTTTTTAATTAAGTTTGATGATTGCGTTCAAACAAAATGTCCTAGAACAAAATTTTCAAATGTAACTACTAGATTGTGATACAATACACTATTGGGTGAAGTTTAGTTGACTTCTGCGCAGCGGTTTGGGAGTTAACATCAAAATTACATTTCTCGGCCATATCGCATAGATCTCACTGTGAAAAGGCTTAAATGGCTTTTTTGACCTAAGTTTGAGGATTGCGCTCAAATCAAATGTCCTAGAACCAAATTTCCACATGTAACTACTAGATTGTGATACAATACACTATTGGGTGAAGTTTGGTTGACTTCTGCGCAGCGGTTTGGGAGTTAACATCAAAATTACATTTCTCGGCCATATCGCATAGATCTCACTGTGAAAAGGCTTAAATGACTTTTTTAATTAAGTTTGATGATTGCGCTCAAACAAAATGTCCTAGAAAAAAATTTTCAAATGTAACTACTAGATTGTGATAAAATACACTATTGGGTGAAGTTTGGTTTACTTCTGCGCAGCGGTTTGGGAGTTAACATCAAAATTACATTTCTCGGCCATATCGCATAGATCTCACTGTGAAAAGGCTTAAATGGCTTTTTTGACCTAAGTTTGAGGATTGCGCTCAAATCAAATGTCCTAGAACCAAATTTCCACATGTAACTACTAGATTGTGATAAAATACACTATTGGGTGAAGTTTGATTGACTTCTGCACAGCGGTTTTGGAGTGAACATCAAAATTACATTTCTCGGCCATATCGCATAGATATCACTGTGAAAACGCTTAAATGACTTTTTTTAATTAAGTTTGAAGATTGCGCTCAAATCAAATGTCCTAGAACTAAATTTCCAAATGTAACTACTAGATTGTGATAAAATACACTATTGGGTGAAGTTTGGTTGACTTCTGCGCAGCGGTTTGGGAGTTAACATCAAAATTACATTTCTCGGCCATATCGCATAGATCTCACTGTGAAAAGCCTTAAATGACTTTTTTTAATTAAGTTTGAAGATTGCGCTCAAACCAAATGTCCTAGAACTAAATTTCCAAATGTAACTACTAGATTGTGATAAAATACACTATTGGGTGAAGTTTGGTTGACTTCTGCGCAGCGGTTTGGGAGTTAACATCAAAATTACATTTCTCGGCCATATCGCATAGATCTCACTGTGAAAAGGCTTAAATGACTTTTTTTTAATTAAGTTTGAAGATTGCGCTCAAACCAAATGTCCTAGAACTAAATTTCCAAATGTAACTACTAGATTGTGATACAATACACTATTGGGTGAAGTTTGGTTGACTTCTGCGCAGCGGTTTGGGAGTTAACATCAAAATTACATTTCTCGGCCATATCGCATAGATCTCACTGTGAAAAGGCTTAAATGACTTTTTTAATTAAGTTTGATGATTGCGTTCAAACAAAATGTCCTAGAACAAAATTTTCAAATGTAACTACTAGATTGTGATACAATACACTATTGGGTGAAGTTTGGTTGACTTCTGCGCAGCGGTTTGGGAGTTAACATCAAAATTACATTTCTCGGCCATATCGCATAGATCTCACTGTGAAAAGGCTTAAATGACTTTTTTAATTAAGTTTGATGATTGCGCTCAAACAAAATGTCCTAGAACAAAATTTTCAAATGTAACTACTAGATTGTGATACAATACACTATTGGGTGAAGTTTGGTTTACTTCTGCGCAGCGGTTTGGGAGTTAACATCAAAATTACATTTCTCGGCCATATCGCATAGATCTCACTGTGAAAAGGCTTAAATGGCTTTTTTGACCTAAGTTTGAGGATTGCGCTCAAATCAAATGTCCTAGAACCAAATTTCCACATGTAACTACTAGATTGTGATACAATACACTAATGGGTGAAGTTTGGTTTACTTCTGCGCAGCGGTTTGGGAGTTAACATCAAAATTACATTTCTCGGCCATATCGCATAGATCTCACTGTGAAAAGGCTTAAATGGCTTTTTTGACCTAAGTTTGAGGATTGCGCTCAAATCAAATGTCCTAGAACCAAATTTCCACATGTAACTACTAGATTGTGATAAAATACACTATTGGGTGAAGTTTGGTTGACTTCTGCGCAGCGGTTTGGGAGTGAACATCAAAATTACATTTCTCGGCCATATCGCATAGATCTCACTGTGAAAACGCTTAAATGACTTTTTTGACCTAAGTTTGAGGATTGCGCTCAAATCAAATGTCCTAGAACCAAATTTCCACATGTAACTACTAGATTGTGATACAATACACTATTGGGTGAAGTTTGGTTGACTTCTGCGCAGCGGTTTGGGAGTTAACATCAAAATTACATTTCTCGGCCATATCGCATAGATCTCACTGTGAAAAGGCTTAAATGGCTTTTTTGACCTAAGTTTGAGGATTGCGCGCAAATCAAATGTCCTAGAACCAAATTTCCACATGTAACTACTAGATTATGATACAATACACTATTGGGTGAAGTTTGGTTTACTTCTGCGCAGCGGTTTGGGAGTTAACATCAAAATTACATTTCTCGGCCATATCGCATAGATCTCACTGTGAAAAGGCTTAAATGACTTTTTTTAATTAAGTTTGAAGATTGCGCTCAAACCAAATGTCGAACTAAATTTCTAAATGTAACTACTAGATTGTGATAAAATACACTATTGGGTGAAGTTTGGTTGACTTCTGCGCAGCGGTTTGGGAGTTAACATCAAAATTACATTTCTCAGCCATATCGCATAGATCTCACTGTGAAAAGGCTTAAATGGCTTTTTTGACCTAAGTTTGATGATTGCGCTCAAACCAAATGTCCTAGAACTAAATTTCCAAATGTAACTACTAGATTGTGATAAAATACACTATTGGGTGAAGTTTGGTTGACTTCTGCGCAGCGGTTTGGGAGTTAACATCAAAATTACATTTCTCGGCCACATCGCATAGATCTCACTGTGAAAAGGCTTAAATGACTTTTTTTAATTAAGTTTGAAGATTGCGCTCAAACCAAATGTCCTAAAACTAAATTTCCAAATGTAACTACTAGATTGTGATAAAATACACTATTGGGTGAAGTTTGGTTGACTTCTGCGCAGCGGTTTGGGAGTTAACATCAAAATGACATTTCTCGGCCATATCGCATAGATCTCACTGTGAAAAGACTTAAATGGCTTTTTTGACCTAAGTTTGAGAATTGCGCTCAAATCAAATGTCCTAGAACAAAATTTCCACATGTAACTACTAAATTGTGATACAATACACTATTGGGTGAAGTTTGGTTGACTTCTGCGCAGCGGTTTGGGAGTTAACATCAAAATTACATTTCTCGGCCATATCGCATAGATCTCACTGTGAAAAGGCTTAAATGGCTTTTTTGACCTAAGTTTGAGGATTGCGCTCAAATCAAATGTCCTAGAACCAAATTTCCACATGTAAACACTAGTTTGTGATAAAATACACTATTGGGGGAAGTTTGGTTGACTTCTGCGCAGCGGTTTGGGAGTTAACATCAAAATTACATTTCTCGGCCATATCGCATAGATCTCACTGTGAAAAGGCTTAAATGACTTTTTTTAATTAAGTTTGAAGATTGCGCTCAAACCAAATGTCCTAAAACTAAATTTCTAAATGTAACTACTAGATTGTGATAAAATACACTATTGGGTGAAGTTTGGTTGACTTTTGCGCAGCGGTTTGGGAGTTAACATCAAAATTACATTTCTTGGCCATATCGCATAGATCTCACTGTGAAAAGGCTTAAATGGCTTTTTTGACCTAAGTTTGAGGATTGCGCTCAAATCAAATGTCCTAGAACCAAATTTCCACATGTAACTACTAGATTGTGATACAATACACTAATGGGTGAAGTTTGGTTGACTTCTGCGCAGCGGTTTGGGAGTGAACATCAAAATTACATTTCTCGGCCATATCGCATAGATCTCACTGTGAAAAGGCTTAAATGACTTTTTTTAATTAAGTTTGAAGATTGCGCTCAAACCATATGTCCTAAAACTAAATTTCCAAATGTAACTACTAGATTGTGATCAAATACACTATTGGGTGAAGTTTGGTTGACTTCTGCGCAGCGGTTTGGGAGTTAACATCAAAATTACATTTCTCGGCAATATCGCATAGATCTCACTGTGAAAAGGCTGAAATGACTTTTTTAATTAAGTTTGATGATTGCGCTCAAACCAAATGTCCTAGAACGAAATTTCCAAATGTAACTACTAGATTGTGATACAATACACTATTGGGTGAAGTTTGGTTGACTTCTGCGCAGCGGTTTGGGAGTTAACATCAAAATTACATTTCTCAGCCATATCGCGTAGATCTCACTGTGAAAAGGCTTAAATGGCTTTTTTGACCTAAGTTTGAGGATTGCGCTCAAATCAAATGTCCTAGAACCAAATTTCCACATGTAACTACTAGATTGTGATACAATACACTAATGGGTGAAGTTTGGTTTACTTCTGCGCAGCGGTTTGGGAGTTAACATCAAAATTACATTTCTCGGCCATATCGCATAGATCTCACTGTGAAAAGGCTTAAATGGCTTTTTTGACCTAAGTTTGAGGATTGCGCTCAAATCAAATGTCCTAGAACCAAATTTCCACATGTAACTACTAGATTGTGATAAAATACACTATTGGGTGAAGTTTGGTTGACTTCTGCGCAGCGGTTTGGGAGTGAACATCAAAATTACATTTCTCGGCCATATCGCATAGATCTCACTGTGAAAACGCTTAAATGACTTTTTTGACCTAAGTTTGAGGATTGCGCTCAAATCAAATGTCCTAGAACCAAATTTCCACATGTAACTACTAGATTGTGATACAATACACTATTGGGTGAAGTTTGGTTGACTTCTGCGCAGCGGTTTGGGAGTTAACATCAAAATTACATTTCTCGGCCATATCGCATAGATCTCACTGTGAAAAGGCTTAAATGGCTTTTTTGACCTAAGTTTGAGGATTGCGCGCAAATCAAATGTCCTAGAACCAAATTTCCACATGTAACTACTAGATTATGATACAATACACTATTGGGTGAAGTTTGGTTTACTTCTGCGCAGCGGTTTGGGAGTTAACATCAAAATTACATTTCTCGGCCATATCGCATAGATCTCACTGTGAAAAGGCTTGAATGACTTTTTTTAATTAAGTTTGAAGATTGCGCTCAAACCAAATGTCGAACTAAATTTCTAAATGTAACTACTAGATTGTGATAAAATACACTATTGGGTGAAGTTTGGTTGACTTCTGCGCAGCGGTTTGGGAGTTAACATCAAAATTACATTTCTCAGCCATATCGCATAGATCTCACTGTGAAAAGGCTTAAATGGCTTTTTTGACCTAAGTTTGATGATTGCGCTCAAACCAAATGTCCTAGAACTAAATTTCCAAATGTAACTACTAGATTGTGATAAAATACACTATTGGGTGAAGTTTGGTTGACTTCTGCGCAGCGGTTTGGGAGTTAACATCAAAATTACATTTCTCGGCCACATCGCATAGATCTCACTGTGAAAAGGCTTAAATGACTTTTTTTAATTAAGTTTGAAGATTGCGCTCAAACCAAATGTCCTAAAACTAAATTTCCAAATGTAACTACTAGATTGTGATAAAATACACTATTGGGTGAAGTTTGGTTGACTTCTGCGCAGCGGTTTGGGAGTTAACATCAAAATGACATTTCTCGGCCATATCGCATAGATCTCACTGTGAAAAGACTTAAATGGCTTTTTTGACCTAAGTTTGAGAATTGCGCTCAAATCAAATGTCCTAGAACAAAATTTCCACATTTAACTACTAGATTGTGATACAATACACTATTGGGTGAAGTTTGGTTGACTTCTGCGCAGCGGTTTGGGAGTTAACATCAAAATTACATTTCTCGGCCATATCGCATAGATCTCACTGTGAAAAGGCTTAAATGGCTTTTTTGACCTAAGTTTGAGGATTGCGCTCAAATCAAATGTCCTAGAACCAAATTTCCACATGTATCTAATAGATTGTGATACAATACACTATTGGGTGAAGTTTGGTTGACTTCTGCGCAGCGGTTTGGGAGTGAACATCAAAATTACATTTCTCGGCCAAATCGCATAGATCTCACTGTGAAAAGGCTTAAATGACTTTTTTTAATTAAGTTTGAAGATTGCGCTCAAACCAAATGTCCTAGAACTAAATTTCTAAATGTAACTACTAGATTGTGATAAAATACACTATTGGGTGAAGTTTGGTTGTCTTCTGCGCAGCGGTTTGGGAGTTAACATCAAAATTACATTTCTCAGCCATATCGCATAGATCTCACTGTGAAAAGGCTTTAATGACTTTTTTTAATTAAGTTTGAAGATTGCGCTCAAACCAAATGTCCTAAAACTAAATTTCCAAATGTAACTACTAGATTGTGATAAAATACACTATTGGGTGAAGTTTGGTTGACTTCTGCGCAGCGGTTTGGGAGTTAACATCAAAATTACATTTCTCAGCCATATCGCATAGATCTCACTGTGAAAAGGCTTAAATGGCTTTTTTGACCTAAGTTTGATGATTGCGCTCAAACCAAATGTCCTAGAACTAAATTTCCAAATGTAACTACTAGATTGTGATAAAATACACTATTGGGTGAAGTTTGGTTGACTTCTGCGCAGCGGTTTGGGAGTTAACATCAAAATTACATTTCTCGGCCATATCGCATAGATCTCACTGTGAAAAGGCTTAAATGACTTTTTTTAATTAAGTTTGAAGATTGCGCTCAAACCAAATGTCCTAAAACTAAATTTCCAAATGTAACTACTAGATTGTGATAAAATACACTATTGGGTGAAGTTTGGTTGACTTCTGCGCAACGGTTTGGGAGTTAACATCAAAATTACATTTCTCGGCCATATCGCATAGATCTCACTGTGAAAAGGCTTAAATGGCTTTTTTGACCTAAGTTTGAGGATTGCGCTCAAATCAAATGTCCTAGAACCAAATTTCCACATGTAACTACTAGATTGTGATACAATACACTAATGGGTGAAGTTTGGTTGACTTCTGCGCAGCGGTTTGGGAGTGAACATCAAAATTACATTTCTCGGCCATATCGCATAGATCTCACTGTGAAAAGGCTTAAATGACTTTTTTAAATTAAGTTTGAAGATTGCGCTCAAACCAAATGTCCTAGAACTAAATTTCCAAATGTAACTACTAGATTGTGATACAATACACTATTGGGTGAAGTTTGGTTGACTTCTGCGCAGCGGTTTGGGAGTGAACATCAAAATTACATTTCTCGGCCATATCGCATAGATCTCACTGTGAAAACGCTTAAATGACTTTTTTTAATTAAGTTTGAAGATTGCGCTCAAATCAAATGTCCTAGAACTAAATTTCCAAATGTAACTACTAGATTGTGATAAAATACACTATTGGGTGAAGTTTGGTTGACTTCTGCGCAGCGGTTTGGGAGTTAACATCAAAATTACATTTCTCGGCCATATCGCATAGATCTCACTGTGAAAAGCCTTAAATGACTTTTTTTAATTAAGTTTGAAGATTGCGCTCAAACCAAATGTCCTAGAACTAAATTTCCAAATGTAACTACTAGATTGTGATACAATACACTATTGGGTGAAGTTTGGTTGACTTCTGCGCAGCGGTTTGGGAGTTAACATCAAAATTACATTTCTCGGCCATATCGCATAGATCTCACTGTGAAAAGGCTTAAATGACTTTTTTAAATTAAGTTTGAAGATTGCGCTCAAACCAAATGTCCTAGAACTATATTTCCAAATGTAACTACTAGATTGTGATAAAATACACTATTGGGTGAAGTTTGGTTGACTTCTGCGCAGCGGTTTGGGAGTTAACATCAAAATTACATTTCTCGGCCATATCGCATAGATCTCACTGTGAAAAGGCTTAAATGACTTTTTTTAATTAAGTTTGAAGATTGCGCTCAAACCAAATGTCCTAGAACTAAATTTCCAAATATAACTACTAGATTGTGATACAATACACTATTGGGTGAAGTTTGGTTTACTTCTGCGCAGCGGTTTGGGAGTTAACATCAAAATTACATTTCTCGGCCATATCGCATAGATCTCACTGTGAAAAGGCTTAAATGCCTTTTTTGACCTAAGTTTGAGGATTGCGCTCAAATCAAATGTCCTAGAACCAAATTTCCACATGTAACTACTAGATTGTGATAAAATACACTATTGGGTGAAGTTTGATTGACTTCTGCACAGCGGTTTTGGAGTGAACATCAAAATTACATTTCTCGGCCATATCGCATAGATCTCACTGTGAAAACGCTTAAATGACTTTTTTTAATTAAGTTTGAAGATTGCGCTCAAATCAAATGTCCTAGAACTAAATTTCCAAATGTAACTACTAGATTGTGATAAAATACACTATTGGGTGAAGTTTGGTTGACTTCTGCGCAGCGGTTTGGGAGTTAACATCAAAATTACATTTCTCGGCCATATCGCATAGATCTCACTGTGAAAAGGCTTAAATGGCTTTTTTGACCTAAGTTTGAGGATTGCGCTCAAATCAAATGTCCTAGAACCAAATTTCCACATGTAAACACTAGTTTGTGATACAATACACTATTGGGTGAAGTTTGGTTGACTTCTGCGCAGCGGTTTGGGAGTTAACATCAAAATTACATTTCTCGGCCATATCGCATAGATCTCACTGTGAAAAGGCTTAAATGTCTTTTTTGACCTAAGTTTTAGAATTGCGCTCAAATCAAATGTCCTAGAACCAAATTTCCACATGTAACTACTAGATTGTGATACAATACACTATTGGGTGAAGTTTGGTTGACTTCTGCGCAGCGGTTTGGGAGTTAACATCAAAATTACATTTCTCGGCCATATCGCATAGATCTCACTGTGAAAAGGCTTAAATGGCTTTTTTGACCTAAGTTTGAGGATTGCGCTCAAATCAAATGTCCTAGAACCAAATTTCCACATGTATCTAATAGATTGTGATACAATACACTATTGGGTGAAGTTTGGTTGACTTCTGCGCAGCGGTTTGGGAGTGAACATCAAAATTACATTTCTCGGCCAAATCGCATAGATCTCACTGTGAAAAGGCTTAAATGACTTTTTTTAATTAAGTTTGAAGATTGCGCTCAAACCAAATGTCCTAGAACTAAATTTCTAAATGTAACTACTAGATTGTGATAAAATACACTATTGGGTGAAGTTTGGTTGACTTCTGCGCAGCGGTTTGGGAGTTAACATCAAAATTACATTTCTCAGCCATATCGCATAGATCTCACCGTGAAAAGCATTTAATGACTTTTTTTAATTAAGTTTGAAGATTGCGCTCAAACCAAATGTCCTAAAACTAAATTTCCAAATGTAACTACTAGATTGTGATAAAATACACTATTGGGTGAAGTTTGGTTGACTTCTGCGCAGCTTTTTGGGAGTTAACATCAAAATTACATTTCTCAGCCATATCGCATAGATCTCACTGTGAAAAGGCTTAAATGGCTTTTTTGACCTAAGTTTGATGATTGCGCTCAAACCAAATGTCCTAGAACTAAATTTCCAAATGTAACTACTAGATTGTGATAAAATACACTATTGGGTGAAGTTTGGTTGATTTCTGCGCAGCGGTTTGGGAGTTAACATCAAAATTACATTTCTCGGCCATATCGCATAGATCTCACTGTGAAAAGGCTTAAATGACTTTTTTTAATTAAGTTTGAAGATTGCGCTCAAACCAAATGTCCTAAAACTAAATTTTCAAATGTAACTACTAGATTGTGATAAAATACACTATTGGGTGAAGTTTGGTTGACTTCTGCGCAACGGTTTGGGAGTTAACATCAAAATTACATTTCTCGGCCATATCGCATAGATCTCACTGTGAAAAGGCTTAAATGGCTTTTTTGACCTAAGTTTGAGGATTGCGCTCAAATCAAATGTCCTAGAACCAAATTTCCACATGTAACTACTAGATTGTGATACAATACACTAATGGGTGAAGTTTGGTTGACTTCTGCGCAGCGGTTTGGGAGTGAACATCAAAATTACATTTCTCGGCCATATCGCATAGATCTCACTGTGAAAAGGCTTAAATGACTTTTTTAAATTAAATTTGAAGATTGCGCTCAAACCAAATGTCCTAGAACTAAATTTCCAAATGTAACTACTAGATTGTGATACAATACACTATTGGGTGAAGTTTGGTTGACTTCTGCGCAGCGGTTTGGGAGTGAACATCAAAATTACATTTCTCGGCCATATCGCATAGATCTCACTGTGAAAACGCTTAAATGACTTTTTTTAATTAAGTTTGAAGATTGCGCTCAAATCAAATGTCCTAGAACTAAATTTCCAAATGTAACTACTAGATTGTGATAAAATACACTATTGGGTGAAGTTTGGTTGACTTCTGCGCAGCGGTTTGGGAGTTAACATCAAAATTACATTTCTCGGCCATATCGCATAGATCTCACTGTGAAAAGGCTTAAATGACTTTTTTAAATTAAGTTTGAAGATTGCGCTCAAACCAAATGTCCTAGAACTATATTTCCAAATGTAACTACTAGATTGTGATAAAATACACTATTGGGTGAAGTTTGGTTGACTTCTGCGCAGCGGTTTGGGAGTTAACATCAAAATTACATTTCTCGGCCATATCGCATAGATCTCACTGTGAAAAGGCTTAAATGACTTTTTTTAATTAAGTTTGAAGATTGCGCTCAAACCAAATGTCCTAGAACTAAATTTCCAAATATAACTACTAGATTGTGATACAATACACTATTGGGTGAAGTTTGGTTGACTTCTGCGCAGCGGTTTGGGAGTTAACATCAAAATTACATTTCTCGGCCATATCGCATTGATCTCACTGTGAAAAGGCTTAAATGACTTTTTTTAATTAAGTTTGAAGATTGCGCTCAAACCAAATGTCGAACTAAATTTCTAAATGTAACTACTAGATTGTGATAAAATACACTATTGGGTGAAGTTTGGTTGACTTCTGCGCAGCGGTTTGGGAGTTAACATCAAAATTACATTTCTCAGCCATATCGCGTAGATCTCACTGTGAAAAGGCTTAAATGGCTTTTTTGACCTAAGTTTGAGGATTGCGCTCAAATCAAATGTCCTAGAACCAAATTTACACAAGTAACTACTAGATTGTGATACAATACACTAATGGGTGAAGTTTGGTTGACTTCTGCGCAGCGGTTTGGGAGTGAACATCAAAATTACATTTCTCGGCCATATCGCATAGATCTCACTGTGAAAAGGCTTAAATGACTTTTTTTAATTAAGTTTGAAGATTGCGCTCAAACCAAATGTCCTAAAACTAAATTTCCAAATGTAACTACTAGATTGTGATAAAATACACTATTGGGTGAAGTTTGGTTGACTTCTGCGCAGCGGTTTGGGAGTTAACATCAAAATTACATTTCTCTGCCATATCGCATAGATCTCACTGTGAAAAGGCTTAAATGTCTTTTTTGACCTAAGTTTTAGAATTGCGCTCAAATCAAATGTCCTAGAACCAAATTTCCACATGTAACTACTAGATTGTGATACAATACACTATTGGGTGAAGTTTGGTTGACTTCTGCGCAGCGGTTTGGGAGTTAACATCAAAATTACATTTCTCGGCCATATCGCATAGATCTCACTGTGAAAAGGCTTAAATGGCTTTTTTGACCTAAGTTTGAGGATTGCGCTCAAATCAAATGTCCTAGAACCAAATTTCCACATGTATCTAATAGATTGTGATACAATACACTATTGGGTGAAGTTTGGTTGACTTCTGCGCAGCGGTTTGGGAGTGAACATCAAAATTACATTTCTCGGCCAAATCGCATAGATCTCACTGTGAAAAGGCTTAAATGACTTTTTTTAATTAAGTTTGAAGATTGCGCTCAAACCAAATGTCCTAGAACTAAATTTCTAAATGTAACTACTAGATTGTGATAAAATACACTATTGGGTGAAGTTTGGTTGACTTCTGCGCAGCGGTTTGGGAGTTAACATCAAAATTACATTTCTCAGCCATATCGCATAGATCTCACTGTGAAAAGGCTTTAATGACTTTTTTTAATTAAGTTTGAAGATTGCGCTCAAACCAAATGTCCTAAAACTAAATTTCCAAATGTAACTACTAGATTGTGATAAAATACACTATTGGGTGAAGTTTGGTTGACTTCTGCGCAGTAGTTTGGGAGTTAACATCAAAATTACATTTCTCAGCCATATCGCATAGATCTCACTGTGAAAAGGCTTAAATGGCTTTTTTGACCTAAGTTTGATGATTGCGCTCAAACCAAATTTCCTAGAACTAAATTTCCAAATGTAACTACTAGATTGTGATAAAATACACTATTGGGTGAAGTTTGGTTGACTTCTGCGCAGCGGTTTGGGAGTTAACATCAAAATTACATTTCTCGGCCATATCGCATAGATCTCACTGTGAAAAGGCTTAAATGACTTTTTTTAATTAAGTTTGAAGATTGCGCTCAAACCAAATGTCCTAAAACTAAATTTCCAAATGTAACTACTAGATTGTGATAAAATACACTATTGGGTGAAGTTTGGTTGACTTCTGCGCAACGGTTTGGGAGTTAACATCAAAATTACATTTCTCGGCCATATCGCATAGATCTCACTGTGAAAAGGCTTAAATGGCTTTTTTGACCTAAGTTTGAGGATTGCGCTCAAATCAAATGTCCTAGAACCAAATTTCCACATGTAACTACTAGATTGTGATACAATACACTAATGGGTGAAGTTTGGTTGACTTCTGCGCAGCGGTTTGGGAGTGAACATCAAAATTACATTTCTCGGCCATATCGCATAGATCTCACTGTGAAAAGGCTTAAATGACTTTTTTAAATTAAGTTTGAAGATTGCGCTCAAACCAAATGTCCTAGAACTAAATTTCCAAATGTAACTACTAGATTGTGATACAATACACTATTGGGTGAAGTTTGGTTGACTTCTGCGCAGCGGTTTGGGAGTGAACATCAAAATTACATTTCTCGGCCATATCGCATAGATCTCACTGTGAAAACGCTTAAATGACTTTTTTTAATTAAGTTTGAAGATTGCGCTCAAATCAAATGTCCTAGAACTAAATTTCCAAATGTAACTACTAGATTGTGATAAAATACACTATTGGGTGAAGTTTGGTTGACTTCTGCGCAGCGGTTTGGGAGTTAACATCAAAATTACATTTCTCGGCCATATCGCATAGATCTCACTGTGAAAAGCCTTAAATGACTTTTTTTAATTAAGTTTGAAGATTGCGCTCAAACCAAATGTCCTAGAACTAAATTTCCAAATGTAACTACTAGATTGTGATACAATACACTATTGGGTGAAGTTTGGTTGACTTCTGCGCAGCGGTTTGGGAGTTAACATCAAAATTACATTTCTCGGCCATATCGCATAGATCTCACTGTGAAAAGGCTTAAATGACTTTTTTAAATTAAGTTTGAAGATTGCGCTCAAACCAAATGTCCTAGAACTATATTTCCAAATGTAACTACTAGATTGTGATAAAATACACTATTGGGTGAAGTTTGGTTGACTTCTGGTTGACTTCTGCGCAGCGGTTTGGGAGTTAACATCAAAATTACATTTCTCGGCCATATCGCATAGATCTCACTGTGAAAAGGCTTAAATGACTTTTTTTAATTAAGTTTGAAGATTGCGCTCAAACCAAATGTCCTAGAACTAAATTTCCAAATATAACTACTAGATTGTGATACAATACACTATTGGGTGAAGTTTGGTTTACTTCTGCGCAGCGGTTTGGGAGTTAACATCAAAATTACATTTCTCGGCCATATCGCATAGATCTCACTGTGAAAAGGCTTAAATGGCTTTTTTGACCTAAGTTTGAGGATTGCGCTCAAATCAAATGTCCTAGAACCAAATTTCCACATGTAACTACTAGATTGTGATAAAATACACTATTGGGTGAAGTTTGATTGACTTCTGCACAGCGGTTTTGGAGTGAACATCAAAATTACATTTCTCGGCCATATCGCATAGATCTCACTGTGAAAACGCTTAAATGACTTTTTTTAATTAAGTTTGAAGATTGCGCTCAAATCAAATGTCCTAGAACTAAATTTCCAAATGTAACTACTAGATTGTGATAAAATACACTATTGGGTGAAGTTTGGTTGACTTCTGCGCAGCGGTTTGGGAGTTAACATCAAAATTACATTTCTCGGCCATATCGCATAGATCTCACTGTGAAAAGGCTTAAATGGCTTTTTTGACCTAAGTTTGAGGATTGCGCTCAAATCAAATGTCCTAGAACCAAATTTCCACATGTAAACACTAGTTTGTGATACAATACACTATTGGGTGAAGTTTGGTTGACTTCTGCGCAGCGGTTTGGGAGTTAACATCAAAATTACATTTCTCGGCCATATCGCATAGATCTCACTGTGAAAAGGCTTAAATGTCTTTTTTGACCTAAGTTTTACAATTGCGCTCAAATCAAATGTCCTAGAACCAAATTTCCACATGTAACTACTAGATTGTGATACAATACACTATTGGGTGAAGTTTGGTTGACTTCTGCGCAGCGGTTTGGGAGTTAACATCAAAATTACATTTCTCGGCCATATCGCATAGATCTCACTGTGAAAAGGCTTAAATGGCTTTTTTGACCTAAGTTTGAGGATTGCGCTCAAATCAAATGTCCTAGAACCAAATTTCCACATGTAACTACTAGATTGTGATACAATACACTAATGGGTGAAGTTTGGTTGACTTCTGCGCAGCGGTTTGGGAGTGAACATCAAAATTACATTTCTCGGCCATATCGCATAGATCTCACTGTGAAAAGGCTTAAATGACTTTTTTAAATTAAGTTTGAAGATTGCGCTCAAACCAAATGTCCTAGAACTAAATTTCCAAATGTAACTACTAGATTGTGATACAATACACTATTGGGTGAAGTTTGGTTGACTTCTGCGCAGCGGTTTGGGAGTGAACATCAAAATTACATTTCTCGGCCATATCGCATAGATCTCACTGTGAAAACGCTTAAATGACTTTTTTTAATTAAGTTTGAAGATTGCGCTCAAATCAAATGTCCTAGAACTAAATTTCCAAATGTAACTACTAGATTGTGATAAAATACACTATTGGGTGAAGTTTGGTTGACTTCTGCGCAGCGGTTTGGGAGTTAACATCAAAATTACATTTCTCGGCCATATCGCATAGATCTCACTGTGAAAAGCCTTAAATGACTTTTTTTAATTAAGTTTGAAGATTGCGCTCAAACCAAATGTCCTAGAACTAAATTTCCAAATGTAACTACTAGATTGTGATACAATACACTATTGGGTGAAGTTTGGTTGACTTCTGCGCAGCGGTTTGGGAGTTAACATCAAAATTACATTTCTCGGCCATATCGCATAGATCTCACTGTGAAAAGGCTTAAATGACTTTTTTAAATTAAGTTTGAAGATTGCGCTCAAACCAAATGTCCTAGAACTATATTTCCAAATGTAACTACTAGATTGTGATAAAATACACTATTGGGTGAAGTTTGGTTGACTTCTGCGCAGCGGTTTGGGAGTTAACATCAAAATTACATTTCTCGGCCATATCGCATAGATCTCACTGTGAAAAGGCTTAAATGACTTTTTTTAATTAAGTTTGAAGATTGCGCTCAAACCAAATGTCCTAGAACTAAATTTCCAAATATAACTACTAGATTGTGATACAATACACTATTGGGTGAAGTTTGGTTTACTTCTGCGCAGCGGTTTGGGAGTTAACATCAAAATTACATTTCTCGGCCATATCGCATAGATCTCACTGTGAAAAGGCTTAAATGGCTTTTTTGACCTAAGTTTGAGGATTGCGCTCAAATCAAATGTCCTAGAACCAAATTTCCACATGTAACTACTAGATTGTGATAAAATACACTATTGGGTGAAGTTTGATTGACTTCTGCACAGCGGTTTTGGAGTGAACATCAAAATTACATTTCTCGGCCATATCGCATAGATCTCACTGTGAAAACGCTTAAATGACTTTTTTTAATTAAGTTTGAAGATTGCGCTCAAATCAAATGTCCTAGAACTAAATTTCCAAATGTAACTACTAGATTGTGATAAAATACACTATTGGGTGAAGTTTGGTTGACTTCTGCGCAGCGGTTTGGGAGTTAACATCAAAATTACATTTCTCGGCCATATCGCATAGATCTCACTGTGAAAAGGCTTAAATGGCTTTTTTGACCTAAGTTTGAGGATTGCGCTCAAATCAAATGTCCTAGAACCAAATTTCCACATGTAAACACTAGTTTGTGATACAATACACTATTGGGTGAAGTTTGGTTGACTTCTGCGCAGCGGTTTGGGAGTTAACATCAAAATTACATTTCTCGGCCATATCGCATAGATCTCACTGTGAAAAGGCTTAAATGTCTTTTTTGACCTAAGTTTTAGAATTGCGCTCAAATCAAATGTCCTAGAACCAAATTTCCACATGTAACTACTAGATTGTGATACAATACACTATTGGGTGAAGTTTGGTTGACTTCTGCGCAGCGGTTTGGGAGTTAACATCAAAATTACATTTCTCGGCCATATCGCATAGATCTCACTGTGAAAAGGCTTAAATGGCTTTTTTGACCTAAGTTTGAGGATTGCGCTCAAATCAAATGTCCTAGAACCAAATTTCCACATGTATCTAATAGATTGTGATACAATACACTATTGGGTGAAGTTTGGTTGACTTCTGCGCAGCGGTTTGGGAGTGAACATCAAAATTACATTTATCGGCCAAATCGCATAGATCTCACTGTGAAAAGGCTTAAATGACTTTTTTTAATTAAGTTTGAAGATTGCGCTCAAACCAAATGTCCTAGAACTAAATTTCTAAATGTAACTACTAGATTGTGATAAAATACACTATTGGGTGAAGTTTGGTTGACTTCTGCGCAGCGGTTTGGGAGTTAACATCAAAATTACATTTCTCAGCCATATCGCATAGATCTCACTGTGAAAAGCATTTAATGACTTTTTTGACCTAAGTTTGATGATTGCGCTCAAACCAAATGTCCTAGAACTAAATTTCCAAATGTAACTACTAGATTGTGATAAAATACACTATTGGGTGAAGTTTGGTTGACTTCTGCGCAGCGGTTTGGGAGTTAACATCAAAATTACATTTCTCGGCCATATCGCATAGATCTCACTGTGAAAAGGCTTAAATGACTTTTTTTAATTAAGTTTGAAGATTGCGCTCAAACCAAATGTCCTAAAACTAAATTTCCAAATGTAACTACTAGATTGTGATAAAATACACTATTGGGTGAAGTTTGGTTGACTTCTGCGCAACGGTTTGGGAGTTAACATCAAAATTACATTTCTCGGCCATATCGCATAGATCTCACTGTGAAAAGGCTTAAATGGCTTTTTTGACCTAAGTTTGAGGATTGCGCTCAAATCAAATGTCCTAGAACCAAATTTCCACATGTAACTACTAGATTGTGATACAATACACTAATGGGTGAAGTTTGGTTGACTTCTGCGCAGCGGTTTGGGAGTGAACATCAAAATTACATTTCTCGGCCATATCGCATAGATCTCACTGTGAAAAGGCTTAAATGACTTTTTTAAATTAAGTTTGAAGATTGCGCTCAAACCAAATGTCCTAGAACTAAATTTCCAAATGTAACTACTAGATTGTGATACAATACACTATTGGGTGAAGTTTGGTTGACTTCTGCGCAGCGGTTTGGGAGTGAACATCAAAATTACATTTCTCGGCCATATCGCATAGATCTCACTGTGAAAACGCTTAAATGACTTTTTTTAATTAAGTTTGAAGATTGCGCTCAAATCAAATGTCCTAGGACTAAATTTCCAAATGTAACTACTAGATTGTGATAAAATACACTATTGGGTGAAGTTTGGTTGACTTCTGCGCAGCGGTTTGGGAGTTAACATCAAAATTACATTTCTCGGCCATATCGCATAGATCTCACTGTGAAAAGGCTTAAATGACTTTTTTAAATTAAGTTTGAAGATTGCGCTCAAACCAAATGTCCTAGAACTATATTTCCAAATGTAACTACTAGATTGTGATAAAATACACTATTGGGTGAAGTTTGGTTGACTTCTGCGCAGCGGTTTGGGAGTTAACATCAAAATTACATTTCTCGGCCATATCGCATAGATCTCACTGTGAAAAGGCTTAAATGACTTTTTTTAATTAAGTTTGAAGATTGCGCTCAAACCAAATGTCCTAGAACTAAATTTCCAAATATAACTACTAGATTGTGATACAATACACTATTGGGTGAAGTTTGGTTTACTTCTGCGCAGCGGTTTGGGAGTTAACATCAAAATTACATTTCTCGGCCATATCGCATAGATCTCACTGTGAAAAGGCTTAAATGGCTTTTTTGACCTAAGTTTGAGGATTGCGCTCAAATCAAATGTCCTAGAACCAAATTTCCACATGTAACTACTAGATTGTGATAAAATACACTATTGGGTGAAGTTTGATTGACTTCTGCACAGCGGTTTTGGAGTGAACATCAAAATTACATTTCTCGGCCATATCGCATAGATCTCACTGTGAAAACGCTTAAATGACTTTTTTTAATTAAGTTTGAAGATTGCGCTCAAATCAAATGTCCTAGAACTAAATTTCCAAATGTAACTACTAGATTGTGATAAAATACACTATTGGGTGAAGTTTGGTTGACTTCTGCGCAGCGGTTTGGGAGTTAACATCAAAATTACATTTCTCGGCCATATCGCATAGATCTCACTGTGAAAAGGCTTAAATGGCTTTTTTGACCTAAGTTTGAGGATTGCGCTCAAATCAAATGTCCTAGAACCAAATTTCCACATGTAAACACTAGTTTGTGATACAATACACTATTGGGTGAAGTTTGGTTGACTTCTGCGCAGCGGTTTGGGAGTGAACATCAAAATTACATTTCTCGGCCATATCGCATAGATCTCACTGTGAAAAGGCTTAAATGACTTTTTTAATTAAGTTTGATGATTGCGCTCAAACCAAATGTCCTAGAACGAAATTTCCAAATGTAACTACTAGATTGTGATACAATACACTATTGGGTGAAGTTTGGTTGACTTCTGCGCAGCGGTTTGGGAGTTAACATCAAAATTACATTTCTCAGCCATATCGCGTAGATCTCACTGTGAAAAGGCTTAAATGGCTTTTTTGACCTAAGTTTGAGGATTGCGCTCAAATCAAATGTCCTAGAACCAAATTTCCACATGTAACTACTAGATTGTGATACAATACACTAATGGGTGAAGTTTGGTTGACTTCTGCGCAGCGGTTTGGGAGTGAACATCAAAATTACATTTCTCGGCCATATCGCATAGATCTCACTGTGAAAAGGCTTAAATGACTTTTTTTAATTAAGTTTGAAGATTGCGCTCAAACCAAATGTCCTAAAACTAAATTTCCAAATGTAACTACTAGATTGTGATAAAATACACTATTGGGTGAAGTTTGGTTGACTTCTGCGCAGCGGTTTGGGAGTGAACATCAAAATTACATTTCTCGGCCATATCGCATAGATCTCACTGTGAAAAGGCTTAAATGTCTTTTTTGACCTAAGTTTGAGAATTGCGCTCAAATCAAATGTCCTAGAACCAAATTTCCACATGTAACTACTAGATTGTGATACAATACACTATTGGGTGAAGTTTGGTTGACTTCTGCGCAGCGGATTGGGAGTTAACATCAAAATTACATTTCTCGGCCATATCGCATAGATCTCACTGTGAAAAGGCTTAAATGACTTTTTTTAATTAAGTTTGAAGATTGCGCTCAAACCAAATGTCCTAAAACTAAATTTCCAAATGTAACTACTAGATTGTGATAAAATACACTATTGGGTGAAGTTTGGTTGACTTCTGCGCAACGGTTTGGGAGTTAACATCAAAATTACATTTCTCGGCCATATCGCATAGATCTCACTGTGAAAAGGCTTAAATGGCTTTTTTGACCTAAGTTTGAGGATTGCGCTCAAATCAAATGTCCTAGAACCAAATTTCCACATGTAACTACTAGATTGTGATACAATACACTAATGGGTGAAGTTTGGTTGACTTCTGCGCAGCGGTTTGGGAGTGAACATCAAAATTACATTTCTCGGCCATATCGCATAGATCTCACTGTGAAAAGGCTTAAATGACTTTTTTAAATTAAGTTTGAAGATTGCGCTCAAACCAAATGTCCTAGAATTAAATTTCCAAATGTAACTACTAGATTGTGATACAATACACTATTGGGTGAAGTTTGGTTGACTTCTGCGCAGCGGTTTGGGAGTGAACATCAAAATTACATTTCTCGGCCATATCGCATAGATCTCACTGTGAAAACGCTTAAATTACTTTTTTTAATTAAGTTTGAAGATTGCGCTCAAATCAAATGTCCTAGAACTAAATTTCCAAATGTAACTACTAGATTGTGATAAAATACACTATTGGGTGAAGTTTGGTTGACTTCTGCGCAGCGGTTTGGGAGTTAACATCAAAATTACATTTCTCGGCCATATCGCATAGATCTCACTGTGAAAAGGCTTAAATGACTTTTTTAAATTAAGTTTGAAGATTGCGCTCAAACCAAATGTCCTAGAACTATATTTCCAAATGTAACTACTAGATTGTGATAAAATACACTATTGGGTGAAGTTTGGTTGACTTCTGCGCAGCGGTTTGGGAGTTAACATCAAAATTACATTTCTCGGCCATATCGCATAGATCTCACTGTGAAAAGGCTTAAATGACTTTTTTTAATTAAGTTTGAAGATTGCGCTCAAACCAAATGTCCTAGAACTAAATTTCCAAATATAACTACTAGATTGTGATACAATACACTATTGGGTGAAGTTTGGTTTACTTCTGCGCAGCGGTTTGGGAGTTAACATCAAAATTACATTTCTCGGCCATATCGCATAGATCTCACTGTGAAAAGGCTTAAATGGCTTTTTTGACCTAAGTTTGAGGATTGCGCTCAAATCAAATGTCCTAGAACCAAATTTCCACATGTAACTACTAGATTGTGATAAAATACACTATTGGGTGAAGTTTGATTGACTTCTGCACAGCGGTTTTGGAGTGAACATCAAAATTACATTTCTCGGCCATATCGCATAGATCTCACTGTGAAAACGCTTAAATGACTTTTTTTAATTAAGTTTGAAGATTGCGCTCAAATCAAATGTCCTAGAACTAAATTTCCAAATGTAACTACTAGATTGTGATACAATACACTATTGGGTGAAGTTTGGTTGACTTCTGCGCAGCGGTTTGGGAGTGAACATCAAAATTACATTTCTCGGCCATATCGCATAGATCTCACTGTGAAAACGCTTAAATGACTTTTTTTAATTAAGTTTGAAGATTGCGCTCAAATCAAATGTCCTAGAACTAAATTTCCAAATGTAACTACTAGATTGTGATAAAATACACTATTGGGTGAAGTTTGGTTGACTTCTGCGCAGCGGTTTGGGAGTTAACATCAAAATTACATTTCTCGGCCATATCGCATAGATCTCACTGTGAAAAGGCTTAAATGACTTTTTTAAATTAAGTTTGAAGATTGCGCTCAAACCAAATGTCCTAGAACTATATTTCCAAATGTAACTACTAGATTGTGATAAAATACACTATTGGGTGAAGTTTGGTTGACTTCTGCGCAGCGGTTTGGGAGTTAACATCAAAATTACATTTCTCGGCCATATCGCATAGATCTCACTGTGAAAAGGCTTAAATGACTTTTTTTAATTAAGTTTGAAGATTGCGCTCAAACCAAATGTCCTAGAACTAAATTTCCAAATATAACTACTAGATTGTGATACAATACACTATTGGGTGAAGTTTGGTTTACTTCTGCGCAGCGGTTTGGGAGTTAACATCAAAATTACATTTCTCGGCCATATCGCATAGATCTCACTGTGAAAAGGCTTAAATGTCTTTTTTGACCTAAGTTTGAGGATTGCGCTCAAATCAAATGTCCTAGAACCAAATTTCCACATGTAACTACTAGATTGTGATAAAATACACTATTGGGTGAAGTTTGATTGACTTCTGCACAGCGGTTTTGGAGTGAACATCAAAATTACATTTCTCGGCCATATCGCATAGATCTCACTGTGAAAACGCTTAAATGACTTTTTTTAATTAAGTTTGAAGATTGCGCTCAAATCAAATGTCCTAGAACTAAATTTCCAAATGTAACTACTAGATTGTGATAAAATACACTATTGGGTGAAGTTTGGTTGACTTCTGCGCAGCGGTTTGGGAGTTAACATCAAAATTACATTTCTCGGCCATATCGCATAGATCTCACTGTGAAAAGGCTTAAATGGCTTTTTTGACCTAAGTTTGAGGATTGCGCTCAAATCAAATGTCCTAGAACCAAATTTCCACATGTAAACACTAGTTTGTGATACAATACACTATTGGGTGAAGTTTGGTTGACTTCTGCGCAGCGGTTTGGGAGTGAACATCAAAATTACATTTCTCGGCCATATCGCATAGATCTCACTGTGAAAAGGCTTAAATGACTTTTTTAATTAAGTTTGATGATTGCGCTCAAACCAAATGTCCTAAAACTAAATTTCCAAATGTAACTACTAGATTGTGATAAAATACACTATTGGGTGAAGTTTGGTTGACTTCTGCGCAGCGGTTTGGGAGTGAACATCAAAATTACATTTCTCGGCCATATCGCATAGATCTCACTGTGAAAAGGCTTAAATGTCTTTTTTGACCTAAGTTTGAGAATTGCGCTCAAATCAAATGTCCTAGAACCAAATTTCCACATGTAACTACTATATTGTGATACAATACACTATTGGGTGAAGTTTGGTTGACTTCTGCGCAGCGGTTTGGGAGTTAACATCAAAATTACATTTCTCGGCCATATCGCATAGATCTCACTGTGAAAAGGCTTAAATGACTTTTTTTAATTAAGTTTGAAGATTGCGCTCAAACCAAATGTCCTAAAACTAAATTTCCAAATGTAACTACTAGATTGTGATAAAATACACTATTGGGTGAAGTTTGGTTGACTTCTGCGCAACGGTTTGGGAGTTAACATCAAAATTACATTTCTCGGCCATATCGCATAGATCTCACTGTGAAAAGGCTTAAATGGCTTTTTTGACCTAAGTTTGAGGATTGCGCTCAAATCAAATGTCCTAGAACCAAATTTCCACATGTAACTACTAGATTGTGATACAATACACTAATGGGTGAAGTTTGGTTGACTTCTGCGCAGCGGTTTGGGAGTGAACATCAAAATTACATTTCTCGGCCATATCGCATAGATCTCACTGTGAAAAGGCTTAAATGACTTTTTTAAATTAAGTTTGAAGATTGCGCTCAAACCAAATGTCCTAGAACTAAATTTCCAAATGTAACTACTAGATTGTGATACAATACACTATTGGGTGAAGTTTGGTTGACTTCTGCGCAGCGGTTTGGGAGTGAACATCAAAATTACATTTCTCGGCCATATCGCATAGATCTCACTGTGAAAACGCTTAAATGACTTTTTTTAATTAAGTTTGAAGATTGCGCTCAAATCAAATGTCCTAGAACTAAATTTCCAAATGTAACTACTAGATTGTGATAAAATACACTATTGGGTGAAGTTTGGTTGACTTCTGCGCAGCGGTTTGGGAGTTAACATCAAAATTACATTTCTCGGCCATATCGCATAGATCTCACTGTGAAAAGGCTTAAATGACTTTTTTAAATTAAGTTTGAAGATTGCGCTCAAACCAAATGTCCTAGAACTATATTTCCAAATGTAACTACTAGATTGTGATAAAATACACTATTGGGTGAAGTTTGGTTGACTTCTGCGCAGCGGTTTGGGAGTTAACATCAAAATTACATTTCTCGGCCATATCGCATAGATCTCACTGTGAAAAGGCTTAAATGACTTTTTTTAATTAAGTTTGAAGATTGCGCTCAAACCAAATGTCCTAGAACTAAATTTCCAAATATAACTACTAGATTGTGATACAATACACTATTGGGTGAAGTTTGGTTTACTTCTGCGCAGCGGTTTGGGAGTTAACATCAAAATTACATTTCTCGGCCATATCGCATAGATCTCACTGTGAAAAGGCTTAAATGGCTTTTTTGACCTAAGTTTGAGGATTGCGCTCAAATCAAATGTCCTAGAACCAAATTTCCACATGTAACTACTAGATTGTGATAAAATACACTATTGGGTGAAGTTTGATTGACTTCTGCACAGCGGTTTTGGAGTGAACATCAAAATTACATTTCTCGGCCATATCGCTTAGATCTCACTGTGAAAACGCTTAAATGACTTTTTTTAATTAAGTTTGAAGATTGCGCTCAAATCAAATGTCCTAGAACTAAATTTCCAAATGTAACTACTAGATTGTGATAAAATACACTATTGGGTGAAGTTTGGTTGACTTCTGCGCAGCGGTTTGGGAGTTAACATCAAAATTACATTTCTCGGCCATATCGCATAGATCTCACTGTGAAAAGGCTTAAATGGCTTTTTTGACCTAAGTTTGAGGATTGCGCTCAAATCAAATGTCCTAGAACCAAATTTCCACATGTAAACACTAGTTTGTGATACAATACACTATTGGGTGAAGTTTGGTTGACTTCTGCGCAGCGGTTTGGGAGTGAACATCAAAATTACATTTCTCGGCCATATCGCATAGATCTCACTGTGAAAAGGCTTAAATGACTTTTTTAATTAAATTTGATGATTGCGCTCAAACCAAATGTCCTAGAACGAAATTTCCAAATGTAACTACTAGATTGTGATACAATACACTATTGGGTGAAGTTTGGTTGACTTCTGCGCAGCGGTTTGGGAGTTAACATCAAAATTACATTTCTCAGCCATATCGCGTAGATCTCACTGTGAAAAGGCTTAAATGGCTTTTTTGACCTAAGTTTGAGGATTGCGCTCAAATCAAATGTCCTAGAACCAAATTTCCACATGTAACTACTAGATTGTGATACAATACACTAATGGGTGAAGTTTGGTTGACTTCTGCGCAGCGGTTTGGGAGTGAACATCAAAATTACATTTCTCGGCCATATCGCATAGATCTCACTGTGAAAAGGCTTAAATGACTTTTTTTAATTAAGTTTGAAGATTGCGCTCAAACCAAATGTCCTAAAACTAAATTTCCAAATGTAACTACTAGATTGTGATAAAATACACTATTGGGTGAAGTTTGGTTGACTTCTGCGCAGCGGTTTGGGAGTGAACATCAAAATTACATTTCTCGGCCATATCGCATAGATCTCACTGTGAAAAGGCTTAAATGTCTTTTTTGACCTAAGTTTGAGAATTGCGCTCAAATCAAATGTCCTAGAACCAAATTTCCACATGTAACTACTAGATTGTGATACAATACACTATTGGGTGAAGTTTGGTTGACTTCTGCGTAGCGGTTTGGGAGTTAACATCAAAATTACATTTCTCGGCCATATCGCATAGATCTCACTGTGAAAAGGCTTAAATGGCTTTTTTGACCTAAGTTTGAGGATTGCGCTCAAATCAAATGTCCTAGAACCAAATTTCCACATGTATCTAATAGATTGTGATACAATACACTATTGGGTGAAGTTTGGTTGACTTCTGCGCAGCGGTTTGGGAGTGAACATCAAAATTACATTTCTCGGCCAAATCGCATAGATCTCACTGTGAAAAGGCTTAAATGACTTTTTTTAATTAAGTTTGAAGTTTGCGCTCAAACCAAATGTCCTAGAACTAAATTTCTAAATGTAACTACTAGATTGTGATAAAATACACTATTGGGTGAAGTTTGGTTGACTTCTGCGCAACGGTTTGGGAGTTAACATCAAAATTACATTTCTCGGCCATATCGCATAGATCTCACTGTGAAAAGGCTTAAATGGCTTTTTTGACCTAAGTTTGAGGATTGCGCTCAAATCAAATGTCCTAGAACCAAATTTCCACATGTAACTACTAGATTGTGATACAATACACTAATGGGTGAAGTTTGGTTGACTTCTGCGCAGCGGTTTGGGAGTGAACATCAAAATTACATTTCTCGGCCATATCGCATAGATCTCACTGTGAAAAGGCTTAAATGACTTTTTTAAATTAAGTTTGAAGATTGCGCTCAAACCAAATGTCCTAGAACTAAATTTCCAAATGTAACTACTAGATTGTGATACAATACACTATTGGGTGAAGTTTGGTTGACTTCTGCGCAGCGGTTTGGGAGTGAACATCAAAATTACATTTCTCGGCCATATCGCATAGATCTCACTGTGAAAACGCTTAAATGACTTTTTTTAATTAAGTTTGAAGATTGCGCTCAAATCAAATGTCCTAGAACTAAATTTCCAAATGTAACTACTAGATTGTGATAAAATACACTATTGGGTGAAGTTTGGTTGACTTCTGCGCAGCGGTTTGGGAGTTAACATCAAAATTACATTTCTCGGCCATATCGCATAGATCTCACTGTGAAAAGGCTTAAATGACTTTTTTAAATTAAGTTTGAAGATTGCGCTCAAACCAAATGTCCTAGAACTATATTTCCAAATGTAACTACTAGATTGTGATAAAATACACTATTGGGTGAAGTTTGGTTGACTTCTGGTTGACTTCTGCGCAGCGGTTTGGGAGTTAACATCAAAATTACATTTCTCGGCCATATCGCATAGATCTCACTGTGAAAAGGCTTAAATGACTTTTTTTAATTAAGTTTGAAGATTGCGCTCAAACCAAATGTCCTAGAACTAAATTTCCAAATATAACTACTAGATTGTGATACAATACACTATTGGGTGAAGTTTGGTTTACTTCTGCGCAGCGGTTTGGGAGTTAACATCAAAATTACATTTCTCGGCCATATCGCATAGATCTCACTGTGAAAAGGCTTAAATGGCTTTTTTGACCTAAGTTTGAGGATTGCGCTCAAATCAAATGTCCTAGAACCAAATTTCCACATGTAACTACTAGATTGTGATAAAATACACTATTGGGTGAAGTTTGATTGACTTCTGCACAGCGGTTTTGGAGTGAACATCAAAATTACATTTCTCGGCCATATCGCATAGATCTCACTGTGAAAACGCTTAAATGACTTTTTTTAATTAAGTTTGAAGATTGCGCTCAAATCAAATGTCCTAGAACTAAATTTCCAAATGTAACTACTAGATTGTGATAAAATACACTATTGGGTGAAGTTTGGTTGACTTCTGCGCAGCGGTTTGGGAGTTAACATCAAAATTACATTTCTCGGCCATATCGCATAGATCTCACTGTGAAAAGGCTTAAATGGCTTTTTTGACCTAAGTTTGAGGATTGCGCTCAAATCAAATGTCCTAGAACCAAATTTCCACATGTAAACACTAGTTTGTGATACAATACACTATTGGGTGAAGTTTGGTTGACTTCTGCGCAGCGGTTTGGGAGTGAACATCAAAATTACATTTCTCGGCCATATCGCATAGATCTCACTGTGAAAAGGCTTAAATGACTTTTTTAATTAAATTTGATGATTGCGCTCAAACCAAATGTCCTAGAACGAAATTTCCAAATGTAACTACTAGATTGTGATACAATACACTATTGGGTGAAGTTTGGTTGACTTCTGCGCAGCGGTTTGGGAGTTAACATCAAAATTACATTTCTCAGCCATATCGCGTAGATCTCACTGTGAAAAGGCTTAAATGGCTTTTTTGACCTAAGTTTGAGGATTGCGCTCAAATCAAATGTCCTAGAACCAAATTTCCACATGTAACTACTAGATTGTGATACAATACACTAATGGGTGAAGTTTGGTTGACTTCTGCGCAGCGGTTTGGGAGTGAACATCAAAATTACATTTCTCGGCCATATCGCATAGATCTCACTGTGAAAAGGCTTAAATGACTTTTTTTAATTAAGTTTGAAGATTGCGCTCAAACCAAATGTCCTAAAACTAAATTTCCAAATGTAACTACTAGATTGTGATAAAATACACTATTGGGTGAAGTTTGGTTGACTTCTGCGCAGCGGTTTGGGAGTGAACATCAAAATTACATTTCTCGGCCATATCGCATAGATCTCACTGTGAAAAGGCTTAAATGTCTTTTTTGACCTAAGTTTGAGAATTGCGCTCAAATCAAATGTCCTAGAACCAAATTTCCACATGTAACTACTAGATTGTGATACAATACACTATTGGGTGAAGTTTGGTTGACTTCTGCGTAGCGGTTTGGGAGTTAACATCAAAATTACATTTCTCGGCCATATCGCATAGATCTCACTGTGAAAAGGCTTAAATGGCTTTTTTGACCTAAGTTTGAGGATTGCGCTCAAATCAAATGTCCTAGAACCAAATTTCCACATGTATCTAATAGATTGTGATACAATACACTATTGGGTGAAGTTTGGTTGACTTCTGCGCAGCGGTTTGGGAGTGAACATCAAAATTACATTTCTCGGCCAAATCGCATAGATCTCACTGTGAAAAGGCTTAAATGACTTTTTTTAATTAAGTTTGAAGTTTGCGCTCAAACCAAATGTCCTAGAACTAAATTTCTAAATGTAACTACTAGATTGTGATAAAATACACTATTGGGTGAAGTTTGGTTGACTTCTGCGCAGCGGTTTGGGAGTTAACATCAAAATTACATTTCTCAGCCATATCGCATAGATCTCACTGTGAAAAGGCTTAAATGGCTTTTTTGACCTAAGTTTGATGATTGCGCTCAAACCAAATGTCCTAGAACTAAATTTCCAAATGTAACTACTAGATTGTGATAAAATACACTATTGGGTGAAGTTTGGTTGACTTCTGCGCAGCGGTTTGGGAGTTAACATCAAAATTACATTTCTCGGCCATATCGCATAGATCTCACTGTGAAAAGGCTTAAATGACTTTTTTTAATTAAGTTTGAAGATTGCGCTCAAACCAAATGTCCTAAAACTAAATTTCCAAATGTAACTACTAGATTGTGATAAAATACACTATTGGGTGAAGTTTGGTTGACTTCTGCGCAACGGTTTGGGAGTTAACATCAAAATTACATTTCTCGGCCATATCGCATAGATCTCACTGTGAAAAGGCTTAAATGGCTTTTTTGACCTAAGTTTGAGGATTGCGCTCAAATAAAATGTCCTATAACCAAATTTCCACATGTAACTACTAGATTGTGATACAATACACTAATGGGTGAAGTTTGGTTGACTTCTGCGCAGCGGTTTGGGAGTGAACATCAAAATTACATTTCTCGGTCATATCGCATAGATCTCACTGTGAAAAGGCTTAAATGACTTTTTTAAATTAAGTTTGAAGATTGCGCTCAAACCAAATGTCCTAGAACTAAATTTCCAAATGTAACTACTAGATTGTGATAAAATACACTATTGGGTGAAGTTTGATTGACTTCTGCACAGCGGTTTTGGAGTGAACATCAAAATTACATTTCTCGGCCATATCGCATATATCTCACTGTGAAAACGCTTAAATGACTTTTTTTAATTAAGTTTGAAGATTGCGCTCAAATAAAATGTCCTAGAACTAAATTTCCAAATGTAACTACTAGATTGTGATAAAATACACTATTGGGTGAAGTTTGGTTGACTTCTGCGCAGCGGTTTGGGAGTTAACATCAAAATTACATTTCTCGGCCATATCGCATAGAGCTCACTGTGAAAAGGCTTAAATGGCTTTTTTGACCTAAGTTTGATGATTGCGCTCAAACCAAATGTCCTAGAACTAAATTTCCAAATGTAACTACTAGATTGTGATAAAATACACTATTGGGTGAAGTTTGGTTGACTTCTGCGCAGCGGTTTGGGAGTAAACATCAAAATTACATTTCTCGGCCATATCGCATAGATCTCACTGTGAAAAGGCTTAAATGACTTTTTTTAATTAAGTTTGAAGATTGCGCTCAAACCAAATGTCCTAAAACTAAATTTCCAAATGTAACTACTAGATTGTGATAAAATACACTATTGGGTGAAGTTTGGTTGACTTCTGCGCAGCGGTTTGGGAGTTAACATCAAAATTTCATTTCTCGGCCATATCGCATAGATCTCACTGTGAAAAGGCTTAAATGGCTTTTTTGACCTAAGTTTGAGGATTGCGCTCAAATCAAATGTCCTAGAACCAAATTTCCACAAGTAACTACTAGATTGTGATACAATACACTAATGGGTGAAGTTTGGTTGACTTCTGCGCAGCGGTTTGGGAGTGAACATCAAAATTACATTTCTCGGCCATATCGCATAGATCTCACTGTGAAAAGGCTTAAATGACTTTTTTTAATTAAGTTTGAAGATTGCGCTCAAACCAAATGTCCTAAAACTAAATTTCCAAATGTAACTACTAGATTGTGATAAAATACACTATTGGGTGAAGTTTGGTTGACTTCTGCGCAGCGGTTTGGGAGTTAACATCAAAATTACATTTCTCGGCCATATCGCATAGATCTCACTGTGAAAAGGCTTAAATGACTTTTTTAAATTAAGTTTGAAGATTGCGCTCAAACCAAATGTCCTAGAACTATATTTCCAAATGTAACTACTAGATTGTGATAAAATACACTATTGGGTGAAGTTTGGTTGACTTCTGCGCAGCGGTTTGGGAGTTAACATCAAAATTACATTTCTCGGCCATATCGCATAGATCTCACTGTGAAAAGGCTTAAATGACTTTTTTATTAAGTTTAATGATTGCGCTCAAACCAAATGTCCTAGAACGAAATTTTTAAATGTAACTACTAGAATGTGATACAATACACTATTGGGTGAAGTTTGGTTGACTTCTGCGCAGCGGTTTGGGAGTTAACATGAAATTTACATTTCTCGGCCATATCGCATAGATCTCACTGTGAAAAGGCTTAAATGACTTTTTTAATAAAGTTTGATGATTGCGCTCAAACAAAATGTCCTAGAACAAAATTTTCAAATGTAACTACTAGATTGTGATACAATACACTATTGGGTGAAGTTGGTTGACTTCTGCGCAGCGGTTTGGGAGTTAACATCAAAATTACATTTCTCGGCCATATCGCATAGATCTCACTGTGAAAAGGCTTAAATGACTTTTTTAATTAAGTTTGATGATTGCGCTCAAACAAAATGTCCTAGAACAAAATTTTCAAATGTAACTACTAGATTGTGATAAAATACACTATTGGGTGAAGTTTGGTTTACTTCTGCGCAGCGGTTTGGGAGTTAACATCAAAATTACATTTCTCGGCCATATCGCATAGATCTCACTGTGAAAAGGCTTAAATGGCTTTTTTGACCTAAGTTTGAGGATTGCGCTCAAATCAAATGTCCTAGAACCAAATTTCCACATGTAACTACTAGATTGTGATAAAATACACTATTGGGTGAAGTTTGGTTGACTTCTGCGCAGCGGTTTGGGAGTGAACATCAAAATTACATTTCTCGGCCATATCGCATAGATCTCACTGTGAAAACGCTTAAATGACTTTTTTTAATTAAGTTTGAAGATTGCGCTCAAATCAAATGTCCTAGAACTAAATTTCCAAATGTAACTACTAGATTGTGATACAATACACTAATGGGTGAAGTTTGGTTTACTTCTGCGCAGCGGTTTGGGAGTTAACATCAAAATTACATTTCTCGGCCATATCGCATAGATCTCACTATGAAAAGGCTTAAATGGCTTTTTTGACCTAAGTTTGAGGATTGCGCTCAAATCAAATGTCCTAGAACCAAATTTCCACATGTAACTACTAGATTGTGATAAAATACACTATTGGGTGAAGTTTGGTTGACTTCTGCGCAGCGGTTTGGGAGTGAACATCAAAATTACATTTCTCGGCCATATCGCATAGATCTCACTGTGAAAACGCTTAAATGACTTTTTTTAATTAAGTTTGAAGATTGCGCTCAAATCAAATGTCCTAGAACTAAATTTCCAAATGTAACTACTAGATTGTGATAAAATACACTATTGGGTGAAGTTTGGTTGACTTCTGCGCAGCGGTTTGGGAGTTAACATCAAAATTACATTTCTCGGCCATATCGCATAGATCTCACTGTGAAAAGCCTTAAATGACTTTTTTTAATTAAGTTTGAAGATTGCGCTCAAACCAAATGTCCTAGAACTAAATTTCCAAATGTAACTACTAGATTGTGATACAATACACTATTGGGTGAAGTTTGGTTGACTTCTGCGCAGCGGTTTGGGAGTTAACATCAAAATTACATTTCTCGGCCATATCGCATAGATCTCACTGTGAAAAGGCTTAAATGACTTTTTTTAATTAAGTTTGAAGATTGCGCTCAAACCAAATGTCCTAGAACTAAATTTCCAAATGTAACTACTAGATTGTGATAAAATACACTATTGGGTGAAGTTTGGTTGACTTCTGCGCAGCGGTTTGGGAGTTAACATCAAAATTACATTTCTCGGCCATATCGCATAGATCTCACTGTGAAAAGGCTTAAATGACTTTTTTTAATTAAGTTTGAAGATTGCGCTCAAACCAAATGTCCTAGAACTAAATTTCCAAATGTAACTACTAGATTGTGATACAATACACTATTGGGTGAAGTTTGGTTGACTTCTGCGCAGCGGTTTGGGAGTTAACATCAAAATTACATTTCTCGGCCATATCGCATAGATCTCACTGTGAAAAGGCTTAAATGACTTTTTTAATTAAGTTTGATGATTGCGTTCAAACAAAATGTCCTAGAACAAAATTTTCAAATGTAACTACTAGATTGTGATACAATACACTATTGGGTGAAGTTTGGTTGACTTCTGCGCAGCGGTTTGGGAGTTAATATCAAAATTACATTTCTCGGCCATATCGCATAGATCTCACTGTGAAAAGGCTTAAATGACTTTTTTAATTAAGTGTGATGATTGCGCTCAAACAAAATGTCCTAGAACGAAATTTTTAAATGTAACTACTAGAATGTGATACAATACACTATTGGGTGAAGTTTGGTTGACTTCTGCGCAGCGGTTTGGGAGTTAACATCAAAATTACATTTCTCGGCCATATCGCATAGATCTCACTGTGAAAAGGCTTAAATGACTTTTTTAATTAAGTTTGATGATTGCGCTCAAACAAAATGTCCTAGAACAAAATTTTTAAATGTAACTACTAGATTGTGATACAATACACTATTGGGTGAAGTTTGGTTGACTTCTGCGCAGCGGTTTGGGAGTGAACATCAAAATTACATTTCTCGGCCATATCGCATAGATCTCACTGTGAAAACGCTTAAATGACTTTTTTTAATTAAGTTTGAAGATTGCGCTCAAATCAAATGTCCTAGAACTAAATTTCCAAATGTAACTACTAGATTGTGATAAAATACACTATTGGGTGAAGTTTGGTTGACTTCTGCGCAGCGGTTTGGGAGTTAACATCAAAATTACATTTCTCGGCCATATCGCATAGATCTCACTGTGAAAAGCCTTAAATGACTTTTTTTAATTAAGTTTGAAGATTGCGCTCAAACCAAATGTCCTAGAACTAAATTTCCAAATGTAACTACTAGATTGTGATACAATACACTATTGGGTGAAGTTTGGTTGACTTCTGCGCAGCGGTTTGGGAGTTAACATCAAAATTACATTTCTCGGCCATATCGCATAGATCTCACAGTGAAAAGGCTTAAATGACTTTTTTAAATTAAGTTTGAAGATTGCGCTCAAACTAAATGTCCTAGAACTATATTTCCAAATGTAACTACTAGATTGTGATAAAATACACTATTGGGTGAAGTTTGGTTGACTTCTGCGCAGCGGTTTGGGAGTTAACATCAAAATTACATTTCTCGGCCATATCGCATAGATCTCACTGTGAAAAGGCTTAAATGACTTTTTTTAATTAAGTTTGAAGATTGCGCTCAAACCAAATGTCCTAGAACTAAATTTCCAAATATAACTACTAGATTGTGATACAATACACTATTGGGTGAAGTTTGGTTTACTTCTGCGCAGCGGTTTGGGAGTTAACATCAAAATTACATTTCTCGGCCATATCGCATAGATCTCACTGTGAAAAGGCTTAAATGGCTTTTTTGACCTAAGTTTGAGGATTGCGCTCAAATCAAATGTCCTAGAACCAAATTTCCACATGTAACTACTAGATTGTGATAAAATACACTATTGGGTGAAGTTTGATTGACTTCTGCACAGCGGTTTTGGAGTGAACATCAAAATTACATTTCTCGGCCATATCGCATAGATCTCACTGTGAAAAAGCTTAAATGACTTTTTTTAATTAAGTTTGAAGATTGCGCTCAAATTAAATGTCCTAGAACTAAATTTCCAAATGTAACTACTAGATTGTGATAAAATACACTATTGGGTGAAGTTTGGTTGACTTCTGCACAGCGGTTTGGGAGTTAACATCAAAATTACATTTCTCGGCCATATCGCATAGAGCTCACTGTGAAAAGGCTTAAATGGCTTTTTTGACCTAAGTTTGATGATTGCGCTCAAATCAAATGTCCTAGAACCAAATTTCCACAAGTAACTACTAGATTGTGATACAATACACTAATGGGTGAAGTTTGGTTGACTTCTGCGCAGCGGTTTGGGAGTGAACATCAAAATTACATTTCTCGGCCATATCGCATAGATCTCACTGTGAAAAGGCTTAAATGACTTTTTTTAATTAAGTTTGAAGATTGCGCTCAAACCAAATGTCCTAAAACTAAATTTCCAAATGTAACTACTAGATTGTGATAAAATACACTATTGGGTGAAGTTTGGTTGACTTCTGCGCAGCGGTTTGGGAGTTAACATCAAAATTACATTTCTCGGCCATATCGCATAGATCTCACTGTGAAAAGGCTTAAATGTCTTTTTTGACCTAAGTTTGAGAATTGCGCTCAAATCAAATGTCCTAGAACCAAATTTCCACATGTAACTACTAGATTGTGATACAATACACTATTGGGTGAAGTTTGGTTGACTTCTGCGCAGCGGTTTGGGAGTTAACATCAAAATTACATTTCTCTGCCATATCGCATAGATCTCACTGTGAAAAGGCTTAAATGGCTTTTTTGACCTAAGTTTGAGGATTGCGCTCAAATCAAATGTCCTAGAACCAAATTTCCACATGTATCTAATAGATTGTGATACAATACACTATTGGCTGAAGTTTGGTTGACTTCTGCGCAGCGGTTTGGGAGTGAACATCAAAATTACATTTCTCGGCCAAATCGCATAGATCTCACTGTGAAAAGGCTTAAATGACTTTTTTTAATTAAGTTTGAAGATTGCGCTCAAACCAAATGTCCTAGAACTAAATTTCTAAATGTAACTACTAGATTGTGATAAAATACACTATTGGGTGAAGTTTGGTTGACTTCTGCGCAGCGGTTTGGGAGTTAACATCAAAATTACATTTCTCAGCCATATCGCATAGATCTCACTGTGAAAAGGCTTTAATGACTTTTTTTAATTAAGTTTGAAGATTGCGCTCAAACCAAATGTCCTAAAACTAAATTTCCAAATGTAACTACTAGATTGTGATAAAATACACTATTGGGTGAAGTTTGGTTGACTTCTGCGCAGCGGTTTGGGAGTTAACATCAAAATTACATTTCTCAGCCATATCGCATAGATCTCACTGTGAAAAGGCTTAAATGGCTTTTTTGACCTAAGTTTGATGATTGCGCTCAAACCAAATGTCCTAGAACTAAATTTCCAAATGTAACTACTAGATTGTGATAAAATACACTATTGGGTGAAGTTTGGTTGACTTCTGCGCAGCGGTTTGGGAGTTAACATCAAAATTACATTTCTCGGCCATATCGCATAGATCTCACTGTGAAAAGGCTTAAATGACTTTTTTTAATTAAGTTTGAAGATTGCGCTCAAACCAAATGTCCTAAAACTAAATTTCCAAATGTAACTACTAGATTGTGATAAAATACACTATTGGGTGAAGTTTGGTTGACTTCTGCGCAACGGTTTGGGAGTTAACATCAAAATTACATTTCTCGGCCATATCGCATAGATCTCACTGTGAAAAGGCTTAAATGGCTTTTTTGACCTAAGTTTGAGGATTGCGCTCAAATCAAATGTCCTAGAACCAAATTTCCACATGTAACTACTAGATTGTGATACAATACACTAATGGGTGAAGTTTGGTTGACTTCTGCGCAGCGGTTTGGGAGTGAACATCAAAATTACATTTCTCGGCCATATCGCATAGATCTCACTGTGAAAAGGCTTAAATGACTTTTTTTAATTAAGTTTGAAGATTGCGCTCAAACCAAATGTCCTAGAACTAAATTTCCAAATGTAACTACTAGATTGTGATACAATACACTATTGGGTGAAGTTTGATTGACTTCTGCGCAGCGGTTTGGGAGTTAACATCAAAATTACATTTCTCGGCCATATCGCATAGATCTCACTGTGAAAAGGCTTAAATGACTTTTTTAATTAAGTTTGATGATTGCGTTCAAACAAAATGTCCTAGAACAAAATTTTCAAATGTAACTACTAGATTGTGATACAATACACTATTGGGTGAAGTTTGGTTGACTTCTGCGCAGCGGTTTGGGAGTTAATATCAAAAGTACATTTCTCGGCCATATCGCATAGATCTCACTGTGAAAAGGCTTAAATGACTTTTTTAATTAAGTTTGATGATTGCGCTCAAACAAAATGTCCTAGAACAAAATTTTTAAATGTAACTACTAGAATGTGATACAATACACTATTGGGTGAAGTTTGGTTGACTTCTGCGCAGCGGTTTGGGAGTTAACATCAAAATTACATTTCTCGGCCATATCGCATAGATCTCACTGTGAAAAGGCTTAAATGACTTTTTTAATTAAGTTTGATGATTGCGCTCAAACAAAATGTCCTAGAACAAAATTTTTAAATGTAACTACTAGATTGTGATACAATACACTATTGGGTGAAGTTTGGTTGACTTCTGCGCAGCGGTTTGGGAGTGAACATCAAAATTACATTTCTCGGCCATATCGCATAGATCTCACTGTGAAAACGCTTAAATGACTTTTTTTAATTAAGTTTGAAGATTGCGCTCAAATCAAATGTCCTAGAACTAAATTTCCAAATGTAACTACTAGATTGTGATAAAATACACTATTGGGTGAAGTTTGGTTGACTTCTGCGCAGCGGTTTGGGAGTTAACATCAAAATTACATTTCTCGGCCATATCGCATAGATCTCACTGTGAAAAGCCTTAAATGACTTTTTTTAATTAAGTTTGAAGATTGCGCTCAAACCAAATGTCCTAGAACTAAATTTCCAAATGTAACTACTAGATTGTGATACAATACACTATTGGGTGAAGTTTGGTTGACTTCTGCGCAGCGGTTTGGGAGTTAACATCAAAATTACATTTCTCGGCCATATCGCATAGATCTCACTGTGAAAAGGCTTAAATGACTTTTTTTAATTAAGTTTGAAGATTGCGCTCAAACCAAATGTCCTAGAACTATATTTCCAAATGTAACTACTAGATTGTGATAAAATACACTATTGGTTGAAGTTTGGTTGACTTCTGCGCAGCGGTTTGGGAGTTAACATCAAAATTACATTTCTCGGCCATATCGCATAGATCTCACTGTGAAAAGGCTTAAATGACTTTTTTTAATTAAGTTTGAAGTTTGCGCTCAAACCAAATGTCCTAGAACTAAATTTCCAAATGTAACTACTAGATTGTGATACAATACACTATTGGGTGAAGTTTGGTTGACTTCTGCGCAGCGGTTTGGGAGTTAACATCAAAATTACATTTCTCGGCCATATCGCATAGATCTCACTGTGAAAAGGCTTAAATGGCTTTTTTGACCTAAGTTTGAGGATTGCGCTCAAATCAAATGTCCTAGAACCAAATTTCCACATGTAACTACTAGATTGTGATAAAATACACTATTGGGTGAAGTTTGATTGACTTCTGCACAGCGGTTTTGGAGTGAACATCAAAATTACATTTCTCGGCCATATCGCATAGATCTCACTGTGAAAACGCTTAAATGACTTTTTTTAATTAAGTTTGAAGATTGCGCTCAAATCAAATGTCCTAGAACTAAATTTCCAAATGTAACTACTAGATTGTGATAAAATACACTATTGGGTGAAGTTTGGTTGACTTCTGCACAGCGGTTTGGGAGTTAACATCAAAATTACATTTCTCGGCCATATCGCATAGAGCTCACTGTGAAAAGGCTTAAATGGCTTTTTTGACCTAAGTTTGATGATTGCGCTCAAATCAAATGTCCTAGAACCAAATTTCCACAAGTAACTACTAGATTGTGATACAATACACTAATGGGTGAAGTTTGGTTGACTTCTGCGCAGCGGTTTGGGATTGAACATCAAAATTACATTTCTCGGCCATATCGCATAGATCTCACTGTGAAAAGGCTTAAATGACTTTTTTTAATTAAGTTTGAAGATTGCGCTCAAACCAAATGTCCTAAAACTAAATTTCCAAATGTAACTACTAGATTGTGATAAAATACACTATTGGGTGAAGTTTGGTTGACTTCTGCGCAGCGGTTTGGGAGTTAACATCAAAATTACATTTCTCGGCCATATCGCATAGATCTCACTGTGAAAAGGCTTAAATGTCTTTTTTGACCTAAGTTTGAGAATTGCGCTCAAATCAAATGTCCTAGAACCAAATTTCCACATGTAACTACTAGATTGTGATACAATACACTATTGGGTGAAGTTTGGTTGACTTCTGCGCAGCGGTTTGGGAGTTAACATCAAAATTACATTTCTCTGCCATATCGCATAGATCTCACTGTGAAAAGGCTTAAATGGCTTTTTTGACCTAAGTTTGAGGATTGCGCTCAAATCAAATGTCCTAGAACCAAATTTCCACATGTATCTAATAGATTGTGATACAATACACTATTGGCTGAAGTTTGGTTGACTTCTGCGCAGCGGTTTGGGAGTGAACATCAAAATTACATTTCTCGGCCAAATCGCATAGATCTCACTGTGAAAAGGCTTAAATGACTTTTTTTAATTAAGTTTGAAGATTGCGCTCAAACCAAATGTCCTAGAACTAAATTTCTAAATGTAACTACTAGATTGTGATAAAATACACTATTGGGTGAAGTTTGGTTGACTTCTGCGCAGCGGTTTGGGAGTTAACATCAAAATTACATTTCTCAGCCATATCGCATAGATCTCACTGTGAAAAGGCTTTAATGACTTTTTTTAATTAAGTTTGAAGATTGCGCTCAAACCAAATGTCCTAAAACTAAATTTCCAAATGTAACTACTAGATTGTGATAAAATACACTATTGGGTGAAGTTTGGTTGACTTCTGCGCAGCGGTTTGGGAGTTAACATCAAAATTACATTTCTCAGCCATATCGCATAGATCTCACTGTGAAAAGGCTTAAATGGCTTTTTTGACCTAAGTTTGATGATTGCGCTCAAACCAAATGTCCTAGAACTAAATTTCCAAATGTAACTACTAGATTGTGATAAAATACACTATTGGGTGAAGTTTGGTTGACTTCTGCGCAGCGGTTTGGGAGTTAACATCAAAATTACATTTCTCGGCCATATCGCATAGATCTCACTGTGAAAAGGCTTAAATGACTTTTTTTAATTAAGTTTGAAGATTGCGCTCAAACCAAATGTCCTAAAACTAAATTTCCAAATGTAACTACTAGATTGTGATACAATACACTATTGGGTGAAGTTTGGTTGACTTCTGCGCAACGGTTTGGGAGTTAACATCAAAATTACATTTCTCGGCCATATCGCATAGATCTCACTGTGAAAAGGCTTAAATGGCTTTTTTGACCTAAGTTTGAGGATTGCGCTCAAATCAAATGTCCTAGAACCAAATTTCCACATGTAACTACTAGATTGTGATACAATACACTAATGGGTGAAGTTTGGTTGACTTCTGCGCAGCGGTTTGGGAGTGAACATCAAAATTACATTTCTCGGCCATATCGCATAGATCTCACTGTGAAAAGGCTTAAATGACTTTTTTTAATTAAGTTTGAAGATTGCGCTCAAACCAAATGTCCTAGAACTAAATTTCCAAATGTAACTACTAGATTGTGATACAATACACTATTGGGTGAAGTTTGGTTGACTTCTGCGCAGCGGTTTGGGAGTTAACATCAAAATTACATTTCTCGGCCATATCGCATAGATCTCACTGTGAAAAGGCTTAAATGACTTTTTTAATTAAGTTTGATGATTGCGTTCAAACAAAATGTCCTAGAACAAAATTTTCAAATGTAACTACTAGATTGTGATACAATACACTATTGGGTGAAGTTTGGTTGACTTCTGCGCAGCGGTTTGGGAGTTAATATCAAAAGTACATTTCTCGGCCATATCGCATAGATCTCACTGTGAAAAGGCTTAAATGACTTTTTTAATTAAGTTTGATGATTGCGCTCAAACAAAATGTCCTAGAACAAAATTTTTAAATGTAACTACTAGAATGTGATACAATACACTATTGGGTGAAGTTTGGTTGACTTCTGCGCAGCGGTTTGGGAGTTAACATCAAAATTACATTTCTCGGCCATATCGCATAGATCTCACTGTGAAAAGGCTTAAATGACTTTTTTAATTAAGTTTGATGATTGCGCTCAAACAAAATGTCCTAGAACAAAATTTTTAAATGTAACTACTAGATTGTGATACAATACACTATTGGGTGGTTTGGTTGACTTCTGCGCAGCGGTTTGGGAGTGAACATCAAAATTACATTTCTCGGCCATATCGCATAGATCTCACTGTGAAAACGCTTAAATGACTTTTTTTAATTAATTTTGAAGATTGCGCTCAAATCAAATGTCCTAGAACTAAATTTCCAAATGTAACTACTAGATTGTGATAAAATACACTATTGGGTGAAGTTTGGTTGACTTCTGCGCAGCGGTTTGGGAGTTAACATCAAAATTACATTTCTCGGCCATATCGCATAGATCTCACTGTGAAAAGCCTTAAATGACTTTTTTTAATTAAGTTTGAAGATTGCGCTCAAACCAAATGTCCTAGAACTAAATTTCCAAATGTAACTACTAGATTGTGATACAATACACTATTGGGTGAAGTTTGGTTGACTTCTGCGCAGCGGTTTGGGAGTTAACATCAAAATTACATTTCTCGGCCATATCGCATAGATCTCACTGTGAAAAGGCTTAAATGACTTTTTTTAATTAAGTTTGAAGATTGCGCTCAAACCAAATGTCCTAGAACTATATTTCCAAATGTAACTACTAGATTGTGATAAAATACACTATTGGTTGAAGTTTGGTTGACTTCTGCGCAGCGGTTTGGGAGTTAACATCAAAATTACATTTCTCGGCCATATCGCATAGATCTCACTGTGAAAAGGCTTAAATGACTTTTTTTAATTAAGTTTGAAGTTTGCGCTCAAACCAAATGTCCTAGAACTAAATTTCCAAATGTAACTACTAGATTGTGATACAATACACTATTGGGTGAAGTTTGGTTGACTTCTGCGCAGCGGTTTGGGAGTTAACATCAAAATTACATTTCTCGGCCATATCGCATAGATCTCACTGTGAAAAGGCTTAAATGGCTTTTTTGACCTAAGTTTGAGGATTGCGCTCAAATCAAATGTCCTAGAACCAAATTTCCACATGTAACTACTAGATTGTGATAAAATACACTATTGGGTGAAGTTTGATTGACTTCTGCACAGCGGTTTTGGAGTGAACATCAAAATTACATTTCTCGGCCATATCGCATAGATCTCACTGTGAAAACGCTTAAATGACTTTTTTTAATTAAGTTTGAAGATTGCGCTCAAATCAAATGTCCTAGAACTAAATTTCCAAATGTAACTACTAGATTGTGATAAAATACACTATTGGGTGAAGTTTGGTTGACTTCTGCACAGCGGTTTGGGAGTTAACATCAAAATTACATTTCTCGGCCATATCGCATAGAGCTCACTGTGAAAAGGCTTAAATGGCTTTTTTGACCTAAGTTTGATGATTGCGCTCAAATCAAATGTCCTAGAACCAAATTTCCACAAGTAACTACTAGATTGTGATACAATACACTAATGGGTGAAGTTTGGTTGACTTCTGCGCAGCGGTTTGGGAGTGAACATCAAAATTACATTTCTCGGCCATATCGCATAGATCTCACTGTGAAAAGGCTTAAATGACTTTTTTTAATTAAGTTTGAAGATTGCGCTCAAACCAAATGTCCTAGAACTAAATTTCCAAATGTAACTACTAGATTGTGATACAATACACTATTGGGTGAAGTTTGGTTGACTTCTGCGCAGCGGTTTGGGAGTTAACATCAAAATTACATTTCTCGGCCATATCGCATAGATCTCACTGTGAAAAGGCTTAAATGACTTTTTTAATTAAGTTTGATGATTGCGTTCAAACAAAATGTCCTAGAACAAAATTTTCAAATGTAACTACTAGATTGTGATACAATACACTATTGGGTGAAGTTTGGTTGACTTCTGCGCAGCGGTTTGGGAGTTAACATCAAAATTACATTTCTCTGCAATATCGCATAGATCTCACTGTGAAAAGGCTTAAATGGCTTTTTTGACCTAAGTTTGAGGATTGCGCTCAAATCAAATGTCCTAGAACCAAATTTCCACATGTATCTAATAGATTGTGATACAATACACTATTGGCTGAAGTTTGGTTGACTTCTGCGCAGCGGTTTGGGAGTGAACATCAAAATTACATTTCTCGGCCAAATCGCATAGATCTCACTGTGAAAAGGCTTAAATGACTTTTTTTAATTAAGTTTGAAGATTGCGCTCAAACCAAATGTCCTAGAACTAAATTTCTAAATGTAACTACTAGATTGTGATAAAATACACTATTGGGTGAAGTTTGGTTGACTTCTGCGCAGCGATTTGGGAGTTAACATCAAAATTACATTTCTCAGCCATATCGCATAGATCTCACTGTGAAAAGGCTTTAATGACTTTTTTTAATTAAGTTTGAAGATTGCGCTCAAACCAAATGTCCTAAAACTAAATTTCCAAATGTAACTACTAGATTGTGATAAAATACACTATTGGGTGAAGTTTGGTTGACTTCTGCGCAGCGGTTTGGGAGTTAACATCAAAATTACATTTCTCAGCCATATCGCATAGATCTCACTGTGAAAAGGCTTAAATGGCTTTTTTGACCTAAGTTTGATGATTGCGCTCAAACCAAATGTCCTAGAACTAAATTTCCAAATGTAACTACTAGATTGTGATAAAATACACTATTGGGTGAAGTTTGGTTGACTTCTGCGCAGCGGTTTGGGAGTTAACATCAAAATTACATTTCTCGGCCATATCGCATAGATCTCACTGTGAAAAGGCTTAAATGACTTTTTTTAATTAAGTTTGAAGATTGCGCTCAAACCAAATGTCCTAAAACTAAATTTCCAAATGTAACTACTAGATTGTGATAAAATACACTATTGGGTGAAGTTTGGTTGACTTCTGCGCAACGGTTTGGGAGTTAACATCAAAATTACATTTCTCGGCCATATCGCATAGATCTCACTGTGAAAAGGCTTAAATGGCTTTTTTGACCTAAGTTTGAGGATTGCGCTCAAATCAAATGTCCTAGAACCAAATTTCCACATGTAACTACTAGATTGTGATACAATACACTATTGGGTGAAGTTTGGTTGACTTCTGCGCAGCGGTTTGGGAGTTAACATCAAAATTACATTTCTCGGCCATATCGCATAGATCTCACTGTGAAAAGGCTTAAATGACTTTTTTAATTAAGTTTGATGATTGCGTTCAAACAAAATGTCCTAGAACAAAATTTTCAAATGTAACTACTAGATTGTGATACAATACACTATTGGGTGAAGTTTCGTTGACTTCTGCGCAGCGGTTTGGGAGTTAATATCAAAAGTACATTTCTCGGCCATATCGCATAGATCTCACTGTGAAAAGGCTTAAATGACTTTTTTAATTAAGTTTGATGATTGCGCTCAAACAAAATGTCCTAGAACAAAATTTTTAAATGTAACTACTAGAATGTGATACAATACACTATTGGGTGAAGTTTGGTTGACTTCTGCGCAGCGGTTTGGGAGTTAACATCAAAATTACATTTCTCGGCCATATCGCATAGATCTCACTGTGAAAAGGCTTAAATGACTTTTTTAATTAAGTTTGATGATTGCGCTCAAACAAAATGTCCTAGAACAAAATTTTTAAATGTAACTACTAGATTGTGATACAATACACTATTGGGTGAAGTTTGGTTGACTTCTGCGCAGCGGTTTGGGAGTGAACATCAAAATTACATTTCTCGGCCATATCGCATAGATCTCACTGTGAAAACGCTTAAATGACTTTTTTTAATTAAGTTTGAAGATTGCGCTCAAATCAAATGTCCTAGAACTAAATTTCCAAATGTAACTACTAGATTGTGATAAAATACACTATTGGGTGAAGTTTGGTTGACTTCTGCGCAGCGGTTTGGGAGTTAACATCAAAATTACATTTCTCGGCCATATCGCATAGATCTCACTGTGAAAAGCCTTAAATGACTTTTTTTAATTAAGTTTGAAGATTGCGCTCAAACCAAATGTCCTAGAACTAAATTTCCAAATGTAACTACTAGATTGTGATACAATACACTATTGGGTGAAGTTTGGTTGACTTCTGCGCAGCGGTTTGGGAGTTAACATCAAAATTACATTTCTCGGCCATATCGCATAGATCTCACTGTGAAAAGGCTTAAATGACTTTTTTTAATTAAGTTTGAAGATTGCGCTCAAACCAAATGTCCTAGAACTATATTTCCAAATGTAACTACTAGATTGTGATAAAATACACTATTGGTTGAAGTTTGGTTGACTTCTGCGCAGCGGTTTGGGAGTTAACATCAAAATTACATTTCTCGGCCATATCGCATAGATCTCACTGTGAAAAGGCTTAAATGACTTTTTTTAATTAAGTTTGAAGTTTGCGCTCAAACCAAATGTCCTAGAACTAAATTTCCAAATGTAACTACTAGATTGTGATACAATACACTATTGGGTGAAGTTTGGTTGACTTCTGCGCAGCGGTTTGGGAGTTAACATCAAAATTACATTTCTCGGCCATATCGCATAGATCTCACTGTGAAAAGGCTTAAATGGCTTTTTTGACCTAAGTTTGAGGATTGCGCTCAAATCAAATGTCCTAGAACCAAATTTCCACATGTAACTACTAGATTGTGATAAAATACACTATTGGGTGAAGTTTGATTGACTTCTGCACAGCGGTTTTGGAGTGAACATCAAAATTACATTTCTCGGCCATATCGCATAGATCTCACTGTGAAAACGCTTAAATGACTTTTTTTAATTAAGTTTGAAGATTGCGCTCAAATCAAATGTCCTAGAACTAAATTTCCAAATGTAACTACTAGATTGTGATAAAATACACTATTGGGTGAAGTTTGGTTGACTTCTGCACAGCGGTTTGGGAGTTAACATCAAAATTACATTTCTCGGCCATATCGCATAGAGCTCACTGTGAAAAGGCTTAAATGGCTTTTTTGACCTAAGTTTGATGATTGCGCTCAAATCAAATGTCCTAGAACCAAATTTCCACAAGTAACTACTAGATTGTGATACAATACACTAATGGGTGAAGTTTGGTTGACTTCTGCGCAGCGGTTTGGGAGTGAACATCAAAATTACATTTCTCGGCCATATCGCATAGATCTCACTGTGAAAACGCTTAAATGACTTTTTTTAATTAAGTTTGAAGATTGCGCTCAAATCAAATGTCCTAGAACTAAATTTCCAAATGTAACTACTAGATTGTGATAAAATACACTATTGGGTGAAGTTTGGTTGACTTCTGCGCAGCGGTTTGGGAGTGAACATCAAAATTACATTTCTCGGCCATATCGCATAGATCTCACTGTGAAAAGGCTTAAATGACTTTTTTTAATTAAGTTTGAAGATTGCGCTCAAACCAAATGTCCTAAAACTAAATTTCCAAATGTAACTACTAGATTGTGATAAAATACACTATTGGGTGAAGTTTGGTTGACTTCTGCGCAGCGGTTTGGGAGTTAACATCAAAATTACATTTCTCGGCCATATCGCATAGATCTCACTGTGAAAAGGCTTAAATGTCTTTTTTGACCTAAGTTTGAGAATTGCGCTCAAATCAAATGTCCTAGAACCAAATTTCCACATGTAACTACTAGATTGTGATACAATACACTATTGGGTGAAGTTTGGTTGACTTCTGCGCAGCGGTTTGGGAGTTAACATCAAAATTACATTTCTCGGCCATATCGCATAGATCTCACTGTGAAAAGCCTTAAATGACTTTTTTTAATTAAGTTTGAAGATTGCGCTCAAACCAAATGTCCTAGAACTAAATTTCCAAATGTAACTACTAGATTGTGATACAATACACTATTGGGTGAAGTTTGGTTGACTTCTGCGCAGCGGTTTGGGAGTTAACATCAAAATTACATTTCTCGGCCATATCGCATAGATCTCACTGTGAAAAGGCTTAAATGACTTTTTTTAATTAAGTTTGAAGATTGCGCTCAAACCAAATGTCCTAGAACTATATTTCCAAATGTAACTACTAGATTGTGATAAAATACACTATTGGTTGAAGTTTGGTTGACTTCTGCGCAGCGGTTTGGGAGTTAACATCAAAATTACATTTCTCGGCCATATCGCATAGATCTCACTGTGAAAAGGCTTAAATGACTTTTTTTAATTAAGTTTGAAGATTGCGCTCAAACCAAATGTCCTAGAACTAAATTTCCAAATGTAACTACTAGATTGTGATACAATACACTATTGGGTGAAGTTTGGTTGACTTCTGCGCAGCGGTTTGGGAGTTAACATCAAAATTACATTTCTCGGCCATATCGCATAGATCTCACTGTGAAAAGGCTTAAATGACTTTTTTAATTAAGTTTGATGATTGCGTTCAAACAAAATGTCCTAGAACAAAATTTTCAAATGTAACTACTAGATTGTGATACAATACACTATTGGGTGAAGTTTGGTTGACTTCTGCGCAGCGGTTTGGGAGTTAATATCAAAAGTACATTTCTCGGCCATATCGCATAGATCTCACTGTGAAAAGGCTTAAATGACTTTTTTAATTAAGTTTGATGATTGCGCTCAAACAAAATGTCCTAGAACAAAATTTTTAAATGTAACTACTAGAATGTGATACAATACACTATTGGGTGAAGTTTGGTTGACTTCTGCGCAGCGGTTTGGGAGTTAACATCAAAATTACATTTCTCGGCCATATCGCATAGATCTCACTGTGAAAAGGCTTAAATGACTTTTTTAATTAAGTTTGATGATTGCGCTCAAACAAAATGTCCTAGAACAAAATTTTTAAATGTAACTACTAGATTGTGATACAATACACTATTGGGTGAAGTTTGGTTGACTTCTGCGCAGCGGTTTGGGAGTGAACATCAAAATTACATTTCTCGGCCATATCGCATAGATCTCACTGTGAAAACGCTTAAATGACTTTTTTTAATTAAGTTTGAAGATTGCGCTCAAATCAAATGTCCTAGAACTAAATTTCCAAATGTAACTACTAGATTGTGATAAAATACACTATTGGGTGAAGTTTGGTTGACTTCTGCGCAGCGGTTTGGGAGTTATCATCAAAATTACATTTCTCGGCCATATCGCATAGATCTCACTGTGAAAAGCCTTAAATGACTTTTTTTAATTAAGTTTGAAGATTGCGCTCAAACCAAATGTCCTAGAACTAAATTTCCAAATGTAACTACTAGATTGTGATACAATACACTATTGGGTGAAGTTTGGTTGACTTCTGCGCAGCGGTTTGGGAGTTAACATCAAAATTACATTTCTCGGCCATATCGCATAGATCTCACTGTGAAAAGGCTTAAATGACTTTTTTTAATTAAGTTTGAAGATTGCGCTCAAACCAAATGTCCTAGAACTATATTTCCAAATGTAACTACTAGATTGTGATAAAATACACTATTGGTTGAAGTTTGGTTGACTTCTGCGCAGCGGTTTGGGAGTTAACATCAAAATTACATTTCTCGGCCATATCGCATAGATCTCACTGTGAAAAGGCTTAAATGACTTTTTTTAATTAAGTTTGAAGTTTGCGCTCAAACCAAATGTCCTAGAACTAAATTTCCAAATGTAACTACTAGATTGTGATACAATACACTATTGGGTGAAGTTTGGTTGACTTCTGCGCAGCGGTTTGGGAGTTAACATCAAAATTACATTTCTCGGCCATATCGCATAGATCTCACTGTGAAAAGGCTTAAATGGCTTTTTTGACCTAAGTTTGAGGATTGCGCTCAAATCAAATGTCCTAGAACCAAATTTCCACATGTAACTACTAGATTGTGATAAAATACACTATTGGGTGAAGTTTGATTGACTTCTGCACAGCGGTTTTGGAGTGAACATCAAAATTACATTTCTCGGCCATATCGCATAGATCTCACTGTGAAAACGCTTAAATGACTTTTTTTAATTAAGTTTGAAGATTGCGCTCAAATCAAATGTCCTAGAACTAAATTTCCAAATGTAACTACTAGATTGTGATACAATACACTATTGGGTGAAGTTTGGTTGACTTCTGCACAGCGGTTTTGGAGTGAACATCAAAATTACATTTCTCGGCCATATCGCATAGATCTCACTGTGAAAAGGCTTAAATGACTTTTTTAATTAAGTTTGATGATTGCGCTCAAACAAAATGTCCTAGAACAAAATTTTTAAATGTAACTACTAGATTGTGATACAATACACTATTGGGTGAAGTTTGGTTGACTTCTGCGCAGCGGTTTGGGAGTTAACATCAAAATTACATTTCTCGGCCATATCGCATAGATCTCACTGTGAAAAGGCTTAAATGACTTTTTTAATTAAGTTTAATGATTGCGCTCAAACCAAATGTCCTAGAACGAAATTTTTAAATGTAACTACTAGAATGTGATACAATACACTATTGGGTGAAGTTTGGTTGACTTCTGCGCAGCGGTTTGGGGGTTAACATGAAATTTACATTTCTCGGCCATATCGCATAGATCTCACTGTGAAAAGGCTTAAATGACTTTTTTAATAAAGTTTGATGATTGCACTCAAAAAAAATGTCCTAGAACAAAATTTTCAAATGTAACTACTAGATTGTGATACAATACACTATTGGGTGAAGTTTGGTTGACTTCTGCGCAGCGGTTTGGGAGTTAACATCAAAATTACATTTCTCGGCCATATCGCATAGATCTCACTGTGAAAAGGCTTAAATGACTTTTTTATTAAGTTTAATGATTGCGCTCAAACCAAATGTCCTAGAACGAAATTTTTAAATGTAACTACTAGAATGTGATACAATACACTATTGGGTGAAGTTTGGTTGACTTCTGCGCAGCGGTTTGGGAGTTAACATGAAATTTACATTTCTCGGCCATATCGCATAGATCTCACTGTGAAAAGGCTTAAATGACTTTTTTAATAAAGTTTGATGATTGCGCTCAAACAAAATGTCCTAGAACAAAATTTTCAAATGTAACTACTAGATTGTGATACAATACACTATTGGGTGAAGTTTGGTTGACTTCTGCGCAGCGGTTTGGGAGTTAACATCAAAATTACATTTCTCGGCCATATCGCATAGATCTCACTGTGAAAAGGCTTAAATGACTTTTTTAATTAAGTTTGATGATTGCGCTCAAACCAAATGTCCTAAAACTAAATTTCCAAATGTAACTACTAGATTGTGATAAAATACACTATTGGGTGAAGTTTGGTTGACTTCTGCGCAGCGGTTTGGGAGTTAACATCAAAATTACATTTCTCAGCCATATCGCATAGATCTCACTGTGAAAAGGCTTAAATGGCTTTTTTGACCTAAGTTTGATGATTGCGCTCAAACCAAATGTCCTAGAACTAAATTTCCAAATGTAACTACTAGATTGTGATAAAATACACTATTGGGGGAAGTTTGGTTGACTTCTGCGCAGCGGTTTGGGAGTTAACATCAAAATTACATTTCTCGGCCATATCGCATAGATCTCACTGTGAAAAGGCTTAAATGACTTTTTTTAATTAAGTTTGAAGATTGCGCTCAAACCAAATGTCCTAAAACTAAATTTCCAAATGTAACTACTAGATTGTGATAAAATACACTATTGGGTGAAGTTTGGTTGACTTCTGCGCAGCGGTTTGGGAGTGAACATCAAAATTACATTTCTCGGCCATATCGCATAGATCTCACTGTGAAAACGCTTAAATGACTTTTTTTAATTAAGTTTGAAGATTGCGCTCAAATCAAATGTCCTAGAACTAAATTTCCAAATGTAACTACTAGATTGTGATAAAATACACTATTGGGTGAAGTTTGGTTGACTTCTGCGCAGCGGTTTGGGAGTTAACATCAAAATTACATTTCTCGGCCATATCGCATAGATCTCACTGTGAAAAGCCTTAAATGACTTTTTTTAATTAAGTTTGAAGATTGCGCTCAAACCAAATGTCCTAGAACTACATTTCCAAATGTAACTACTAGATTGTGATACAATACACTATTGGGTGAAGTTTGGTTGACTTCTGCGCAGCGGTTTGGGAGTTAACATCAAAATTACATTTCTCGGCCATATCGCATAGATCTCACTGTGAAAAGGCTTAAATGACTTTTTTTAATTAAGTTTGAAGATTGCGCTCAAACCAAATGTCCTAGAACTATATTTCCAAATGTAACTACTAGATTGTGATAAAATACACTATTGGTTGAAGTTTGGTTGACTTCTGCGCAGCGGTTTGGGAGTTAACATCAAAATTACATTTCTCGGCCATATCGCATAGATCTCACTGTGAAAAGGCTTAAATGACTTTTTTTAATTAAGTTTGAAGTTTGCGCTCAAACCAAATGTCCTAGAACTAAATTTCCAAATGTAACTACTAGATTGTGATACAATACACTATTGGGTGAAGTTTGGTTGACTTCTGCGCAGCGGTTTGGGAGTTAACATCAAAATTACATTTCTCGGCCATATCGCATAGATCTCACTGTGAAAAGGCTTAAATGGCTTTTTTGACCTAAGTTTGAGGATTGCGCTCAAATCAAATGTCCTAGAACCAAATTTCCACATGTAACTACTAGATTGTGATAAAATACACTATTGGGTGAAGTTTGATTGACTTCTGCACAGCGGTTTTGGAGTGAACATCAAAATTACATTTCTCGGCCATATCGCATAGATCTCACTGTGAAAACGCTTAAATGACTTTTTTTAATTAAGTTTGAAGATTGCGCTCAAATCAAATGTCCTAGAACTAAATTTCCAAATGTAACTACTAGATTGTGATACAATACACTATTGGGTGAAGTTTGGTTGACTTCTGCACAGCGGTTTTGGAGTGAACATCAAAATTACATTTCTCGGCCATATCGCATAGATCTCACTGTGAAAAGGCTTAAATGACTTTTTTAATTAAGTTTGATGATTGCGCTCAAACAAAATGTCCTAGAACAAAATTTTTAAATGTAACTACTAGATTGTGATACAATACACTATTGGGTGAAGTTTGGTTGACTTCTGCGCAGCGGTTTGGGAGTTAACATCAAAATTACATTTCTCGGCCATATCGCATAGATCTCACTGTGAAAAGGCTTAAATGACTTTTTTAATTAAGTTTAATGATTGCGCTCAAACCAAATGTCCTAGAACGAAATTTTTAAATGTAACTACTAGAATGTGATACAATACACTATTGGGTGAAGTTTGGTTGACTTCTGCGCAGCGGTTTGGGGGTTAACATGAAATTTACATTTCTCGGCCATATCGCATAGATCTCACTGTGAAAAGGCTTAAATGACTTTTTTAATAAAGTTTGATGATTGCACTCAAAAAAAATGTCCTAGAACAAAATTTTCAAATGTAACTACTAGATTGTGATACAATACACTATTGGGTGAAGTTTGGTTGACTTCTGCGCAGCGGTTTGGGAGTTAACATCAAAATTACATTTCTCGGCCATATCGCATAGATCTCACTGTGAAAAGGCTTAAATGACTTTTTTATTAAGTTTAATGATTGCGCTCAAACCAAATGTCCTAGAACGAAATTTTTAAATGTAACTACTAGAATGTGATACAATACACTATTGGGTGAAGTTTGGTTGACTTCTGCGCAGCGGTTTGGGAGTTAACATGAAATTTACATTTCTCGGCCATATCGCATAGATCTCACTGTGAAAAGGCTTAAATGACTTTTTTAATAAAGTTTGATGATTGCGCTCAAACAAAATGTCCTAGAACAAAATTTTCAAATGTAACTACTAGATTGTGATACAATACACTATTGGGTGAAGTTTGGTTGACTTCTGCGCAGCGGTTTGGGAGTTAACATCAAAATTACATTTCTCGGCCATATCGCATAGATCTCACTGTGAAAAGGCTTAAATGACTTTTTTAATTAAGTTTGATGATTGCGCTCAAACCAAATGTCCTAAAACTAAATTTCCAAATGTAACTACTAGATTGTGATAAAATACACTATTGGGTGAAGTTTGGTTGACTTCTGCGCAGCGGTTTGGGAGTTAACATCAAAATTACATTTCTCAGCCATATCGCATAGATCTCACTGTGAAAAGGCTTAAATGGCTTTTTTGACCTAAGTTTGATGATTGCGCTCAAACCAAATGTCCTAGAACTAAATTTCCAAATGTAACTACTAGATTGTGATAAAATACACTATTGGGGGAAGTTTGGTTGACTTCTGCGCAGCGGTTTGGGAGTTAACATCAAAATTACATTTCTCGGCCATATCGCATAGATCTCACTGTGAAAAGGCTTAAATGACTTTTTTTAATTAAGTTTGAAGATTGCGCTCAAACCAAATGTCCTAAAACTAAATTTCCAAATGTAACTACTAGATTGTGATAAAATACACTATTGGGTGAAGTTTGGTTGACTTCTGCGCAGCGGTTTGGGAGTGAAGATCAAAATTACATTTCTCGGCCATATCGCATAGATCTCACTGTGAAAACGCTTAAATGACTTTTTTTAATTAAGTTTGAAGATTGCGCTCAAATCAAATGTCCTAGAACTAAATTTCCAAATGTAACTACTAGATTGTGATAAAATACACTATTGGGTGAAGTTTGGTTGACTTCTGCGCAGCGGTTTGGGAGTTAACATCAAAATTACATTTCTCGGCCATATCGCGTAGATCTCACTGTGAAAAGCCTTAAATGACTTTTTTTAATTAAGTTTGAAGATTGCGCTCAAACCAAATGTCCTAGAACTACATTTCCAAATGTAACTACTAGATTGTGATACAATACACTATTGGGTGAAGTTTGGTTGACTTCTGCGCAGCGGTTTGGGAGTTAACATCAAAATTACATTTCTCGGCCATATCGCATAGATCTCACTGTGAAAAGGCTTAAATGACTTTTTTTAATTAAGTTTGAAGATTGCGCTCAAACCAAATGTCCTAGAACTATATTTCCAAATGTAACTACTAGATTGTGATAAAATACACTATTGGTTGAAGTTTGGTTGACTTCTGCGCAGCGGTTTGGGAGTTAACATCAAAATTACATTTCTCGGCCATATCGCATAGATCTCACTGTGAAAAGGCTTAAATGACTTTTTTTAATTAAGTTTGAAGTTTGCGCTCAAACCAAATGTCCTAGAACTAAATTTCCAAATGTAACTACTAGATTGTGATACAATACACTATTGGGTGAAGTTTGGTTGACTTCTGCGCAGCGGTTTGGGAGTTAACATCAAAATTACATTTCTCGGCCATATCGCATAGATCTCACTGTGAAAAGGCTTAAATGGCTTTTTTGACCTAAGTTTGAGGATTGCGCTCAAATCAAATGTCCTAGAACCAAATTTCCACATGTAACTACTAGATTGTGATAAAATACACTATTGGGTGAAGTTTGATTGACTTCTGCACAGCGGTTTTGGAGTGAACATCAAAATTACATTTCTCGGCCATATCGCATAGATCTCACTGTGAAAACGCTTAAATGACTTTTTTTAATTAAGTTTGAAGATTGCGCTCAAATCAAATGTCCTAGAACTAAATTTCCAAATGTAACTACTAGATTGTGATACAATACACTATTGGGTGAAGTTTGGTTGACTTCTGCACAGCGGTTTTGGAGTGAACATCAAAATTACATTTCTCGGCCATATCGCATAGATCTCACTGTGAAAAGGCTTAAATGACTTTTTTAATTAAGTTTGATGATTGCGCTCAAACAAAATGTCCTAGAACAAAATTTTTAAATGTAACTACTAGATTGTGATACAATACACTATTGGGTGAAGTTTGGTTGACTTCTGCGCAGCGGTTTGGGAGTTAACATCAAAATTACATTTCTCGGCCATATCGCATAGATCTCACTGTGAAAAGGCTTAAATGACTTTTTTAATTAAGTTTAATGATTGCGCTCAAACCAAATGTCCTAGAACGAAATTTTTAAATGTAACTACTAGAATGTGATACAATACACTATTGGGTGAAGTTTGGTTGACTTCTGCGCAGCGGTTTGGGGGTTAACATGAAATTTACATTTCTCGGCCATATCGCATAGATCTCACTGTGAAAAGGCTTAAATGACTTTTTTAATAAAGTTTGATGATTGCACTCAAAAAAAATGTCCTAGAACAAAATTTTCAAATGTAACTACTAGATTGTGATACAATACACTATTGGGTGAAGTTTGGTTGACTTCTGCGCAGCGGTTTGGGAGTTAACATCAAAATTACATTTCTCGGCCATATCGCATAGATCTCACTGTGAAAAGGCTTAAATGACTTTTTTATTAAGTTTAATGATTGCGCTCAAACCAAATGTCCTAGAACGAAATTTTTAAATGTAACTACTAGAATGTGATACAATACACTATTGGGTGAAGTTTGGTTGACTTCTGCGCAGCGGTTTGGGAGTTAACATGAAATTTACATTTCTCGGCCATATCGCATAGATCTCACTGTGAAAAGGCTTAAATGACTTTTTTAATAAAGTTTGATGATTGCGCTCAAACAAAATGTCCTAGAACAAAATTTTCAAATGTAACTACTAGATTGTGATACAATACACTATTGGGTGAAGTTTGGTTGACTTCTGCGCAGCGGTTTGGGAGTTAACATCAAAATTACATTTCTCGGCCATATCGCATAGATCTCACTGTGAAAAGGCTTAAATGACTTTTTTAATTAAGTTTGATGATTGCGCTCAAACCAAATGTCCTAAAACTAAATTTCCAAATGTAACTACTAGATTGTGATAAAATACACTATTGGGTGAAGTTTGGTTGACTTCTGCGCAGCGGTTTGGGAGTTAACATCAAAATTACATTTCTCAGCCATATCGCATAGATCTCACTGTGAAAAGGCTTAAATGGCTTTTTTGACCTAAGTTTGATGATTGCGCTCAAACCAAATGTCCTAGAACTAAATTTCCAAATGTAACTACTAGATTGTGATAAAATACACTATTGGGGGAAGTTTGGTTGACTTCTGCGCAGCGGTTTGGGAGTTAACATCAAAATTACATTTCTCGGCCATATCGCATAGATCTCACTGTGAAAAGGCTTAAATGACTTTTTTTAATTAAGTTTGAAGATTGCGCTCAAACCAAATGTCCTAAAACTAAATTTCCAAATGTAACTACTAGATTGTGATAAAATACACTATTGGGTGAAGTTTGGTTGACTTCTGCGCAACGGTTTGGGAGTTAACATCAAAATTACATTTCTCGGCCATATCGCATAGATCTCACTGTGAAAAGGCTTAAATGGCTTTTTTGACCTAAGTTTGAGGATTGCGCTCAAATCAAATGTCCTAGAACAAAATTTCCACATGTAACTACTAGATTGTGATACAATACACTAATGGGTGAAGTTTGGTTGACTTCTGCGCAGCGGTTTGGGAGTGAACATCAAAATTACATTTCTCGGCCATATCGCATAGATCTCACTGTGAAAAGGCTTAAATGACTTTTTTTAATTAAGTTTGAAGATTGCGCTCAAACCAAATGTCCTAGAACTAAATTTCCAAATGTAACTACTAGATTGTGATACAATACACTATTGGGTGAAGTTTGGTTGACTTCTGCGCAGCGGTTTGGGAGTTAATATCAAAAGTACATTTCTCGGCCATATCGCATAGATCTCACTGTGAAAAGGCTTAAATGACTTTTTTAATTAAGTTTGATGATTGCGCTCAAACAAAATGTCCTAGAACAAAATTTTTAAATGTAACTACTAGAATGTGATACAATACACTATTGGGTGAAGTTTGGTTGACTTCTGCGCAGCAGTTTGGGAGTTAACATCAAAATTACATTTCTCGGCCATATCGCATAGATCTCACTGTGAAAAGGCTTAAATGACTTTTTTAATTAAGTTTGATGATTGCGCTCAAACAAAATGTCCTAGAACAAAATTTTTAAATGTAACTACTAGATTGTGATACAATACACTATTGGGTGAAGTTTGGTTGACTTCTGCGCAGCGGTTTGGGAGTGAACATCAAAATTACATTTCTCGGCCATATCGCATAGATCTCACTGTGAAAACGCTTAAATGACTTTTTTTAATTAAGTTTGAAGATTGCGCTCAAATCAAATGTCCTAGAACTATATTTCCAAATGTAACTACTAGATTGTGATAAAATACACTATTGGGTGAAGTTTGATTGACTTCTGCACAGCGGTTTTGGAGTGAACATCAAAATTACATTTCTCGGCCATATCGCATAGATCTCACTGTGAAAACGCTTAAATGACTTTTTTTAATTAAGTTTGAAGATTGCGCTCAAATCAAATGTCCTAGAACTAAATTTCCAAATGTAACTACTAGATTGTGATAAAATACACTATTGGGTGAAGTTTGGTTGACTTCTGCACAGCGGTTTTGGAGTGAACATCAAAATTACATTTCTCGGCCATATCGCATAGATCTCACTGTGAAAAGGCTTAAATGACTTTTTTAATTAAGTTTGATGATTGCGCTCAAACAAAATGTCCTAGAACAAAATTTTTAAATGTAACTACTAGATTGTGATACAATACACTATTGGGTGAAGTTTGGTTGACTTCTGCGCAGCGGTTTGGGAGTTAACATCAAAATTACATTTCTCGGCCATATCGCATAGATCTCACTGTGAAAAGGCTTAAATGACTTTTTTTAATTAAGTTTGAAGTTTGCGCTCAAACCAAATGTCCTAGAACTAAATTTCCAAATGTAACTACTAGATTGTGATACAATACACTATTGGGTGAAGTTTGGTTGACTTCTGCGCAGCGGTTTGGGAGTTAACATCAAAATTACATTTCTCGGCCATATCGCATAGATCTCACTGTGAAAAGGCTTAAATGACTTTTTTTAATTAAGTTTGAAGATTGCGCTCAAACCAAATGTCCTAGAACTAAATTTCCAAATGTAACTACTAGATTGTGATACAATACACTATTGGGTGAAGTTTGGTTGACTTCTGCGCAGCGGTTTGGGAGTTAACATCAAAATTACATTTCTCGGCCATATCGCATAGATCTCACTGTGAAAAGGCTTAAATGACTTTTTTTAATTAAGTTTGAAGATTGCGCTCAAACCAAATGTCCTAGAACTATATTTCCAAATGTAACTACTAGATTGTGATAAAATACACTATTGGTTGAAGTTTGGTTGACTTCTGCGCAGCGGTTTGGGAGTTAACATCAAAATTACATTTCTCGGCCATATCGCATAGATCTCACTGTGAAAAGGCTTAAATGACTTTTTTTAATTAAGTTTGAAGTTTGCGCTCAAACCAAATGTCCTAGAACTAAATTTCCAAATGTAACTACTAGATTGTGATACAATACACTATTGGGTGAAGTTTGGTTGACTTCTGCGCAGCGGTTTGGGAGTTAACATCAAAATTAAATTTCTCGGCCATATCGCATAGATCTCACTGTGAAAAGGCTTAAATGGCTTTTTTGACCTAAGTTTGAGGATTGCGCTCAAATCAAATGTCCTAGAACCAAATTTCCACATGTAACTACTAGATTGTGATAAAATACACTATTGGGTGAAGTTTGATTGACTTCTGCACAGCGGTTTTGGAGTGAACATCAAAATTACATTTCTCGGCCATATCGCATAGATCTCACTGTGAAAACGCTTAAATGACTTTTTTTAATTAAGTTTGAAGATTGCGCTCAAATCAAATGTCCTAGAACTAAATTTCCAAATGTAACTACTAGATTGTGATACAATACACTATTGGGTGAAGTTTGGTTGACTTCTGCACAGCGGTTTTGGAGTGAACATCAAAATTACATTTCTCGGCCATATCGCATAGATCTCACTGTGAAAAGGCTTAAATGACTTTTTTAATTAAGTTTGATGATTGCGCTCAAACAAAATGTCCTAGAACAAAATGTTTAAATGTAACTACTAGATTGTGATACAATACACTATTGGGTGAAGTTTGGTTGACTTCTGCGCAGCGGTTTGGGAGTTAACATCAAAATTACATTTCTCGGCCATATCGCATAGATCTCACTGTGAAAAGGCTTAAATGACTTTTTTTAATTAAGTTTGAAGATTGCGCTCAAACCAAATGTCCTAGAACTAAATTTCCAAATGTAACTACTAGAATGTGATACAATACACTATTGGGTGAAGTTTGGTTGACTTCTGCGCAGCGGTTTGGGGGTTAACATGAAATTTACATTTCTCGGCCATATCGCATAGATCTCACTGTGAAAAGGCTTAAATGACTTTTTTAATAAAGTTTGATGATTGCACTCAAAAAAAATGTCCTAGAACAAAATTTTCAAATGTAACTACTAGATTGTGATACAATACACTATTGGGTGAAGTTTGGTTGACTTCTGCGCAGCGGTTTGGGAGTTAACATCAAAATTACATTTCTCGGCCATATCGCATAGATCTCACTGTGAAAAGGCTTAAATGACTTTTTTATTAAGTTTAATGATTGCGCTCAAACCAAATGTCCTAGAACGAAATTTTTAAATGTAACTACTAGAATGTGATACAATACACTATTGGGTGAAGTTTGGTTGACTTCTGCGCAGCGGTTTGGGAGTTAACATGAAATTTACATTTCTCGGCCATATCGCATAGATCTCACTGTGAAAAGGCTTAAATGACTTTTTTAATAAAGTTTGATGATTGCGCTCAAACAAAATGTCCTAGAACAAAATTTTCAAATGTAACTACTAGATTGTGATACAATACACTATTGGGTGAAGTTTGGTTGACTTCTGCGCAGCGGTTTGGGAGTTAACATCAAAATTACATTTCTCGGCCATATCGCATAGATCTCACTGTGAAAAGGCTTAAATGACTTTTTTAATTAAGTTTGATGATTGCGCTCAAACCAAATGTCCTAAAACTAAATTTCCAAATGTAACTACTAGATTGTGATAAAATACACTATTGGGTGAAGTTTGGTTGACTTCTGCGCAGCGGTTTGGGAGTTAACATCAAAATTACATTTCTCAGCCATATCGCATAGATCTCACTGTGAAAAGGCTTAAATGGCTTTTTTGACCTAAGTTTGATGATTGCGCTCAAACCAAATGTCCTAGAACTAAATTTCCAAATGTAACTACTAGATTGTGATAAAATACACTATTGGGGGAAGTTTGGTTGACTTCTGCGCAGCGGTTTGGGAGTTAACATCAAAATTACATTTCTCGGCCATATCGCATAGATCTCACTGTGAAAAGGCTTAAATGACTTTTTTTAATTAAGTTTGAAGATTGCGCTCAAACCAAATGTCCTAAAACTAAATTTCCAAATGTAACTACTAGATTGTGATAAAATACACTATTGGGTGAAGTTTGGTTGACTTCTGCGCAACGGTTTGGGAGTTAACATCAAAATTACATTTCTCGGCCATATCGCATAGATCTCACTGTGAAAAGGCTTAAATGACTTTTTTTAATTAAGTTTGAAGATTGCGCTCAAACCAAATGTCCTAGAACTAAATTTCCAAATGTAACTACTAGATTGTGATACAATACACTATTGGGTGAAGTTTGGTTGACTTCTGCGCAGCGGTTTGGGAGTTAATATCAAAAGTACATTTCTCGGCCATATCGCATAGATCTCACTGTGAAAAGGCTTAAATGACTTTTTTAATTAAGTTTGATGATTGCGCTCAAACAAAATGTCCTAGAACAAAATTTTTAAATGTAACTACTAGAATGTGATACAATACACTATTGGGTGAAGTTTGGTTGACTTCTGCGCAGCAGTTTGGGAGTTAACATCAAAATTACATTTCTCGGCCATATCGCATAGATCTCACTGTGAAAAGGCTTAAATGACTTTTTTAATTAAGTTTGATGATTGCGCTCAAACAAAATGTCCTAGAACAAAATTTTTAAATGTAACTACTAGATTGTGATACAATACACTATTGGGTGAAGTTTGGTTGACTTCTGCGCAGCGGTTTGGGAGTGAACATCAAAATTACATTTCTCGGCCATATCGCATAGATCTCACTGTGAAAACGCTTAAATGACTTTTTTTAATTAAGTTTGAAGATTGCGCTCAAATCAAATGTCCTAGAACTAAATTTCCAAATGTAACTACTAGATTGTGATAAAATACACTATTGGGTGAAGTTTGGTTGACTTCTGCGCAGCGGTTTGGGAGTTAACATCAAAATTACATTTCTCGGCCATATCGCATAGATCTCACTGTGAAAAGCCTTAAATGACTTTTTTTAATTAAGTTTGAAGATTGCGCTCAAACCAAATGTCCTAGAACTAAATTTCCAAATGTAACTACTAGATTGTGATACAATACACTATTGGGTGAAGTTTGGTTGACTTCTGCGCAGCGGTTTGGGAGTTAACATCAAAATTACATTTCTCGGCCATATCGCATAGATCTCACTGTGAAAAGGCTTAAATGACTTTTTTTAATTAAGTTTGAAGATTGCGCTCAAACCAAATGTCCTAGAACTATATTTCCAAATGTAACTACTAGATTGTGATAAAATACACTATTGGGTGAAGTTTGGTTGACTTCTGCGCAGCGGTTTGGGAGTTAACATCAAAATTACATTTCTCGGCCATATCGCATAGATCTCACTGTGAAAAGGCTTAAATGACTTTTTTTAATTAAGTTTGAAGATTGCGCTCAAATCAAATGTCCTAGAACTAAATTTCCAAATGTAACTACTAGATTGTGATACAATACACTATTGGGTGAAGTTTGGTTGACTTCTGCGCAGCGGTTTGGGAGTTAACATCAAATTTACATTTCTCGGCCATATCGCATAGATCTCACTGTGAAAAGGCTTAAATGGCTTTTTTGACCTAAGTTTGAGGATTGCGCTCAAATCAAATGTCCTAGAACCAAATTTCCACATGTAACTACTAGATTGTGATAAAATACACTATTGGGTGAAGTTTGATTGACTTCTGCACAGCGGTTTTGGAGTGAACATCAAAATTACATTTCTCGGCCATATCGCATAGATCTCACTGTGAAAACGCTTAAATGACTTTTTTTAATTAAGTTTGAAGATTGCGCTCAAATCAAATGTCCTAGAACTAAATTTCCAAATGTAACTACTAGATTGTGATAAAATACACTATTGGGTGAAGTTTGGTTGACTTCTGCACAGCGGTTTTGGAGTGAACATCAAAATTACATTTCTCGGCCATATCGCATAGATCTCACTGTGAAAAGGCTTAAATGACTTTTTTAATTAAGTTTGATGATTGCGCTCAAACAAAATGTCCTAGAACAAAATTTTTAAATGTAACTACTAGATTGTGATACAATACACTATTGGGTGAAGTTTGGTTGACTTCTGCGCAGCGGTTTGGGAGTGAACATCAAAATTACATTTCTCGGCCATATCGCATAGATCTCACTGTGAAAAGCCTTAAATGACTTTTTTTAATTAAGTTTGAAGATTGCGCTCAAACCAAATGTCCTAGAACTAAATTTCCAAATGTAACTACTAGATTGTGATACAATACACTATTGGGTGAAGTTTGGTTGACTTCTGCGCAGCGGTTTGGGAGTTAACATCAAAATTACATTTCTCGGCCATATCGCATAGATCTCACTGTGAAAAGGCTTAAATGACTTTTTTTAATTAAGTTTGAAGATTGCGCTCAAACCAAATGTCCTAGAACTATATTTCCAAATGTAACTACTAGATTGTGATAAAATACACTATTGGGTGAAGTTTGGTTGACTTCTGCGCAGCGGTTTGGGAGTTAACATCAAAATTACATTTCTCGGCCATATCGCATAGATCTCACTGTGAAAAGGCTTAAATGACTTTTTTTAATTAAGTTTGAAGATTGCGCTCAAATCAAATGTCCTAGAACTAAATTTCCAAATGTAACTACTAGATTGTGATACAATACACTATTGGGTGAAGTTTGGTTGACTTCTGCGCAGCGGTTTGGGAGTTAACATCAAAATTACATTTCTCGGCCATATCGCATAGATCTCACTGTGAAAAGGCTTAAATGGCTTTTTTGACCTAAGTTTGAGGATTGCGCTCAAATCAAATGTCCTAGAACCAAATTTCCACATGTAACTACTAGATTGTGATAAAATACACTATTGGGTGAAGTTTGATTGACTTCTGCACAGCGGTTTTGGAGTGAACATCAAAATTACATTTCTCGGCCATATCGCATAGATCTCACTGTGAAAACGCTTAAATGACTTTTTTTAATTAAGTTTGAAGATTGCGCTCAAATCAAATGTCCTAGAACTAAATTTCCAAATGTAACTACTAGATTGTGATAAAATACACTATTGGGTGAAGTTTGGTTGACTTCTGCACAGCGGTTTTGGAGTGAACATCAAAATTACATTTCTCGGCCATATCGCATAGATCTCACTGTGAAAAGGCTTAAATGACTTTTTTAATTAAGTTTGATGATTGCGCTCAAACAAAATGTCCTAGAACAAAATTTTTAAATGTAACTACTAGATTGTGATACAATACACTATTGGGTGAAGTTTGGTTGACTTCTGCGCAGCGGTTTGGGAGTGAACATCAAAATTACATTTCTCGGCCATATCGCATAGATCTCACTGTGAAAACGCTTAAATGACTTTTTTTAATTAAGTTTGAAGATTGCGCTCAAATCAAATGTCCTAGAACTAAATTTCCAAATGTAACTACTAGATTGTGATAAAATACACTATTGGGTGAAGTTTGGTTGACTTCTGCACAGCGGTTTTGGAGTGAACATCAAAATTACATTTCTCGGCCATATCGCATAGATCTCACTGTGAAAAGGCTTAAATGACTTTTTTAATTAAGTTTGATGATTGCGCTCAAACAAAATGTCCTAGAACAAAATTTTTAAATGTAACTACTAGATTGTGATACAATACACTATTGGGTGAAGTTTGGTTGACTTCTGCGCAGCGGTTTGGGAGTGAACATCAAAATTACATTTCTCGGCCATATCGCATAGATCTCACTGTGAAAACGCTTAAATGACTTTTTTTAATTAAGTTTGAAGATTGCGCTCAAATCAAATGTCCTAGAACTAAATTTCCAAATGTAACTACTAGATTGTGATAAAATACACTATTGGGTGAAGTTTGGTTGACTTCTGCGCAGCGGTTTGGGAGTGAACATCAAAATTACATTTCTCGGCCATATCGCATAGATCTCACTGTGAAAACGCTTAAATGACTTTTTTTAATTAAGTTTGAAGATTGCGCTCAAATCAAATGTCCTAGAACTAAATTTCCAAATGTAACTACTAGATTGTGATAAAATACACTATTGGGTGAAGTTTGGTTGACTTCTGCGCAGCGGTTTGGGAGTTAACATCAAAATTACATTTCTCGGCCATATCGCATAGATCTCACTGTGAAAAGCCTTAAATGACTTTTTTTAATTAAGTTTGAAGATTGCGCTCAAACCAAATGTCCTAGAACTAAATTTCCAAATGTAACTACTAGATTGTGATACAATACACTATTGGGTGAAGTTTGGTTGACTTCTGCGCAGCGGTTTGGGAGTTAACATCAAAATTACATTTCTCGGCCATATCGCATAGATCTCACTGTGAAAAGGCTTAAATGACTTTTTTTAATTAAGTTTGAAGATTGCGCTCAAACCAAATGTCCTAGAACTATATTTCCAAATGTAACTACTAGATTGTGATAAAATACACTATTGGTTGAAGTTTGGTTGACTTCTGCGCAGCGGTTTGGGAGTTAACATCAAAATTACATTTCTCGGCCATATCGCATAGATCTCACTGTGAAAAGGCTTAAATGACTTTTTTTAATTAAGTTTGAAGTTTGCGCTCAAACCAAATGTCCTAGAACTAAATTTCCAAATGTAACTACTAGATTGTGATACAATACACTATTGGGTGAAGTTTGGTTGACTTCTGCGCAGCGGTTTGGGAGTTAACATCAAAATTAAATTTCTCGGCCATATCGCATAGATCTCACTGTGAAAAGGCTTAAATGGCTTTTTTGACCTAAGTTTGAGGATTGCGCTCAAATCAAATGTCCTAGAACCAAATTTCCACATGTAACTACTAGATTGTGATAAAATACACTATTGGGTGAAGTTTGATTGACTTCTGCACAGCGGTTTTGGAGTGAACATCAAAATTACATTTCTCGGCCATATCGCATAGATCTCACTGTGAAAACGCTTAAATGACTTTTTTTAATTAAGTTTGAAGATTGCGCTCAAATCAAATGTCCTAGAACTAAATTTCCAAATGTAACTACTAGATTGTGATACAATACACTATTGGGTGAAGTTTGGTTGACTTCTGCACAGCGGTTTTGGAGTGAACATCAAAATTACATTTCTCGGCCATATCGCATAGATCTCACTGTGAAAAGGCTTAAATGACTTTTTTAATTAAGTTTGATGATTGCGCTCAAACAAAATGTCCTAGAACAAAATTTTTAAATGTAACTACTAGATTGTGATACAATACACTATTGGGTGAAGTTTGGTTGACTTCTGCGCAGCGGTTTGGGAGTTAACATCAAAATTACATTTCTCGGCCATATCGCATAGATCTCACTGTGAAAAGGCTTAAATGACTTTTTTAATTAAGTTTAATGATTGCGCTCAAACCAAATGTCCTAGAACGAAATTTTTAAATGTAACTACTAGAATGTGATACAATACACTATTGGGTGAAGTTTGGTTGACTTCTGCGCAGCGGTTTGGGGGTTAACATGAAATTTACATTTCTCGGCCATATCGCATAGATCTCACTGTGAAAAGGCTTAAATGACTTTTTTAATAAAGTTTGATGATTGCACTCAAAAAAAATGTCCTAGAACAAAATTTTCAAATGTAACTACTAGATTGTGATACAATACACTATTGGGTGAAGTTTGGTTGACTTCTGCGCAGCGGTTTGGGAGTGAACATCAAAATTACATTTCTCGGCCATATCGCATAGATCTCACTGTGAAAACGCTTAAATGACTTTTTTTAATTAAGTTTGAAGATTGCGCTCAAATCAAATGTCCTAGAACTAAATTTCCAAATGTAACTACTAGATTGTGATAAAATACACTATTGGGTGAAGTTTGGTTGACTTCTGCGCAGCGGTTTGGGAGTGAACATCAAAATTACATTTCTCGGCCATATCGCATAGATCTCACTGTGAAAACGCTTAAATGACTTTTTTTAATTAAGTTTGAAGATTGCGCTCAAATCAAATGTCCTAGAACTAAATTTCCAAATGTAACTACTAGATTGTGATAAAATACACTATTGGGTGAAGTTTGGTTGACTTCTGCGCAGCGGTTTGGGAGTTAACATCAAAATTACATTTCTCGGCCATATCGCATAGATCTCACTGTGAAAAGCCTTAAATGACTTTTTTTAATTAAGTTTGAAGATTGCGCTCAAACCAAATGTCCTAGAACTAAATTTCCAAATGTAACTACTAGATTGTGATACAATACACTATTGGGTGAAGTTTGGTTGACTTCTGCGCAGCGGTTTGGGAGTTAACATCAAAATTACATTTCTCGGCCATATCGCATAGATCTCACTGTGAAAAGGCTTAAATGACTTTTTTTAATTAAGTTTGAAGATTGCGCTCAAACCAAATGTCCTAGAACTATATTTCCAAATGTAACTACTAGATTGTGATAAAATACACTATTGGTTGAAGTTTGGTTGACTTCTGCGCAGCGGTTTGGGAGTTAACATCAAAATTACATTTCTCGGCCATATCGCATAGATCTCACTGTGAAAAGGCTTAAATGACTTTTTTTAATTAAGTTTGAAGTTTGCGCTCAAACCAAATGTCCTAGAACTAAATTTCCAAATGTAACTACTAGATTGTGATACAATACACTATTGGGTGAAGTTTGGTTGACTTCTGCGCAGCGGTTTGGGAGTTAACATCAAAATTAAATTTCTCGGCCATATCGCATAGATCTCACTGTGAAAAGGCTTAAATGGCTTTTTTGACCTAAGTTTGAGGATTGCGCTCAAATCAAATGTCCTAGAACCAAATTTCCACATGTAACTACTAGATTGTGATAAAATACACTATTGGGTGAAGTTTGATTGACTTCTGCACAGCGGTTTTGGAGTGAACATCAAAATTACATTTCTCGGCCATATCGCATAGATCTCACTGTGAAAACGCTTAAATGACTTTTTTTAATTAAGTTTGAAGATTGCGCTCAAATCAAATGTCCTAGAACGAAATTTTTAAATGTAACTACTAGAATGTGATACAATACACTATTGGGTGAAGTTTGGTTGACTTCTGCGCAGCGGTTTGGGGGTTAACATGAAATTTACATTTCTCGGCCATATCGCATAGATCTCACTGTGAAAAGGCTTAAATGACTTTTTTAATAAAGTTTGATGATTGCACTCAAAAAAAATGTCCTAGAACAAAATTTTCAAATGTAACTACTAGATTGTGATACAATACACTATTGGGTGAAGTTTGGTTGACTTCTGCGCAGCGGTTTGGGAGTTAACATCAAAATTTCATTTCTCGGCCATATCGCATAGATCTCACTGTGAAAAGGCTTAAATGACTTTTTTATTAAGTTTAATGATTGCGCTCAAACCAAATGTCCTAGAACGAAATTTTTAAATGTAACTACTAGAATGTGATACAATACACTATTGGGTGAAGTTTGGTTGACTTCTGCGCAGCGGTTTGGGAGTTAACATGAAATTTACATTTCTCGGCCATATCGCATAGATCTCACTGTGAAAAGGCTTAAATGACTTTTTTAATAAAGTTTGATGATTGCGCTCAAACAAAATGTCCTAAGAACAAAATTTTCAAATGTAACTACTAGATTGTGATACAATACACTATTGGGTGAAGTTTGGTTGACTTCTGCGCAGCGGTTTGGGAGTTAACATCAAAATTACATTTCTCGGCCATATCGCATAGATCTCACTGTGAAAAGGCTTAAATGACTTTTTTAATTAAGTTTGATGATTGCGCTCAAACCAAATGTCCTAAAACTAAATTTCCAAATGTAACTACTAGATTGTGATAAAATACACTATTGGGTGAAGTTTGGTTGACTTCTGCGCAGCGGTTTGGGAGTTAACATCAAAATTACATTTCTCAGCCATATCGCATAGATCTCACTGTGAAAAGGCTTAAATGGCTTTTTTGACCTAAGTTTGATGATTGCGCTCAAACCAAATGTCCTAGAACTAAATTTCCAAATGTAACTACTAGATTGTGATAAAATACACTATTGGGGGAAGTTTGGTTGACTTCTGCGCAGCGGTTTGGGAGTTAACATCAAAATTACATTTCTCGGCCATATCGCATAGATATCACTGTGAAAAGGCTTAAATGACTTTTTTTAATTAAGTTTGAAGATTGCGCTCAAACCAAATGTCCTAAAACTAAATTTCCAAATGTAACTACTAGATTGTGATAAAATACACTATTGGGTGAAGTTTGGTTGACTTCTGCGCAACGGTTTGGGAGTTAACATCAAAATTACATTTCTCGGCCATATCGCATAGATCTCACTGTGAAAAGGCTTAAATGGCTTTTTTGACCTAAGTTTGAGGATTGCGCTCAAATCAAATGTCCTAGAACAAAATTTCCACATGTAACTACTAGATTGTGATACAATACACTAATGGGTGAAGTTTGGTTGACTTCTGCGCAGCGGTTTGGGAGTGAACATCAAAATTACATTTCTCGGCCATATCGCATAGATCTCACTGTGAAAAGGCTTAAATGACTTTTTTTAATTAAGTTTGAAGATTGCGCTCAAACCAAATGTCCTAGAACTAAATTTCCAAATGTAACTACTAGATTGTGATACAATACACTATTGGGTGAAGTTTGGTTGACTTCTGCGCAGCGGTTTGGGAGTTAATATCAAAAGTACATTTCTCGGCCATATCGCATAGATCTCACTGTGAAAAGGCTTAAATGACTTTTTTAATTAAGTTTGATGATTGCGCTCAAACAAAATGTCCTAGAACAAAATTTTTAAATGTAACTACTAGAATGTGATACAATACACTATTGGGTGAAGTTTGGTTGACTTCTGCGCAGCAGTTTGGGAGTTAACATCAAAATTACATTTCTCGGCCATATCGCATAGATCTCACTGTGAAAAGGCTTAAATGACTTTTTTAATTAAGTTTGATGATTGCGCTCAAACAAAATGTCCTAGAACAAAATTTTTAAATGTAACTACTAGATTGTGATACAATACACTATTGGGTGAAGTTTGGTTGACTTCTGCGCAGCGGTTTGGGAGTGAACATCAAAATTACATTTCTCGGCCATATCGCATAGATCTCACTGTGAAAACGCTTAAATGACTTTTTTTAATTAAGTTTGAAGATTGCGCTCAAATCAAATGTCCTAGAACTAAATTTCCAAATGTAACTACTAGATTGTGATAAAATACACTATTGGGTGAAGTTTGGTTGACTTCTGCGCAGCGGTTTGGGAGTTAACATCAAAATTACATTTCTCGGCCATATCGCATAGATCTCACTGTGAAAAGCCTTAAATGACTTTTTTTAATTAAGTTTGAAGATTGCGCTCAAACCAAATGTCCTAGAACTAAATTTCCAAATGTAACTACTAGATTGTGATACAATACACTATTGGGTGAAGTTTGGTTGACTTCTGCGCAGCGGTTTGGGAGTTAACATCAAAATTACATTTCTCGGCCATATCGCATAGATCTCACTGTGAAAAGGCTTAAATGACTTTTTTTAATTAAGTTTGAAGATTGCGCTCAAACCAAATGTCCTAGAACTATATTTCCAAATGTAACTACTAGATTGTGATAAAATACACTATTGGGTGAAGTTTGGTTGACTTCTGCGCAGCGGTTTGGGAGTTAACATCAAAATTACATTTCTCGGCCATATCGCATAGATCTCACTGTGAAAAGGCTTAAATGACTTTTTTTAATTAAGTTTGAAGATTGCGCTCAAATCAAATGTCCTAGAACTAAATTTCCAAATGTAACTACTAGATTGTGATACAATACACTATTGGGTGAAGTTTGGTTGACTTCTGCGCAGCGGTTTGGGAGTTAACATCAAAATTACATTTCTCGGCCATATCGCATAGATCTCACTGTGAAAAGGCTTAAATGGCTTTTTTGACCTAAGTTTGAGGATTGCGCTCAAATCAAATGTCCTAGAACCAAATTTCCACATGTAACTACTAGATTGTGATAAAATACACTATTGGGTGAAGTTTGATTGACTTCTGCACAGCGGTTTTGGAGTGAACATCAAAAATACATTTCTCGGCCATATCGCATAGATCTCACTGTGAAAACGCTTAAATGACTTTTTTTAATTAAGTTTGAAGATTGCGCTCAAATCAAATGTCCTAGAACTAAATTTCCAAATGTAACTACTAGATTGTGATAAAATACACTATTGGGTGAAGTTTGGTTGACTTCTGCACAGCGGTTTTGGAGTGAACATCAAAATTACATTTCTCGGCCATATCGCATAGATCTCACTGTGAAAAGGCTTAAATGACTTTTTTAATTAAGTTTGATGATTGCGCTCAAACAAAATGTCCTAGAACAAAATTTTTAAATGTAACTACTAGATTGTGATACAATACACTATTGGGTGAAGTTTAGTTGACTTCTGCGCAGCGGTTTGGGAGTGAACATCAAAATTACATTTCTCGGCCATATCGCATAGATCTCACTGTGAAAACGCTTAAATGACTTTTTTTAATTAAGTTTGAAGATTGCGCTCAAATCAAATGTCCTAGAACTAAATTTCCAAATGTAACTACTAGATTGTGATAAAATACACTATTGGGTGAAGTTTGGTTGACTTCTGCGCAGCGGTTTGGGAGTGAACATCAAAATTACATTTCTCGGCCATATCGCATAGATCTCACTGTGAAAACGCTTAAATGACTTTTTTTAATTAAGTTTGAAGATTGCGCTCAAATCAAATGTCCTAGAACTAAATTTCCAAATGTAACTACTAGATTGTGATAAAATACACTATTGGGTGAAGTTTGGTTGACTTCTGCGCAGCGGTTTGGGAGTTAACATCAAAATTACATTTCTCGGCCATATCGCATAGATCTCACTGTGAAAAGCCTTAAATGACTTTTTTTAATTAAGTTTGAAGATTGCGCTCAAACCAAATGTCCTAGAACTAAATTTCCAAATGTAACTACTAGATTGTGATACAATACACTATTGGGTGAAGTTTGGTTGACTTCTGCGCAGCGGTTTGGGAGTTAACATCAAAATTACATTTCTCGGCCATATCGCATAGATCTCACTGTGAAAAGGCTTAAATGACTTTTTTTAATTAAGTTTGAAGATTGCGCTCAAACCAAATGTCCTAGAAATATATTTCCAAATGTAACTACTAGATTGTGATAAAATACACTATTGGTTGAAGTTTGGTTGACTTCTGCGCAGCGGTTTGGGAGTTAACATCAAAATTACATTTCTCGGCCATATCGCATAGATCTCACTGTGAAAAGGCTTAAATGACTTTTTTTAATTAAGTTTGAAGTTTGCGCTCAAACCAAATGTCCTAGAACTAAATTTCCAAATGTAACTACTAGATTGTGATACAATACACTATTGGGTGAAGTTTGGTTGACTTCTGCGCAGCGGTTTGGGAGTTAACATCAAAATTAAATTTCTCGGCCATATCGCATAGATCTCACTGTGAAAAGGCTTAAATGGCTTTTTTGACCTAAGTTTGAGGATTGCGCTCAAATCAAATGTCCTAGAACCAAATTTCCACATGTAACTACTAGATTGTGATAAAATACACTATTGGGTGAAGTTTGATTGACTTCTGCACAGCGGTTTTGGAGTGAACATCAAAATTACATTTCTCGGCCATATCGCATAGATCTCACTGTGAAAACGCTTAGATGACTTTTTTTAATTAAGTTTGAAGATTGCGCTCAAATCAAATGTCCTAGAACTAAATTTCCAAATGTAACTACTAGATTGTGATACAATACACTATTGGGTGAAGTTTGGTTGACTTCTGCACAGCGGTTTTGGAGTGAACATCAAAATTACATTTCTCGGCCATATCGCATAGATCTCACTGTGAAAAGGCTTAAATGACTTTTTTAATTAAGTTTGATGATTGCGCTCAAACAAAATGTCCTAGAACAAAATTTTTAAATGTAACTACTAGATTGTGATACAATACACTATTGGGTGAAGTTTGGTTGACTTCTGCGCAGCGGTTTGGGAGTTAACATCAAAATTACATTTCTCGGCCATATCGCATAGATCTCACTGTGAAAAGGCTTAAATGACTTTTTTAATTAAGTTTAATGATTGCGCTCAAACCAAATGTCCTAGAACGAAATTTTTAAATGTAACTACTAGAATGTGATACAATACACTATTGGGTGAAGTTTGGTTGACTTCTGCGCAGCGGTTTGGGGGTTAACATGAAATTTACATTTCTCGGCCATATCGCATAGATCTCACTGTGAAAAGGCTTAAATGACTTTTTTAATAAAGTTTGATGATTGCACTCAAAAAAAATGTCCTAGAACAAAATTTTCAAATGTAACTACTAGATTGTGATACAATACACTATTGGGTGAAGTTTGGTTGACTTCTGCGCAGCGGTTTGGGAGTTAACATCAAAATTACATTTCTCGGCCATATCGCATAGATCTCACTGTGAAAAGGCTTAAATGACTTTTTTATTAAGTTTAATGATTGCGCTCAAACCAAATGTCCTAGAACGAAATTTTTAAATGTAACTACTAGAATGTGATACAATACACTATTGGGTGAAGTTTGGTTGACTTCTGCGCAGCGGTTTGGGAGTTAACATGAAATTTACATTTCTCGGCCATATCGCATAGATCTCACTGTGAAAAGGCTTAAATGACTTTTTTAATAAAGTTTGATGATTGCGCTCAAACAAAATGTCCTAGAACAAAATTTTCAAATGTAACTACTAGATTGTGATACAATACACTATTGGGTGAAGTTTGGTTGACTTCTGCGCAGCGGTTTGGGAGTTAACATCAAAATTACATTTCTCGGCCATATCGCATAGATCTCACTGTGAAAAGGCTTAAATGACTTTTTTAATTAAGTTTGATGATTGCGCTCAAACCAAATGTCCTAAAACTAAATTTCCAAATGTAACTACTAGATTGTGATAAAATACACTATTGGGTGAAGTTTGGTTGACTTCTGCGCAGCGGTTTGGGAGTTAACATCAAAATTACATTTCTCAGCCATATCGCATAGATCTCACTGTGAAAAGGCTTAAATGGCTTTTTTGACCTAAGTTTGATGATTGCGCTCAAACCAAATGTCCTAGAACTAAATTTCCAAATGTAACTACTAGATTGTGATAAAATACACTATTGGGGGAAGTTTGGTTGACTTCTGCGCAGCGGTTTGGGAGTTAACATCAAAATTACATTTCTCGGCCATATCGCATAGATCTCACTGTGAAAAGGCTTAAATGACTTTTTTTAATTAAGTTTGAAGATTGCGCTCAAACCAAATGTCCTAAAACTAAATTTCCAAATGTAACTACTAGATTGTGATAAAATACACTATTGGGTGAAGTTTGGTTGACTTCTGCGCAACGGTTTGGGAGTTAACATCAAAATTACATTTCTCGGCCATATCGCATAGATCTCACTGTGAAAAGGCTTAAATGGCTTTTTTGACCTAAGTTTGAGGATTGCGCTCAAATCAAATGTCCTAGAACAAAATTTCCACATGTAACTACTAGATTGTGATACAATACACTAATGGGTGAAGTTTGGTTGACTTCTGCGCAGCGGTTTGGGAGTGAACATCAAAATTACATTTCTCGGCCATATCGCATAGATCTCACTGTGAAAAGGCTTAAATGACTTTTTTTAATTAAGTTTGAAGATTGCGCTCAAACCAAATGTCCTAGAACTAAATTTCCAAATGTAACTACTAGATTGTGATACAATACACTATTGGGTGAAGTTTGGTTGACTTCTGCGCAGCGGTTTGGGAGTTAATATCAAAAGTACATTTCTCGGCCATATCGCATAGATCTCACTGTGAAAAGGCTTAAATGACTTTTTTAATTAAGTTTGATGATTGCGCTCAAACAAAATGTCCTAGAACAAAATTTTTAAATGTAACTACTAGAATGTGATACAATACACTATTGGGTGAAGTTTGGTTGACTTCTGCGCAGCAGTTTGGGAGTTAACATCAAAATTACATTTCTCGGCCATATCGCATAGATCTCACTGTGAAAAGGCTTAAATGACTTTTTTTAATTAAGTTTGAAGATTGCGCTCAAACCAAATGTCCTAGAACTATATTTCCAAATGTAACTACTAGATTGTGATAAAATACACTATTGGGTGAAGTTTGGTTGGCTTCTGCGCAGCGGTTTGGGAGTTAACATCAAAATTACATTTCTCGGCCATATCGCATAGATCTCACTGTGAAAAGGCTTAAATGACTTTTTTTAATTAAGTTTGAAGATTGCGCTCAAATCAAATGTCTTAGAACTAAATTTCCAAATGTAACTACTAGATTGTGATACAATACACTATTGGGTGAAGTTTGGTTGACTTCTGCGCAGCGGTTTGGGAGTTAACATCAAAATTACATTTCTCGGCCATATCGCATAGATCTCACTGTGAAAAGGCTTAAATGGCTTTTTTGACCTAAGTTTGAGGATTGCGCTCAAATCAAATGTCCTAGAACCAAATTTCCACATGTAACTACTAGATTGTGATAAAATACACTATTGGGTGAAGTTTGATTGACTTCTGCACAGCGGTTTTGGAGTGAACATCAAAATTACATTTCTCGGCCATATCGCATAGATCTCACTGTGAAAACGCTTAAATGACTTTTTTTAATTAAGTTTGAAGATTGCGCTCAAATCAAATGTCCTAGAACTAAATTTCCAAATGTAACTACTAGATTGTGATAAAATACACTATTGGGTGAAGTTTGGTTGACTTCTGCACAGCGGTTTTGGAGTGAACATCAAAATTACATTTCTCGGCCATATCGCATAGATCTCACTGTGAAAAGGCTTAAATGACTTTTTTAATTAAGTTTGATGATTGCGCTCAAACAAAATGTCCTAGAACATAATATTTAAATGTAACTACTAGATTGTGATACAATACACTATTGGGTGAAGTTTGGTTGACTTCTGCGCAGCGGTTTGGGAGTGAACATCAAAATTACATTTCTCGGCCATATCGCATAGATCTCACTGTGAAAACGCTTAAATGACTTTTTTTAATTAAGTTTGAAGATTGCGCTCAAATCAAATGTCCTAGAACTAAATTTCCAAATGTAACTACTAGATTGTGATAAAATACACTATTGGGTGAAGTTTGGTTGACTTCTGCGCAGCGGTTTGGGAGTTAACATCAAAATTACATTTCTCGGCCATATCGCATAGATCTCACTGTGAAAAGCCTTAAATGACTTTTTTTAATTAAGTTTGAAGATTGCGCTCAAACCAAATGTCCTAGAACTAAATTTCCAAATGTAACTACTAGATTGTGATACAATACACTATTGGGTGAAGTTTGGTTGACTTCTGCGCAGCGGTTTGGGAGTTAACATCAAAATTACATTTCTCGGCCTTATCGCATAGATCTCACTGTGAAAAGGCTTAAATGACTTTTTTTAATTAAGTTTGAAGATTGCGCTCAAACCAAATGTCCTAGAACTATATTTCCAAATGTAACTACTAGATTGTGATAAAATACACTATTGGGTGAAGTTTGGTTGACTTCTGCGCAGCGGTTTGGGAGTTAACATCAAAATTACATTTCTCGGCCATATCGCATAGATCTCACTGTGAAAAGGCTTAAATGACTTTTTTTAATTAAGTTTGAAGATTGCGCTCAAATCAAATGTCCTAGAACTAAATTTCCAAATGTAACTACTAGATTGTGATACAATACACTATTGGGTGAAGTTTGGTTGACTTCTGCGCAGCGGTTTGGGAGTTAACATCAAAATTACATTTCTCGGCCATATCGCATAGATCTCACTGTGAAAAGGCTTAAATGGCTTTTTTGACCTAAGTTTGAGGATTGCGCTCAAATCAAATGTCCTAGAACCAAATTTCCACATGTAACTACTAGATTGTGATAAAATACACTATTGGGTGAAGTTTGATTGACTTCTGCACAGCGGTTTTGGAGTGAACATCAAAATTACATTTCTCGGCCATATCGCATAGATCTCACTGTGAAAACGCTTAAATGACTTTTTTTAATTAAGTTTGAAGATTGCGCTCAAATCAAATGTCCTAGAACTAAATTTCCAAATGTAACTACTAGATTGTGATAAAATACACTATTAGGTGAAGTTTGGTTGACTTCTGCACAGCGGTTTTGGAGTGAACATCAAAATTACATTTCTCGGCCATATCGCATAGATCTCACTGTGAAAAGGCTTAAATGACTTTTTTAATTAAGTTTGATGATTGCGCTCAAACAAAATGTCCTAGAACAAAATTTTTAAATGTAACTACTAGATTGTGATACAATACACTATTGGGTGAAGTTTGGTTGACTTCTGCGCAGAGGTTTGGGAGTTAACATCAAAATTACATTTCTCGGCCATATCGCATAGATCTCACTGTGAAAAGGCTTAAATGACTTTTTTAATTAAGTTTAATGATTGCGCTCAAACCAAATGTCCTAGAACGAAATTTTTAAATGTAACTACTAGAATGTGATACAATACACTATTGGGTGAAGTTTGGTTGACTTCTGCGCAGCGGTTTGGGAGTTAACATGAAATTTACATTTCTCGGCCATATCGCATAGATCTCACTGTGAAAAGGCTTAAATGACTTTTTTAATAAAGTTTGATGATTGCGCTCAAAAAAAATGTCCTAGAACAAAATTTTCAAATGTAACTACTAGATTGTGATACAATACACTATTGGGTGAAGTTTGGTTGACTTCTGCGCAGCGGTTTGGGAGTTAACATCAAAATTACATTTCTCGGCCATATCGCATAGATCTCACTGTGAAAAGGCTTAAATGACTTTTTTATTAAGTTTAATGATTGCGCTCAAACCAAATGTCCTAGAACGAAATTTTTAAATGTAACTACTAGAATGTGATACAATACACTATTGGGTGAAGTTTGGTTGACTTCTGCGCAGCGGTTTGGGAGTTAACATGAAATTTACATTTCTCGGCCATATCGCATAGATCTCACTGTGAAAAGGCTTAAATGACTTTTTTAATAAAGTTTGATGATTGCGCTCAAACAAAATGTCCTAGAACAAAATTTTCAAATGTAACTACTAGATTGTGATACAATACACTATTGCGTGAAGTTTGGTTGACTTCTGCGCAGCGGTTTGGGAGTTAACATCAAAATTACATTTCTCGGCCATATCGCATAGATCTCACTGTGAAAAGGCTTAAATGACTTTTTTAAATTAAGTTTGAAGATTGCGCTCAAACCAAATGTCCTAGAACTATATTTCCAAATGTAACTACTAGATTGTGATAAAATACACTATTGGGTGAAGTTTGGTTGACTTCTGCGCAGCGGTTTGGGAGTTAACATCAAAATTACATTTCTCGGCCATATCGCATAGATCTCACTGTGAAAAGGCTTAAATGACTTTTTTTAATTAAGTTTGAAGTTTGCGCTCAAACCAAATGTCCTAGAACTAAATTTCCAAATGTAACTACTAGATTGTGATACAATACACTATTGGGTGAAGTTTGGTTGACTTCTGCGCAGCGGTTTGGGAGTTAACATCAAAATTAAATTTCTCGGCCATATCGCATAGATCTCACTGTGAAAAGGCTTAAATGGCTTTTTTGACCTAAGTTTGAGGATTGCGCTCAAATCAAATGTCCTAGAACCAAATTTCCACATGTAACTACTAGATTGTGATAAAATACACTATTGGGTGAAGTTTGATTGACTTCTGCACAGCGGTTTTGGAGTGAACATCAAAATTACATTTCTCGGCCATATCGCATAGATCTCACTGTGAAAACGCTTAAATGACTTTTTTTAATTAAGTTTGAAGATTGCGCTCAAATCAAATGTCCTAGAACTAAATTTCCAAATGTAACTACTAGATTGTGATACAATACACTATTGGGTGAAGTTTGGTTGACTTCTGCACAGCGGTTTTGGAGTGAACATCAAAATTACATTTCTCGGCCATATCGCATAGATCTCACTGTGAAAAGGCTTAAATGACTTTTTTAATTAAGTTTGATGATTGCGCTCAAACAAAATGTCCTAGAACAAAATTTTTAAATGTAACTACTAGATTGTGATACAATACACTATTGGGTGAAGTTTGGTTGACTTCTGCGCAGCGGTTTGGGAGTTAACATCAAAATTACATTTCTCGGCCATATCGCATAGATCTCACTGTGAAAAGGCTTAAATGACTTTTTTAATTAAGTTTAATGATTGCGCTCAAACCAAATGTCCTAGAACGAAATTTTTAAATGTAACTACTAGAATGTGATACAATACACTATTGGGTGAAGTTTGGTTGACTTCTGCGCAGCGGTTTGGGGGTTAACATGAAATTTACATTTCTCGGCCATATCGCATAGATCTCACTGTGAAAAGGCTTAAATGACTTTTTTAATAAAGTTTGATGATTGCACTCAAAAAAAATGTCCTAGAACAAAATTTTCAAATGTAACTACTAGATTGTGATACAATACACTATTGGGTGAAGTTTGGTTGACTTCTGCGCAGCGGTTTGGGAGTTAACATCAAAATTACATTTCTCGGCCATATCGCATAGATCTCACTGTGAAAAGGCTTAAATGACTTTTTTATTAAGTTTAATGATTGCGCTCAAACCAAATGTCCTAGAACGAAATTTTTAAATGTAACTACTAGAATGTGATACAATACACTATTGGGTGAAGTTTGGTTGACTTCTGCGCAGCGGTTTGGGAGTTAACATGAAATTTACATTTCTCGGCCATATCGCATAGATCTCACTGTGAAAAGGCTTAAATGACTTTTTTAATAAAGTTTGATGATTGCGCTCAAACAAAATGTCCTAGAACAAAATTTTCAAATGTAACTACTAGATTGTGATACAATACACTATTGGGTGAAGTTTGGTTGACTTCTGCGCAGCGGTTTGGGAGTTAACATCAAAATTACATTTCTCGGCCATATCGCATAGATCTCACTGTGAAAAGGCTTAAATGACTTTTTTAATTAAGTTTGATGATTGCGCTCAAACCAAATGTCCTAAAACTAAATTTCCAAATGTAACTACTAGATTGTGATAAAATACACTATTGGGTGAAGTTTGGTTGACTTCTGCGCAGCGGTTTGGGAGTTAACATCAAAATTACATTTCTCAGCCATATCGCATAGATCTCACTGTGAAAAGGCTTAAATGGCTTTTTTGACCTAAGTTTGATGATTGCGCTCAAACCAAATGTCCTAGAACTAAATTTCCAAATGTAACTACTAGATTGTGATAAAATACACTATTGGGGGAAGTTTGGTTGACTTCTGCGCAGCGGTTTGGGAGTTAACATCAAAATTACATTTCTCGGCCATATCGCATAGATCTCACTGTGAAAAGGCTTAAATGACTTTTTTTAATTAAGTTTGAAGATTGCGCTCAAACCAAATGTCCTAAAACTAAATTTCCAAATGTAACTACTAGATTGTGATAAAATACACTATTGGGTGAAGTTTGGTTGACTTCTGCGCAACGGTTTGGGAGTTAACATCAAAATTACATTTCTCGGCCATATCGCATAGATCTCACTGTGAAAAGGCTTAAATGGCTTTTTTGACCTAAGTTTGAGGATTGCGCTCAAATCAAATGTCCTAGAACAAAATTTCCACATGTAACTACTAGATTGTGATACAATACACTAATGGGTGAAGTTTGGTTGACTTCTGCGCAGCGGTTTGGGAGTGAACATCAAAATTACATTTCTCGGCCATATCGCATAGATCTCACTGTGAAAAGGCTTAAATGACTTTTTTTAATTAAGTTTGAAGATTGCGCTCAAACCAAATGTCCTAGAACTAAATTTCCAAATGTAACTACTAGATTGTGATACAATACACTATTGGGTGAAGTTTGGTTGACTTCTGCGCAGCGGTTTGGGAGTTAATATCAAAAGTACATTTCTCGGCCATATCGCATAGATCTCACTGTGAAAAGGCTTAAATGACTTTTTTAATTAAGTTTGATGATTGCGCTCAAACAAAATGTCCTAGAACAAAATTTTTAAATGTAACTACTAGAATGTGATACAATACACTATTGGGTGAAGTTTGGTTGACTTCTGCGCAGCAGTTTGGGAGTTAACATCAAAATTACATTTCTCGGCCATATCGCATAGATCTCACTGTGAAAAGGCTTAAATGACTTTTTTAATTAAGTTTGATGATTGCGCTCAAACAAAATGTCCTAGAACAAAATTTTTAAATGTAACTACTAGATTGTGATACAATACACTATTGGGTGAAGTTTGGTTGACTTCTGCGCAGCGGTTTGGGAGTGAACATCAAAATTACATTTCTCGGCCATATCGCATAGATCTCACTGTGAAAACGCTTAAATGACTTTTTTTAATTAAGTTTGAAGATTGCGCTCAAATCAAATGTCCTAGAACTAAATTTCCAAATGTAACTACTAGATTGTGATAAAATACACTATTGGGTGAAGTTTGGTTGACTTCTGCGCAGCGGTTTGGGAGTTAACATCAAAATTACATTTCTCAGCCATATCGCATAGATCTCACTGTGAAAAGGCTTAAATGGCTTTTTTGACCTAAGTTTGATGATTGCGCTCAAACCAAATGTCCTAGAACTAAATTTCCAAATGTAACTACTAGATTGTGATAAAATACACTATTGGGGGAAGTTTGGTTGACTTCTGCGCAGCGGTTTGGGAGTTAACATCAAAATTACATTTCTCGGCCATATCGCATAGATCTCACTGTGAAAAGGCTTAAATGACTTTTTTTAATTAAGTTTGAAGATTGCGCTCAAACCAAATGTCCTAAAACTAAATTTCCAAATGTAACTACTAGATTGTGATAAAATACACTATTGGGTGAAGTTTGGTTGACTTCTGCGCAACGGTTTGGGAGTTAACATCAAAATTACATTTCTCGGCCATATCGCATAGATCTCACTGTGAAAAGGCTTAAATGGCTTTTTTGACCTAAGTTTGAGGATTGCGCTCAAATCAAATGTCCTAGAACAAAATTTCCACATGTAACTACTAGATTGTGATACAATACACTAATGGGTGAAGTTTGGTTGACTTCTGCGCAGCGGTTTGGGAGTGAACATCAAAATTACATTTCTCGGCCATATCGCATAGATCTCACTGTGAAAAGGCTTAAATGACTTTTTTTAATTAAGTTTGAAGATTGCGCTCAAACCAAATGTCCTAGAACTAAATTTCCAAATGTAACTACTAGATTGTGATACAATACACTATTGGGTGAAGTTTGGTTGACTTCTGCGCAGCGGTTTGGGAGTTAATATCAAAAGTACATTTCTCGGCCATATCGCATAGATCTCACTGTGAAAAGGCTTAAATGACTTTTTTAATTAAGTTTGATGATTGCGCTCAAACAAAATGTCCTAGAACAAAATTTTTAAATGTAACTACCAGAATGTGATACAATACACTATTGGGTGAAGTTTGGTTGACTTCTGCGCAGCAGTTTGGGAGTTAACATCAAAATTACATTTCTCGGCCATATCGCATAGATCTCACTGTGAAAAGGCTTAAATGACTTTTTTAATTAAGTTTGATGATTGCGCTCAAACAAAATGTCCTAGAACAAAATTTTTAAATGTAACTACTAGATTGTGATACAATACACTATTGGGTGAAGTTTGGTTGACTTCTGCGCAGCGGTTTGGGAGTGAACATCAAAATTACATTTCTCGGCCATATCGCATAGATCTCACTGTGAAAACGCTTAAATGACTTTTTTTAATTAAGTTTGAAGATTGCGCTCAAATCAAATGTCCTAGAACTAAATTTCCAAATGTAACTACTAGATTGTGATAAAATACACTATTGGGTGAAGTTTGGTTGACTTCTGCGCAGCGGTTTGGGAGTTAACATCAAAATTACATTTCTCGGCCATATCGCATAGATCTCACTGTGAAAAGCCTTAAATGACTTTTTTTAATTAAGTTTGAAGATTGCACTCAAACCAAATGTCCTAGAACTAAATTTCCAAATGTAACTACTAGATTGTGATACAATACACTATTGGGTGAAGTTTGGTTGACTTCTGCGCAGCGGTTTGGGAGTTAACATCAAAATTACATTTCTCGGCCATATCGCATAGATCTCACTGTGAAAAGGCTTAAATGACTTTTTTTAATTAAGTTTGAAGATTGCGCTCAAACCAAATGTCCTAGAACTATATTTCCAAATGTAACTACTAGATTGTGATAAAATACACTATTGGGTGAAGTTTGGTTGACTTCTGCGCAGCGGTTTGGGAGTTAACATCAAAATTACATTTCTCGGCCATATCGCATAGATCTCACTGTGAAAAGGCTTAAATTACTTTTTTTAATTAAGTTTGAAGATTGCGCTCAAATCAAATGTCCTAGAACTAAATTTCCAAATGTAACTACTAGATTGTGATACAATACACTATTGGGTGAAGTTTGGTTGACTTCTGCGCAGCGGTTTGGGAGTTAACATCAAAATTACATTTCTCGGCCATATCGCATAGATCTCACTGTGAAAAGGCTTAAATGGCTTTTTTGACCTAAGTTTGAGGATTGCGCTCAAATCAAATGTCCTAGAACCAAATTTCCACATGTAACTACTAGATTGTGATAAAATACACTATTGGGTGAAGTTTGGTTGACTTCTGCGCAGCGGTTTGGGAGTGAACATCAAAATTACATTTCTCGGCCATATCGCATAGATCTCACTGTGAAAACGCTTAAATGACTTTTTTTAATTAAGTTTGAAGATTGCGCTCAAATCAAATGTCCTAGAACTAAATTTCCAAACGTAACTACTAGATTGTGATACAATACACTAATGGGTGAAGTTTGGTTTACTTCTGCGCAGCGGTTTGGGAGTTAACATCAAAATTACATTTCTCGGCCATATCGCATAGATCTCACTGTGAAAAGGCTTAAATGGCTTTTTTGACCTAAGTTTGAGGATTGCGCTCAAATCAAATGTCCTAGAACCAAATTTCCACATGTAACTACTAGATTGTGATACAATACACTAATGGGTGAAGTTTGGTTGACTTCTGCGCAGCGGTTTGGGAGTTAACATCAAAATTACATTTCTCGGCCATATCGCATAGATCTCACTGTGAAAAGGCTTAAATGACTTTTTTAATTAATTTGATGATTGCGCTCAAACAAAATGTCCTAGAACAAAATTTTTAAATGTAACTACTAGATTGTGATACAATACACTATTGGGTGAAGTTTGGTTGACTTCTGCGCAGCGGTTTGGGAGTTAACATCAAAATTACATTTCTCGGCCATATCGCATAGATCTCACTGTGAAAAGGCTTAAATGACTTTTTTATTAAGTTTAATGATTGCGCTCAAACCAAATGTCCTAGAACGAAATTTTTAAATGTAACTACTAGAATGTGATACAATACACTATTGGGTGAAGTTTGGTTGACTTCTGCGCAGCGGTTTGGGAGTTAACATGAAATTTACATTTCTCGGCCATATCGCATAGATCTCACTGTGAAAAGGCTTAAATGACTTTTTTAATAAAGTTTGATGATTGCGCTCAAACAAAATGTCCTAGAACAAAATTTTCAAATGTAACTACTAGATTGTGATACAATACACTATTGGGTGAAGTTTGGTTGACTTCTGCGCAGCGGTTTGGGAGTTAACATCAAAATTACATTTCTCGGCCATATCGCATAGATCTCACTGTGAAAAGGCTTAAATGACTTTTTTAATTAAGTTTGATGATTGCGCTCAAACAAAATGTCCTAGAACAAAATGTTCAAATGTAACTACTAGATTGTGATAAAATACACTATTGGGTGAAGTTTGGTTTACTTCTGCGCAGCGGTTTGGGAGTTAACATCAAAATTACATTTCTCGGCCATATCGCATAGATCTCACTGTGAAAAGGCTTAAATGGCTTTTTTGACCTAAGTTTGAGGATTGTGCTCAAATCAAATGTCCTAGAACCAAATTTCCACATGTAACTACTAGATTGTGATAAAATACACTATTGGGTGAAGTTTGGTTGACTTCTGCGCAGCGGTTTGGGAGTGAACATCAAAATTACATTTCTCGGCCATATCGCATAGATCTCACTGTGAAAACGCTTAAATGACTTTTTTTAATTAAGTTTGAAGATTGCGCTCAAATCAAATGTCCTAGAACTAAATTTCCAAATGTAACTACTAGATTGTGATAAAATACACTATTGGGTGAAGTTTGGTTGACTTCTGCGCAGCGGTTTGGGAGTTAACATCAAAATTACATTTCTCGGCCATATCGCATAGATCTCACTGTGAAAAGCCTTTAATGACTTTTTTAAATTAAGTTTGAAGATTGCGCTCAAACCAAATGTCCTAGAACTAAATTTCCAAATGTAACTACTAGATTGTGATAAAATACACTATTGGGTGAAGTTTGGTTGACTTCTGCGCAGCGGTTTGGGAGTTAACATCAAAATTACATTTCTCGGCCATATCGCATAGATCTCACTGTGAAAAGCCTTAAATGACTTTTTTTAATTAAGTTTGAAGATTGCGCTCAAACCAAATGTCCTAGAACTAAATTTCCAAATGTAACTACTAGAATGTGATACAATACACTATTGGGTGAAGTTTGGTTGACTTCTGCGCAGCGGTTTGGGAGTTAACATCAAAATTACATTTCTCGGCCATATCGCATAGATCTCACTGTGAAAAGGCTTAAATGGCTTTTTTTACCTAAGTTTGAGGATTGCGCTCAAATCAAATGTCCTAGAACCAAATTTCCAAATGTAACTACTAGAATGTGATACAATACACTATTGGGTGAAGTTTGGTTGACTTCTGCGCAGCGGTTTGGGAGTTAACATCAAAATTACATTTCTCGGCCATATCGCATAGATCTCACTGTGAAAAGGCTTAAATGGCTTTTTTGACCTAAGTTTGAGGATTGCGCTCAAATCAAATGTCCTAGAACCAAATTTCCACATGTAACTACTAGATTGTGATACAATACACTAATGGGTGAAGTTTGGTTTACTTCTGCGCAGCGGTTTGGGAGTTAACATCAAAATTACATTTCTCGGCCATATCGCATAGATCTCACTGTGAAAAGGCTTAAATAGCTTTTTTGACCTAAGTTTGAGGATTGCGCTCAAATCAAATGTCCTAGAACCAAATTTCCACATGTAACTACGAGATTGTGATACAATACACTATTGGGTGAAGTTTGGTTGACTTCTGCGCAGCGGTTTGGGAGTTAACATCAAAATTACATTTCTCGGCCATATCGCATAGATCTCACTGTGAGAAGCCTTAAATGACTTTTTTTAATTAAGTTTGAAGATTGCGCTCAAACCAAATGTCCTAGAACTAAATTTCCAAATGTAACTACTAGATTGTGATACAATACACTATTGGGTGAAGTTTGGTTGACTTCTGCGCAGCGGTTTGGGAGTTAACATCAAAATTACATTTCTCGGCCATATCGCATAGATCTCACTGTGAAAAGGCTTAAATGACTTTTTTAAATTAAGTTTGAAGATTGCGCTCAAACCAAATGTCCTAGAACTATATTTCCAAATGTAACTACTAGATTGTGATAAAATACACTATTGGGTGAAGTTTGATTGACTTCTGCACAGCGGTTTGGGAGTGAACATCAAAATTACATTTCTCGGCCATATCGCATAGATCTCACTGTGAAAACGCTTAAATGACTTTTTTTAATTAAGTTTGAAGATTGCGCTCAAATCAAATGTCCTAGAACTAAATTTCCAAATGTAACTACTAGATTGTGATAAAATACACTATTGGGTGAAGTTTGGTTGACTTCTGCGCAGCGGTTTGGGAGTTAACATCAAAATTACATTTCTCGGCCATATCGCATAGATCTCACTGTGAAAAGGCTTAAATGACTTTTTTAATTAATTTGATGATTGCGCTCAAACAAAATGTCCTAGAACAAAATTTTTAAATGTAACTACTAGATTGTGATACAATACACTATTGGGTGAAGTTTGGTTGACTTCTGCGCAGCGGTTTGGGAGTTAACATCAAAATTACATTTCTCGGCCATATCGCATTGATCTCACTGTGAAAAGGCTTAAATGACTTTTTTAATAAAGTTTGATGATTGCGCTCAAAAAAAATGTCCTAGAACAAAATTTTCAAATGTAACTACTAGATTGTGATACAATACACTATTGGGTGAAGTTTGGTTGACTTCTGCGCAGCGGTTTGGGAGTTAACATCAAAATTACATTTCTCGGCCATATCGCATAGATCTCACTGTGAAAAGGCTTAAATGACTTTTTTAATAAAGTTTGATGATTGCGCTCAAACAAAATGTCCTAGAACAAAATTTTCAAATGTAACTACTAGATTGTGACACAATACACTATTGGGTGAAGTTTGGTTGACTTCTGCGCAGCGGTTTGGGAGTTAACATCAAAATTACATTTCTCGGCCATATCGCATAGATCTCACTGTGAAAAGGCTTAAATGACTTTTTTAATTAAGTTTGATGATTGCGCTCAAACAAAATGTCCTAGAACAAAATTTTCAAATGTAACTACTAGATTGTGATAAAATACACTATTGGGTGAAGTTTGGTTTACTTCTGCGCAGCGGTTTGGGAGTTAACATCAAAATTACATTTCTCGGCCATATCGCATAGATCTCACTGTGAAAAGGCTTAAATGGCTTTTTTGACCTAAGTTTGAGGATTGCGCTCAAATCAAATGTCCTAGAACCAAATTTCCACATGTAACTACTAGATTGTGATAAAATACACTATTGGGTGAAGTTTGGTTGACTTCTGCGCAGCGGTTTGGGAGTGAACATCAAAATTACATTTCTCGGCCATATCGCATAGATCTCACTGTGAAAACGCTTAAATGACTTTTTTTAATTAAGTTTGAAGATTGCGCTCAAATCAAATGTCCTAGAACTAAATTTCCAAACGTAACTACTAGATTGTGATACAATACACTAATGGGTGAAGTTTGGTTTACTTCTGCGCAGCGGTTTGGGAGTTAACATCAAAATTACATTTCTCGGCCATATCGCATAGATCTCACTGTGAAAAGGCTTAAATGGCTTTTTTGACCTAAGTTTGAGGATTGCGCTCAAATCAAATGTCCTAGAACCAAATTTCCACATGTAACTACTAGATTGTGATAAAATACACTATTGGGTGAAGTTTGGTTGACTTCTGCGCAGCGGTTTGGGAGTGAACATCAAAATTACATTTCTCGGCCATATCGCATAGATCTCACTGTGAAAACGCTTAAATGACTTTTTTTAATTAAGTTTGAAGATTGCGCTCAAATCAAATGTCCTAGAACTAAATTTCCAAATGTAACTACTAGATTGTGATAAAATACACTATTGGGTGAAGTTTGGTTGACTTCTGCGCAGCGGTTTGGGAGTTAACATCAAAATTACATTTCTCGGCCATATCGCATAGATCTCACTGTGAAAAGGCTTAAATGACTTTTTTTAATTAAGTTTGAAGATTGCGCTCAAACCAAATGTCCTAGAACTAAATTTCCAAATGTAACTACTAGATTGTGATACAATACACTATTGGGTGAAGTTTGGTTGACTTCTGCGCAGCGGTTTGGGAGTTAACATCAAAATTACATTTCTCGGCCATATCGCATAGATCTCACTGTGAAAAGGCTTAAATGACTTTTTTAATTAAGTTTGATGATTGCGTTCAAACAAAATGTCCTAGAACAAAATTTTCAAATGTAACTACTAGATTGTGATACAATACACTATTGGGTGAAGTTTGGTTGACTTCTGCGCAGCGGTTTGGGAGTTAATATCAAAACTACATTTCTCGGCCATATCGCATAGATCTCACTGTGAAAAGGCTTAAATGACTTTTTTAATTAAGTTTGATGATTGCGCTCAAAAAAAATGTCCTAGAACGAAATTTTTAAATGTAACTACTAGAATGTGATACAATACACTATTGGGTGAAGTTTGGTTGACTTCTGCGCAGCGGTTTGGGAGTTAACATCAAAATTACATTTCTCGGCCATATCGCATAGATCTCACTGTGAAAAGGCTTAAATGACTTTTTTAATTAAGTTTGATGATTGCGCTCAAACAAAATGTCCTAGAACAAAACTTTTAAATGTAACTACTAGATTGTGATACAATACACTATTGGGTGAAGTTTGGTTGACTTCTGCGCAGCGGTTTGGGAGTGAACATCAAAATTACATTTCTCGGCCATATCGCATAGATCTCACTGTGAAAACGCTTAAATGACTTTTTTTAATTAAGTTTGAAGATTGCGCTCAAATCAAATGTCCTAGAACTAAATTTCCAAATGTAACTACTAGATTGTGATAAAATACACTATTGGGTGAAGTTTGGTTGACTTCTGCGCAGCGGTTTGGGAGTTAACATCAAAATTACATTTCTCGGCCATATCGCATAGATCTCACTGTGAAAAGCCTTAAATGACTTTTTTTAATTAAGTTTGAAGATTGCGCTCAAACCAAATGTCCTAGAACTAAATTTCCAAATGTAACTACTAGATTGTGATACAATACACTATTGGGTGAAGTTTGGTTGACTTCTGCGCAGCGGTTTGGGAGTTAACATCAAAATTACATTTCTCGGCCATATCGCATAGATCTCACTGTGAAAAGGCTTAAATGACTTTTTTAAATTAAGTTTGAAGATTGCGCTCAAACCAAATGTCCTAGAACTATATTTCCAAATGTAACTACTAGATTGTGATAAAATACACTATTGGGTGAAGTTTGGTTGACTTCTGCGCAGCGGTTTGGGAGTTAACATCGAAATTACATTTCTCGGCCATATCGCATAGATCTCACTGTGAAAAGGCTTAAATGACTTTTTTTAATTAAGTTTGAAGATTGCGCTCAAACCAAATGTCCTAGAACTAAATTTCCAAATATAACTACTAGATTGTGATACAATACACTATTGGGTGAAGTTTGGTTTACTTCTGCGCAGCGGTTTGGGAGTTAACATCAAAATTACATTTCTCGGCCATATCGCATAGATCTCACTGTGAAAAGGCTTAAATGGCTTTTTTGACCTAAGTTTGAGGATTGCGCTCAAATCAAATGTCCTAGAAACAAATTTCCACATGTAACTACTAGATTGTGATAAAATACACTATTGGGTGAAGTTTGATTGACTTCTGCACAGCGGTTTTGGAGTGAACATCAAAATTACATTTCTCGGCCATATCGCATAGATCTCACTGTGAAAACGCTTAAATGACTTTTTTTAATTAAGTTTGAAGATTGCGCTCAAATCAAATGTCCTAGAACTAAATTTCCAAATGTAACTACTAGATTGTGATAAAATACACTATTGGGTGAAGTTTGGTTGACTTCTGCGCAGCGGTTTGGGAGTTAACATCAAAATTACATTTCTCGGCCATATCGCATAGATCTCACTGTGAAAAGGCTTAAATGACTTTTTTAATTAATTTGATGATTGCGCTCAAACAAAATGTCCTAGAACAAAATTTTTAAATGTAACTACTAGATTGTGATACAATACACTATTGGGTGAAGTTTGGTTGACTTCTGCGCAGCGGTTTGGGAGTTAACATCAAAATTACATTTCTCGGCCATATCGCATAGATCTCACTGTGAAAAGGCTTAAATGACTTTTTTATTAAGTTTAATGATTGCGCTCAAACCAAATGTCCTAGAACGAAATTTTTAAATGTAACTACTAGAATGTGATACAATACACTATTGGGTGAAGTTTGGTTGACTTCTGCGCAGCGGTTTGGGAGTTAACATGAAATTTACATTTCTCGGCCATATCGCATAGATCTCACTGTGAAAAGGCTTAAATGACTTTTTTAATAAAGTTTGATGATTGCGCTCAAACAAAATGTCCTAGAACAAAATTTTCAAATGTAACTACTAGATTGTGATACAATACACTATTGGGTGAAGTTTGGTTGACTTCTGTGCAGCGGTTTGGGAGTTAACATCAAAATTACATTTCTCGGCCATATCGCATAGATCTCACTGTGAAAAGGCTTAAATGACTTTTTTAATTAAGTTTGATGATTGCGCTCAAACAAAATGTCCTAGAACAAAATGTTCAAATGTAACTACTAGATTGTGATAAAATACACTATTGGGTGAAGTTTGGTTTACTTCTGCGCAGCGGTTTGGGAGTTAACATCAAAATTACATTTCTCGGCCATATCGCATAGATCTCACTGTGAAAAGGCTTAAATGGCTTTTTTGACCTAAGTTTGAGGATTGCGCTCAAATCAAATGTCCTAGAACCAAATTTCCACATGTAACTACTAGATTGTGATAAAATACACTATTGGGTGAAGTTTGGTTGACTTCTGCGCAGCGGTTTGGGAGTGAACATCAAAATTACATTTCTCGGCCATATCGCATAGATCTCACTGTGAAAACGCTTAAATGACTTTTTTTAATTAAGTTTGAAGATTGCGCTCAAATCAAATGTCCTAGAACTAAATTTCCAAATGTAACTACTAGATTGTGATAAAATACACTATTGGGTGAAGTTTGGTTGACTTCTGCGCAGCGGTTTGGGAGTTAACATCAAAATTACATTTCTCGGCCATATCGCATAGATCTCACTGTGAAAAGCCTTTAATGACTTTTTTAAATTAAGTTTGAAGATTGCGCTCAAACCAAATGTCCTAGAACTAAATTTCCAAATGTAACTACTAGATTGTGATAAAATACACTATTGGGTGAAGTTTGGTTGACTTCTGCGCAGCGGTTTGGGAGTTAACATCAAAATTACATTTCTCGGCCATATCGCATAGATCTCACTGTGAAAAGCCTTAAATGACTTTTTTTAATTAAGTTTGAAGATTGCGCTCAAACCAAATGTCCTAGAACTAAATTTCCAAATGTAACTACTAGAATGTGGTACAATACACTATTGGGTGAAGTTTGGTTGACTTCTGCGCAGCGGTTTGGGAGTTAACATCAAAATTACATTTCTCGGCCATATCGCATAGATCTCACTGTGAAAAGGCTTAAATGGCTTTTTTTACCTAAGTTTGAGGATTGCGCTCAAATCAAATGTCCTAGAACCAAATTTCCAAATGTAACTACTAGAATGTGATACAATACACTATTGGGTGAAGTTTGGTTGACTTCTGCGCAGCGGTTTGGGAGTTAACATCAAAATTACATTTCTCGGCCATATCGCATAGATCTCACTGTGAAAAGGCTTAAATGGCTTTTTTGACCTAAGTTTGAGGATTGCGCTCAAATCAAATGTCCTAGAACCAAATTTCCACATGTAACTACTAGATTGTGATACAATACACTAATGGGTGAAGTTTGGTTTACTTCTGCGCAGCGGTTTGGGAGTTAACATCAAAATTACATTTCTCGGCCATATCGCATAGATCTCACTGTGAAAAGGCTTAAATGGCTTTTTTTACCTAAGTTTGAGGATTGCGCTCAAATCAAATGTCCTAGAACTATATTTCCAAATGTAACTACTAGATTGTGATAAAATACACTATTGGGTGAAGTTTGATTGACTTCTGCACAGCGGTTTTGGAGTGAACATCAAAATTACATTTCTCGGCCATATCGCATAGATCTCACTGTGAAAACGCTTAAATGACTTTTTTTAATTAAGTTTGAAGATTGCGCTCAAATCAAATGTCCTAGAACTAAATTTCCAAATGTAACTACTAGATTGTGATAAAATACACTATTGGGTGAAGTTTGGTTGACTTCTGCGCAGCGGTTTGGGAGTTAACATCAAAATTACATTTCTCGGCCATATCGCATAGATCTCACTGTGAAAAGGCTTAAATGACTTTTTTAATTAATTTGATGATTGCGCTCAAACAAAATGTCCTAGAACAAAATTTTTAAATGTAACTACTAGATTGTGATACAATACACTATTGGGTGAAGTTTGGTTGACTTCTGCGCAGCGGTTTGGGAGTTAACATCAAAATTACATTTCTCGGCCATATCGCATAGATCTCACTGTGAAAAGGCTTAAATGACTTTTTTAATTAATTTGATGATTGCGCTCAAACAAAATGTCCTAGAACAAAATTTTTAAATGTAACTACTAGATTGTGATACAATACACTATTGGGTGAAGTTTGGTTGACTTCTGCGCAGCGGTTTGGGAGTTAACATCAAAATTACATTTCTCGGCCATATCGCATAGATCTCACTGTGAAAAGGCTTAAATGACTTTTTTATTAAGTTTAATGATTGCGCTCAAACCAAATGTCCTAGAACGAAATTTTTAAATGTAACTACTAGAATGTGATACAATACACTATTGGGTGAAGTTTGGTTGACTTCTGCGCAGCGGTTTGGGAGTTAACATGAAATTTACATTTCTCGGCCATATCGCATAGATCTCACTGTGAAAAGGCTTAAATGACTTTTTTAATAAAGTTTGATGATTGCGCTCAAACAAAATGTCCTAGAACAAAATTTTCAAATGTAACTACTAGATTGTGATACAATACACTATTGGGTGAAGTTTGGTTGACTTCTGTGCAGCGGTTTGGGAGTTAACATCAAAATTACATTTCTCGGCCATATCGCATAGATCTCACTGTGAAAAGGCTTAAATGACTTTTTTAATTAAGTTTGATGATTGCGCTCAAACAAAATGTCCTAGAACAAAATGTTCAAATGTAACTACTAGATTGTGATAAAATACACTATTGGGTGAAGTTTGGTTTACTTCTGCGCAGCGGTTTGGGAGTTAACATCAAAATTACATTTCTCGGCCATATCGCATAGATCTCACTGTGAAAAGGCTTAAATGGCTTTTTTGACCTAAGTTTGAGGATTGCGCTCAAATCAAATGTCCTAGAACCAAATTTCCACATGTAACTACTAGATTGTGATAAAATACACTATTGGGTGAAGTTTGGTTGACTTCTGCGCAGCGGTTTGGGAGTGAACATCAAAATTACATTTCTCGGCCATATCGCATAGATCTCACTGTGAAAACGCTTAAATGACTTTTTTTAATTAAGTTTGAAGATTGCGCTCAAATCAAATGTCCTAGAACTAAATTTCCAAATGTAACTACTAGATTGTGATAAAATACACTATTGGGTGAAGTTTGGTTGACTTCTGCGCAGCGGTTTGGGAGTTAACATCAAAATTACATTTCTCGGCCATATCGCATAGATCTCACTGTGAAAAGCCTTTAATGACTTTTTTAAATTAAGTTTGAAGATTGCGCTCAAACCAAATGTCCTAGAACTAAATTTCCAAATGTAACTACTAGATTGTGATAAAATACACTATTGGGTGAAGTTTGGTTGACTTCTGCGCAGCGGTTTGGGAGTTAACATCAAAATTACATTTCTCGGCCATATCGCATAGATCTCACTGTGAAAAGCCTTAAATGACTTTTTTTAATTAAGTTTGAAGATTGCGCTCAAACCAAATGTCCTAGAACTAAATTTCCAAATGTAACTACTAGAATGTGGTACAATACACTATTGGGTGAAGTTTGGTTGACTTCTGCGCAGCGGTTTGGGAGTTAACATCAAAATTACATTTCTCGGCCATATCGCATAGATCTCACTGTGAAAAGGCTTAAATGGCTTTTTTTACCTAAGTTTGAGGATTGCGCTCAAATCAAATGTCCTAGAACCAAATTTCCAAATGTAACTACTAGAATGTGATACAATACACTATTGGGTGAAGTTTGGTTGACTTCTGCGCAGCGGTTTGGGAGTTAACATCAAAATTACATTTCTCGGCCATATCGCATAGATCTCACTGTGAAAAGGCTTAAATGGCTTTTTTGACCTAAGTTTGAGGATTGCGCTCAAATCAAATGTCCTAGAACCAAATTTCCACATGTAACTACTAGATTGTGATACAATACACTAATGGGTGAAGTTTGGTTTACTTCTGCGCAGCGGTTTGGGAGTTAACATCAAAATTACATTTCTCGGCCATATCGCATAGATCTCACTGTGAAAAGGCTTAAATAGCTTTTTTGACCTAAGTTTGAGGATTGCGCTCAAATCAAATGTCCTAGAACCAAATTTCCACATGTAACTACGAGATTGTGATACAATACACTATTGGGTGAAGTTTGGTTGACTTCTGCGCAGCGGTTTGGGAGTTAACATCAAAATTACATTTCTCGGCCATATCGCATAGATCTCACTGTGAGAAGCCTTAAATGACTTTTTTTAATTAAGTTTGAAGATTGCGCTCAAACCAAATGTCCTAGAACTAAATTTCCAAATGTAACTACTAGATTGTGATACAATACACTATTGGGTGAAGTTTGGTTGACTTCTGCGCAGCGGTTTGGGAGTTAACATCAAAATTACATTTCTCGGCCATATCGCATAGATCTCACTGTGAAAAGGCTTAAATGACTTTTTTAAATTAAGTTTGAAGATTGCGCTCAAACCAAATGTCCTAGAACTATATTTCCAAATGTAACTACTAGATTGTGATAAAATACACTATTGGGTGAAGTTTGATTGACTTCTGCACAGCGGTTTTGGAGTGAACATCAAAATTACATTTCTCGGCCATATCGCATAGATCTCACTGTGAAAACGCTTAAATGACTTTTTTTAATTAAGTTTGAAGATTGCGCTCAAATCAAATGTCCTAGAACTAAATTTCCAAATGTAACTACTAGATTGTGATAAAATACACTATTGGGTGAAGTTTGGTTGACTTCTGCGCAGCGGTTTGGGAGTTAACATCAAAATTACATTTCTCGGCCATATCGCATAGATCTCACTGTGAAAAGGCTTAAATGACTTTTTTAATTAATTTGATGATTGCGCTCAAACAAAATGTCCTAGAACAAAATTTTTAAATGTAACTACTAGATTGTGATACAATACACTATTGGGTGAAGTTTGGTTGACTTCTGCGCAGCGGTTAGGGAGTTAACATCAAAATTACATTTCTCGGCCATATCGCATTGATCTCACTGTGAAAAGGCTTAAATGACTTTTTTAATAAAGTTTGATGATTGCGCTCAAAAAAAATGTCCTAGAACAAAATTTTCAAATGTAACTACTAGATTGTGATACAATACACTATTGGGTGAAGTTTGGTTGACTTCTGCGCAGCGGTTTGGGAGTTAACATCAAAATTACATTTCTCGGCCATATCGCATAGATCTCACTGTGAAAAGGCTTAAATGACTTTTTTAATTAAGTTTGATGATTGCGCTCAAACAAAATGTCCTAGAACAAAATTTTCAAATGTAACTACTAGATTGTGATAGAATACACTATTGGGTGAAGTTTGGTTTACTTCTGCGCAGCGGTTTGGGAGTTAACATCAAAATTACATTTCTCGGCCATATCGCATAGATCTCACTGTGAAAAGGCTTAAATGGCTTTTTTGACCTAAGTTTGAGGATTGCGCTCAAATCAAATGTCCTAGAACCAAATTTCCACACGTAACTACTAGATTGTGATAAAATACACTATTGGGTGAAGTTTGGTTGACTTCTGCGCAGCGGTTTGGGAGTGAACATCAAAATTACATTTCTCGGCCATATCGCATAGATCTCACTGTGAAAACGCTTAAATGACTTTTTTTAATTAAGTTTGAAGATTGCGCTCAAATCAAATGTCCTAGAACTAAATTTCCAAATGTAACTACTAGATTGTGATAAAATACACTATTGGGTGAAGTTTGGTTGACTTCTGCGCAGCGGTTTGGGAGTTAACATCAAAATTACATTTCTCGGCCATATCGCATAGATCTCACTGTGAAAAGCCTTAAATGACTTTTTTTAATTAAGTTTGAAGATTGCGCTCAAACCAAATGTCCTAGAACTAAATTTCCAAATGTAACTACTAGATTGTGATAAAATACACTATTGGGTGAAGTTTGGTTGACTTCTGCGCAGCGGTTTGGGAGTTAACATCAAAATTACATTTCTCGGCCATATCGCATAGATCTCACTGTGAAAAGCCTTCAATGACTTTTTTTAATTAAGTTTGAAGATTGCGCTCAAACCAAATGTCCTAGAACTAAATTTCCAAATGTAACTACTAGATTGTGATAAAATACACTATTGGGTGAAGTTTGGTTGACTTCTGCGCAGCGGTTTGGGAGTTAACATCAAAATTACATTTCTCGGCCATATCGCATAGATCTCACTGTGAAAAGCCTTAAATGACTTTTTTTAATTAAGTTTGAAGATTGCGCTCAAACCAAATGTCCTAGAACTAAATTTCCAAATGTAACTACTAGAATGTGATACAATACACTATTGGGTGAAGTTTGGTTGACTTCTGCGCAGCGGTTTGGGAGTTAACATCAAAATTACATTTCTCGGCCATATCGCATAGATCTCACTGTGAAAAGGCTTAAATGGCTTTTTTGACCTAAGTTTGAGGATTGCGCTCAAATCAAATGTCCTAGAACCAAATTTCCAAATGTAACTACTAGAATGTGATACAATACACTATTGGGTGAAGTTTGGTTGACTTCTGCGCAGCGGTTTGGGAGTTAACATCAAAATTACATTTCTCGGCCATATCGCATAGATCTCACTGTGAAAAGGCTTAAATGACTTTTTTATTAAGTTTAATGATTGCGCTCAAACCAAATGTCCTAGAACGAAATTTTTAAATGTAACTACTAGAATGTGATACAATACACTATTGGGTGAAGTTTGGTTGACTTCTGCGCAGCGGTTTGGGAGTTAACATGAAATTTACATTTCTCGGCCATATCGCATAGATCTCACTGTGAAAAGGCTTAAATGACTTTTTTAATAAAGTTTGATGATTGCGCTCAAACAAAATGTCCTAGAACCAAATTTCCACATGTAACTACTAGATTGTGATACAATACACTATTGGGTGAAGTTTGGTTGACTTCTGCGCAGCGGTTTGGGAGTGAACATCAAAATTACATTTCTCGGCCATATCGCATAGATCTCACTGTGAAAAGGCTTAAATGACTTTTTTTAATTAAGTTTGAAGATTGCGCTCAAACCAAATGTCCTAGAACTAAATTTCCAAATGTAACTACTAGATTGTGATACAATACACTATTGGGTGAAGTTTGGTTGACTTCTGCGCAGCGGTTTGGGAGTTAATATCAAAAGTACATTTCTCGGCCATATCGCATAGATCTCACTGTGAAAAGGCTTAAATGACTTTTTTAATTAAGTTTGATGATTGCGCTCAAACAAAATGTCCTAGAACAAAATTTTTAAATGTAACTACTAGAATGTGATACAATACACTATTGGGTGAAGTTTGGTTGACTTCTGCGCAGCAGTTTGGGAGTTAACATCAAAATTACATTTCTCGGCCATATCGCATAGATCTCACTGTGAAAAGGCTTAAATGACTTTTTTAATTAAGTTTGATGATTGCGCTCAAACAAAATGTCCTAGAACAAAATTTTTAAATGTAACTACTAGATTGTGATACAATACACTATTGGGTGAAGTTTGGTTGACTTCTGCGCAGCGGTTTGGGAGTGAACATCAAAATTACATTTCTCGGCCATATCGCATAGATCTCACTGTGAAAACGCTTAAATGACTTTTTTTAATTAAGTTTGAAGATTGCGCTCAAATCAAATGTCCTAGAACTAAATTTCCAAATGTAACTACTAGATTGTGATAAAATACACTATTGGGTGAAGTTTGGTTGACTTCTGCGCAGCGGTTTGGGAGTTAACATCAAAATTACATTTCTCGGCCATATCGCATAGATCTCACTGTGAAAAGCCTTAAATGACTTTTTTTAATTAAGTTTGAAGATTGCGCTCAAACCAAATGTCCTAGAACTAAATTTCCAAATGTAACTACTAGATTGTGATACAATACACTATTGGGTGAAGTTTGGTTGACTTCTGCGCAGCGGTTTGGGAGTTAACATCAAAATTACATTTCTCGGCCATATCGCATAGATCTCACTGTGAAAAGGCTTAAATGACTTTTTTTAATTAAGTTTGAAGATTGCGCTCAAACCAAATGTCCTAGAACTATATTTCCAAATGTAACTACTAGATTGTGATAAAATACACTATTGGGTGAAGTTTGGTTGACTTCTGCGCAGCGGTTTGGGAGTTAACATCAAAATTACATTTCTCGGCCATATCGCATAGATCTCACTGTGAAAAGGCTTAAATGACTTTTTTTAATTAAGTTTGAAGATTCCGCTCAAACCAAATGTCCTAGAACTAAATTTCCAAATGTAACTACTAGATTGTGATACAATACACTATTGGGTGAAGTTTGGTTGACTTCTGCGCAGCGGTTTGGGAGTTAACATCAAAATTACATTTCTCGGCCATATCGCATAGATCTCACTGTGAAAAGGCTTAAATGGCTTTTTTGACCTAAGTTTGAGGATTGCGCTCAAATCAAATGTCCTAGAACCAAATTTCCACATGTAACTACTAGATTGTGATAAAATACACTATTGGGTGAAGTTTGATTGACTTCTGCACAGCGGTTTTGGAGTGAACATCAAAATTACATTTCTCGGCCATATCGCATAGATCTCACTGTGAAAAGGCTTAAATGACTTTTTTAATTAAGTTTGATGATTGCGCTCAAACAAAATGTCCTAGAACAAAATTTTTAAATGTAACTACTAGATTGTGATACAATACACTATTGGGTGAAGTTTGGTTGACTTCTGCGCAGAGGTTTGGGAGTTAACATCAAAATTACATTTCTCGGCCATATCGCATAGATCTCACTGTGAAAAGGCTTAAATGACTTTTTTAATTAAGTTTAATGATTGCGCTCAAACCAAATGTCCTAGAACGAAATTTTTAAATGTAACTACTAGAATGTGATACAATACACTATTGGGTGAAGTTTGGTTGACTTCTGCGCAGCGGTTTGGGAGTTAACATGAAATTTACATTTCTCGGCCATATCGCATAGATCTCACTGTGAAAAGGCTTAAATGACTTTTTTAATAAAGTTTGATGATTGCGCTCAAAAAAAATGTCCTAGAACAAAATTTTCAAATGTAACTACTAGATTGTGATACAATACACTATTGGGTGAAGTTTGGTTGACTTCTGCGCAGCGGTTTGGGAGTTAACATCAAAATTACATTTCTCGGCCATATCGCATAGATCTCACTGTGAAAAGGCTTAAATGACTTTTTTATTAAGTTTAATGATTGCGCTCAAACCAAATGTCCTAGAACGAAATTTTTAAATGTAACTACTAGAATGTGATACAATACACTATTGGGTGAAGTTTGGTTGACTTCTGCGCAGCGGTTTGGGAGTTAACATGAAATTTACATTTCTCGGCCATATCGCATAGATCTCACTGTGAAAAGGCTTAAATGACTTTTTTAATAAAGTTTGATGATTGCGCTCAAACAAAATGTCCTAGAACAAAATTTTCAAATGTAACTACTAGATTGTGATACAATACACTATTGGGTGAAGTTTGGTTGACTTCTGCGCAGCGGTTTGAGAGTTAACATCAAAATTACATTTCTCGGCCATATCGCATAGATCTCACTGTGAAAAGGCTTAAATGACTTTTTTAATTAAGTTTGATGATTGCGCTCAAACAAAATGTCCTAGAACAAAATTTTCAAATGTAACTACTAGATTGTGATAAAATACACTATTGGGTGAAGTTTGGTTTACTTCTGCGCAGCGGTTTGGGAGTTAACATCAAAATTACATTTCTCGGCCATATCGCATAGATCTCACTGTGAAAAGGCTTAAATGGCTTTTTTGACCTAAGTTTGAGGATTGCGCTCAAATCAAATGTCCTAGAACCAAATTTCCACATGTAACTACTAGATTGTGATAAAATACACTATTGGGTGAAGTTTGGTTGACTTCTGCGCAGCGGTTTGGGAGTGAACATCAAAATTACATTTCTCGGCCATATCGCATAGATCTCACTGTGAAAACGCTTAAATGACTTTTTTTAATTAAGTTTGAAGATTGCGCTCAAATCAAATGTCCTAGAACTAAATTTCCAAATGTAACTACTAGATTGTGATAAAATACACTATTGGGTGAAGTTTGGTTGACTTCTGCGCAGCGGTTTGGGAGTTAACATCAAAATTACATTTCTCGGCCATATCGCATAGATCTCACTGTGAAAAGCCTTAAATGACTTTTTTTAATTAAGTTTGAAGATTGCGCTCAAACCAAATGTCCTAGAACTAAATTTCCAAATGTAACTACTAGATTGTGATACAATACACTATTGGGTGAAGTTTGGTTGACTTCTGCGCAGCGGTTTGGGAGTTAACATCAAAATTACATTTCTCGGCCATATCGCATAGATCTCACTGTGAAAAGGCTTAAATGACTTTTTTTAATTAAGTTTGAAGATTGCGCTCAAACCAAATGTCCTAGAACTAAATTTCCAAATGTAACTACTAGATTGTGATAAAATACACTATTGGGTGAAGTTTGGTTGACTTCTGCGCAGCGGTTTGGGAGTTAACATCAAAATTACATTTCTCGGCCATATCGCATAGATCTCACTGTGAAAAGGCTTAAATGACTTTTTTTAATTAAGTTTGAAGATTGCGCTCAAACCAAATGTCCTAGAACTAAATTTCCAAATGTAACTACTAGATTGTGATACAATACACTATTGGGTGAAGTTTGGTTGACTTCTGCGCAGCGGTTTGGGAGTTAACATCAAAATTACATTTCTCGGCCATATCGCATAGATCTCACTGTGAAAAGGCTTAAATGACTTTTTTAATTAAGTTTGATGATTGCGTTCAAACAAAATGTCCTAGAACAAAATTTTCAAATGTAACTACTAGATTGTGATACAATACACTATTGGGTGAAGTTTGGTTGACTTCTGCGCAGCGGTTTGGGAGTTAATATCAAAACTACATTTCTCGGCCATATCGCATAGATCTCACTGTGAAAAGGCTTAAATGACTTTTTTAATTAAGTTTGATGATTGCGCTCAAAAAAAATGTCCTAGAACGAAATTTTTAAATGTAACTACTAGAATGTGATACAATACACTATTGGGTGAAGTTTGGTTGACTTCTGCGCAGCGGTTTGGGAGTTAACATCAAAATTACATTTCTCGGCCATATCGCATAGATCTCACTGTGAAAACGCTTAAATGACTTTTTTTAATTAAGTTTGAATATTGCGCTCAAATCAAATGTCCTAGAACTAAATTTCCAAATGTAACTACTAGATTGTGATAAAATACACTATTGGGTGAAGTTTGGTTGACTTCTGCGCAGCGGTTTGGGAGTTAACATCAAAATTACATTTCTCGGCCATATCGCATAGATCTCACTGTGAAAAGGCTTAAATGACTTTTTTAATTAATTTGATGATTGCGCTCAAACAAAATGTCCTAGAACAAAATTTTTAAATGTAACTACTAGATTGTGATACAATACACTATTGGGTGAAGTTTGGTTGACTTCTGCGCAGCGGTTTGGGAGTTAACATCAAAATTACATTTCTCGGCCATATCGCATAGATCTCACTGTGAAAAGTCTTAAATGACTTTTTTATTAAGTTTAATGATTGCGCTCAAAACAAATGTCCTAGAACGAAATTTTTAAATGTAACTACTAGAATGTGATACAATACACTATTGGGTGAAGTTTGGTTGACTTCTGCGCAGCGGTTTGGGAGTTAACATGAAATTTACATTTCTCGGCCATATCGCATAGATCTCACTGTGAAAAGGCTTAAATGACTTTTTTAATAAAGTTTGATGATTGCGCTCAAACAAAATGTCCTAGAACAAAATTTTCAAATGTAACTACTAGATTGTGATACAATACACTATTGGGTGAAGTTTGGTTGACTTCTGCGCAGCGGTTTGGGAGTTAACATCAAAATTACATTTCTCGGCCATATCGCATAGATCTCACTGTGAAAAGGCTTAAATGACTTTTTTAATTAAGTTTGATGATTGCGCTCAAACAAAATGTCCTAGAACAAAATGTTCAAATGTAACTACTAGATTGTGATAAAATACACTATTGGGTGAAGTTTGGTTTACTTCTGCGCAGCGGTTTGGGAGTTAACATCAAAATTACATTTCTCGGCCATATCGCATAGATCTCACTGTGAAAAGGCTTAAATGGCTTTTTTGACCTAAGTTTGAGGATTGCGCTCAAATCAAATGTCCTAGAACCAAATTTCCACATGTAACTACTAGATTGTGATAAAATACACTATTGGGTGAAGTTTGGTTGACTTCTGCGCAGCGGTTTGGGAGTGAACATCAAAATTACATTTCTCGGCCATATCGCATAGATCTCACTGTGAAAACGCTTAAATGACTTTTTTTAATTAAGTTTGAAGATTGCGCTCAAATCAAATGTCCTAGAACTAAATTTCCAAATGTAACTACTAGATTGTGATAAAATACACTATTGGGTGAAGTTTGGTTGACTTCTGCGCAGCGGTTTGGGAGTTAACATCAAAATTACATTTCTCGGCCATATCGCATAGATCTCACTGTGAAAAGCCTTTAATGACTTTTTTAAATTAAGTTTGAAGATTGCGCTCAAACCAAATGTCCTAGAACTAAATTTCCAAATGTAACTACTAGATTGTGATAAAATACACTATTGGGTGAAGTTTGGTTGACTTCTGCGCAGCGGTTTGGGAGTTAACATCAAAATTACATTTCTCGGCCATATCGCATAGATCTCACTGTGAAAAGCCTTAAATGACTTTTTTTAATTAAGTTTGAAGATTGCGCTCAAACCAAATGTCCTAGAACTAAATTTCCAAATGTAACTACTAGAATGTGATACAATACACTATTGGGTGAAGTTTGGTTGACTTCTGCGCAGCGGTTTGGGAGTTAACATCAAAATTACATTTCTCGGCCATATCGCATAGATCTCACTGTGAAAAGGCTTAAATGGCTTTTTTGACCTAAGTTTGAGGATTGCGCTCAAATCAAATGTCCTAGAACCAAATTTCCAAATGTAACTACTAGAATGTGATACAATACACTATTGGGTGAAGTTTGGTTGACTTCTGCGCAGCGGTTTGGGAGTTAACATCAAAATTACATTTCTCGGCCATATCGCATAGATCTCACTGTGAAAAGGCTTAAATGGCTTTTTTGACCTAAGTTTGAGGATTGCGCTCAAATCAAATGTCCTAGAACCAAATTTCCACATGTAACTACTAGATTGTGATACAATACACTAATGGGTGAAGTTTGGTTTACTTCTGCGCAGCGGTTTGGGAGTTAACATCAAAATTACATTTCTCGGCCATATCGCATAGATCTCACTGTGAAATGGCTTAAATAGCTTTTTTGACCTAAGTTTGAGGATTGCGCTCAAATCAAATGTCCTAGAACCAAATTTCCACATGTAACTACGAGATTGTGATACAATACACTAATGGGTGAAGTTTGGTTGACTTCTGCGCAGCGGTTTGGGAGTTAACATCAAAATTACATTTCTCGGCCATATCGCATAGATCTCACTGTGAAAAGCCTTAAATGACTTTTTTTAATTAAGTTTGAAGATTGCGCTCAAACCAAATGTCCTAGAACTAAATTTCCAAATGTAACTACTAGATTGTGATACAATACACTATTGGGTGAAGTTTGGTTGACTTCTGCGCAGCGGTTTGGGAGTTAACATCAAAATTACATTTCTCGGCCATATCGCATAGATCTCACTGTGAAAAGGCTTAAATGACTTTTTTAAATTAAGTTTGAAGATTGCGCTCAAACCAAATGTCCTAGAACTATATTTCCAAATGTAACTACTAGATTGTGATAAAATACACTATTGGGTGAAGTTTGGTTGACTTCTGCGCAGCGGTTTGGGAGTTAACATCAAAATTACATTTCTCGGCCATATCGCATAGATCTCACTGTGAAAAGGCTTAAATGACTTTTTTTAATTAAGTTTGAAGATTGCGCTCAAACCAAATGTCCTAGAACTAAATTTCCAAATATAACTACTAGATTGTGATACAATACACTATTGGGTGAAGTTTGGTTTACTTCTGCGCAGCGGTTTGGGAGTTAACATCAAAATTACATTTCTCGGCCATATCGCATAGATCTCACTGTGAAAAGGCTTAAATGGCTTTTTTGACCTAAGTTTGAGGATTGCGCTCAAATCAAATGTCCTAGAACCAAATTTCCACATGTAACTACTAGATTGTGATAAAATACACTATTGGGTGAAGTTTGATTGACTTCTGCACAGCGGTTTTGGAGTGAACATCAAAATTACATTTCTCGGCCATATCGCATAGATCTCACTGTGAAAAGGCTTAAATGACTTTTTTTAATTAAGTTTGAAGATTGCGCTCAAACCAAATGTCCTAGAACTAAATTTCCAAATGTAACTACTAGATTGTGATAAAATACACTATTGGGTGAAGTTTGGTTGACTTCTGCGCAGCGGTTTGGGAGTTAACATCAAAATTACATTTCTCGGCCATATCGCATAGATCTCACTGTGAAAAGAATTAAATGACTTTTTTAATTAATTTGATGATTGCGCTCAAACAAAATGTCCTAGAACAAAATTTTTAAATGTAACTACTAGATTGTGATACAATACACTATTGGGTGAAGTTTGGTTGACTTCTGCGCAGCGGTTTGGGAGTTAACATCAAAATTACATTTCTCGGCCATATCGCATAGATCTCACTGTGAAAAGGCTTAAATGACTTTTTTAATTAAGTTTAATGATTGCGCTCAAACCAAATGTCCTAGAACGAAATTTTTAAATGTAACTACTAGAATGTGATACAATACACTATTGGGTGAAGTTTGGTTGACTTCTGCGCAGCGGTTTGGGAGTTAACATGAAATTTACATTTCTCGGCCATATCGCATAGATCTCACTGTGAAAAGGCTTAAATGACTTTTTTAATAAAGTTTGATGATTGCGCTAAAAAAAAATGTCCTAGAACAAAATTTTCAAATGTAACTACTAGATTGTGATACAATACACTATTGGGTGAAGTTTGGTTGACTTCTGCGCAGCGGTTTGGGAGTTAACATCAAAATTACATTTCTCGGCCATATCGCATAGATCTCACTGTGAAAAGGCTTAAATGACTTTTTTAATAAAGTTTGATGATTGCGCTCAAACAAAATGTCCTAGAACAAAATTTTCAAATGTAACTACTAGATTGTGACACAATACACTATTGGGTGAAGTTTGGTTGACTTCTGCGCAGCGGTTTGGGAGTTAACATCAAAATTACATTTCTCGGCCATATCGCATAGATCTCACTGTGAAAAGGCTTAAATGACTTTTTTAATTAAGTTTGATGATTGCGCTCAAACAAAATGTCCTAGAACAAAATTTTCAAATGTAACTACTAGATTGTGATAAAATACACTATTGGGTGAAGTTTGGTTTACTTCTGCGCAGCGGTTTGGGAGTTAACATCAAAATTACATTTCTCGGCCATATCGCATAGATCTCACTGTGAAAAGGCTTAAATGGCTTTTTTGACCTAAGTTTGAGGATTGCGCTCAAATCAAATGTCCTAGAACCAAATTTCCACATGTAACTACTAGATTGTGATAAAATACACTATTGGGTGAAGTTTGGTTGACTTCTGCGCAGCGGTTTGGGAGTTAACATCAAAATTACATTTCTCGGCCATATCGCATAGATCTCACTGTGAAAACGCTTAAATGACTTTTTTTAATTAAGTTTGAAGATTGCGCTCAAATCAAATGTCCTAGAACTAAATTTCCAAATGTAACTACTAGATTGTGATAAAATACACTATTGGGTGAAGTTTGGTTGACTTCTGCGCAGCGGTTTGGGAGTTAACATCAAAATTACATTTCTCGGCCATATCGCATAGATCTCACTGTGAAAAGCCTTTAATGACTTTTTTAAATTAAGTTTGAAGATTGCGCTCAAACCAAATGTCCTAGAACTAAATTTCCAAATGTAACTACTAGATTGTGATAAAATACACTATTGGGTGAAGTTTGGTTGACTTCTGCGCAGCGGTTTGGGAGTTAACATCAAAATTACATTTCTCGGCCATATCGCATAGATCTCACTGTGAAAAGCCTTAAATGACTTTTTTTAATTAAGTTTGAAGATTGCGCTCAAACCAAATGTCCTAGAACTAAATTTCCAAATGTAACTACTAGAATGTGATACAATACACTATTGGGTGAAGTTTGGTTGACTTCTGCGCAGCGGTTTGGGAGTTAACATCAAAATTACATTTCTCGGCCATATCGCATAGATCTCACTGTGAAAAGGCTTAAATGGCTTTTTTGACCTAAGTTTGAGGATTGCGCTCAAATCAAATGTCCTAGAACCAAATTTCCAAATGTAACTACTAGAATGTGATACAATACACTATTGGGTGAAGTTTGGTTGACTTCTGCGCAGCGGTTTGGGAGTTAACATCAAAATTACATTTCTCGGCCATATCGCATAGATCTCACTGTGAAAAGGCTTAAATGGCTTTTTTGACCTAAGTTTGAGGATTGCGCTCAAATCAAATGTCCTAGAACCAAATTTCCACATGTAACTACTAGATTGTGATACAATACACTAATGGGTGAAGTTTGGTTTACTTCTGCGCAGCGGTTTGGGAGTTAACATCAAAATTACATTTCTCGGCCATATCGCATAGATCTCACTGTGAAAAGGCTTAAATAGCTTTTTTGACCTAAGTTTGAGGATTGCGCTCAAATCAAATGTCCTAGAACCAAATTTCCACATGTAACTACGAGATTGTGATACAATACACTAATGGGTGAAGTTTGGTTGACTTCTGCGCAGCGGTTTGGGAGTTAACATCAAAATTACATTTCTCGGCCATATCGCATAGATCTCACTGTGAAAAGCCTTAAATGACTTTTTTTAATTAAGTTTGAAGATTGCGCTCAAACCAAATGTCCTAGAACTAAATTTCCAAATGTAACTACTAGATTGTGATACAATACACTATTGGGTGAAGTTTGGTTGACTTCTGCGCAGCGGTTTGGGAGTTAACATCAAAATTACATTTCTCGGCCATATCGCATAGATCTCACTGTGAAAAGGCTTAAATGACTTTTTTAAATTAAGTTTGAAGATTGCGCTCAAACCAAATGTCCTAGAACTATATTTCCAAATGTAACTACTAGATTGTGATAAAATACACTATTGGGTGAAGTTTGGTTGACTTCTGCGCAGCGGTTTGGGAGTTAACATCAAAATTACATTTCTCGGCCATATCGCATAGATCTCACTGTGAAAAGGCTTAAATGACTTTTTTTAATTAAGTTTGAAGATTGCGCTCAAACCAAATGTCCTAGAACTAAATTTCCAAATATAACTACTAGATTGTGATACAATACACTATTGGGTGAAGTTTGGTTTACTTCTGCGCAGCGGTTTGGGAGTTAACATCAAAATTACATTTCTCGGCCATATCGCATAGATCTCACTGTGAAAAGGCTTAAATGGCTTTTTTGACCTAAGTTTGAGGATTGCGCTCAAATCAAATGTCCTAGAACCAAATTTCCACATGTAACTACTAGATTGTGATAAAATACACTATTGGGTGAAGTTTGATTGACTTCTGCACAGCGGTTTTGGAGTGAACATCAAAATTACATTTCTCGGCCATATCGCATAGATCTCACTGTGAAAACGCTTAAATGACTTTTTTTAATTAAGTTTGAAGATTGCGCTCAAACCAAATGTCCTAGAACTAAATTTCCAAATGTAACTACTAGATTGTGATAAAATACACTATTGGGTGAAGTTTGGTTGACTTCTGCGCAGCGGTTTGGGAGTTAACATCAAAATTACATTTCTCGGCCATATCGCATAGATCTCACTGTGAAAAGGCTTAAATGACTTTTTTAATTAATTTGATGATTGCGCTCAAACAAAATGTCCTAGAACAAAATTTTTAAATGTAACTACTAGATTGTGATACAATACACTATTGGGTGAAGTTTGGTTGACTTCTGCGCAGCGGTTTGGGAGTTAACATCAAAATTACATTTCTCGGCCATATCGCATAGATCTCACTGTGAAAAGGCTTAAATGACTTTTTTAATTAAGTTTAATGATTGCGCTCAAACCAAATGTCCTAGAACGAAATTTTTAAATGTAACTACTAGAATGTGATACAATACACTATTGGGTGAAGTTTGGTTGACTTCTGCGCAGCGGTTTGGGAGTTAACATGAAATTTACATTTCTCGGCCATATCGCATAGATCTCACTGTGAAAAGGCTTAAATGACTTTTTTAATAAAGTTTGATGATTGCGCTAAAAAAAATGTCCTAGAACAAAATTTTCAAATGTAACTACTAGATTGTGATACAATACACTATTGGGTGAAGTTTGGTTGACTTCTGCGCAGCGGTTTGGGAGTTAACATCAAAATTACATTTCTCGGCCATATCGCATAGATCTCACTGTGAAAAGGCTTAAATGACTTTTTTAATAAAGTTTGATGATTGCGCTCAAACAAAATGTCCTAGAACAAAATTTTCAAATGTAACTACTAGATTGTGACACAATACACTATTGGGTGAAGTTTGGTTGACTTCTGCGCAGCGGTTTGGGAGTTAACATCAAAATTACATTTCTCGGCCATATCGCATAGATCTCACTGTGAAAAGGCTTAAATGACTTTTTTAATTAAGTTTAATGATTGCGCTCAAACCAAATGTCCTAGAACGAAATTTTTAAATGTAACTACTAGAATGTGATACAATACACTATTGGGTGAAGTTTGGTTGACTTCTGCGCAGCGGTTTGGGAGTTAACATGAAATTTACATTTCTCGGCCATATCGCATAGATCTCACTGTGAAAAGGCTTAAATGACTTTTTTAATAAAGTTTGATGATTGCGCTAAAAAAAATGTCCTAGAACAAAATTTTCAAATGTAACTACTAGATTGTGATACAATACACTATTGGGTGAAGTTTGGTTGACTTCTGCGCAGCGGTTTGGGAGTTAACATCAAAATTACATTTCTCGGCCATATCGCATAGATCTCACTGTGAAAAGGCTTAAATGACTTTTTTAATAAAGTTTGATGATTGCGCTCAAACAAAATGTCCTAGAACAAAATTTTCAAATGTAACTACTAGATTGTGACACAATACACTATTGGGTGAAGTTTGGTTGACTTCTGCGCAGCGGTTTGGGAGTTAACATCAAAATTACATTTCTCGGCCATATCGCATAGATCTCACTGTGAAAAGGCTTAAATGACTTTTTTAATTAAGTTTGATGATTGCGCTCAAACAAAATGTCCTAGAACAAAATTTTCAAATGTAACTACTAGATTGTGATAGAATACACTATTGGGTGAAGTTTGGTTTACTTCTGCGCAGCGGTTTGGGAGTTAACATCAAAATTACATTTCTCGGCCATATCGCATAGATCTCACTGTGAAAAGGCTTAAATGGCTTTTTTGACCTAAGTATGAGGATTGCGCTCAAATCAAATGTCCTAGAACCAAATTTCCACATGTAACTACTAGATTGTGATAAAATACACTATTGGGTGAAGTTTGGTTGACTTCTGCGCAGCGGTTTGGGAGTGAACATCAAAATTACATTTCTCGGCCATATCGCATAGATCTCACTGTGAAAACGCTTAAATGACTTTTTTTAATTAAGTTTGAAGATTGCGCTCAAATCAAATGTCCTAGAACTAAATTTCCAAATGTAACTACTAGATTGTGATAAAATACACTATTGGGTGAAGTTTGGTTGACTTCTGCGCAGCGGTTTGGGAGTTAACATCAAAATTACATTTCTCGGCCATATCGGATAGATCTCACTGTGAAAAGCCTTAAATGACTTTTTTTAATTAAGTTTGAAGATTGCGCTCAAACCAAATGTCCTAGAACTAAATTTCCAAATGTAACTACTAGATTGTGATAAAATACACTATTGGGTGAAGTTTGGTTGACTTCTGCGCAGCGGTTTGCGAGTTAACATCAAAATTACATTTCTCGGCCATATCGCATAGATCTCACTGTGAAAAGCCTTAAATGACTTTTTTTAATTAAGTTTGAAGATTGCGCTCAAACCAAATGTCCTAGAACTAAATTTCCAAATGTAACTACTAGATTGTGATAAAATACACTATTGGGTGAAGTTTGGTTGACTTCTGCGCAGCGGTTTGGGAGTTAACATCAAAATTACATTTCTCGGCCATATCGCATAGATCTCACTGTGAAAAGCCTTAAATGACTTTTTTTAATTAAGTTTGAAGATTGCGCTCAAACAAAATGTCCTAGAACTAAATTTCCAAATGTAACTACTAGAATGTGATACAATACACTATTGGGTGAAGTTTGGTTGACTTCTGCGCAGCGGTTTGGGAGTTAACATCAAAATTACATTTCTCGGCCATATCGCATAGATCTCACTGTGAAAAGGCTTAAATGGCTTTTTTGACCTAAGTTTGAGGATTGCGCTCAAATCAAATGTCCTAGAACCAAATTTCCAAATGTAACTACTAGAATGTGATACAATACACTATTGGGTGAAGTTTGGTTGACTTCTGCGCAGCGGTTTGGGAGTTAACATCAAAATTACATTTCTCGGCCATATCGCATAGATCTCACTGTGAAAAGGCTTAAATGGCTTTTTTGACCTAAGTTTGAGGATTGCGCTCAAATCAAATGTCCTAGAACCAAATTTCCACATGTAACTACTAGATTGTGATACAATACACTATTGGGTGAAGTTTGGTTGACTTCTGCGCAGCGGTTTGGGAGTTAACATGAAATTTACATTTCTCGGCCATATCGCATAGATCTCACTGTGAAAAGGCTTAAATGACTTTTTTAATAAAGTTTGATGATTGCGCTCAAAAAAAATGTCCTAGAACAAAATTTTCAAATGTAACTACTAGATTGTGATACAATACACTATTGGGTGAAGTTTGGTTGACTTCTGCGCAGCGGTTTGGGAGTTAACATCAAAATTACATTTCTCGGCCATATCGCATAGATCTCACTGTGAAAAGGCTTAAATGACTTTTTTAATAAAGTTTGATGATTGCGCTCAAACAAAATGTCCTAGAACAAAATTTTCAAATGTAACTACTAGATTGTGACACAATACACTATTGGGTGAAGTTTGGTTGACTTCTGCGCAGCGGTTTGGGAGTTAACATCAAAATTACATTTCTCGGCCATATCGCATAGATCTCACTGTGAAAAGGCTTAAATGACTTTTTTAATAAAGTTTGATGATTGCGCTCAAACAAAATGTCCTAGAACAAAATTTTCAAATGTAACTACTAGATTGTGACACAATACACTATTGGGTGAAGTTTGGTTGACTTCTGCGCAGCGGTTTGGGAGTTAACATCAAAATTACATTTCTCGGCCATATCGCATAGATCTCACTGTGAAAAGGCTTAAATGACTTTTTTAATTAAGTTTGATGATTGCGCTCAAACAAAATGTCCTAGAACAAAATTTTCAAATGTAACTACTAGATTGTGATAGAATACACTATTGGGTGAAGTTTGGTTTACTTCTGCGCAGCGGTTTGGGAGTTAACATCAAAATTACATTTCTCGGCCATATCGCATAGATCTCACTGTGAAAAGGCTTAAATGGCTTTTTTGACCTAAGTATGAGGATTGCGCTCAAATCAAATGTCCTAGAACCAAATTTCCACATGTAACTACTAGATTGTGATAAAATACACTATTGGGTGAAGTTTGGTTGACTTCTGCGCAGCGGTTTGGGAGTGAACATCAAAATTACATTTCTCGGCCATATCGCATAGATCTCACTGTGAAAACGCTTAAATGACTTTTTTTAATTAAGTTTGAAGATTGCGCTCAAATCAAATGTCCTAGAACTAAATTTCCAAATGTAACTACTAGATTGTGATAAAATACACTATTGGGTGAAGTTTGGTTGACTTCTGCGCAGCGGTTTGGGAGTTAACATCAAAATTACATTTCTCGGCCATATCGCATAGATCTCACTGTGAAAAGCCTTAAATGACTTTTTTTAATTAAGTTTGAAGATTGCGCTCAAACCAAATGTCCTAGAACTAAATTTCCAAATGTAACTACTAGATTGTGATAAAATACACTATTGGGTGAAGTTTGGTTGACTTCTGCGCAGCGGTTTGGGAGTGAACATCAAAATTACATTTCTCGGCCATATCGCATAGATCTCACTGTGAAAACGCTTAAATGACTTTTTTTAATTAAGTTTGAAGATTGCGCTCAAACCAAATGTCCTAGAACTAAATTTCCAAATGTAACTACTAGATTGTGATAAAATACACTATTGGGTGAAGTTTGGTTGACTTCTGCGCAGCGGTTTGGGAGTTAACATCAAAATTACATTTCTCGGCCATATCGCATAGATCTCACTGTGAAAAGGCTTAAATGGCTTTTTTGACCTAAGTTTGAGGATTGCGCTCAAATCAAATGTCCTAGAACCAAATTTCCAAATGTAACTACTAGAATGTGATACAATACACTATTGGGTGAAGTTTGGTTGACTTCTGCGCAGCGGTTTGGGAGTTAACATCAAAATTACATTTCTCGGCCATATCGCATAGATCTCACTGTGAAAAGGCTTAAATGGCTTTTTTGACCTAAGTTTGAGGATTGCGCTCAAATCAAATGTCCTAGAACCAAATTTCCACATGTAACTACTAGATTGTGATACAATACACTAATGGGTGAAGTTTGGTTTACTTCTGCGCAGCGGTTTGGGAGTTAACATCAAAATTACATTTCTCGGCCATATCGCATAGATCTCACTGTGAAAAGGCTTAAATAGCTTTTTTGACCTAAGTTTGAGGATTGCGCTCAAATCAAATGTCCTAGAACCAAATTTCCACATGTAACTACTAGATTGTGATAAAATACACTATTGGGTGAAGTTTGATTGACTTCTGCAAAGCGGTTTTGGAGTGAACATCAAAATTACATTTCTCGGCCATATCGCATAGATCTCACTGTGAAAACGCTTAAATGACTTTTTTTAATTAAGTTTGAAGATTGCGCTCAAATCAAATGTCCTAGAACTAAATTTCCAAATGTAACTACTAGATTGTGATAAAATACACTATTGGGTCAAGTTTGGTTGACTTCTGCGCAGCGGTTTGGGAGTTAACATCAAAATTACATTTCTCGGCCATATCGCATAGATCTCACTGTGAAAAGGCTTAAATGACTTTTTTAATTAATTTGATGATTGCGCTCAAACAAAATGTCCTAGAACAAAATTTTTAAATGTAACTACTAGATTGTGATACAATACACTATTGGGTGAAGTTTGGTTGACTTCTGCGCAGCGGTTTGGGAGTTAACATCAAAATTACATTTCTCGGCCATATCGCATAGATCTCACTGTGAAAAGGCTTAAATGACTTTTTTAATTAAGTTTAATGATTGCGCTCAAACCAAATGTCCTAGAACGAAATTTTTAAATGTAACTACTAGAATGTGATACAATACACTATTGGGTGAAGTTTGGTTGACTTCTGCGCAGCGGTTTGGGAGTTAACATGAAATTTACATTTCTCGGCCATATCGCATAGATCTCACTGTGAAAAGGCTTAAATGACTTTTTTAATAAAGTTTGATGATTGCGCTCAAAAAAAATGTCCTAGAACAAAATTTTCAAATGTAACTACTAGATTGTGATACAATACACTATTGGGTGAAGTTTGGTTGACTTCTGCGCAGCGGTTTGGGAGTTAACATCAAAATTACATTTCTCGGCCATATCGCATAGATCTCACTGTGAAAAGGCTTAAATGACTTTTTTAATAAAGTTTGATGATTGCGCTCAAACAAAATGTCCTAGAACAAAATTTTCAAATGTAACTACTAGATTGTGACACAATACACTATTGGGTGAAGTTTGGTTGACTTCTGCGCAGCGGTTTGGGAGTTAACATCAAAATTACATTTCTCGGCCATATCGCATAGATCTCACTGTGAAAAGGCTTAAATGACTTTTTTAATTAAGTTTGATGATTGCGCTCAAACAAAATGTCCTAGAACAAAATTTTCAAATGTAACTACTAGATTGTGATAGAATACACTATTGGGTGAAGTTTGGTTTACTTCTGCGCAGCGGTTTGGGAGTTAACATCAAAATTACATTTCTCGGCCATATCGCATAGATCTCACTGTGAAAAGGCTTAAATGGCTTTTTTGACCTAAGTATGAGGATTGCGCTCAAATCATATGTCCTAGAACCAAATTTCGACATGTAACTACTAGATTGTGATAAAATACACTATTGGGTGAAGTTTGGTTGACTTCTGCGCAGCGGTTTGGGAGTGAACATCAAAATTACATTTCTCGGCCATATCGCATAGATCTCACTGTGAAAACGCTTAAATGACTTTTTTTAATTAAGTTTGAAGATTGCGCTCAAATCAAATGTCCTAGAACTAAATTTCCAAATGTAACTACTAGATTGTGATAAAATACACTATTGGGTGAAGTTTGGTTGACTTCTGCGCAGCGGTTTGGGAGTTAACATCAAAATTACATTTCTCGGCCATATCGCATAGATCTCACTGTGAAAAGCCTTAAATGACTTTTTTTAATTAAGTTTGAAGATTGCGCTCAAACCAAATGTCCTAGAACTAAATTTCCAAATGTAACTACTAGATTGTGATAAAATACACTATTGGGTGAAGTTTGGTTGACTTCTGCGCAGCGGTTTGGGAGTTAACATCAAAATTACATTTCTCGGCCATATCGCATAGATCTCACTGTGAAAAGCCTTAAATGACTTTTTTTAATTAAGTTTGAAGATTGCGCTCAAACCAAATGTCCTAGAACTAAATTTCCAAATGTAACTACTAGATTGTGATAAAATACACTATTGGGTGAAGTTTGGTTGACTTCTGCGCAGCGGTTTGGGAGTTAACATCAAAATTACATTTCTCGGCCATATCGCATAGATCTCACTGTGAAAAGCCTTAAATGACTTTTTTTAATTAAGTTTGAAGATTGCGCTCAAACCAAATGTCCTAGAACTAAATTTCCAAATGTAACTACTAGAATGTGATACAATACACTATTGGGTGAAGTTTGGTTGACTTCTGCGCAGCGGTTTGGGAGTTAACATCAAAATTACATTTCTCGGCCATATCGCATAGATCTCACTGTGAAAAGGCTTAAATGGCTTTTTTGACCTAAGTTTGAGAATTGCGCTCAAATCAAATGTCCTAGAACCAAATTTCCAAATGTAACTACTAGAATGTGATACAATACACTATTGGGTGAAGTTTGGTTGACTTCTGCGCAGCGGTTTGGGAGTTAACATCAAAATTACATTTCTCGGCCATATCGCATAGATCTCACTGTGAAAAGGCTTAAATGACTTTTTTAATTAAGTTTAATGATTGCGCTCAAACCAAATGTCCTAGAACGAAATTTTTAAATGTAACTACTAGAATGTGATACAATACACTATTGGGTGAAGTTTGGTTGACTTCTGCGCAGCGGTTTGGGAGTTAACATCAAAATTACATTTCTGGGCCATATCGCATAGATCTCACTGTCAAAAGGCTTAAATGACTTTTTTAATAAAGTTTGATGATTGCGCTCAAACAAAATGTCCTAGAACAAAATTTTCAAATGTAACTACTAGATTGTGATACAATACATTATTGGGTGAAGTTTGGTTGACTTCTGCGCAGCGGTTTGGGAGTGAACATCAAAATTACATTTCTCGGCCATATCGCATAGATCTCACTGTGAAAACGCTTAAATGACTTTTTTTAATTAAGTTTGAAGATTGCGCTCAAACCAAATGTCCTAGAACTAAATTTCCAAATGTAACTACTAGATTGTGATAAAATACACTATTGGGTGAAGTTTGGTTGACTTCTGCGCAGCGGTTTGGGAGTTAACATCAAAATTACATTTCTCGGCCATATCGCATAGATCTCACTGTGAAAAGGCTTAAATGGCTTTTTTAATTAAGTTTGATGATTGCGCTCAAATCAAATGTCCTAGAACCAAATTTCCACATGTAACTACTAGATTGTGATACAATACACTAATGGGTGAAGTTTGGTTGACTTCTGCGCAGCGGTTTGGGAGTGAACATCAAAATTACATTTCTCGGCCATATCGCATAGATCTCACTGTGAAAAGGCTTAAATGACTTTTTTAATTAAGTTTAATGATTGCGCTCAAACCAAATGTCCTAGAACGAAATTTTTAAATGTAACTACTAGAATGTGATACAATACACTATTGGGTGAAGTTTGGTTGACTTCTGCGCAGCGGTTTGGGAGTTAACATCAAATTTACATTTCTCGGCCATATCGCATAGATCTCACTGTGAAAAGGCTTAAATGACTTTTTTAATAAAGTTTGATGATTGCGCTCAAACAAAATGTCCTAGAACAAAATTTTCAAATGTAACTACTAGATTGTGATACAATACACTATTGGGTGAAGTTTGGTTGACTTCTGCGCAGCGGTTTGGGAGTGAACATCAAAATTACATTTCTCGGCCATATCGCATAGATCTCACTGTGAAAACGCTTAAATGACTTTTTTTAATTAAGTTTGAAGATTGCGCTCAAATCAAATGTCCTAGAACTAAATTTCCAAATGTAACTACTAGATTGTGATAAAATACACTATTGGGTGAAGTTTGGTTGACTTCTGCGCAGCAGTTTGGGAGTTAACATCAAAATTACATTTCTCGGCCATATCGCATAGATCTCACTGTGAAAAGGCTTAAATGGCTTTTTTAATTAAGTTTGATGATTGGGCTCAAATCAAATGTCCTAGAACCAAATTTCCACATGTAACTACTAGAATGTGATACAATACACTAATGGGTGAAGTTTGGTTTACTTCTGCGCAGCGGTTTGGGAGTTAACATCAAAATTACATTTCTCGGCCATATCGCATAGATCTCACTGTGAAAAGGCTTAAATGGCTTTTTTGACCTAAGTTTGAGGATTGCGCTCAAATCAAATGTCCTAGAACCAAATTTCCACATGTAACTACTAGATTGTGATACAATACACTAATGGGTGAAGTTTGGTTGACTTCTGCGCAGCGGTTTGGGAGTTAACATCAAAATTACATTTCTCGGCCATATCGCATAGATCTCACTGTGAAAAGGCTTAAATGACTTTTTAAATTAAGTTTAATGATTGCGCTCAAACCAAATGTCCTAGAACGAAATTTTTAAATGTAACTACTAGAATGTGATACAATACACTATTGGGTGAAGTTTGATTGACTTCTGCGCAGCGGTTTGGGAGTTAACATCAAATTTACATTTCTCGGCCATATCGCATAGATCTCACTGTGAAAAGGCTTAAATGACTTTTTTAATTAAGTTTGATGATTGCGCTCAAACAAAATGTCCTAGAACAAAATTTTCAAATGTAACTACTAGATTGTGATACAATACACTATTGGGTGAAGTTTGGTTTACTTCTGCGCAGCGGTTTGGGAGTTAACATCAAAATTACATTTCTCGGCCATATCGCATAGATCTCACTGTGAAAAGGCTTAAATGGCTTTTTTGACCTAAGTTTGAGGATTGCGCTCAAATCAAATGTCCTAGAACCAAATTTCCACATATAACTACTAGATTGTGATACAATACACTAATGGGTTAAGTTTGGTTTACTTCTGCGCAGCGGTTTGGGAGTTAACATCAAAATTACATTTCTCGGCCATATCGCATAGATCTCACTGTGAAAAGGCTTAAATGGCTTTTTTGACCTAAGTTTGAGGATTGCGCTCAAATCAAATGTCCTAGAACCAAATTTCCACATGTAACTACTAGATTGTGATACAATACACTAATGGGTGAAGTTTGGTTGACTTCTGCGCAGCGGTTTGGGAGTTAACATCAAAATTACATTTCTCGGCCATATCGCATAGATCTCACTGTGAAAAGGCTTAAATGACTTTTTTAATTAAGTTTAATGATTGCGCTCAAACCAAATGTCCTAGAACGAAATTTTTAAATGTAACTACTAGAATGTGATACAATACACTATTGGGTGAAGTTTGGTTGACTTCTGCGCAGCGGTTTGGGAGTTAACATCAAATTTACATTTCTCGGCCATATCGCATAGATCTCACTGTGAAAAGGCTTAAATGACTTTTTTAATTAATTTGATGATTGCGCTCAAACAAAATGTCCTAGAACAAAATTTTTAAATGTAACTACTAGATTGTGATACAATACACTATTGGGTGAAGTTTGGTTGACTTCTGCGCAGCGGTTTGGGAGTTAACATCAAAATTACATTTCTCGGCCATATCGCATAGATCTCACTGTGAAAAGGCTTAAATGACTTTTTTAATTAAGTTTAATGATTGCGCTCAAACCAAATGTCCTAGAACGAAATTTTTAAATGTAACTACTAGAATGTGATACAATACACTATTGGGTGAAGTTTGGTTGACTTCTGCGCAGCGGTTTGGGAGTTAACATGAAATTTACATTTCTCGGCCATATCGCATAGATCTCACTGTGAAAAGGCTTAAATGACTTTTTTAATAAAGTTTGATGATTGCGCTCAAAAAAAATGTCCTAGAACAAAATTTTCAAATGTAACTACTAGATTGTGATACAATACACTATTGGGTGAAGTTTGGTTGACTTCTGCGCAGCGGTTTGGGAGTTAACATCAAAATTACATTTCTCGGCCATATCGCATAGATCTCACTGTGAAAAGGCTTAAATGACTTTTTTAATAAAGTTTGATGATTGCGCTCAAACAAAATGTCCTAGAACAAAATTTTCAAATGTAACTACTAGATTGTGACACAATACACTATTGGGTGAAGTTTGGTTGACTTCTGCGCAGCGGTTTGGGAGTTAACATCAAAATTACATTTCTCGGCCATATCGCATAGATCTCACTGTGAAAAGGCTTAAATGACTTTTTTAATTAAGTTTGATGATTGCGCTCAAACAAAATGTCCTAGAACAAAATTTTCAAATGTAACTACTAGATTGTGATAGAATACACTATTGGGTGAAGTTTGGTTTACTTCTGCGCAGCGGTTTGGGAGTTAACATCAAAATTACATTTCTCGGCCATATCGCATAGATCTCACTGTGAAAAGGCTTAAATGGCTTTTTTGACCTAAGTATGAGGATTGCGCTCAAATCAAATGTCCTAGAACCAAATTTCCACATGTAACTACTAGATTGTGATAAAATACACTATTGGGTGAAGTTTGGTTGACTTCTGCGCAGCGGTTTGGGAGTGAACATCAAAATTACATTTCTCGGCCATATCGCATAGATCTCACTGTGAAAACGCTTAAATGACTTTTTTTAATTAAGTTTGAAGATTGCGCTCAAATCAAATGTCCTAGAACTAAATTTCCAAATGTAACTACTAGATTGTGATAAAATACACTATTGGGTGAAGTTTGGTTGACTTCTGCGCAGCGGTTTGGGAGTTAACATCAAAATTACATTTCTCGGCCATATCGCATAGATCTCACTGTGAAAAGCCTTAAATGACTTTTTTTAATTAAGTTTGAAGATTGCGCTCAAACCAAATGTCCTAGAACTAAATTTCCAAATGTAACTACTAGATTGTGATAAAATACACTATTGGGTGAAGTTTGGTTGACTTCTGCGCAGCGGTTTGGGAGTTAACATCAAAATTACATTTCTCGGCCATATCGCATAGATCTCACTGTGAAAAGCCTTAAATGACTTTTTTTAATTAAGTTTGAAGATTGCGCTCAAACCAAATGTCCTAGAACTAAATTTCCAAATGTAACTACTAGATTGTGATAAAATACACTATTGGGTGAAGTTTGGTTGACTTCTGCGCAGCGGTTTGGGAGTTAACATCAAAATTACATTTCTCGGCCATATCGCATAGATCTCACTGTGAAAAGCCTTAAATGACTTTTTTTAATTAAGTTTGAAGATTGCGCTCAAACCAAATGTCCTAGAACTAAATTTCCAAATGTAACTACTAGAATGTGATACAATACACTATTGGGTGAAGTTTGGTTGACTTCTGCGCAGCGGTTTGGGAGTTAACATCAAAATTACATTTCTCGGCCATATCGCATAGATCTCACTGTGAAAAGGCTTAAATGGCTTTTTTGACCTAAGTTTGAGAATTGCGCTCAAATCAAATGTCCTAGAACCAAATTTCCAAATGTAACTACTAGAATGTGATACAATACACTATTGGGTGAAGTTTGGTTGACTTCTGCGCAGCGGTTTGGGAGTTAACATCAAAATTACATTTCTCGGCCATATCGCATAGATCTCACTGTGAAAACGCTTAAATGACTTTTTTTAATTAAGTTTGAAGATTGCGCTCAAACCAAATGTCCTAGAACTAAATTTCCAAATGTAACTACTAGATTGTGATAAAATACACTATTGGGTGAAGTTTGGTTGACTTCTGCGCAGCGGTTTGGGAGTTAACATCAAAATTACATTTCTCGGCCATATCGCATAGATCTCACTGTGAAAAGGCTTAAATGGCTTTTTTAATTAAGTTTGATGATTGCGCTCAAATCAAATGTCCTAGAACCAAATTTCCACATGTAACTACTAGATTGTGATACAATACACTAATGGGTGAAGTTTGGTTTACTTCTGCGCAGCGGTTTGGGAGTTAACATCAAAATTACATTTCTCGGCCATATCGCATAGATCTCACTGTGAAAAGGCTTAAATGGCTTTTTTGACCTAAGTTTGAGGATTGCGCTCAAATCAAATGTCCTAGAACCAAATTTCCACATGTAACTACTAGATTGTGATACAATACACTAATGGGTGAAGTTTGGTTGACTTCTGCGCAGCGGTTTGGGAGTTAACATCAAAATTACATTTCTCGGCCATATCGCATAGATCTCACTGTGAAAAGGCTTAAATGACTTTTTTAATTAAGTTTAATGATTGCGCTCAAACCAAATGTCCTAGAACGAAATTTTTAAATGTAACTACTAGAATGTGATACAATACACTATTGGGTGAAGTTTGGTTGACTTCTGCGCAGCGGTTTGGGAGTTAACATCAAATTTACATTTCTCGGCCATATCGCATAGATCTCACTGTGAAAAGGCTTAAATTACTTTTTTAATAAAGTTTGATGATTGCGCTCAAACAAAATGTCCTAGAACAAAATTTTCAAATGTAACTACTAGATTGTGATACAATACACTATTGGGTGAAGTTTGGTTGACTTCTGCGCAGCGGTTTGGGAGTGAACATCAAAATTACATTTCTCGGCCATATCGCTTAGATCTCACTGTGAAAACGCTTAAATGACTTTTTTTAATTAAGTTTGAAGATTGCGCTCAAATCAAATGTCCTAGAACTAAATTTCCAAATGTAACTACTAGATTGTTATACAATACACTATTGGGTGAAGTTTGGTTGACTTCTGCGCAGCGGTTTGGGAGTTAACATCAAAATTACATTTCTCGGCCATATCGCATAGATCTCACTGTGAAAAGGCTTAAATGACTTTTTTAATTAAGTTTGATGATTGCGCTCAAACAAAATGTCCTAGAACAAAATTTTTAAATGTAACTACTAGATTGTGATACAATACACTATTGGGTGAAGTTTGGTTGACTTCTGCGCAGCGGTTTGGGAGTGAACATCAAAATTACATTTCTCGGCCATATCGCATAGATCTCACTGTGAAAACGCTTAAATGACTTTTTTTAATTAAGTTTGAAGATTGCGCTCAAATCAAATGTCCTAGAACTAAATTTCCAAATGTAACTACTAGATTGTGATAAAATACACTATTGGGTGAAGTTTTGTTGACTTCTGCGCAGCGGTTTGGGAGTTAACATCAAAATTACATTTCTCGGCCATATCGCATAGATCTCACTGTGAAAAGCCTTAAATGACTTTTTTTAATTAAGTTTGAAGATTGCGCTCAAACCAAATGTCCTAGAACTAAATTTCCAAATGTAACTACTAGATTGTGATACAATACACTATTGGGTGAAGTTTGGTTGATTTCTGCGCAGCGGTTTGGGAGTTAACATCAAAATTACATTTCTCGGCCATATCGCATAGATCTCACTGTGAAAAGGCTTAAATGACTTTTTTAAATTAAGTTTGAAGATTGCGCTCAAACCAAATGTCCTAGAACTATATTTCCAAATGTAACTACTAGATTGTGATAAAATACACTATTGGGTGAAGTTTGGTTGACTTCTGCGCAGCGGTTTGGGAGTTAACATCGAAATTACATTTCTCGGCCATATCGCATAGATCTCACTGTGAAAAGGCTTAAATGACTTTTTTTAATTAAGTTTGAAGATTGCGCTCAAACCAAATGTCCTAGAACTAAATTTCCAAATATAACTACTAGATTGTGATACAATACACTATTGGGTGAAGTTTGGTTGACTTCTGCGCAGCGGTTTGGGAGTTAACATCAAAATTACATTTCTCGGCCATATCGCATAGATCTCACTGTGAAAAGGCTTAAATGGCTTTTTTGACCTAAGTTTGAGGATTGCGCTCAAATCAAATGTCCTAGAACCAAATTTCCAAATGTAACTACTAGAATGTGATACAATACACTATTGGGTGAAGTTTGGTTGACTTCTGCGCAGCGGTTTGGGAGTTAACATCAAAATTACATTTCTCGGCCATATCGCATAGATCTCACTGTGAAAAGGCTTAAATGGCTTTTTTGACCTAAGTTTGAGGATTGCGCTCAAATCAAATGTCCTAGAACCAAATTTCCACATGTAACTACTAGATTGTGATACAATACACTAATGGGTGAAGTTTGGTTTACTTCTGCGCAGCGGTTTGGGAGTTAACATCAAAATTACATTTCTCGGCCATATCGCATAGATCTCACTGTGAAAAGGCTTAAATGACTTTTTTAATTAAGTTTGATGATTGCGCTCAAACAAAATGTCCTAGAACTAAATTTTTAAATGTAACTACTAGATTGTGATACAATACACTATTGGGTGAAGTTTGGTTTACTTCTGCGCAGCGGTTTGGGAGTTAACATCAAAATTACATTTCTCGGCCATATCGCATAGATCTCACTGTCAAAAGGCTTAAATGACTTTTTTAATAAAGTTTGATGATTGCGCTCAAACAAAATGTCCTAGAACAAAATTTTCAAATGTAACTACTAGATTGTGATACAATACATTATTGGGTGAAGTTTGGTTGACTTCTGCGCAGCGGTTTGGGAGTGAACATCAAAATTACATTTCTCGGCCATATCGCATAGATCTCACTGTGAAAACGCTTAAATGACTTTTTTTAATTAAGTTTGAAGATTGCGCTCAAACCAAATGTCCTAGAACTAAATTTCCAAATGTAACTACTAGATTGTGATAAAATACACTATTGGGTGAAGTTTGGTTGACTTCTGCGCAGCGGTTTGGGAGTTAACATCAAAATTAAATTTCTCGGCCATATCGCATAGATCTCACTGTGAAAAGGCTTAAATGGCTTTTTTAATTAAGTTTGATGATTGCGCTCAAATCAAATGTCCTAGAACCAAATTTCCACATGTAACTACTAGATTGTGATACAATACACTAATGGGTGAAGTTTGGTTTACTTCTGCGCAGCGGTTTGGGAGTTAACATCAAAATTACATTTCTCGGCCATATCGCATAGATCTCACTGTGAAAAGGCTTAAATGGCTTTTTTGACCTAAGTTTGAGGATTGCGCTCAAATCAAATGTCCTAGAACCAAATTTCCACATGTAACTACTAGATTGTGATACAATACACTAATGGGTGAAGTTTGGTTGACTTCTGCGCAGCGGTTTGGGAGTTAACATCAAAATTACATTTCTCGGCCATATCGCATAGATCTCACTGTGAAAAGGCTTAAATGACTTTTTTAATTAAGTTTAATGATTGCGCTCAAACCAAATGTCCTAGAACGAAATTTTTAAATGTAACTACTAGAATGTGATACAATACACTATTGGGTGAAGTTTGGTTGACTTCTGCGCAGCGGTTTGGGAGTTAACATCAAATTTACATTTCTCGGCCATATCGCATAGATCTCACTGTGAAAAGGCTTAAATGACTTTTTTAATAAAGTTTGATGATTGCGCTCAAACAAAATGTCCTAGAACAAAATTTTCAAATGTAACTACTAGATTGTGATACAATACACTATTGGGTGAAGTTTGGTTGACTTCTGCGCAGCGGTTTGGGAGTGAACATCAAAATTACATTTCTCGGCCATATCGCTTAGATCTCACTGTGAAAACGCTTAAATGACTTTTTTTAATTAAGTTTGAAGATTGCGCTCAAATCAAATGTCCTAGAAATAAATTTCCAAATGTAACTACTAGATTGTGATACAATACACTATTGGGTGAAGTTTGGTTGACTTCTGCGCAGCGGTTTGGGAGTTAACATCAAAATTACATTTCTCGGCCATATCGCATAGATCTCACTGTGAAAAGGCTTAAATGACTTTTTTAATTAAGTTTGATGATTGCGCTCAAACAAAATGTCCTAGAACAAAATTTTTAAATGTAACTACTAGATTGTGATACAATACACTATTGGGTGAAGTTTGGTTGACTTCTGCGCAGCGGTTTGGGAGTGAACATCAAAATTACATTTCTCGGCCATATCGCATAGATCTCACTGTGAAAACGCTTAAATGACTTTTTTTAATTAAGTTTGAAGATTGCGCTCAAATCAAATGTCCTAGAACTAAATTTCCAAATGTAACTACTAGATTGTGATAAAATACACTATTGGGTGAAGTTTGGTTGACTTCTGCGCAGCGGTTTGGGAGTTAACATCAAAATTACATTTCTCGGCCATATCGCATAGATCTCACTGTGAAAAGCCTTAAATGACTTTTTTTAATTAAGTTTGAAGATTGCGCTCAAACCAAATGTCCTAGAACTAAATTTCCAAATGTAACTACTAGATTGTGATACAATACACTATTGGGTGAAGTTTGGTTGACTTCTGCGCAGCGGTTTGGGAGTTAACATCAAAATTACATTTCTCGGCCATATCGCATAGATCTCACTGTGAAAAGGCTTAAATGACTTTTTTAAATTAAGTTTGAAGATTGCGCTCAAACCAAATGTCCTAGAACTATATTTCCAAATCTAACTACTAGATTGTGATAAAATACACTATTGGGTGAAGTTTGGTTGACTTCTGCGCAGCGGTTTGGGAGTTAACATCGAAATTACATTTCTCGGCCATATCGCATAGATCTCACTGTGAAAAGGCTTAAATGACTTTTTTTAATTAAGTTTGAAGATTGCGCTCAAACCAAATGTCCTAGAACTAAATTTCCAAATATAACTACTAGATTGTGATACAATACACTATTGGGTGAAGTTTGGTTTACTTCTGCGCAGCGGTTTGGGAGTTAACATCAAAATTACATTTCTCGGCCATATCGCATAGATCTCACTGTGAAAAGGCTTAAATGGCTTTTTTGACCTAAGTTTGAGGATTGCGCTCAAATCAAATGTCCTAGAACCAAATTTCCACATGTAACTACTAGATTGTGATAAAATACACTATTGGGTGAAGTTTGGTTGACTTCTGCGCAGCGGTTTGGGAGTTAACATCAAAATTACATTTCTCGGCCATATCGCATAGATCTCACTGTGAAAAGGCTTAAATGACTTTTTTAATTAAGTTTGATGATTGCGCTCAAACAAAATGTCCTAGAACAAAATTTTTAAATGTAACTACTAGATTGTGATACAATACACTATTGGGTGAAGTTTGGTTGACTTCTGCGCAGCGGTTTGGGAGTGAACATCAAAATTACATTTCTCGGCCATATCGCATAGATCTCACTGTGAAAACGCTTAAATGACTTTTTTTAATTAAGTTTGAAGATTGCGCTCAAATCAAATGTCCTAGAACTAAATTTCCAAATGTAACTACTAGATTGTGATAAAATACACTATTGGGTGAAGTTTGGTTGACTTCTGCGCAGCGGTTTGGGAGTTAACATCAAAATTACATTTCTCGGACATATCGCATAGATCTCACTGTGAAAAGCCTTAAATGACTTTTTTTAATTAAGTTTGAAGATTGCGCTCAAACCAAATGTCCTAGAACTAAATTTCCAAATGTAACTACTAGATTGTGATACAATACACTATTGGGTGAAGTTTGGTTGACTTCTGCGCAGCGGTTTGGGAGTTAACATCAAAATTACATTTCTCGGCCATATCGCATAGATCTCACTGTGAAAAGGCTTAAATGACTTTTTTAAATTAAGTTTGAAGATTGCGCTCAAACCAAATGTCCTAGAACTATATTTCCAAATCTAACTACTAGATTGTGATAAAATACACTATTGGGTGAAGTTTGGTTGACTTCTGCGCAGCGGTTTGGGAGTTAACATCGAAATTACATTTCTCGGCCATATCGCATAGATCTCACTGTGAAAAGGCTTAAATGACTTTTTTTAATTAAGTTTGAAGATTGCGCTCAAACCAAATGTCCTAGAACTAAATTTCCAAATATAACTACTAGATTGTGATACAATACACTATTGGGTGAAGTTTGGTTTACTTCTGCGCAGCGGTTTGGGAGTTAACATCAAAATTACATTTCTCGGCCATATCGCATAGATCTCACTGTGAAAAGGCTTAAATGGCTTTTTTGACCTAAGTTTGAGGATTGCGCTCAAATCAAATGTCCTAGAACCAAATTTCCACATGTAACTACTAGATTGTGATAAAATACACTATTGGGTGAAGTTTGATTGACTTCTGCACAGCGGTTTTGGAGTGAACATCAAAATTACATTTCTCGGCCATATCGCATAGATCTCACTGTGAAAACGCTTAAATGACTTTTTTTAATTAAGTTTGAAGATTGCGCTCAAATCAAATGTCCTAGAACTAAATTTCCAAATGTAACTACTAGATTGTGATAAAATACACTATTGGGTGAAGTTTGGTTGACTTCTGCGCAGCGGTTTGGGAGTTAACATCAAAATTACATTTCTCGGCCATATCGCATAGATCTCACTGTGAAAAGGCTTAAATGACTTTTTTAATTAATTTGATGATTGCGCTCAAACAAAATGTCCTAGAACAAAATTTTGAAATGTAACTACTAGATTGTGATACAATACACTATTGGGTGAAGTTTGGTTGACTTCTGCGCAGCGGTTTGGGAGTTAACATCAAAATTACATTTCTCGGCCATATCGCATAGATCTCACTGTGAAAAGGCTTAAATGACTTTTTTATTAAGTTTAATGATTGCGCTCAAACCAAATGTCCTAGAACGAAATTTTTAAATGTAACTACTAGAATGTGATACAATACACTATTGGGTGAAGTTTGGTTGACTTCTGCGCAGCGGTTTGGGAGTTAACATGAAATTTACATTTCTCGGCCATATCGCATAGATCTCACTGTGAAAACGCTTAAATGACTTTTTTTAATTAAGTTTGAAGATTGCGCTCAAAACAAATGTCCTAGAACAAAATTTTCAAATGTAACTACTAGAATGTGATAAAATACACTATTGGGTGAAGTTTGGTTGACTTCTGCGCAGCGGTTTGGGAGTTAACATCAAAATTACATTTCTCGGCCATATCGCATAGATCTCACTGTGAAAAGCCTATAATGACTTTTTTAAATTAAGTTTGAAGATTGCGCTCAAACCAAATGTCCTAGAACTAAATTTCCAAATGTAACTACTAGATTGTGATAAAATACACTATTGGGTGAAGTTTGGTTGACTTCTGCGCAGCGGTTTGGGAGTTAACATCAAAATTACATTTCTCGGCCATATCGCATAGATCTCACTGTGAAAAGCCTTAAATGACTTTTTTTAATTAAGTTTGAAGATTGCGCTCAAACCAAATGTCCTAGAACTAAATTTCCAAATGTAACTACTAGAATGTGATACAATACACTATTGGGTGAAGTTTGGTTGACTTCTGCGCAGCGGTTTGGGAGTTAACATCAAAATTACATTTCTCGGCCATATCGCATAGATCTCACTGTGAAAAGGCTTAAATGGCTTTTTTGACCTAAGTTTGAGGATTGCGCTCAAATCAAATGTCCTAGAACCAAATTTCCACATGTAACTACTAGATTGTGATACAATACACTAATGGGTGAAGTTTGGTTTACTTCTGCGCAGCGGTTTGGGAGTTAACATCAAAATTACATTTCTCGGCCATATCGCATAGATCTCACTGTGAAAAGGCTTAAATAGCTTTTTTGACCTAAGTTTGAGGATTGCGCTCAAATCAAATGTCCTAGAACCAAATTTCCACATGTAACTACTAGATTGTGATACAATACACTAATGGGTGAAGTTTGGTTGACTTCTGCGCAGCGGTTTGGGAGTTAACATCAAAATTACATTTCTCGGCCATATCGCATAGATCTCACTGTGAAAAGCCTTAAATGACTTTTTTTAATTAAGTTTGAAGATTGCGCTCAAACCAAATGTCCTAGAACTAAATTTCCAAATGTAACTACTAGATTGTGATACAATACACTATTGGGTGAAGTTTGGTTGACTTCTGCGCAGCGGTTTGGGAGTTAACATCAAAATTACATTTCTCGGCCATATCGCATAGATCTCACTGTGAAAAGGCTTAAATGACTTTTTTAAATTAAGTTTGAAGATTGCGCTCAAACCAAATGTCCTAGAACTATATTTCCAAATGTAACTACTAGATTGTGATAAAATACACTATTGGGTGAAGTTTGGTTGACTTCTGCGCAGCGGTTTGGGAGTTAACATCAAAATTACATTTCTCGGCCATATCGCATAGATCTCACTGTGAAAAGGCTTAAATGACTTTTTTTAATTAAGTTTGAAGATTGCGCTCAAACCAAATGTCCTAGAATTAAATTTCCAAATATAACTACTAGATTGTGATACAATACACTATTGGGTGAAGTTTGGTTTACTTCTGCGCAGCGGTTTGGGAGTTAACATCAAAATTACATTTCTCGGCCATATCGCATAGATCTCACTGTGAAAAGGCTTAAATGGCTTTTTTGACCTAAGTTTGAGGATTGCGCTCAAATCAAATGTCCTAGAACCAAATTTCCACATGTAACTACTAGATTGTGATAAAATACACTATTGGGTGAAGTTTGATTGACTTCTGCACAGCGGTTTTGGAGTGAACATCAAAATTACATTTCTCGGCCATATCGCATAGATCTCACTGTGAAAACGCTTAAATGACTTTTTTTAATTAAGTTTGAAGATTGCGCTCAAATCAAATGTCCTAGAACTAAATTTCCAAATGTAACTACTAGATTGTGATCAAATACACTATTGGGTGAAGTTTGGTTGACTTCTGCGCAGCGGTTTGGGAGTTAACATCAAAATTACATTTCTCGGCCATATCGCATAGATCTCACTGTGAAAAGGCTTAAATGACTTTTTTAATTAATTTGATGATTGCGCTCAAACAAAATGTCCTAGAACAAAATTTTTAAATGTAACTACTAGATTGTGATACAATACACTATTGGGTGAAGTTTGGTTGACTTCTGCGCAGCGGTTTGGGAGTTAACATCAAAATTACATTTCTCGGCCATATCGCATAGATCTCACTGTGAAAAGGCTTAAATGACTTTTTAAATTAAGTTTAATGATTGCGCTCAAACCAAATGTCCTAGAACGAAATTTTTAAATGTAACTACTAGAATGTGATACAATACACTATTGGGTGAAGTTTGGTTGACTTCTGCGCAGCGGTTTGGGAGTTAACATGAAATTTACATTTCTCGGCCATATCGCATAGATCTCACTGTGAAAAGGCTTAAATGACTTTTTTAATAAAGTTTGATGATTGCGCTCAAACAAAATGTCCTAGAACAAAATTTTCAAATGTAACTACTAGATTGTGATACAATACACTATTGGGTGAAGTTTGGTTGACTTCTGCGCAGCGGTTTGGGAGTTAACATCAAAATTACATTTCTCGGCCATATCGCATAGATCTCACTGTGAAAAGGCTTAAATGACTTTTTTAATAAAGTTTGATGATTGCGCTCAAACAAAATGTCCTAGAACAAAATTTTCAAATGTAACTACTAGATTGTGACACAATACACTATTGGGTGAAGTTTGGTTGACTTCTGCGCAGCGGTTTGGGAGTTAACATCAAAATTACATTTCTCGGCCATATCGCATAGATCTCACTGTGAAAAGGCTTAAATGACTTTTTTAATTAAGTTTGATGATTGCGCTCAAACAAAATGTCCTAGAACAAAATTTTCAAATGTAACTACTAGATTGTGATAGAATACACTATTGGGTGAAGTTTGGTTTACTTCTGCGCAGCGGTTTGGGAGTTAACATCAAAATTACATTTCTCGGCCATATCGCATAGATCTCACTGTGAAAAGGCTTAAATGGCTTTTTTGACCTAAGTTTGAGGATTGCGCTCAAATCAAATGTCCTAGAACCAAATTTCCACATGTAACTACTAGATTGTGATAAAATACACTATTGGGTGAAGTTTGGTTGACTTCTGCGCAGCGGTTTGGGAGTGAACATCAAAATTACATTTCTCGGCCATATCGCATAGATCTCACTGTGAAAACGCTTAAATGACTTTTTTTAATTAAGTTTGAAGATTGCGCTCAAATCAAATGTCCTAGAACTAAATTTCCAAATGTAACTACTAGATTGTGATAAAATACACTATTGGGTGAAGTTTGGTTGACTTCTGCGCAGCGGTTTGGGAGTTAACATCAAAATTACATTTCTCGGCCATATCGCATAGATCTCACTGTGAAAAGCCTTAAATGACTTTTTTTAATTAAGTTTGAAGATTGCGCTCAAACCAAATGTCCTAGAACTAAATTTCCAAATGTAACTACTAGATTGTGATAAAATACACTATTAAGTGAAGTTTGGTTGACTTCTGCGCAGCGGTTTGGGAGTTAACATCAAAATTACATTTCTCGGCCATATCGCATAGATCTCACTGTGAAAAGCCTTAAATGACTTTTTTTAATTAAGTTTGAAGATTGCGCTCAAACCAAATGTCCTAGAACTAAATTTCCAAATGTAACTACTAGAATGTGATACAATACACTATTGGGTGAAGTTTGGTTGACTTCTGCGCAGCGGTTTGGGAGTTAACATCAAAATTACATTTCTCGGCCATATCGCATAGATCTCACTGTGAAAAGGCTTAAATGGCTTTTTTGACCTAAGTTTGAGGATTGCGCTCAAATCAAATGTCCTAGAACCAAATTTCCAAATGTAACTACTAGAATGTGATACAATACACTATTGGGTGAAGTTTGGTTGACTTCTGCGCAGCGGTTTGGGAGTTAACATCAAAATTACATTTCTCGGCCATATCGCATAGATCTCACTGTGAAAAGGCTTAAATGGCTTTTTTGACCTAAGTTTGAGGATTGCGCTCAAATCAAATGTCCTAGAACCAAATTTCCACATGTAACTACTAGATTGTGATACAATACACTAATGGGTGAAGTTTGGTTTACTTCTGCGCAGCGGTTTGGGAGTTAACATCAAAATTACATTTCTCGGCCATATCGCATAGATCTCACTGTGAAAAGGCTTAAATGACTTTTTTAATTAAGTTTGATGATTGCGCTCAAACAAAATGTCCTAGAACTAAATTTTTAAATGTAACTACTAGATTGTGATACAATACACTATTGGGTGAAGTTTGGTTTACTTCTGCGCAGCGGTTTGGGAGTTAACATCAAAATTACATTTCTGGGCCATATCGCATAGATCTCACTGTCAAAAGGCTTAAATGACTTTTTTAATAAAGTTTGATGATTGCGCTCAAACAAAATGTCCTAGAACAAAATTTTCAAATGTAACTACTAGATTGTGATACAATACATTATTGGGTGAAGTTTGGTTGACTTCTGCGCAGCGGTTTGGGAGTGAACATCAAAATTACATTTCTCGGCCATATCGCATAGATCTCACTGTGAAAACGCTTAAATGACTTTTTTTAATTAAGTTTGAAGATTGCGCTCAAACCAAATGTCCTAGAACTAAATTTCCAAATGTAACTACTAGATTGTGATAAAATACACTATTGGGTGAAGTTTGGTTGACTTCTGCGCAGCGGTTTGGGAGTTAACATCAAAATTACATTTCTCGGCCATATCGCATAGATCTCACTGTGAAAAGGCTTAAATGGCTTTTTTAATTAAGTTTGATGATTGCGCTCAAATCAAATGTCCTAGAACCAAATTTCCACATGTAACTACTAGATTGTGATACAATACACTAATGGGTGAAGTTTGGTTGACTTCTGCGCAGCGGTTTGGGAGTGAACATCAAAATTACATTTCTCGGCCATATCGCATAGATCTCACTGTGAAAAGGCTTAAATGACTTTTTTAATTAAGTTTAATGATTGCGCTCAAACCAAATGTCCTAGAACGAAATTTTTAAATGTAACTACTAGAATGTGATACAATACACTATTGGGTGAAGTTTGGTTGACTTCTGCGCAGCGGTTTGGGAGTTAGCATCAAATTTACATTTCTCGGCCATATCGCATAGATCTCACTGTGAAAAGGCTTAAATGACTTTTTTAATAAAGTTTGATGATTGCGCTCAAACAAAATGTCCTAGAACAAAATTTTCAAATGTAACTACTAGATTGTGATACAATACACTATTGGGTGAAGTTTGGTTGACTTCTGCGCAGCGGTTTGGGAGTGAACATCAAAATTACATTTCTCGGCCATATCGCATAGATCTCACTGTGAAAACGCTTAAATGACTTTTTTTAATTAAGTTTGAAGATTGCGCTCAAATCAAATGTCCTAGAACTAAATTTCCAAATGTAACTACTAGATTGTGATAAAATACACTATTGGGTGAAGTTTGGTTGAATTCTGCGCAGCGGTTTGGGAGTTAACATCAAAATTACATTTCTCGGCCATATCGCATAGATCTCACTGTGAAAAGCCTTAAATGACTTTTTTTAATTAAGTTTGAAGATTGCGCTCAAACCAAATGTCCTAGAACTAAATTTCCAAATGTAACTACTAGATTGTGATAAAATACACTATTGGGTGAAGTTTGGTTGACTTCTGCGCAGCTGTTTGGGAGTTAACATCAAAATTACATTTCTCGGCCATATCGCATAGATCTCACTGTGAAAAGGCTTAAATGACTTTTTTAATTAAGTTTGAAGATTGCGCTCAAACCAAATGTCCTAGAACTAAATTTCCAAATGTAACTACTAGATTGTGATAAAATACACTATTGGGTGAAGTTTGGTTAACTTCTGCGCAGCAGTTTGGGAGTTAACATCAAAATTACATTTCTCGGCCATATCGCATAGATCTCACTGTGAAAAGGCTTAAATGGCTTTTTTAATTAAGTTTGATGATTGCGCTCAAATCAAATGTCCTAGAACCAAATTTCCACATGTAACTACTAGATTGTGATACAATACACTAATGGGTGAAGTTTGGTTGACTTCTGCGCAGCGGTTTGGGAGTTAACATCAAAATTACATTTCTCGGCCATATCGCATAGATCTCACTGTGAAAAGGCTTAAATGACTTTTTAAATTAAGTTTAATGATTGCGCTCAAACCAAATGTCCTAGAACGAAATTTTTAAATGTAACTACTAGAATGTGATACAATACACTATTGGGTGAAGTTTGATTGACTTCTGCGCAGCGGTTTGGGAGTTAACATGAAATTTACATTTCTCGGCCATATCGCATAGATCTCACTGTGAAAAGGCTTAAATCACTTTTTTAATAAAGTTTGATGATTGCGCTCAAACAAAATGTCCTAGAACAAAATTTTCAAATGTAACTACTAGATTGTGATACAATACACTATTGGGTGAAGTTTGGTTGACTTCTGCGCAGCGGTTTGGGAGTTAACATCAAAATTACATTTCTCGGCCATATCGCATAGATCTCACTGTGAAAAGGCTTAAATGACTTTTTTAATTAAGTTTGATGATTGCGCTCAAACAAAATGTCCTAGAACAAAATTTTCAAATGTAACTACTAGATTGTGATACAATACACTATTGGGTGAAGTTTGGTTGACTTCTGCGCAGCGGTTTGGGAGTTAACATGAAATTTACATTTCTCGGCCATATCGCATAGATCTCACTGTGAAAAGGCTTAAATGGCTTTTTTGACCTAAGTTTGAGGATTGCGCTCAAATCAAATGTCCTAGAACCAAATTTCCACATGTAACTACTAGATTGTGATACAATACACTAATGGGTGAAGTTTGGTTTACTTCTGCGCAGCGGTTTGGGAGTTAACATCAAAATTACATTTCTCGGCCATATCGCATAGATCTCACTGTGAAAAGGCTTAAATGGCTTTTTTGACCTAAGTTTGAGGATTGCGCTCAAATCAAATGTCCTAGAACCAAATTTCCACATGTATCTAATAGATTGTGATACAATACACTATTGGCTGAAGTTTGGTTGACTTCTGCGCAGCGGTTTGGGAGTGAACATCAAAATTACATTTCTCGGCCAAATCGCATAGATCTCACTGTGAAAAGGCTTAAATGACTTTTTTTAATTAAGTTTGAAGATTGCGCTCAAACCAAATGTCCTAGAACTAAATTTCTAAATGTAACTACTAGATTGTGATAAAATACACTATTGGGTGAAGTTTGGTTGACTTCTGCGCAGCGGTTTGGGAGTTAACATCAAAATTACATTTCTCAGCCATATCGCATAGATCTCACTGTGAAAAGGCTTTAATGACTTTTTTTAATTAAGTTTGAAGATTGCGCTCAAACCAAATGTCCTAAAACTAAATTTCCAAATGTAACTACTAGATTGTGATAAAATACACTATTGGGTGAAGTTTGGTTGACTTCTGCGCAGCGGTTTGGGAGTTAACATCAAAATTACATTTCTCAGCCATATCGCATAGATCTCACTGTGAAAAGGCTTAAATGGCTTTTTTGACCTAAGTTTGATGATTGCGCTCAAACCAAATGTCCTAGAACTAAATTTCCAAATGTAACTACTAGATTGTGATAAAATACACTATTGGGTGAAGTTTGGTTGACTTCTGCGCAGCGGTTTGGGAGTTAACATCAAAATTACATTTCTCGGCCATATCGCATAGATCTCACTGTGAAAAGGCTTAAATGACTTTTTTTAATTAAGTTTGAAGATTGCGCTCAAACCAAATGTCCTAAAACTAAATTTCCAAATGTAACTACTAGATTGTGATAAAATACACTATTGGGTGAAGTTTGGTTGACTTCTGCGCAACGGTTTGGGAGTTAACATCAAAATTACATTTCTCGGCCATATCGCATAGATCTCACTGTGAAAAGGCTTAAATGGCTTTTTTGACCTAAGTTTGAGGATTGCGCTCAAATCAAATGTCCTAGAACCAAATTTCCACATGTAACTACTAGATTGTGATACAATACACTAATGGGTGAAGTTTGGTTGACTTCTGCGCAGCGGTTTGGGAGTGAACATCAAAATTACATTTCTCGGCCATATCGCATAGATCTCACTGTGAAAAGGCTTAAATGACTTTTTTTAATTAAGTTTGAAGATTGCGCTCAAACCAAATGTCCTAGAACTAAATTTCCAAATGTAACTACTAGATTGTGATACAATACACTATTGGGTGAAGTTTGGTTGACTTCTGCGCAGCGGTTTGGGAGTTAACATCAAAATTACATTTCTCGGCCATATCGCATAGATCTCACTGTGAAAAGGCTTAAATGACTTTTTTAATTAAGTTTGATGATTGCGTTCAAACAAAATGTCCTAGAACAAAATTTTCAAATGTAACTACTAGATTGTGATACAATACACTATTGGGTGAAGTTTGGTTGACTTCTGCGCAGCGGTTTGGGAGTTAATATCAAAAGTACATTTCTCGGCCATATCGCATAGATCTCACTGTGAAAAGGCTTAAATGACTTTTTTAATTAAGTTTGATGATTGCGCTCAAACAAAATGTCCTAGAACAAAATTTTTAAATGTAACTACTAGAATGTGATACAATACACTATTGGGTGAAGTTTGGTTGACTTCTGCGCAGCGGTTTGGGAGTTAACATCAAAATTACATTTCTCGGCCATATCGCATAGATCTCACTGTGAAAAGGCTTAAATGACTTTTTTAATTAAGTTTGATGATTGCGCTCAAACAAAATGTCCTAGAACAAAATTTTTAAATGTAACTACTAGATTGTGATACAATACACTATTGGGTGAAGTTTGGTTGACTTCTGCGCAGCGGTTTGGGAGTGAACATCAAAATTACATTTCTCGGCCATATCGCATAGATCTCACTGTGAAAACGCTTAAATGACTTTTTTTAATTAAGTTTGAAGATTGCGCTCAAATCAAATGTTCTAGAACTAAATTTCCAAATGTAACTACTAGATTGTGATAAAATACACTATTGGGTGAAGTTTGGTTGACTTCTGCGCAGCGGTTTGGGAGTTAACATCAAAATTACATTTCTCGGCCATATCGCATAGATCTCACTGTGAAAAGCCTTAAATGACTTTTTTAAATTAAGTTTGAAGATTGCGCTCAAACCAAATGTCCTAGAACTAAATTTCCAAATGTAACTACTAGATTGTGATACAATACACTATTGGGTGAAGTTTGGTTGACTTCTGCGCAGCGGTTTGGGAGTTAACATCAAAATTACATTTCTCGGCCATATCGCATAGATCTCACTGTGAAAAGGCTTAAATGACTTTTTTTAATTAAGTTTGAAGATTGCGCTCAAACCAAATGTCCTAGAACTATATTTCCAAATGTAACTACTAGATTGTGATAAAATACACTATTGGTTGAAGTTTGGTTGACTTCTGCGCAGCGGTTTGGGAGTTAACATCAAAATTACATTTCTCGGCCATATCGCATAGATCTCACTGTGAAAAGGCTTAAATGACTTTTTTTAATTAAGTTTGAAGTTTGCGCTCAAACCAAATGTCCTAGAACTAAATTTCCAAATGTAACTACTAGATTGTGATACAATACACTATTGGGTGAAGTTTGGTTGACTTCTGCGCAGCGGTTTGGGAGTTAACATCAAAATTACATTTCTCGGCCATATCGCATAGATCTCACTGTGAAAAGGCTTAAATGGCTTTTTTGACCTAAGTTTGAGGATTGCGCTCAAATCAAATGTCCTAGAACCAAATTTCCAAATGTAACTACTAGATTGTGATAAAATACACTATTGGGTGAAGTTTGATTGACTTCTGCACAGCGGTTTTGGAGTGAACATCAAAATTACATTTCTCGGCCATATCGCATAGATCTCACTGTGAAAACGCTTAAATGACTTTTTTTAATTAAGTTTGAAGATTGCGCTCAAATCAAATGTCCTAGAACTAAATTTCCAAATGTAACTACTAGATTGTGATAAAATACACTATTGGGTGAAGTTTGGTTGACTTCTGCACAGCGGTTTGGGAGTTAACATCAAAATTACATTTCTCGGCCATATCGCATAGAGCTCACTGTGAAAAGGCTTAAATGGCTTTTTTGACCTAAGTTTGATGATTGCGCTCAAATCAAATGTCCTAGAACCAAATTTCCACAAGTAACTACTAGATTGTGATACAATACACTAATGGGTGAAGTTTGGTTGACTTCTGCGCAGCGGTTTGGGAGTGAACATCAAAATTACATTTCTCGGCCATATCGCATAGATCTCACTGTGAAAAGGCTTAAATGACTTTTTTTAATTAAGTTTGAAGATTGCGCTCAAACCAAATGTCCTAGAACTAAATTTCCAAATGTAACTACTAGATTGTGATACAATACACTATTGGGTGAAGTTTGGTTGACTTCTGCGCAGCGGTTTGGGAGTTAACATCAAAATTACATTTCTCGGCCATATCGCATAGATCTCACTGTGAAAAGGCTTAAATGACTTTTTTAATTAAGTTTGATGATTGCGTTCAAACAAAATGTCCTAGAACAAAATTTTCAAATGTAACTACTAGATTGTGATACAATACACTATTGGGTGAAGTTTGGTTGACTTCTGCGCAGCGGTTTGGGAGTTAACATCAAAATTACATTTCTCTGCCATATCGCATAGATCTCACTGTGAAAAGGCTTAAATGGCTTTTTTGACCTAAGTTTGAGGATTGCGCTCAAATCAAATGTCCTAGAACCAAATTTCCACATGTATCTAATAGATTGTGATACAATACACTATTGGCTGAAGTTTGGTTGACTTCTGCGCAGCGGTTTGGGAGTGAACATCAAAATTACATTTCTCGGCCAAATCGCATAGATCTCACTGTGAAAAGGCTTAAATGACTTTTTTTAATTAAGTTTGAAGATTGCGCTCAAACCAAATGTCCTAGAACTAAATTTCTAAATGTAACTACTAGATTGTGATAAAATACACTATTGGGTGAAGTTTGGTTGACTTCTGCGCAGCGGTTTGGGAGTTAACATCAAAATTACATTTCTCAGCCATATCGCATAGATCTCACTGTGAAAAGGCTTTAATGACTTTTTTTAATTAAGTTTGAAGATTGCGCTCAAACCAAATGTCCTAAAACTAAATTTCCAAATGTAACTACTAGATTGTGATAAAATACACTATTGGGTGAAGTTTGGTTGACTTCTGCGCAGCGGTTTGGGAGTTAACATCAAAATTACATTTCTCAGCCATATCGCATAGATCTCACTGTGAAAAGGCTTAAATGGCTTTTTTGACCTAAGTTTGATGATTGCGCTCAAACCAAATGTCCTAGAACTAAATTTCCAAATGTAACTACTAGATTGTGATAAAATACACTATTGGGTGAAGTTTGGTTGACTTCTGCGCAGCGGTTTGGGAGTTAACATCAAAATTACATTTCTCGGCCATATCGCATAGATCTCACTGTGAAAAGGCTTAAATGACTTTTTTTAATTAAGTTTGAAGATTGCGCTCAAACCAAATGTCCTAAAACTAAATTTCCACATGTAACTACTAGATTGTGATACAATACACTAATGGGTGAAGTTTGGTTGACTTCTGCGCAGCGGTTTGGGAGTGAACATCAAAATTACATTTCTCGGCCATATCGCATAGATCTCACTGTGAAAAGGCTTAAATGACTTTTTTTAATTAAGTTTGAAGATTGCGCTCAAACCAAATGTCCTAGAACTAAATTTCCAAATGTAACTACTAGATTGTGATACAATACACTATTGGGTGAAGTTTGGTTGACTTCTGCGCAGCGGTTTGGGAGTTAACATCAAAATTACATTTCTCGGCCATATCGCATAGATCTCACTGTGAAAAGGCTTAAATGACTTTTTTAATTAAGTTTGATGATTGCGTTCAAACAAAATGTCCTAGAACAAAATTTTCAAATGTAACTACTAGATTGTGATACAATACACTATTGGGTGAAGTTTGGTTGACTTCTGCGCAGCGGTTTGGGAGTTAATATCAAAAGTACATTTCTCGGCCATATCGCATAGATCTCACTGTGAAAAGGCTTAAATGACTTTTTTAATTAAGTTTGATGATTGCGCTCAAACAAAATGTCCTAGAACAAAATTTTTAAATGTAACTACTAGAATGTGATACAATACACTACTGGGTGAAGTTTGGTTGACTTCTGCGCAGCGGTTTGGGAGTTAACATCAAAATTACATTTCTCGGCCATATCGCATAGATCTCACTGTGAAAAGGCTTAAATGACTTTTTTAATTAAGTTTGATGATTGCGCCCAAACAAAATGTCCTAGAACAAAATTTTTAAATGTAACTACTAGATTGTGATACAATACACTATTGGGTGAAGTTTGGTTGACTTCTGCGCAGCGGTTTGGGAGTGAACATCAAAATTACATTTCTCGGCCATATCGCATAGATCTCACTGTGAAAACGCTTAAATGACTTTTTTTAATTAAGTTTGAAGATTGCGCTCAAATCAAATGTCCTAGAACTAAATTTCCAAATGTAACTACTAGATTGTGATAAAATACACTATTGGGTGAAGTTTGGTTGACTTCTGCGCAGCGGTTTGGGAGTTAACATCAAAATTACATTTCTCGGCCATATCGCATAGATCTCACTGTGAAAAGCCTTAAATGACTTTTTTTAATTAAGTTTGAAGATTGCGCTCAAACCAAATGTCCTAGAACTAAATTTCCAAATGTAACTACTAGATTGTGATACAATACACTATTGGGTGAAGTTTGGTTGACTTCTGCGCAGCGGTTTGGGAGTTAACATCAAAATTGCATTTCTCGGCCATATCGCATAGATCTCACTGTGAAAAGGCTTAAATGACTTTTTTTAATTAAGTTTGAAGATTGCGCTCAAACCAAATGTCCTAGAACTATATTTCCAAATGTAACTACTAGATTGTGATAAAATACACTATTGGTTGAAGTTTGGTTGACTTCTGCGCAGCGGTTTGGGAGTTAACATCAAAATTACATTTCTCGGCCATATCGCATAGATCTCACTGTGAAAAGGCTTAAATGACTTTTTTTAATTAAGTTTGAAGTTTGCGCTCAAACCAAATGTCCTAGAACTAAATTTCCAAATGTAACTACTAGATTGTGATACAATACACTATTGGGTGAAGTTTGGTTGACTTCTGCGCAGCGGTTTGGGAGTTAACATCAAAATTACATTTCTCGGCCATATCGCATAGATCTCACTGTGAAAAGGCTTAAATGGCTTTTTTGACCTAAGTTTGAGGATTGCGCTCAAATCAAATGTCCTAGAACCAAATTTCCACATGTAACTACTAGATTGTGATAAAATACACTATTGGGTGAAGTTTGATTGACTTCTGCACAGCGGTTTTGGAGTGAACATCAAAATTACATTTCTCGGCCATATCGCATAGATCTCACTGTGAAAACGCTTAAATGACTTTTTTTAATTAAGTTTGAAGATTGCGCTCAAATCAAATGTCCTAGAACTAAATTTCCAAATGTAACTACTAGATTGTGATAAAATACACTATTGGGTGAAGTTTGGTTGACTTCTGCACAGCGGTTTGGGAGTTAACATCAAAATTACATTTCTCGGCCATATCGCATAGAGCTCACTGTGAAAAGGCTTAAATGGCTTTTTTGACCTAAGTTTGATGATTGCGCTCAAATCAAATGTCCTAGAACCAAATTTCCACAAGTAACTACTAGATTGTGATACAATACACTAATGGGTGAAGTTTGGTTGACTTCTGCGCAGCGGTTTGGGAGTGAACATCAAAATTACATTTCTCGGCCATATCGCATAGATCTCACTGTGAAAAGGCTTAAATGACTTTTTTTAATTAAGTTTGAAGATTGCGCTCAAACCAAATGTCCTAAAACTAAATTTCCAAATGTAACTACTAGATTGTGATAAAATACACTATTGGGTGAAGTTTGGTTGACTTCTGCGCAGCGGTTTGGGAGTTAACATCAAAATTACATTTCTCGGCCATATCGCATAGATCTCACTGTGAAAAGGCTTAAATGTCTTTTTTGACCTAAGTTTGAGAATTGCGCTCAAATCAAATGTCCTAGAACCAAATTTCCACATGTAACTACTAGATTGTGATACAATACACTATTGGGTGAAGTTTGGTTGACTTCTGCGCAGCGGTTTGGGAGTTAACATCAAAATTACATTTCTCTGCCATATCGCATAGATCTCACTGTGAAAAGGCTTAAATGGCTTTTTTGACCTAAGTTTGAGGATTGCGCTCAAATCAAATGTCCTAGAACCAAATTTCCACATGTATCTAATAGATTGTGATACAATACACTATTGGCTGAAGTTTGGTTGACTTCTGCGCAGCGGTTTGGGAGTGAACATCAAAATTACATTTCTCGGCCAAATCGCATAGATCTCACTGTGAAAAGGCTTAAATGACTTTTTTTAATTAAGTTTGAAGATTGCGCTCAAACCAAATGTCCTAGAACTAAATTTCTAAATGTAACTACTAGATTGTGATAAAATACACTATTGGGTGAAGTTTGGTTGACTTCTGCGCAGCGGTTTGGGAGTTAACATCAAAATTACATTTCTCAGCCATATCGCATAGATCTCACTGTGAAAAGGCTTTAATGACTTTTTTTAATTAAGTTTGAAGATTGCGCTCAAAACAAATGTCCTAAAACTAAATTTCCAAATGTAACTACTAGATTGTGATAAAATACACTATTGGGTGAAGTTTGGTTGACTTCTGCGCAGCGGTTTGGGAGTTAACATCAAAATTACATTTCTCAGCCATATCGCATATATCTCACTGTGAAAAGGCTTAAATGGCTTTTTTGACCTAAGTTTGATGATTGCGCTCAAACCAAATGTCCTAGAACTAAATTTCCAAATGTAACTACTAGATTGTGATAAAATACACTATTGGGTGAAGTTTGGTTGACTTCTGCGCAGCGGTTTGGGAGTTAACATCAAAATTACATTTCTCGGCCATATCGCATAGATCTCACTGTGAAAAGGCTTAAATGACTTTTTTTAATTAAGTTTGAAGATTGCGCTCAAACCAAATGTCCTAAAACTAAATTTCCAAATGTAACTACTAGATTGTGATAAAATACACTATTGGGTGAAGTTTGGTTGACTTCTGCGCAACGGTTTGGGAGTTAACATCAAAATTACATTTCTCGGCCATATCGCATAGATCTCACTGTGAAAAGGCTTAAATGGCTTTTTTGACCTAAGTTTGAGGATTGCGCTCAAATCAAATGTCCTAGAACCAAATTTCCACATGTAACTACTAGATTGTGATACAATACACTAATGGGTGAAGTTTGGTTGACTTCTGCGCAGCGGTTTGGGAGTGAACATCAAAATTACATTTCTCGGCCATATCGCATAGATCTCACTGTGAAAAGGCTTAAATGACTTTTTTTAATTAAGTTTGAAGATTGCGCTCAAACCAAATGTCCTAGAACTAAATTTCCAAATGTAACTACTAGATTGTGATACAATACACTATTGGGTGAAGTTTGGTTGACTTCTGCGCAGCGGTTTGGGAGTTAACATCAAAATTACATTTCTCGGCCATATCGCATAGATCTCACTGTGAAAAGGCTTAAATGACTTTTTTAATTAAGTTTGATGATTGCGTTCAAACAAAATGTCCTAGAACAAAATTTTCAAATGTAACTACTAGATTGTGATACAATACACTATTGGGTGAAGTTTGGTTGACTTCTGCGCAGCGGTTTGGGAGTTAATATCAAAAGTACATTTCTCGGCCATATCGCATAGATCTCACTGTGAAAAGGCTTAAATGACTTTTTTAATTAAGTTTGATGATTGCGCTCAAACAAAATGTCCTAGAACAAAATTTTTAAATGTAACTACTAGAATGTGATACAATACACTATTGGGTGAAGTTTGGTTGACTTCTGCGCAGCGGTTTGGGAGTTAACATCAAAATTACATTTCTCGGCCATATCGCATAGATCTCACTGTGAAAAGGCTTAAATGACTTTTTTAATTAAGTTTGATGATTGCGCTCAAACAAAATGTCCTAGAACAAAATTTTTAAATGTAATTACTAGATTGTGATACAATACACTATTGGGTGGTTTGGTTGACTTCTGCGCAGCGGTTTGGGAGTGAACATCAAAATTACATTTCTCGGCCATATCGCATAGATCTCACTGTGAAAACGCTTAAATGACTTTTTTTAATTAAGTTTGAAGATTGCGCTCAAATCAAATGTCCTAGAACTAAATTTCCAAATGTAACTACTAGATTGTGATAAAATACACTATTGGGTGAAGTTTGGTTGACTTCTGCGCAGCGGTTTGGGAGTTAACATCAAAATTACATTTCTCGGCCATATCGCATAGATCTCACTGTGAAAAGCCTTAAATGACTTTTTTTAATTAAGTTTGAAGATTGCGCTCAAACCAAATGTCCTAGAACTAAATTTCCAAATGTAACTACTAGATTGTGATACAATACACTATTGGGTGAAGTTTGGTTGACTTCTGCGCAGCGGTTTGGGAGTTAACATCAAAATTACATTTCTCGGCCATATCGCATAGATCTCACTGTGAAAAGGCTTAAATGACTTTTTTTAATTAAGTTTGAAGATTGCGCTCAAACCAAATGTCCTAGAACTATATTTCCAAATGTAACTACTAGATTGTGATAAAATACACTATTGGTTGAAGTTTGGTTGACTTCTGCGCAGCGGTTTGGGAGTTAACATCAAAATTACATTTCTCGGCCATATCGCATAGATCTCACTGTGAAAAGGCTTAAATGACTTTTTTTAATTAAGTTTGAAGTTTGCGCTCAAACCAAATGTCCTAGAACTAAATTTCCAAATGTAACTACTAGATTGTGATACAATACACTATTGGGTGAAGTTTGGTTGACTTCTGCGCAGCGGTTTGGGAGTTAACATCAAAATTACATTTCTCGGCCATATCGCATAGATCTCACTGTGAAAAGGCTTAAATGGCTTTTTTGACCTAAGTTTGAGGATTGCGCTCAAATCAAATGTCCTAGAACCAAATTTCCACATGTAACTACTAGATTGTGATAAAATACACTATTGGGTGAAGTTTGATTGACTTCTGCACAGCGGTTTTGGAGTGAACATCAAAATTACATTTCTCGGCCATATCGCATAGATCTCACTGTGAAAACGCTTAAATGACTTTTTTTAATTAAGTTTGAAGATTGCGCTCAAATCAAATGTCCTAGAACTAAATTTCCAAATGTAACTACTAGATTGTGATAAAATACACTATTGGGTGAAGTTTGGTTGACTTCTGCACAGCGGTTTGGGAGTTAACATCAAAATTACATTTCTCGGCCATATCGCATAGAGCTCACTATGAAAAGGCTTAAATGGCTTTTTTGACCTAAGTTTGATGATTGCGCTCAAATCAAATGTCCTAGAACCAAATTTCCACAAGTAACTACTAGATTGTGATACAATACACTAATGGGTGAAGTTTGGTTGACTTCTGCGCAGCGGTTTGGGAGTGAACATCAAAATTACATTTCTCGGCCATATCGCATAGATCTCACTGTGAAAAGGCTTAAATGACTTTTTTTAATTAAGTTTGAAGATTGCGCTCAAACCAAATGTCCTAGAACTAAATTTCCAAATGTAACTACTAGATTGTGATACAATACACTATTGGGTGAAGTTTGGTTGACTTCTGCGCAGCGGTTTGGGAGTTAACATCAAAATTACATTTCTCGGCCATATCGCATAGATCTCACTGTGAAAAGGCTTAAATGACTTTTTTAATTAAGTTTGATGATTGCGTTCAAACAAAATGTCCTAGAACAAAATTTTCAAATGTAACTACTAGATTGTGATACAATACACTATTGGGTGAAGTTTGGTTGACTTCTGCGCAGCGGTTTGGGAGTTAACATCAAAATTACATTTCTCTGCAATATCGCATAGATCTCACTGTGAAAAGGCTTAAATGGCTTTTTTGACCTAAGTTTGAGGATTGCGCTCAAATCAAATGTCCTAGAACCAAATTTCCACATGTATCTAATAGATTGTGATACAATACACTATTGGCTGAAGTTTGGTTGACTTCTGCGCAGCGGTTTGGGAGTGAACATCAAAATTACATTTCTCGGCCAAATCGCATAGATCTCACTGTGAAAAGGCTTAAATGACTTTTTTTAATTAAGTTTGAAGATTGCGCTCAAACCAAATGTCCTAGAACTAAATTTCTAAATGTAACTACTAGATTGTGATAAAATACACTATTGGGTGAAGTTTGGTTGACTTCTGCGCAGCGGTTTGGGAGTTAACATCAAAATTACATTTCTCAGCCATATCGCATAGATCTCACTGTGAAAAGGCTTTAATGACTTTTTTTAATTAAGTTTGAAGATTGCGCTCAAACCAAATGTCCTAAAACTAAATTTCCAAATGTAACTACTAGATTGTGATAAAATACACTATTGGGTGAAGTTTGGTTGACTTCTGCGCAGCGGTTTGGGAGTTAACATCAAAATTACATTTCTCAGCCATATCGCATAGATCTCACTGTGAAAAGGCTATAATGGCTTTTTTGACCTAAGTTTGATGATTGCGCTCAAACCAAATGTCCTAGAACTAAATTTCCAAATGTAACTACTAGATTGTGATAAAATACACTATTGGGTGAAGTTTGGTTGACTTCTGCGCAGCGGTTTGGGAGTTAACATCAAAATTACATTTCTCGGCCATATCGCATAGATCTCACTGTGAAAAGGCTTAAATGACTTTTTTTAATTAAGTTTGAAGATTGCGCTCAAACCAAATGTCCTAAAACTAAATTTCCAAATTTAACTACTAGATTGTGATACAATACACTATTGGGTGAAGTTTGGTTGACTTCTGCGCAGCGGTTTGGGAGTTAATATCAAAAGTACATTTCTCGGCCATATCGCATAGATCTCACTGTGAAAAGGCTTAAATGACTTTTTTAATTAAGTTTGATGATTGCGCTCAAACAAAATGTCCTAGAACAAAATTTTTAAATGTAACTACTAGATTGTGATACAATACACTATTGGGTGAAGTTTGGTTGACTTCTGCGCAGCGGTTTGGGAGTGAACATCAAAATTACATTTCTCGGCCATATCGCATAGATCTCACTGTGAAAAGCCTTAAATGACTTTTTTTAATTAAGTTTGAAGATTGCGCTCAAACCAAATGTCCTAGAACTAAATTTCCAAATGTAACTACTAGATTGTGATACAATACACTATTGGGTGAAGTTTGGTTGACTTCTGCACAGCGGTTTGGGAGTTAACATCAAAATTACATTTCTCGGCCATATCGCATAGATCTCACTGTGAAAAGCCTTAAATGACTTTTTTTAATTAAGTTTGAAGATTGCGCTCAAACCAAATGTCCTAGAACTAAATTTCCAAATGTAACTACTAGATTGTGATACAATACACTATTGGGTGAAGTTTGGTTGACTTCTGCGCAGCGGTTTGGGAGTTAACATCAAAATTACATTTCTCGGCCATATCGCATAGATCTCACTGTGAAAAGGCTTAAATGACTTTTTTTAATTAAGTTTGAAGATTGCGCTCAAACCAAATGTCCTAGAACTATATTTCCAAATGTAACTACTAGATTGTGATAAAATACACTATTGGTTGAAGTTTGGTTGACTTCTGCGCAGCGGTTTGGGAGTTAACATCAAAATTACATTTCTCGGCCATATCGCATAGATCTCACTGTGAAAAGGCTTAAATGACTTTTTTTAATTAAGTTTGAAGTTTGCGCTCAAACCAAATGTCCTAGAACTAAATTTCCAAATGTAACTACTAGATTGTGATACAATACACTATTGGGTGAAGTTTGGTTGACTTCTGCGCAGCGGTTTGGGAGTTAACATCAAAATTACATTTCTCGGCCATATCGCATAGATCTCACTGTGAAAAGGCTTAAATGGCTTTTTTGACCTAAGTTTGAGGATTGCGCTCAAATCAAATGTCCTAGAACCAAATTTCCACATGTAACTACTAGATTGTGATAAAATACACTATTGGGTGAAGTTTGATTGACTTCTGCACAGCGGTTTTGGAGTGAACATCAAAATTACATTTCTCGGCCATATCGCATAGATCTCACTGTGAAAACGCTTAAATGACTTTTTTTAATTAAGTTTGAAGATTGCGCTCAAATCAAATGTCCTAGAACTAAATTTCCAAATGTAACTACTAGATTGTGATAAAATACACTATTGGGTGAAGTTTGGTTGACTTCTGCACAGCGGTTTGGGAGTTAACATCAAAATTACATTTCTCGGCCATATCGCATAGAGCTCACTATGAAAAGGCTTAAATGGCTTTTTTGACCTAAGTTTGATGATTGCGCTCAAATCAAATGTCCTAGAACCAAATTTCCACAAGTAACTACTAGATTGTGATACAATACACTAATGGGTGAAGTTTGGTTGACTTCTGCGCAGCGGTTTGGGAGTGAACATCAAAATTACATTTCTCGGCCATATCGCATAGATCTCACTGTGAAAAGGCTTAAATGACTTTTTTTAATTAAGTTTGAAGATTGCGCTCAAACCAAATGTCCTAGAACTAAATTTCCAAATGTAACTACTAGATTGTGATACAATACACTATTGGGTGAAGTTTGGTTGACTTCTGCGCAGCGGTTTGGGAGTTAACATCAAAATTACATTTCTCGGCCATATCGCATAGATCTCACTGTGAAAAGGCTTAAATGACTTTTTTAATTAAGTTTGATGATTGCGTTCAAACAAAATGTCCTAGAACAAAATTTTCAAATGTAACTACTAGATTGTGATACAATACACTATTGGGTGAAGTTTGGTTGACTTCTGCGCAGCGGTTTGAGAGTTAACATCAAAATTACATTTCTCTGCAATATCGCATAGATCTCACTGTGAAAAGGCTTAAATGGCTTTTTTGACCTAAGTTTGAGGATTGCGCTCAAATCAAATGTCCTAGAACCAAATTTCCACATGTAACTACTAGATTGTGATACAATACACTAATGGGTGAAGTTTGGTTGACTTCTGCGCAGCGGTATGGGAGTTAACATCAAAATTACATTTCTCGGCCATATCGCATAGATCTCACTGTGAAAAGGCTTAAATGTCTTTTTTGACCTAAGTTTGAGAATTGCGCTCAAATCAAATGTCCTAGAACCAAATTTCCACATGTAACTACTAGATTGTGATAAAATACACTATTGGGTGAAGTTTGGTTGACTTCTGCGCAGCGGTTTGGGAGTTAACATCAAAATTACATTTCTCGGCCATATCGCATAGATCTCACTGTGAAAAGCCTTAAATGACTTTTTTTAATTAAGTTTGAAGATTGCGCTCAAACCAAATGTCCTAGAACTAAATTTCCAAATGTAACTACTAGATTGTGATACAATACACTATTGGGTGAAGTTTGGTTGACTTCTGCGCAGCGGTTTGGGAGTTAACATCAAAATTACATTTCTCGGCCATATCGCATAGATCTCACTGTGAAAAGGCTTAAATGACTTTTTTTAATTAAGTTTGAAGATTGCGCTCAAACCAAATGTCCTAGAACTATATTTCCAAATGTAACTACTAGATTGTGATAAAATACACTATTGGTTGAAGTTTGGTTGACTTCTGCGCAGCGGTTTGGGAGTTAACATCAAAATTACATTTCTCGGCCATATCGCATAGATCTCACTGTGAAAAGGCTTAAATGGCTTTTTTGACCTAAGTTTGAGGATTGCGCTCAAATCAAATGTCCTAGAACCAAATTTCCACATGTATCTAATAGATTGTGATACAATACACTATTGGCTGAAGTTTGGTTGACTTCTGCGCAGCGGTTTGGGAGTGAACATCAAAATTACATTTCTCGGCCAAATCGCATAGATCTCACTGTGAAAAGGCTTAAATGACTTTTTTTAATTAAGTTTGAAGATTGCGCTCAAACCAAATGTCCTAGAACTAAATTTCTAAATGTAACTACTAGATTGTGATAAAATACACTATTGGGTGAAGTTTGGTTGACTTCTGCGCAGCGGTTTGGGAGTTAACATCAAAATTACATTTCTCAGCCATATCGCATAGATCTCACTGTGAAAAGGCTTTAATGACTTTTTTTAATTAAGTTTGAAGATTGCGCTCAAACCAAATGTCCTAAAACTAAATTTCCAAATGTAACTACTAGATTGTGATAAAATACACTATTGGGTGAAGTTTGGTTGACTTCTGCGCAGCGGTTTGGGAGTTAACATCAAAATTACATTTCTCAGCCATATCGCATAGATCTCACTGTGAAAAGGCTTAAATGGCTTTTTTGACCTAAGTTTGATGATTGCGCTCAAACCAAATGTCCTAGAACTAAATTTCCAAATGTAACTACTAGATTGTGATAAAATACACTATTGGGTGAAGTTTGGTTGACTTCTGCGCAGCGGTTTGGGAGTTAACATCAAAATTACATTTCTCGGCCATATCGCATAGATCTCACTGTGAAAAGGCTTAAATGACTTTTTTTAATTAAGTTTGAAGATTGCGCTCAAACCAAATGTCCTAAAACTAAATTTCCAAATTTAACTACTAGATTGTGATAAAATACACTATTGGGTGAAGTTTGGTTGACTTCTGCGCAACGGTTTGGGAGTTAACATCAAAATTACATTTCTCGGCCATATCGCATAGATCTCACTGTGAAAAGGCTTAAATGGCTTTTTTGACCTAAGTTTGAGGATTGCGCTCAAATCAAATGTCCTAGAACCAAATTTCCACATGTAACTACTAGATTGTGATACAATACACTAATGGGTGAAGTTTGGTTGACTTCTGCGCAGCGGTTTGGGAGTGAACATCAAAATTACATTTCTCGGCCATATCGCATAGATCTCACTGTGAAAAGGCTTAAATGACTTTTTTTAATTAAGTTTGAAGATTGCGCTCAAACCAAATGTCCTAGAACTAAATTTCCAAATGTAACTACTAGATTGTGATACAATACACTATTGGGTGAAGTTTGGTTGACTTCTGCGCAGCGGTTTGGGAGTTAACATCAAAATTACATTTCTCGGCCATATCGCATAGATCTCACTGTGAAAAGGCTTAAATGACTTTTTTAATTAAGTTTGATGATTGCGTTCAAACAAAATGTCCTAGAACAAAATTTTCAAATGTAACTACTAGATTGTGATACAATACACTATTGGGTGAAGTTTGGTTGACTTCTGCGCAGCGGTTTGGGAGTTAATATCAAAAGTACATTTCTCGGCCATATCGCATAGATCTCACTGTGAAAAGGCTTAAATGACTTTTTTAATTAAGTTTGATGATTGCGCTCAAACAAAATGTCCTAGAACAAAATTTTTAAATGTAACTACTAGATTGTGATACAATACACTATTGGGTGAAGTTTGGTTGACTTCTGCGCAGCGGTTTGGGAGTGAACATCAAAATTACATTTCTCGGCCATATCGCATAGATCTCACTGTGAAAAGCCTTAAATGACTTTTTTTAATTAAGTTTGAAGATTGCGCTCAAACCAAATGTCCTAGAACTAAATTTCCAAATGTAACTACTAGATTGTGATACAATACACTATTGGGTGAAGTTTGGTTGACTTCTGCGCAGCGGTTTGGGAGTTAACATCAAAATTACATTTCTCGGCCATATCGCATAGATCTCACTGTGAAAAGCCTTAAATGACTTTTTTTAATTAAGTTTGAAGATTGCGCTCAAACCAAATGTCCTAGAACTAAATTTCCAAATGTAACTACTAGATTGTGATACAATACACTATTGGGTGAAGTTTGGTTGACTTCTGCGCAGCGGTTTGGGAGTTAACATCAAAATTACATTTCTCGGCCATATCGCATAGATCTCACTGTGAAAAGGCTTAAATGACTTTTTTTAATTAAGTTTGAAGATTGCGCTCAAACCAAATGTCCTAGAACTATATTTCCAAATGTAACTACTAGATTGTGATAAAATACACTATTGGTTGAAGTTTGGTTGACTTCTGCGCAGCGGTTTGGGAGTTAACATCAAAATTACATTTCTCGGCCATATCGCATAGATCTCACTGTGAAAAGGCTTAAATGACTTTTTTTAATTAAGTTTGAAGTTTGCGCTCAAACCAAATGTCCTAGAACTAAATTTCCAAATGTAACTACTAGATTGTGATACAATACACTATTGGGTGAAGTTTGGTTGACTTCTGCGCAGCGGTTTGGGAGTTAACATCAAAATTACATTTCTCGGCCATATCGCATAGATCTCACTGTGAAAAGGCTTAAATGGCTTTTTTGACCTAAGTTTGAGGATTGCGCTCAAATCAAATGTCCTAGAACCAAATTTCCACATGTAACTACTAGATTGTGATAAAATACACTATTGGGTGAAGTTTGATTGACTTCTGCACAGCGGTTTTGGAGTGAACATCAAAATTACATTTCTCGGCCATATCGCATAGATCTCACTGTGAAAACGCTTAAATGACTTTTTTTAATTAAGTTTGAAGATTGCGCTCAAATCAAATGTCCTAGAACTAAATTTCCAAATGTAACTACTAGATTGTGATAAAATACACTATTGGGTGAAGTTTGGTTGACTTCTGCACAGCGGTTTGGGAGTTAACATCAAAATTACATTTCTCGGCCATATCGCATAGAGCTCACTATGAAAAGGCTTAAATGGCTTTTTTGACCTAAGTTTGATGATTGCGCTCAAATCAAATGTCCTAGAACCAAATTTCCACAAGTAACTACTAGATTGTGATACAATACACTAATGGGTGAAGTTTGGTTGACTTCTGCGCAGCGGTTTGGGAGTGAACATCAAAATTACATTTCTCGGCCATATCGCATAGATCTCACTGTGAAAAGGCTTAAATGACTTTTTTTAATTAAGTTTGAAGATTGCGCTCAAACCAAATGTCCTAGAACTAAATTTCCAAATGTAACTACTAGATTGTGATACAATACACTATTGGGTGAAGTTTGGTTGACTTCTGCGCAGCGGTTTGGGAGTTAACATCAAAATTACATTTCTCGGCCATATCGCATAGATCTCACTGTGAAAAGGCTTAAATGACTTTTTTAATTAAGTTTGATGATTGCGTTCAAACAAAATGTCCTAGAACAAAATTTTCAAATGTAACTACTAGATTGTGATACAATACACTATTGGGTGAAGTTTGGTTGACTTCTGCGCAGCGGTTTGGGAGTTAACATCAAAATTACATTTCTCTGCAATATCGCATAGATCTCACTGTGAAAAGGCTTAAATGGCTTTTTTGACCTAAGTTTGAGGATTGCGCTCAAATCAAATGTCCTAGAACCAAATTTCCACATGTATCTAATAGATTGTGATACAATACACTATTGGCTGAAGTTTGGTTGACTTCTGCGCAGCGGTTTGGGAGTGAACATCAAAATTACATTTCTCGGCCAAATCGCATAGATCTCACTGTGAAAAGGCTTAAATGACTTTTTTTAATTAAGTTTGAAGATTGCGCTCAAACCAAATGTCCTAGAACTAAATTTCTAAATGTAACTACTAGATTGTGATAAAATACACTATTGGGTGAAGTTTGGTTGACTTCTGCGCAGCGGTTTGGGAGTTAACATCAAAATTACATTTCTCAGCCATATCGCATAGATCTCACTGTGAAAAGGCTTTAATGACTTTTTTTAATTAAGTTTGAAGATTGCGCTCAAACCAAATGTCCTAAAACTAAATTTCCAAATGTAACTACTAGATTGTGATAAAATACACTATTGGGTGAAGTTTGGTTGACTTCTGCGCAGCGGTTTGGGAGTTAACATCAAAATTACATTTCTCAGCCATATCGCATAGATCTCACTGTGAAAAGGCTATAATGGCTTTTTTGACCTAAGTTTGATGATTGCGCTCAAACCAAATGTCCTAGAACTAAATTTCCAAATGTAACTACTAGATTGTGATAAAATACACTATTGGGTGAAGTTTGGTTGACTTCTGCGCAGCGGTTTGGGAGTTAACATCAAAATTACATTTCTCGGCCATATCGCATAGATCTCACTGTGAAAAGGCTTAAATGACTTTTTTTAATTAAGTTTGAAGATTGCGCTCAAACCAAATGTCCTAAAACTAAATTTCCAAATTTAACTACTAGATTGTGATAAAATACACTATTGGGTGAAGTTTGGTTGACTTCTGCGCAACGGTTTGGGAGTTAACATCAAAATTACATTTCTCGGCCATATCGCATAGATCTCACTGTGAAAAGGCTTAAATGGCTTTTTTGACCTAAGTTTGAGGATTGCGCTCAAATCAAATGTCCTAGAACCAAATTTCCACATGTAACTACTAGATTGTGATACAATACACTAATGGGTGAAGTTTGGTTGACTTCTGCGCAGCGGTTTGGGAGTTAACATCAAAATTACATTTCTCGGCCATATCGCATAGATCTCACTGTGAAAAGGCTTAAATGTCTTTTTTGACCTAAGTTTGAGAATTGCGCTCAAATCAAATGTCCTAGAACCAAATTTCCACATGTAACTACTAGATTGTGATAAAATACACTATTGGGTGAAGTTTGGTTGACTTCTGCGCAGCGGTTTGGGAGTTAACATCAAAATTACATTTCTCGGCCATATCGCATAGATCTCACTGTGAAAAGCCTTAAATGACTTTTTTTAATTAAGTTTGAAGATTGCGCTCAAACCAAATGTCCTAGAACTAAATTTCCAAATGTAACTACTAGATTGTGATACAATACACTATTGGGTGAAGTTTGGTTGACTTCTGCGCAGCGGTTTGGGAGTTAACATCAAAATTACATTTCTCGGCCATATCGCATAGATCTCACTGTGAAAAGGCTTAAATGACTTTTTTTAATTAAGTTTGAAGATTGCGCTCAAACCAAATGTCCTAGAACTATATTTCCAAATGTAACTACTAGATTGTGATAAAATACACTATTGGTTGAAGTTTGGTTGACTTCTGCGCAGCGGTTTGGGAGTTAACATCAAAATTACATTTCTCGGCCATATCGCATAGATCTCACTGTGAAAAGGCTTAAATGGCTTTTTTGACCTAAGTTTGAGGATTGCGCTCAAATCAAATGTCCTAGAACCAAATTTCCACATGTATCTAATAGATTGTGATACAATACACTATTGGCTGAAGTTTGGTTGACTTCTGCGCAGCGGTTTGGGAGTGAACATCAAAATTACATTTCTCGGCCAAATCGCATAGATCTCACTGTGAAAAGGCTTAAATGACTTTTTTTAATTAAGTTTGAAGATTGCGCTCAAACCAAATGTCCTAGAACTAAATTTCTAAATGTAACTACTAGATTGTGATAAAATACACTATTGGGTGAAGTTTGGTTGACTTCTGCGCAGCGGTTTGGGAGTTAACATCAAAATTACATTTCTCAGCCATATCGCATAGATCTCACTGTGAAAAGGCTTTAATGACTTTTTTTAATTAAGTTTGAAGATTGCGCTCAAACCAAATGTCCTAAAACTAAATTTCCAAATGTAACTACTAGATTGTGATAAAATACACTATTGGGTGAAGTTTGGTTGACTTCTGCGCAGCGGTTTGGGAGTTAACATCAAAATTACATTTCTCAGCCATATCGCATAGATCTCACTGTGAAAAGGCTTAAATGGCTTTTTTTGACCTAAGTTTGATGATTGCGCTCAAACCAAATGTCCTAGAACTAAATTTCCAAATGTAACTACTAGATTGTGATAAAATACACTATTGGGTGAAGTTTGGTTGACTTCTGCGCAGCGGTTTGGGAGTTTACATCAAAATTACATTTCTCTGCCATATCGCATAGATCTCACTGTGAAAAGGCTTAAATGACTTTTTTTAATTAAGTTTGAAGATTGCGCTCAAACCAAATGTCCTAAAACTAAATTTCCAAATTTAACTACTAGATTGTGATAAAATACACTATTGGGTGAAGTTTGGTTGACTTCTGCGCAACGGTTTGGGAGTTAACATCAAAATTACATTTCTCGGCCATATCGCATAGATCTCACTGTGAAAAGGCTTAAATGGCTTTTTTGACCTAAGTTTGAGGATTGCGCTCAAATCAAATGTCCTAGAACCAAATTTCCACATGTAACTACTAGATTGTGATACAATACACTAATGGGTGAAGTTTGGTTGACTTCTGCGCAGCGGTTTGGGAGTGAACATCAAAATTACATTTCTCGGCCATATCGCATAGATCTCACTGTGAAAAGGCTTAAATGACTTTTTTTAATTAAGTTTGAAGATTGCGCTCAAACCAAATGTCCTAGAACTAAATTTCCAAATGTAACTACTAGATTGTGATACAATACACTATTGGGTGAAGTTTGGTTGACTTCTGCGCAGCGGTTTGGGAGTTAACATCAAAATTACATTTCTCGGCCATATCGCATAGATCTCACTGTGAAAAGGCTTAAATGACTTTTTTAATTAAGTTTGATGATTGCGTTCAAACAAAATGTCCTAGAACAAAATTTTCAAATGTAACTACTAGATTGTGATACAATACACTATTGGGTGAAGTTTGGTTGACTTCTGCGCAGCGGTTTGGGAGTTAATATCAAAAGTACATTTCTCGGCCATATCGCATAGATCTCACTGTGAAAAGGCTTAAATGACTTTTTTAATTAAGTTTGATGATTGCGCTCAAACAAAATGTCCTAGAACAAAATTTTTAAATGTAACTACTAGATTGTGATACAATACACTATTGGGTGAAGTTTGGTTGACTTCTGCGCAGCGGTTTGGGAGTGAACATCAAAATTACATTTCTCGGCCATATCGCATAGATCTCACTGTGAAAAGCCTTAAATGACTTTTTTTAATTAAGTTTGAAGATTGCGCTCAAACCAAATGTCCTAGAACTAAATTTCCAAATGTAACTACTAGATTGTGATACAATACACTATTGGGTGAAGTTTGGTTGACTTCTGCGCAGCGGTTTGGGAGTTAACATCAAAATTACATTTCTCGGCCATATCGCATAGATCTCACTGTGAAAAGGCTTAAATGACTTTTTTTAATTAAGTTTGAAGTTTGCGCTCATACCAAATGTCCTAGAACTAAATTTCCAAATGTAACTACTAGATTGTGATACAATACACTATTGGGTGAAGTTTGGTTGACTTCTGCGCAGCGGTTTGGGAGTTAACATCAAAATTACATTTCTCGGCCATATCGCATAGATCTCACTGTGAAAAGGCTTAAATGGCTTTTTTGACCTAAGTTTGAGGATTGCGCTCAAATCAAATGTCCTAGAACCAAATTTCCACATGTAACTACTAGATTGTGATAAAATACACTATTGGGTGAAGTTTGATTGACTTCTGCACAGCGGTTTTGGAGTGAACATCAAAATTACATTTCTCGGCCATATCGCATAGATCTCACTGTGAAAACGCTTAAATGACTTTTTTTAATTAAGTTTGAAGATTGCGCTCAAATCAAATGTCCTAGAACTAAATTTCCAAATGTAACTACTAGATTGTGATAAAATACACTATTGGGTGAAGTTTGGTTGACTTCTGCACAGCGGTTTGGGAGTTAACATCAAAATTACATTTCTCGGCCATATCGCATAGAGCTCACTGTGAAAAGGCTTAAATGGCTTTTTTGACCTAAGTTTGATGATTGCGCTCAAATCAAATGTCCTAGAACCAAATTTCCACAAGTAACTACTAGATTGTGATACAATACACTAATGGGTGAAGTTTGGTTGACTTCTGCGCAGCGGTTTGGGAGTGAACATCAAAATTACATTTCTCGGCCATATCGCATAGATCTCACTGTGAAAAGGCTTAAATGACTTTTTTTAATTAAGTTTGAAGATTGCGCTCAAACCAAATGTCCTAAAACTAAATTTCCAAATGTAACTACTAGATTGTGATAAAATACACTATTGGGTGAAGTTTGGTTGACTTCTGCGCAGCGGTTTGGGAGTTAACATCAAAATTACATTTCTCGGCCATATCGCATAGATCTCACTGTGAAAAGGCTTAAATGTCTTTTTTGACCTAAGTTTGAGAATTGCGCTCAAATCAAATGTCCTAGAACCAAATTTCCACATGTATCTAATAGATTGTGATACAATACACTATTGGCTGAAGTTTGGTTGACTTCTGCGCAGCGGTTTGGGAGTGAACATCAAAATTACATTTCTCGGCCAAATCGCATAGATCTCACTGTGAAAAGGCTTAAATGACTTTTTTTAATTAAGTTTGAAGATTGCGCTCAAACCAAATGTCCTAGAACTAAATTTCTAAATGTAACTACTAGATTGTGATAAAATACACTATTGGGTGAAGTTTGGTTGACTTCTGCGCAGCGGTTTGGGAGTTAACATCAAAATTACATTTCTCAGCCATATCGCATAGATCTCACTGTGAAAAGGCTTTAATGACTTTTTTTAATTAAGTTTGAAGATTGCGCTCAAACCAAATGTCCTAAAACTAAATTTCCAAATGTAACTACTAGATTGTGATAAAATACACTATTGGGTGAAGTTTGGTTGACTTCTGCGCAGCGGTTTGGGAGTTAACATCAAAATTACATTTCTCAGCCATATCGCATAGATCTCACTGTGAAAAGGCTTAAATGGCTTTTTTGACCTAAGTTTGATGATTGCGCTCAAACCAAATGTCCTAGAACTAAATTTCCAAATGTAACTACTAGATTGTGATAAAATACACTATTGGGTGAAGTTTGGTTGACTTCTGCGCAGCGGTTTGGGAGTGAACATCAAAATTACATTTCTCGGCCATATCGCATAGATCTCACTGTGAAAAGGCTTAAATGACTTTTTTTAATTAAGTTTGAAGATTGCGCTCAAACCAAATGTCCTAAAACTAAATTTCCAAATGTAACTACTAGATTGTGATAAAATACACTATTGGGTGAAGTTTGGTTGACTTCTGCGCAACGGTTTGGGAGTTAACATCAAAATTACATTTCTCGGCCATATCGCATAGATCTCACTGTGAAAAGGCTTAAATGGCTTTTTTGACCTAAGTTTGAGGATTGCGCTCAAATCAAATGTCCTAGAACCAAATTTCCACATGTAACTACTAGATTGTGATACAATACACTAATGGGTGAAGTTTGGTTGACTTCTGCGCAGCGGTTTGGGAGTGAACATCAAAATTACATTTCTCGGCCATATCGCATAGATCTCACTGTGAAAAGGCTTAAATGACTTTTTTTAATTAAGTTTGAAGATTGCGCTCAAACCAAATGTCCTAGAACTAAATTTCCAAATGTAACTACTAGATTGTGATACAATACACTATTGGGTGAAGTTTGGTTGACTTCTGCGCAGCGGTTTGGGAGTTAACATCAAAATTACATTTCTCGGCCATATCGCATAGATCTCACTGTGAAAAGGCTTAAATGACTTTTTTAATTAAGTTTGATGATTGCGTTCAAACAAAATGTCCTAGAACAAAATTTTCAAATGTAACTACTAGATTGTGATACAATACACTATTGGGTGAAGTTTGGTTGACTTCTGCGCAGCGGTTTGGGAGTTAATATCAAAAGTACATTTCTCGGCCATATCGCATAGATCTCACTGTGAAAAGGCTTAAATGACTTTTTTAATTAAGTTTGATGATTGCGCTCAAATCAAATGTCCTAGAACTAAATTTCCAAATGTAACTACTAGATTGTGATAAAATACACTATTGGGTGAAGTTTGGTTGACTTCTGCGCAGCGGTTTGGGAGTTAACATCAAAATTACATTTCTCGGCCATATCGCATAGATCTCACTGTGAAAAGCCTTAAATGACTTTTTTTAATTAAGTTTGAAGATTGCGCTCAAACCAAATGTCCTAGAACTAAATTTCCAAATGTAACTACTAGATTGTGATACAATACACTATTGGGTGAAGTTTGGTTGACTTCTGCGCAGCGGTTTGGGAGTTAACATCAAAATTACATTTCTCGGCCATATCGCATAGATCTCACTGTGAAAAGGCTTAAATGACTTTTTTTAATTAAGTTTGAAGATTGCGCTCAAACCAAATGTCCTAGAACTATATTTCCAAATGTAACTACTAGATTGTGATAAAATACACTATTGGTTGAAGTTTGGTTGACTTCTGCGCAGCGGTTTGGGAGTTAACATCAAAATTACATTTCTCGGCCATATCGCATAGATCTCACTGTGAAAAGGCTTAAATGACTTTTTTTAATTAAGTTTGAAGTTTGCGCTCAAACCAAATGTCCTAGAACTAAATTTCCAAATGTAACTACTAGATTGTGATACAATACACTATTGGGTGAAGTTTGGTTGACTTCTGCGCAGCGGTTTGGGAGTTAACATCAAAATTACATTTCTCGGCCATATCGCATAGATCTCACTGTGAAAAGGCTTAAATGGCTTTTTTGACCTAAGTTTGAGGATTGCGCTCAAATCAAATGTCCTAGAACCAAATTTCCACATGTAACTACTAGATTGTGATAAAATACACTATTGGGTGAAGTTTGATTGACTTCTGCACAGCGGTTTTGGAGTGAACATCAAAATTACATTTCTCGGCCATATCGCATAGATCTCACTGTGAAAACGCTTAAATGACTTTTTTTAATTAAGTTTGAAGATTGCGCTCAAATCAAATGTCCTAGAACTAAATTTCCAAATGTAACTACTAGATTGTGATACAATACACTATTGGGTGAAGTTTGGTTGACTTCTGCACAGCGGTTTTGGAGTGAACATCAAAATTACATTTCTCGGCCATATCGCATAGATCTCACTGTGAAAAGGCTTAAATGACTTTTTTAATTAAGTTTGATGATTGCGCTCAAACAAAATGTCCTAGAACAAAATTTTTAAATGTAACTACTAGATTGTGATACAATACACTATTGGGTGAAGTTTGGTTGACTTCTGCGCAGCGGTTTGGGAGTTAACATCAAAATTACATTTCTCGGCCATATCGCATAGATCTCACTGTGAAAAGGCTTAAATGACTTTTTTAATTAAGTTTAATGATTGCGCTCAAACCAAATGTCCTAGAACGAAATTTTTAAATGTAACTACTAGAATGTGATACAATACACTATTGGGTGAAGTTTGGTTGACTTCTGCGCAGCGGTTTGGGGGTTAACATGAAATTTACATTTCTCGGCCATATCGCATAGATCTCACTGTGAAAAGGCTTAAATGACTTTTTTAATAAAGTTTGATGATTGCACTCAAAAAAAATGTCCTAGAACAAAATTTTCAAATGTAACTACTAGATTGTGATACAATACACTATTGGGTGAAGTTTGGTTGACTTCTGCGCAGCGGTTTGGGAGTTAACATCCAAATTACATTTCTCGGCCATATCGCATAGATCTCACTGTGAAAAGGCTTAAATGACTTTTTTATTAAGTTTAATGATTGCGCTCAAACCAAATGTCCTAGAACGAAATTTTTAAATGTAACTACTAGAATGTGATACAATACACTATTGGGTGAAGTTTGGTTGACTTCTGCGCAGCGGTTTGGGAGTTAACATGAAATTTACATTTCTCGGCCATATCGCATAGATCTCACTGTGAAAAGGCTTAAATGACTTTTTTAATAAAGTTTGATGATTGCGCTCAAACAAAATGTCCTAGAACAAAATTTTCAAATGTAACTACTAGATTGTGATACAATACACTATTGGGTGAAGTTTGGTTGACTTCTGCGCAGCGGTTTGGGAGTTAACATCAAAATTACATTTCTCGGCCATATCGCATAGATCTCACTGTGAAAAGGCTTAAATGACTTTTTTAATTAAGTTTGATGATTGCGCTCAAACCAAATGTCCTAAAACTAAATTTCCAAATGTAACTACTAGATTGTGATAAAATACACTATTGGGTGAAGTTTGGTTGACTTCTGCGCAGCGGTTTGGGAGTTAACATCAAAATTACATTTCTCAGCCATATCGCATAGATCTCACTGTGAAAAGGCTTAAATGACTTTTTTTAATTAAGTTTGAAGATTGCGCTCAAACCAAATGTCCTAGAACTAAATTTCCAAATGTAACTACTAGATTGTGATACAATACACTATTGGGTGAAGTTTGGTTGACTTCAGCGCAGCGGTTTGGGAGTTAACATCAAAATTACATTTCTCGGCCATATCGCATAGATCTCACTGTGAAAAGGCTTAAATGACTTTTTTAATTAAGTTTGATGATTGCGTTCAAACAAAATGTCCTAGAACAAAATTTTCAAATGTAACTACTAGATTGTGATACAATACACTATTGGGTGAAGTTTGGTTGACTTCTGCGCAGCGGTTTGGGAGTTAATATCAAAAGTACATTTCTCGGCCATATCGCATAGATCTCACTGTGAAAAGGCTTAAATGACTTTTTTAATTAAGTTTGATGATTGCGCTCAAACAAAATGTCCTAGAACAAAATTTTTAAATGTAACTACTAGAATGTGATACAATACACTATTGGGTGAAGTTTGGTTGACTTCTGCGCAGCGGTTTGGGAGTTAACATCAAAATTACATTTCTCGGCCATATCGCATAGATCTCACTGTGAAAAGGCTTAAATGACTTTTTTAATTAAGTTTGATGATTGCGCTCAAACAAAATGTCCTAGAACAAAATTTTTAAATGTAACTACTAGATTGTGATACAATACACTATTGGGTGGTTTGGTTGACTTCTGCGCAGCGGTTTGGGAGTGAACATCAAAATTACATTTCTCGGCCATATCGCATAGATCTCACTGTGAAAAGGCTTAAATGACTTTTTTTAATTAAGTTTGAAGATTGCGCTCAAACCAAATGTCCTAGAACTAAATTTCCAAATGTAACTACTAGATTGTGATACAATACACTATTGGGTGAAGTTTGGTTGACTTCTGCGCAGCGGTTTGGGAGTTAACATCAAAATTACATTTCTCGGCCATATCGCATAGATCTCACTGTGAAAAGGCTTAAATGACTTTTTTAATTAAGTTTGATGATTGCGTTCAAACAAAATGTCCTAGAACAAAATTTTCAAATGTAACTACTAGATTGTGATACAATACACTATTGGGTGAAGTTTGGTTGACTTCTGCGCAGCGGTTTGGGAGTTAATATCAAAAGTACATTTCTCGGCCATATCGCATAGATCTCACTGTGAAAAGGCTTAAATGACTTTTTTAATTAAGTTTGATGATTGCGCTCAAACAAAATGTCCTAGAACAAAATTTTTAAATGTAACTACTAGAATGTGATACAATACACTATTGGGTGAAGTTTGGTTGACTTCTGCGCAGCGGTTTGGGAGTTAACATCAAAATTACATTTCTCGGCCATATCGCATAGATCTCACTGTGAAAAGGCTTAAATGACTTTTTTAATTAAGTTTGATGATTGCGCTCAAACAAAATGTCCTAGAACAAAATTTTTAAATGTAACTACTAGATTGTGATACAATACACTATTGGGTGAAGTTTGGTTGACTTCTGCGCAGCGGTTTGGGAGTGAACATCAAAATTACATTTCTCGGCCATATCGCATAGATCTCACTGTGAAAAGCCTTAAATGACTTTTTTTAATTAAGTTTGAAGATTGCGCTCAAACCAAATGTCCTAGAACTAAATTTCCAAATGTAACTACTAGATTGTGATACAATACACTATTGGGTGAAGTTTGGTTGACTTCTGCGCAGCGGTTTGGGAGTTAACATCAAAATTACATTTCTCGGCCATATCGCATAGATCTCACTGTGAAAAGGCTTAAATGGCTTTTTTGACCTAAGTTTCAGGATTGCGCTCAAATCAAATGTCCTAGAACCAAATTTCCACATGTAACTACTAGATTGTGATAAAATACACTATTGGGTGAAGTTTGATTGACTTCTGCACAGCGGTTTTGGAGTGAACATCAAAATTACATTTCTCGGCCATATCGCATAGATCTCACTGTGAAAACGCTTAAATGACTTTTTTTAATTAAGTTTGAAGATTGCGCTCAAATCAAATGTCCTAGAACTAAATTTCCAAATGTAACTACTAGATTGTGATAAAATACACTATTGGGTGAAGTTTGGTTGACTTCTGCACAGCGGTTTGGGAGTTAACATCAAAATTACATTTCTCGGCCATATCGCATAGAGCTCACTGTGAAAAGGCTTAAATGGCTTTTTTGACCTAAGTTTGATGATTGCGCTCAAATCAAATGTCCTAGAACCAAATTTCCACAAGTAACTACTAGATTGTGATACAATACACTAATGGGTGAAGTTTGGTTGACTTCTGCGCAGCGGTTTGGGAGTGAACATCAAAATTACATTTCTCGGCCATATCGCATAGATCTCACTGTGAAAAGGCTTAAATGACTTTTTTTAATTAAGTTTGAAGATTGCGCTCAAACCAAATGTCCTAAAACTAAATTTCCAAATGTAACTACTAGATTGTGATAAAATACACTATTGGGTGAAGTTTGGTTGACTTCTGCGCAGCGGTTTGGGAGTTAACATCAAAATTACATTTCTCGGCCATATCGCATAGATCTCACTGTGAAAAGGCTTAAATGTCTTTTTTGACCTAAGTTTGAGAATTGCGCTCAAATCAAATGTCCTAGAACCAAATTTCCACATGTATCTAATAGATTGTGATACAATACACTATTGGCTGAAGTTTGGTTGACTTCTGCGCAGCGGTTTGGGAGTGAACATCAAAATTACATTTCTCGGCCAAATCGCATAGATCTCACTGTGAAAAGGCTTAAATGACTTTTTTTAATTAAGTTTGAAGATTGCGCTCAAACCAAATGTCCTAGAACTAAATTTCTAAATGTAACTACTAGATTGTGATAAAATACACTATTGGGTGAAGTTTGGTTGACTTCTGCGCAGCGGTTTGGGAGTTAACATCAAAATTACATTTCTCAGCCATATCGCATAGATCTCACTGTGAAAAGGCTTTAATGACTTTTTTTAATTAAGTTTGAAGATTGCGCTCAAACCAAATGTCCTAAAACTAAATTTCCAAATGTAACTACTAGATTGTGATAAAATACACTATTGGGTGAAGTTTGGTTGACTTCTGCGCAGCGGTTTGGGAGTTAACATCAAAATTACATTTCTCAGCCATATCTTATAGATCTCACTGTGAAAAGGCTTAAATGGCTTTTTTGACCTAAGTTTGATGATTGCGCTCAAACCAAATGTCCTAGAACTAAATTTCCAAATGTAACTACTAGATTGTGATAAAATACACTATTGGGTGAAGTTTGGTTGACTTCTGCGCAGCGGTTTGGGAGTGAACATCAAAATTACATTTCTCGGCCATATCGCATAGATCTCACTGTGAAAAGGCTTAAATGACTTTTTTTAATTAAGTTTGAAGATTGCGCTCAAACCAAATGTCCTAAAACTAAATTTCCAAATGTAACTACTAGATTGTGATAAAATACACTATTGGGTGAAGTTTGGTTGACTTCTGCGCAACGGTTTGGGAGTTAACATCAAAATTACATTTCTCGGCCATATCGCATAGATCTCACTGTGAAAAGGCTTAAATGGCTTTTTTGACCTAAGTTTGAGGATTGCGCTCAAATCAAATGTCCTAGAACCAAATTTCCACATGTAACTACTAGATTGTGATACAATACACTAATGGGTGAAGTTTGGTTGACTTCTGCGCAGCGGTTTGGGAGTGAACATCAAAATTACATTTCTCGGCCATATCGCATAGATCTCACTGTGAAAAGGCTTAAATGACTTTTTTTAATTAAGTTTGAAGATTGCGCTCAAACCAAATGTCCTAGAACTAAATTTCCAAATGTAACTACTAGATTGTGATACAATACACTATTGGGTGAAGTTTGGTTGACTTCTGCGCAGCGGTTTGGGAGTTAACATCAAAATTACATTTCTCGGCCATATCGCATAGATCTCACTGTGAAAAGGCTTAAATGACTTTTTTAATTAAGTTTGATGATTGCGTTCAAACAAAATGTCCTAGAACAAAATTTTCAAATGTAACTACTAGATTGTGATACAATACACTATTGGGTGAAGTTTGGTTGACTTCTGCGCAGCGGTTTGGGAGTTAATATCAAAAGTACATTTCTCGGCCATATCGCATAGATCTCACTGTGAAAAGGCTTAAATGACTTTTTTAATTAAGTTTGATGATTGCGCTCAAATCAAATGTCCTAGAACTAAATTTCCAAATGTAACTACTAGATTGTGATAAAATACACTATTGGGTGAAGTTTGGTTGACTTCTGCGCAGCGGTTTGGGAGTTAACATCAAAATTACATTTCTCGGCCATATCGCATAGATCTCACTGTGAAAAGCCTTAAATGACTTTTTTTAATTAAGTTTGAAGATTGCGCTCAAACCAAATGTCCTAGAACTAAATTTCCAAATGTAACTACTAGATTGTGATACAATACACTATTGGGTGAAGTTTGGTTGACTTCTGCGCAGCGGTTTGGGAGTTAACATCAAAATTACATTTCTCGGCCATATCGCATAGATCTCACTGTGAAAAGGCTTAAATGACTTTTTTTAATTAAGTTTGAAGATTGCGCTCAAACCAAATGTCCTAGAACTATATTTCCAAATGTAACTACTAGATTGTGATAAAATACACTATTGGTTGAAGTTTGGTTGACTTCTGCGCAGCGGTTTGGGAGTTAACATCAAAATTACATTTCTCGGCCATATCGCATAGATCTCACTGTGAAAAGGCTTAAATGACTTTTTTTAATTAAGTTTGAAGTTTGCGCTCAAACCAAATGTCCTAGAACTAAATTTCCAAATGTAACTACTAGATTGTGATACAATACACTATTGGGTGAAGTTTGGTTGACTTCTGCGCAGCGGTTTGGGAGTTAACATCAAAATTACATTTCTCGGCCATATCGCATAGATCTCACTGTGAAAAGGCTTAAATGGCTTTTTTGACCTAAGTTTGAGGATTGCGCTCAAATCAAATGTCCTAGAACCAAATTTCCACATGTAACTACTAGATTGTGATAAAATACACTATTGGGTGAAGTTTGATTGACTTCTGCACAGCGGTTTTGGAGTGAACATCAAAATTACATTTCTCGGCCATATCGCATAGATCTCACTGTGAAAACGCTTAAATGACTTTTTTTAATTAAGTTTGAAGATTGCGCTCAAATCAAATGTCCTAGAACTAAATTTCCAAATGTAACTACTAGATTGTGATACAATACACTATTGGGTGAAGTTTGGTTGACTTCTGCACAGCGGTTTTGGAGTGAACATCAAAATTACATTTCTCGGCCATATCGCATAGATCTCACTGTGAAAAGGCTTAAATGACTTTTTTAATTAAGTTTGATGATTGCGCTCAAACAAAATGTCCTAGAACAAAATTTTTAAATGTAACTACTAGATTGTGATACAATACACTATTGGGTGAAGTTTGGTTGACTTCTGCGCAGCGGTTTGGGAGTTAACATCAAAATTACATTTCTCGGCCATATCGCATAGATCTCACTGTGAAAAGGCTTAAATGACTTTTTTAATTAAGTTTAATGATTGCGCTCAAACCAAATGTCCTAGAACGAAATTTTTAAATGTAACTACTAGAATGTGATACAATACACTATTGGGTGAAGTTTGGTTGACTTCTGCGCAGCGGTTTGGGGGTTAACATGAAATTTACATTTCTCGGCCATATCGCATAGATCTCACTGTGAAAAGGCTTAAATGACTTTTTTAATAAAGTTTGATGATTGCACTCAAAAAAAATGTCCTAGAACAAAATTTTCAAATGTAACTACTAGATTGTGATACAATACACTATTGGGTGAAGTTTGGTTGACTTCTGCGCAGCGGTTTGGGAGTTAACATCCAAATTACATTTCTCGGCCATATCGCATAGATCTCACTGTGAAAAGGCTTAAATGACTTTTTTATTAAGTTTAATGATTGCGCTCAAACCAAATGTCCTAGAACGAAATTTTTAAATGTAACTACTAGAATGTGATACAATACACTATTGGGTGAAGTTTGGTTGACTTCTGCGCAGCGGTTTGGGAGTTAACATGAAATTTACATTTCTCGGCCATATCGCATAGATCTCACTGTGAAAAGGCTTAAATGACTTTTTTAATAAAGTTTGATGATTGCGCTCAAACAAAATGTCCTAGAACAAAATTTTCAAATGTAACTACTAGATTGTGATACAATACACTATTGGGTGAAGTTTGGTTGACTTCTGCGCAGCGGTTTGGGAGTTAACATCAAAATTACATTTCTCGGCCATATCGCATAGATCTCACTGTGAAAAGGCTTAAATGACTTTTTTAATTAAGTTTGATGATTGCGCTCAAACCAAATGTCCTAAAACTAAATTTCCAAATGTAACTACTAGATTGTGATAAAATACACTATTGGGTGAAGTTTGGTTGACTTCTGCGCAGCGGTTTGGGAGTTAACATCAAAATTACATTTCTCAGCCATATCGCATAGATCTCACTGTGAAAAGGCTTAAATGACTTTTTTTAATTAAGTTTGAAGATTGCGCTCAAACCAAATGTCCTAGAACTAAATTTCCAAATGTAACTACTAGATTGTGATACAATACACTATTGGGTGAAGTTTGGTTGACTTCAGCGCAGCGGTTTGGGAGTTAACATCAAAATTACATTTCTCGGCCATATCGCATAGATCTCACTGTGAAAAGGCTTAAATGACTTTTTTAATTAAGTTTGATGATTGCGTTCAAACAAAATGTCCTAGAACAAAATTTTCAAATGTAACTACTAGATTGTGATACAATACACTATTGGGTGAAGTTTGGTTGACTTCTGCGCAGCGGTTTGGGAGTTAATATCAAAAGTACATTTCTCGGCCATATCGCATAGATCTCACTGTGAAAAGGCTTAAATGACTTTTTTAATTAAGTTTGATGATTGCGCTCAAACAAAATGTCCTAGAACAAAATTTTTAAATGTAACTACTAGAATGTGATACAATACACTATTGGGTGAAGTTTGGTTGACTTCTGCGCAGCGGTTTGGGAGTTAACATCAAAATTACATTTCTCGGCCATATCGCATAGATCTCACTGTGAAAAGGCTTAAATGACTTTTTTAATTAAGTTTGATGATTGCGCTCAAACAAAATGTCCTAGAACAAAATTTTTAAATGTAACTACTAGATTGTGATACAATACACTATTGGGTGGTTTGGTTGACTTCTGCGCAGCGGTTTGGGAGTGAACATCAAAATTACATTTCTCGGCCATATCGCATAGATCTCACTGTGAAAAGGCTTAAATGACTTTTTTTAATTAAGTTTGAAGATTGCGCTCAAACCAAATGTCCTAGAACTAAATTTCCAAATGTAACTACTAGATTGTGATACAATACACTATTGGGTGAAGTTTGGTTGACTTCTGCGCAGCGGTTTGGGAGTTAACATCAAAATTACATTTCTCGGCCATATCGCATAGATCTCACTGTGAAAAGGCTTAAATGACTTTTTTAATTAAGTTTGATGATTGCGTTCAAACAAAATGTCCTAGAACAAAATTTTCAAATGTAACTACTAGATTGTGATACAATACACTATTGGGTGAAGTTTGGTTGACTTCTGCGCAGCGGTTTGGGAGTTAATATCAAAAGTACATTTCTCGGCCATATCGCATAGATCTCACTGTGAAAAGGCTTAAATGACTTTTTTAATTAAGTTTGATGATTGCGCTCAAACAAAATGTCCTAGAACAAAATTTTTAAATGTAACTACTAGAATGTGATACAATACACTATTGGGTGAAGTTTGGTTGACTTCTGCGCAGCGGTTTGGGAGTTAACATCAAAATTACATTTCTCGGCCATATCGCATAGATCTCACTGTGAAAAGGCTTAAATGACTTTTTTAATTAAGTTTGATGATTGCGCTCAAACAAAATGTCCTAGAACAAAATTTTTAAATGTAACTACTAGATTGTGATACAATACACTATTGGGTGAAGTTTGGTTGACTTCTGCGCAGCGGTTTGGGAGTGAACATCAAAATTACATTTCTCGGCCATATCGCATAGATCTCACTGTGAAAAGCCTTAAATGACTTTTTTTAATTAAGTTTGAAGATTGCGCTCAAACCAAATGTCCTAGAACTAAATTTCCAAATGTAACTACTAGATTGTGATACAATACACTATTGGGTGAAGTTTGGTTGACTTCTGCGCAGCGGTTTGGGAGTTAACATCAAAATTACATTTCTCGGCCATATCGCATAGATCTCACTGTGAAAAGGCTTAAATGGCTTTTTTGACCTAAGTTTCAGGATTGCGCTCAAATCAAATGTCCTAGAACCAAATTTCCACATGTAACTACTAGATTGTGATAAAATACACTATTGGGTGAAGTTTGATTGACTTCTGCACAGCGGTTTTGGAGTGAACATCAAAATTACATTTCTCGGCCATATCGCATAGATCTCACTGTGAAAACGCTTAAATGACTTTTTTTAATTAAGTTTGAAGATTGCGCTCAAATCAAATGTCCTAGAACTAAATTTCCAAATGTAACTACTAGATTGTGATAAAATACACTATTGGGTGAAGTTTGGTTGACTTCTGCACAGCGGTTTGGGAGTTAACATCAAAATTACATTTCTCGGCCATATCGCATAGAGCTCACTGTGAAAAGGCTTAAATGGCTTTTTTGACCTAAGTTTGATGATTGCGCTCAAATCAAATGTCCTAGAACCAAATTTCCACAAGTAACTACTAGATTGTGATACAATACACTAATGGGTGAAGTTTGGTTGACTTCTGCGCAGCGGTTTGGGAGTGAACATCAAAATTACATTTCTCGGCCATATCGCATAGATCTCACTGTGAAAAGGCTTAAATGACTTTTTTTAATTAAGTTTGAAGATTGCGCTCAAACCAAATGTCCTAGAACTAAATTTCCAAATGTAACTACTAGATTGTGATACAATACACTATTGGGTGAAGTTTGGTTGACTTCTGCGCAGCGGTTTGGGAGTTAACATCAAAATTACATTTCTCGGCCATATCGCATAGATCTCACTGTGAAAAGGCTTAAATGACTTTTTTAATTAAGTTTGATGATTGCGTTCAAACAAAATGTCCTAGAACAAAATTTTCAAATGTAACTACTAGATTGTGATACAATACACTATTGGGTGAAGTTTGGTTGACTTCTGCGCAGCGGTTTGGGAGTTAACATCAAAATTACATTTCTCTGCAATATCGCATAGATCTCACTGTGAAAAGGCTTAAATGGCTTTTTTGACCTAAGTTTGAGGATTGCGCTCAAATCAAATGTCCTAGAACCAAATTTCCACATGTATCTAATAGATTGTGATACAATACACTATTGGCTGAAGTTTGGTTGACTTCTGCGCAGCGGTTTGGGAGTGAACATCAAAATTACATTTCTCGGCCAAATCGCATAGATCTCACTGTGAAAAGGCTTAAATGACTTTTTTTAATTAAGTTTGAAGATTGCGCTCAAACCAAATGTCCTAGAACTAAATTTCTAAATGTAACTACTAGATTGTGATAAAATACACTATTGGGTGAAGTTTGGTTGACTTCTGCGCAGCGGTTTGGGAGTTAACATCAAAATTACATTTCTCAGCCATATCGCATAGATCTCACTGTGAAAAGGCTTTAATGACTTTTTTTAATTAAGTTTGAAGATTGCGCTCAAACCAAATGTCCTAAAACTAAATTTCCAAATGTAACTACTAGATTGTGATAAAATACACTATTGGGTGAAGTTTGGTTGACTTCTGCGCAGCGGTTTGGGAGTTAACATCAAAATTACATTTCTCAGCCATATCGCATAGATCTCACTGTGAAAAGGCTTAAATGGCTTTTTTGACCTAAGTTTGATGATTGCGCTCAAACCAAATGTCCTAGAACTAAATTTCCAAATGTAACTACTAGATTGTGATAAAATACACTATTGGGTGAAGTTTGGTTGACTTCTGCGCAGCGGTTTGGGAGTTAACATCAAAATTACATTTCTCGGCCATATCGCATAGATCTCACTGTGAAAAGGCTTAAATGACTTTTTTTAATTAAGTTTGAAGATTGCGCTCAAACCAAATGTCCTAAAACTAAATTTCCAAATTTAACTACTAGATTGTGATAAAATACACTATTGGGTGAAGTTTGGTTGACTTCTGCGCAACGGTTTGGGAGTTAACATCAAAATTACATTTCTCGGCCATATCGCATAGATCTCACTGTGAAAAGGCTTAAATGGCTTTTTTGACCTAAGTTTGAGGATTGCGCTCAAATCAAATGTCCTAGAACCAAATTTCCACATGTAACTACTAGATTGTGATACAATACACTAATGGGTGAAGTTTGGTTGACTTCTGCGCAGCGGTTTGGGAGTGAACATCAAAATTACATTTCTCGGCCATATCGCATAGATCTCACTGTGAAAAGGCTTAAATGACTTTTTTTAATTAAGTTTGAAGATTGCGCTCAAACCAAATGTCCTAGAACTAAATTTCCAAATGTAACTACTAGATTGTGATACAATACACTATTGGGTGAAGTTTGGTTGACTTCTGCGCAGCGGTTTGGGAGTTAACATCAAAATTACATTTCTCGGCCATATCGCATAGATCTCACTGTGAAAAGGCTTAAATGACTTTTTTAATTAAGTTTGATGATTGCGTTCAAACAAAATGTCCTAGAACAAAATTTTCAAATGTAACTACTAGATTGTGATACAATACACTATTGGGTGAAGTTTGGTTGACTTCTGCGCAGCGGTTTGGGAGTTAATATCAAAAGTACATTTCTCGGCCATATCGCATAGATCTCACTGTGAAAAGGCTTAAATGACTTTTTTAATTAAGTTTGATGATTGCGCTCAAACAAAATGTCCTAGAACAAAATTTTTAAATGTAACTACTAGAATGTGATACAATACACTATTGGGTGAAGTTTGGTTGACTTCTGCGCAGCGGTTTGGGAGTTAACATCAAAATTACATTTCTCGGCCATATCGCATAGATCTCACTGTGAAAAGGCTTAAATGACTTTTTTAATTAAGTTTGATGATTGCGCTCAAACAAAATGTCCTAGAACAAAATTTTTAAATGTAACTACTAGATTGTGATACAATACACTATTGGGTGAAGTTTGGTTGACTTCTGCGCAGCGGTTTGGGAGTTAACATCAAAATTACATTTCTCGGCCATATCGCATAGATCTCACTGTGAAAAGCCTTAAATGACTTTTTTTAATTAAGTTTGAAGATTGCGCTCAAACCAAATGTCCTAGAACTAAATTTCCAAATGTAACTACTAGATTGTGATACAATACACTATTGGGTGAAGTTTGGTTGACTTCTGCGCAGCGGTTTGGGAGTTAACATCAAAATTACATTTCTCGGCCATATCGCATAGATCTCACTGTGAAAAGGCTTAAATGACTTTTTTTAATTAAGTTTGAAGATTGCGCTCAAACCAAATGTCCTAGAACTATATTTCCAAATGTAACTACTAGATTGTGATAAAATACACTATTGGTTGAAGTTTGGTTGACTTCTGCGCAGCGGTTTGGGAGTTAACATCAAAATTACATTTCTCGGCCATATCGCATAGATCTCACTGTGAAAAGGCTTAAATGACTTTTTTAATTAAGTTTGATGATTGCGTTCAAACAAAATGTCCTAGAACAAAATTTTCAAATGTAACTACTAGATTGTGATACAATACACTATTGGGTGAAGTTTGGTTGACTTCTGCGCAGCGGTTTGGGAGTTAACATCAAAATTACATTTCTCTGCAATATCGCATAGATCTCACTGTGAAAAGGCTTAAATGGCTTTTTTGACCTAAGTTTGAGGATTGCGCTCAAATCAAATGTCCTAGAACCAAATTTCCACATGTATCTAATAGATTGTGATACAATACACTATTGGCTGAAGTTTGGTTGACTTCTGCGCAGCGGTTTGGGAGTGAACATCAAAATTACATTTCTCGGCCAAATCGCATAGATCTCACTGTGAAAAGGCTTAAATGACTTTTTTTAATTAAGTTTGAAGATTGCGCTCAAACCAAATGTCCTAGAACTAAATTTCTAAATGTAACTACTAGATTGTGATAAAATACACTATTGGGTGAAGTTTGGTTGACTTCTGCGCAGCGGTTTGGGAGTTAACATCAAAATTACATTTCTCAGCCATATCGCATAGATCTCACTGTGAAAAGGCTTTAATGACTTTTTTTAATTAAGTTTGAAGATTGCGCTCAAACCAAATGTCCTAAAACTAAATTTCCAAATGTAACTACTAGATTGTGATAAAATACACTATTGGGTGAAGTTTGGTTGACTTCTGCGCAGCGGTTTGGGAGTTAACATCAAAATTACATTTCTCAGCCATATCGCATAGATCTCACTGTGAAAAGGCTTAAATGGCTTTTTTGACCTAAGTTTGATGATTGCGCTCAAACCAAATGTCCTAGAACTAAATTTCCAAATGTAACTACTAGATTGTGATAAAATACACTATTGGGTGAAGTTTGATTGACTTCTGCGCAGCGGTTTGGGAGTTAACATCAAAATTACATTTCTCGGCCATATCGCATAGATCTCACTGTGAAAAGGCTTAAATGACTTTTTTTAATTAAGTTTGAAGATTGCGCTCAAACCAAATGTCCTAAAACTAAATTTCCAAATTTAACTACTAGATTGTGATAAAATACACTATTGGGTGAAGTTTGGTTGACTTCTGCGCAACGGTTTGGGAGTTAACATCAAAATTACATTTCTCGGCCATATCGCATAGATCTCACTGTGAAAAGGCTTAAATGGCTTTTTTGACCTAAGTTTGAGGATTGCGCTCAAATCAAATGTCCTAGAACCAAATTTCCACATGTAACTACTAGATTGTGATACAATACACTAATGGGTGAAGTTTGGTTGACTTCTGCGCAGCGGTTTGGGAGTGAACATCAAAATTACATTTCTCGGCCATATCGCATAGATCTCACTGTGAAAAGGCTTAAATGACTTTTTTTAATTAAGTTTGAAGATTGCGCTCAAACCAAATGTCCTAGAACTAAATTTCCAAATGTAACTACTAGATTGTGATACAATACACTATTGGGTGAAGTTTGGTTGACTTCTGCGCAGCGGTTTGGGAGTTAACATCAAAATTACATTTCTCGGCCATATCGCATAGATCTCACTGTGAAAAGGCTTAAATGACTTTTTTAATTAAGTTTGATGATTGCGTTCAAACAAAATGTCCTAGAACAAAATTTTCAAATGTAACTACTAGATTGTGATACAATACACTATTGGGTGAAGTTTGGTTGACTTCTGCGCAGCGGTTTGGGAGTTAATATCAAAAGTACATTTCTCGGCCATATCGCATAGATCTCACTGTGAAAAGGCTTAAATGACTTTTTTAATTAAGTTTGATGATTGCGCTCAAACAAAATGTCCTAGAACAAAATTTTTAAATGTAACTACTAGAATGTGATACAATACACTATTGGGTGAAGTTTGGTTGACTTCTGCGCAGCGGTTTGGGAGTTAACATCAAAATTACATTTCTCGGCCATATCGCATAGATCTCACTGTGAAAAGGCTTAAATGACTTTTTTAATTAAGTTTGATGATTGCGCTCAAACAAAATGTCCTAGAACAAAATTTTTAAATGTAACTACTAGATTGTGATACAATACACTATTGGGTGAAGTTTGGTTGACTTCTGCGCAGCGGTTTGGGAGTTAACATCAAAATTACATTTCTCGGCCATATCGCATAGATCTCACTGTGAAAAGCCTTAAATGACTTTTTTTAATTAAGTTTGAAGATTGCGCTCAAACCAAATGTCCTAGAACTAAATTTCCAAATGTAACTACTAGATTGTGATACAATACACTATTGGGTGAAGTTTGGTTGACTTCTGCGCAGCGGTTTGGGAGTTAACATCAAAATTACATTTCTCGGCCATATCGCATAGATCTCACTGTGAAAAGGCTTAAATGACTTTTTTTAATTAAGTTTGAAGATTGCGCTCAAACCAAATGTCCTAGAACTATATTTCCAAATGTAACTACTAGATTGTGATAAAATACACTATTGGTTGAAGTTTGGTTGACTTCTGCGCAGCGGTTTGGGAGTTAACATCAAAATTACATTTCTCGGCCATATCGCATAGATCTCACTGTGAAAAGGCTTAAATGACTTTTTTTAATTAAGTTTGAAGTTTGCGCTCAAACCAAATGTCCTAGAACCAAATTTCCAAATGTAACTACTAGATTGTGATACAATACACTATTGGGTGAAGTTTGGTTGACTTCTGCGCAGCGGTTTGGGAGTTAACATCAAAATTACATTTCTCGGCCATATCGCATAGATCTCACTGTGAAAAGGCTTAAATGGCTTTTTTGACCTAAGTTTGAGGATTGCGCTCAAATCAAATGTCCTAGAACCAAATTTCCACATGTAACTACTAGATTGTGATAAAATACACTATTGGGTGAAGTTTGATTGACTTCTGCACAGCGGTTTTGGAGTGAACATCAAAATTACATTTCTCGGCCATATCGCATAGATCTCACTGTGAAAACGCTTAAATGACTTTTTTTAATTAAGTTTGAAGATTGCGCTCAAATCAAATGTCCTAGAACTAAATTTCCAAATGTAACTACTAGATTGTGATACAATACACTATTGGGTGAAGTTTGGTTGACTTCTGCACAGCGGTTTTGGAGTGAACATCAAAATTACATTTCTCGGCCATATCGCATAGATCTCACTGTGAAAAGGCTTAAATGACTTTTTTAATTAAGTTTGATGATTGCGCTCAAACAAAATGTCCTAGAACAAAATTTTTAAATGTAACTACTAGATTGTGATACAATACACTATTGGGTGAAGTTTGGTTGACTTCTGCGCAGCGGTTTGGGAGTTAACATCAAAATTACATTTCTCGGCCATATCGCATAGATCTCACTGTGAAAAGGCTTAAATGACTTTTTTAATTAAGTTTAATGATTGCGCTCAAACCAAATGTCCTAGAACGAAATTTTTAAATGTAACTACTAGAATGTGATACAATACACTATTGGGTGAAGTTTGGTTGACTTCTGCGCAGCGGTTTGGGGGTTAACATGAAATTTACATTTCTCGGCCATATCGCATAGATCTCACTGTGAAAAGGCTTAAATGACTTTTTTAATAAAGTTTGATGATTGCACTCAAAAAAAATGTCCTAGAACAAAATTTTCAAATGTAACTACTAGATTGTGATACAATACACTATTGGGTGAAGTTTGGTTGACTTCTGCGCAGCGGTTTGGGAGTTAACATCAAAATTACATTTCTCGGCCATATCGCATAGATCTCACTGTGAAAAGGCTTAAATGACTTTTTTATTAAGTTTAATGATTGCGCTCAAACCAAATGTCCTAGAACTAAATTTCTAAATGTAACTACTAGATTGTGATAAAATACACTATTGGGTGAAGTTTGGTTGACTTCTGCGCAGCGGTTTGGGAGTTAACATCAAAATTACATTTCTCAGCCATATCGCATAGATCTCACTGTGAAAAGGCTTTAATGACTTTTTTTAATTAAGTTTGAAGATTGCGCTCAAACCAAATGTCCTAAAACTAAATTTCCAAATGTAACTACTAGATTGTGATAAAATACACTATTGGGTGAAGTTTGGTTGACTTCTGCGCAGCGGTTTGGGAGTTAACATCAAAATTACATTTCTCAGCCATATCGCATAGATCTCACTGTGAAAAGGCTTAAATGGCTTTTTTGACCTAAGTTTGATGATTGCGCTCAAACCAAATGTCCTAGAACTAAATTTCCAAATGTAACTACTAGATTGTGATAAAATACACTATTGGGTGAAGTTTGGTTGACTTCTGCGCAGCGGTTTGGGAGTTAACATCAAAATTACATTTCTCGGCCATATCGCATAGATCTCACTGTGAAAAGGCTTAAATGACTTTTTTTAATTAAGTTTGAAGATTGCGCTCAAACCAAATGTCCTAGAACAAAATTTTTAAATGTAACTACTAGATTGTGATACAATACACTATTGGGTGAAGTTTGGTTGACTTCTGCGCAGCGGTTTGGGAGTGAACATCAAAATTACATTTCTCGGCCATATCGCATAGATCTCACTGTGAAAAGCCTTAAATGACTTTTTTTAATTAAGTTTGAAGATTGCGCTCAAACCAAATGTCCTAGAACTAAATTTCCAAATGTAACTACTAGATTGTGATACAATACACTATTGGGTGAAGTTTGGTTGACTTCTGCGCAGCGGTTTGGGAGTTAACATCAAAATTACACTTCTCGGCCATATCGCATAGATCTCACTGTGAAAAGGCTTAAATGACTTTTTTAATTAAGTTTGAAGATTGCGCTCAAACCAAATGTCCTAGAACTATATTTCCAAATGTAACTACTAGATTGTGATAAAATACACTATTGGGTGAAGTTTGGTTGACTTCTGCGCAGCGGTTTGGGAGTTAACATCAAAATTACATTTCTCGGCCATATCGCATAGATCTCACTGTGAAAAGGCTTAAATGACTTTTTTAATTAATTTGATGATTGCGCTCAAACAAAATGTCCTAGAACAAAATTTTTAAATGTAACTACTAGATTGTGATACAATACACTATTGGGTGAAGTTTGGTTGACTTCTGCGCAGCGGTTTGGGAGTTAACATCAAAATTACATTTCTCGGCCATATCGCATAGATCTCACTGTGAAAAGCCTTAAATGACTTTTTTTAATTAAGTTTGAAGATTGCGCTCAAACCAAATGTCCTAGAACTAAATTTCCAAATGTAACTACTAGATTGTGATACAATACACTATTGGGTGAAGTTTGGTTGACTTCTGCGCAGCGGTTTGGGAGTTAACATCAAAATTACATTTCTCGGCCATATCGCATAGATCTCACTGTGAAAAGGCTTAAATGACTTTTTTTAATTAAGTTTGAAGATTGCGCTCAAACCAAATGTCCTAGAACTATATTTCCAAATGTAACTACTAGATTGTGATAAAATACACTATTGGTTGAAGTTTGGTTGACTTCTGCGCAGCGGTTTGGGAGTTAACATCAAAATTACATTTCTCGGCCATATCGCATAGATCTCACTGTGAAAAGGCTTAAATGACTTTTTTTAATTAAGTTTGAAGTTTGCGCTCAAACCAAATGTCCTAGAACTAAATTTCCAAATGTAACTACTAGATTGTGATACAATACACTATTGGGTGAAGTTTGGTTGACTTCTGCGCAGCGGTTTGGGAGTTAACATCAAAATTACATTTCTCGGCCATATCGCATAGATCTCACTGTGAAAAGGCTTAAATGGCTTTTTTGACCTAAGTTTGAGGATTGCGCTCAAATCAAATGTCCTAGAACCAAATTTCCACATGTAACTACTAGATTGTGATAAAATACACTATTGGGTGAAGTTTGATTGACTTCTGCACAGCGGTTTTGGAGTGAACATCAAAATTACATTTCTCGGCCATATCGCATAGATCTCACTGTGAAAACGCTTAAATGACTTTTTTTAATTAAGTTTGAAGATTGCGCTCAAATCAAATGTCCTAGAACTAAATTTCCAAATGTAACTACTAGATTGTGATACAATACACTATTGGGTGAAGTTTGGTTGACTTCTGCACAGCGGTTTTGGAGTGAACATCAAAATTACATTTCTCGGCCATATCGCATAGATCTCACTGTGAAAAGGCTTAAATGACTTTTTTAATTAAGTTTGATGATTGCGCTCAAACAAAATGTCCTAGAACAAAATTTTTAAATGTAACTACTAGATTGTGATACAATACACTATTGGGTGAAGTTTGGTTGACTTCTGCGCAGCGGTTTGGGAGTTAACATCAAAATTACATTTCTCGGCCATATCGCATAGATCTCACTGTGAAAAGGCTTAAATGACTTTTTTAATTAAGTTTAATGATTGCGCTCAAACCAAATGTCCTAGAACGAAATTTTTAAATGTAACTACTAGAATGTGATACAATACACTATTGGGTGAAGTTTGGTTGACTTCTGCGCAGCGGTTTGGGGGTTAACATGAAATTTACATTTCTCGGCCATATCGCATAGATCTCACTGTGAAAAGGCTTAAATGACTTTTTTAATAAAGTTTGATGATTGCACTCAAAAAAAATGTCCTAGAACAAAATTTTCAAATGTAACTACTAGATTGTGATACAATACACTATTGGGTGAAGTTTGGTTGACTTCTGCGCAGCGGTTTGGGAGTTAACATCAAAATTACATTTCTCGGCCATATCGCATAGATCTCACTGTGAAAAGGCTTAAATGACTTTTTTATTAAGTTTAATGATTGCGCTCAAACCAAATGTCCTAGAACGAAATTTTTAAATGTAACTACTAGAATGTGATACAATACACTATTGGGTGAAGTTTGGTTGACTTCTGCGCAGCGGTTTGGGAGTTAACATGAAATTTACATTTCTCGGCCATATCGCATAGATCTCACTGTGAAAAGGCTTAAATGACTTTTTTAATAAAGTTTGATGATTGCGCTCAAACAAAATGTCCTAGAACAAAATTTTCAAATGTAACTACTAGATTGTGATACAATACACTATTGGGTGAAGTTTGGTTGACTTCTGCGCAGCGGTTTGGGAGTGAACATCAAAATTACATTTCTCGGCCATATCGCATAGATCTCACTGTGAAAAGGCTTAAATGACTTTTTTAATTAAGTTTGATGATTGCGCTCAAACCAAATGTCCTAAAACTAAATTTCCAAATGTAACTACTAGATTGTGATAAAATACACTATTGGGTGAAGTTTGGTTGACTTCTGCGCAGCGGTTTGGGAGTTAACATCAAAATTACATTTCTCAGCCATATCGCATAGATCTCACTGTGAAAAGGCTTAAATGGCTTTTTTGACCTAAGTTTGATGATTGCGCTCAAACCAAATGTCCTAGAACTAAATTTCCAAATGTAACTACTAGATTGTGATAAAATACACTATTGGGGGAAGTTTGGTTGACTTCTGCGCAGCGGTTTGGGAGTTAACATCAAAATTACATTTCTCGGCCATATCGCATAGATCTCACTGTGAAAAGGCTTAAATGACTTTTTTTAATTAAGTTTGAAGATTGCGCTCAAACCAAATGTCCTAAAACTAAATTTCCAAATGTAACTACTAGATTGTGATAAAATACACTATTGGGTGAAGTTTGGTTGACTTCTGCGCAACGGTTTGGGAGTTAACATCAAAATTACATTTCTCGGCCATATCGCATAGATCTCACTGTGAAAAGGCTTAAATGGCTTTTTTGACCTAAGTTTGAGGATTGCGCTCAAATCAAATGTCCTAGAACCAAATTTCCACATGTAACTACTAGATTGTGATACAATACACTAATGGGTGAAGTTTGGTTGACTTCTGCGCAGCGGTTTGGGAGTGAACATCAAAATTACATTTCTCGGCCATATCGCATAGATCTCACTGTGAAAAGGCTTAAATGACTTTTTTTAATTAAGTTTGAAGATTGCGCTCATACCAAATGTCCTAGAACTAAATTTCCAAATGTAACTACTAGATTGTGATACAATACACTATTGGGTGAAGTTTGGTTGACTTCTGCGCAGCGGTTTGGGAGTTAATATCAAAAGTACATTTCTCGGCCATATCGCATAGATCTCACTGTGAAAAGGCTTAAATGACTTTTTTAATTAAGTTTGATGATTGCGCTCAAACAAAATGTCCTAGAACAAAATTTTTAAATGTAACTACTAGAATGTGATACAATACACTATTGGGTCAAGTTTGGTTGACTTCTGCGCAGCAGTTTGGGAGTTAACATCAAAATTACATTTCTCGGCCATATCGCATAGATCTCACTGTGAAAAGGCTTAAATGACTTTTTTAATTAAGTTTGATGATTGCGCTCAAACAAAATGTCCTAGAACAAAATTTTTAAATGTAACTACTAGATTGTGATACAATACACTATTGGGTGAAGTTTGGTTGACTTCTGCGCAGCGGTTTGGGAGTGAACATCAAAATTACATTTCTCGGCCATATCGCATAGATCTCACTGTGAAAACGCTTAAATGACTTTTTTTAATTAAGTTTGAAGATTGCGCTCAAATCAAATGTCCTAGAACTAAATTTCCAAATGTAACTACTAGATTGTGATAAAATACACTATTGGGTGAAGTTTGGTTGACTTCTGCGCAGCGGTTTGGGAGTTAACATCAAAATTACATTTCTCGGCCATATCGCATAGATCTCACTGTGAAAAGCCTTAAATGACTTTTTTTAATTAAGTTTGAAGATTGCGCTCAAACCAAATGTCCTAGAACTAAATTTCCAAATGTAACTACTAGATTGTGATACAATACACTATTGGGTGAAGTTTGGTTGACTTCTGCGCAGCGGTTTGGGAGTTAACATCAAAATTACATTTCTCGGCCATATCGCATAGATCTCACTGTGAAAAGGCTTAAATGACTTTTTTTAATTAAGTTTGAAGATTGCGCTCAAACCAAATGTCCTAGAACTATATTTCCAAATGTAACTACTAGATTGTGATAAAATACACTATTGGGTGAAGTTTGGTTGACTTCTGCGCAGCGGTTTGGGAGTTAACATCAAAATTACATTTCTCGGCCATATCGCATAGATCTCACTGTGAAAAGGCTTAAATGACTTTTTTTAATTAAGTTTGAAGATTGCGCTCAAACCAAATGTCCTAGAACTAAATTTCCAAATGTAACTACTAGATTGTGATACAATACACTATTGGGTGAAGTTTGGTTGACTTCTGCGCAGCGGTTTGGGAGTTAACATCAAAATTACATTTCTCGGCCATATCGCATAGATCTCACTGTGAAAAGGCTTAAATGGCTTTTTTGACCTAAGTTTGAGGATTGCGCTCAAATCAAATGTCCTAGAACCAAATTTCCACATGTAACTACTAGATTGTGATAAAATACACTATTGGGTGAAGTTTGATTGACTTCTGCACAGCGGTTTTGGAGTGAACATCAAAATTACATTTCTCGGCCATATCGCATAGATCTCACTGTGAAAACGCTTAAATGACTTTTTTTAATTAAGTTTGAAGATTGCGCTCAAATCAAATGTCCTAGAACTAAATTTCCAAATGTAACTACTAGATTGTGATAAAATACACTATTGGGTGAAGTTTGGTTGACTTCTGCACAGCGGTTTTGGAGTGAACATCAAAATTACATTTCTCGGCCATATCGCATAGATCTCACTGTGAAAAGGCTTAAATGACTTTTTTAATTAAGTTTGATGATTGCGCTCAAACAAAATGTCCTAGAACAAAATTTTTAAATGTAACTACTAGATTGTGATACAATACACTATTGGGTGAAGTTTGGTTTACTTCTGCGCAGCGGTTTGGGAGTTAACATCAAAATTACATTTCTCGGCCATATCGCATAGATCTCACTGTGAAAAGGCTTAAATGGCTTTTTTGACCTAAGTTTGAGGATTGCGCTCAAATCAAATGTCCTAGAAACAAATTTCCACATGTAACTACTAGATTGTGATAAAATACACTATTGGGTGAAGTTTGATTGACTTCTGCACAGCGGTTTTGGAGTGAACATCAAAATTACATTTCTCGGCCATATCGCATAGATCTCACTGTGAAAACGCTTAAATGACTTTTTTTAATTAAGTTTGAAGATTGCGCTCAAATCAAATGTCCTAGAACTAAATTTCCAAATGTAACTACTAGATTGTGATAAAATACACTATTGGGTGAAGTTTGGTTGACTTCTGCGCAGCGGTTTGGGAGTTAACATCAAAATTACATTTCTCGGCCATATCGCATAGATCTCACTGTGAAAAGGCTTAAATGACTTTTTTAATTAATTTGATGATTGCGCTCAAACAAAATGTCCTAGAACAAAATTTTTAAATGTAACTACTAGATTGTGATACAATACACTATTGGGTGAAGTTTGGTTGACTTCTGCGCAGCGGTTTGGGAGTTAACATCAAAATTACATTTCTCGGCCATATCGCATAGATCTCACTGTGAAAAGGCTTAAATGACTTTTTTATTAAGTTTAATGATTGCGCTCAAACCAAATGTCCTAGAACGAAATTTTTAAATGTAACTACTAGAATGTGATACAATACACTATTGGGTGAAGTTTGGTTGACTTCTGCGCAGCGGTTTGGGAGTTAACATGAAATTTACATTTCTCGGCCATATCGCATAGATCTCACTGTGAAAAGGCTTAAATGACTTTTTTAATAAAGTTTGATGATTGCGCTCAAACAAAATGTCCTAGAACAAAATTTTTAAATGTAACTACTAGATTGTGATACAATACACTATTGGGTGAAGTTTGGTTGACTTCTGCGCAGCGGTTTGGGAGTTAACATCAAAATTACATTTCTCGGCCATATCGCATAGATCTCACTGTGAAAAGGCTTAAATGACTTTTTTAATTAAGTTTGATGATTGCGCTCAAACAAAATGTCCTAGAACAAAATTTTCAAATGTAACTACTAGATTGTGATAAAATACACTATTGGGTGAAGTTTGGTTTACTTCTGCGCAGCGGTTTGGGAGTTAACATCAAAATTACATTTCTCGGCCATATCGCATAGATCTCACTGTGAAAAGGCTTAAATGGCTTTTTTGACCTAAGTTTGAGGATTGCGCTCAAATCAAATGTCCTAGAACCAAATTTCCACATGTAACTACTAGATTGTGATAAAATACACTATTGGGTGAAGTTTGGTTGACTTCTGCGCAGCGGTTTGGGAGTGAACATCAAAATTACATTTCTCGGCCATATCGCATAGATCTCACTGTGAAAACGCTTAAATGACTTTTTTTAATTAAGTTTGAAGATTGCGCTCAAATCAAATGTCCTAGAACTAAATTTCCAAACGTAACTACTAGATTGTGATACAATACACTAATGGGTGAAGTTTGTTTTACTTCTGCGCAGCGGTTTGGGAGTTAACATCAAAATTACATTTCTCGGCCATATCGCATAGATCTCACTGTGAAAAGGCTTAAATGGCTTTTTTGACCTAAGTTTGAGGATTGCGCTCAAATCAAATGTCCTAGAACCAAATTTCCACATGTAACTACTAGATTGTGATAAAATACACTATTGGGTGAAGTTTGGTTGACTTCTGCGCAGCGGTTTGGGAGTGAACATCAAAATTACATTTCTCGGCCATATCGCATAGATCTCACTGTGAAAAGCCTTAAATGACTTTTTTTAATTAAGTTTGAAGATTGCGCTCAAACCAAATGTCCTAGAACTAAATTTCCAAATGTAACTACTAGAATGTGATACAATACACTATTGGGTGAAGTTTGGTTGACTTCTGCGCAGCGGTTTGGGAGTTAACATCAAAATTACATTTCTCGGCCATATCGCATAGATCTCACTGTGAAAAGGCTTAAATGGCTTTTTTTACCTAAGTTTGAGGATTGCGCTCAAATCAAATGTCCTAGAACCAAATTTCCAAATGTAACTACTAGATTGTGATAAAATACACTATTGGGTGAAGTTTGGTTGACTTCTGCGCAACGGTTTGGGAGTTAACATCAAAATTACATTTCTCGGCCATATCGCATAGATCTCACTGTGAAAAGGCTTAAATGGCTTTTTTGACCTAAGTTTGAGGATTGCGCTCAAATCAAATGTCCTAGAACAAAATTTCCACATGTAACTACTAGATTGTGATACAATACACTAATGGGTGAAGTTTGGTTGACTTCTGCGCAGCGGTTTGGGAGTGAACATCAAAATTACATTTCTCGGCCATATCGCATAGATCTCACTGTGAAAAGGCTTAAATGACTTTTTTTAATTAAGTTTGAAGATTGCGCTCAAATCAAATGTCCTAGAACTAAATTTCCAAATGTAACTACTAGATTGTGATAAAATACACTATTGGGTGAAGTTTGGTTGACTTCTGCACAGCGGTTTTGGAGTGAACATCAAAATTACATTTCTCGGCCATATCGCATAGATCTCACTGTGAAAAGGCTTAAATGACTTTTTTAATTAAGTTTGATGATTGCGCTCAAACAAAATGTCCTAGAACAAAATTTTTAAATGTAACTACTAGATTGTGATACAATACACTATTGGGTGAAGTTTGGTTGACTTCTGCGCAGAGGTTTGGGAGTTAACATCAAAATTACATTTCTCGGCCATATCGCATAGATCTCACTGTGAAAAGGCTTAAATGACTTTTTTAATTAAGTTTAATGATTGCGCTCAAACCAAATGTCCTAGAACGAAATTTTTAAATGTAACTACTAGAATGTGATACAATACACTATTGGGTGAAGTTTGGTTGACTTCTGCGCAGCGGTTTGGGAGTTAACATCAAAATTACATTTCTCGGCCATATCGCATAGATCTCACTGTGAAAAGGCTTAAATGACTTTTTTAATTAAGTTTAATGATTGCGCTCAAACCAAATGTCCTAGAACGAAATTTTTAAATGTAACTACTAGAATGTGATACAATACACTATTGGGTGAAGTTTGGTTGACTTCTGCGCAGCGGTTTGGGAGTTAACATCAAATTTACATTTCTCGGCCATATCGCATAGATCTCACTGTGAAAAGGCTTAAATGACTTTTTTAATAAAGTTTGATGATTGCGCTCAAACAAAATGTCCTAGAACAAAATTTTCAAATGTAACTACTAGATTGTGATACAATACACTATTGGGTGAAGTTTGGTTGACTTCTGCGCAGCGGTTTGGGAGTGAACATCAAAATTACATTTCTCGGCCATATCGCTTAGATCTCACTGTGAAAACGCTTAAATGACTTTTTTTAATTAAGTTTGAAGATTGCGCTCAAATCAAATGTCCTAGAACTAAATTTCCAAATGTAACTACTAGATTGTGATACAATACACTATTGGGTGAAGTTTGGTTGACTTCTGCGCAGCGGTTTGGGAGTTAACATCAAAATTACATTTCTCGGCCATATCGCATAGATCTCACTGTGAAAAGGCTTAAATGACTTTTTTAATTAAGTTTGATGATTGCGCACAAACAAAATGTCCTAGAACAAAATTTTTAAATGTAACTACTAGATTGTGATACAATACACTATTGGGTGAAGTTTGGTTGACTTCTGCGCAGCGGTTTGGGAGTGAACATCAAAATTACATTTCTCGGCCATATCGCATAGATCTCACTGTGAAAAGGCTTAAATGGCTTTTTTGACCTAAGTTTGAGGATTGCGCTCAAATCAAATGTCCTAGAACCAAATTTCCACATGTAACTACTAGATTGTGATAAAATACACTATTGGGTGAAGTTTGATTGACTTCTGCACAGCGGTTTTGGAGTGAACATCAAAATTACATTTCTCGGCCATATCGCATAGATCTCACTGTGAAAACGCTTAAATGACTTTTTTTAATTAAGTTTGAAGATTGCGCTCAAATCAAATGTCCTAGAACTAAATTTCCAAATGTAACTACTAGATTGTGATAAAATACACTATTGGGTGAAGTTTGGTTGACTTCTACGCAGCGGTTTGGGAGTTAACATCAAAATTACATTTCTCGGCCATATCGCATAGATCTCACTGTGAAAAGGCTTAAATGACTTTTTTAATTAAGTTTGAAGATTGCGCTCAAACAAAATGTCCTAGAACAAAATTTTTAAATGTAACTACTAGATTGTGATACAATACACTATTGGGTGAAGTTTGGTTGACTTCTGCGCAGCGGTTTGGGAGTTAACATCAAAATTACATTTCTCGGCCATATCGCATAGATCTCACTGTGAAAAGGCTTAAATGACTTTTTTATTAAGTTTAATGATTGCGCTCAAACCAAATGTCCTAGAACGAAATTTTTAAATGTAACTACTAGATTGTGATACAATACACTAATGGGTGAAGTTTGGTTGACTTCTGCGCAGCGGTTTGGGAGTGAACATCAAAATTACATTTCTCGGCCATATCGCATAGATCTCACTGTGAAAAGGCTTAAATGACTTTTTTTAATTAAGTTTGAAGATTGCGCTCAAACCAAATGTCCTAGAACTAAATTTCCAAATGTAACTACTAGATTGTGATACAATACACTATTGGGTGAAGTTTGGTTGACTTCTGCGCAGCGGTTTGGGAGTTAATATCAAAAGTACATTTCTCGGCCATATCGCATAGATCTCACTGTGAAAAGGCTTAAATGACTTTTTTAATTAAGTTTGATGATTGCGCTCAAACAAAATGTCCTAGAACAAAATTTTTAAATGTAACTACTAGAATGTGATACAATACACTATTGGGTGAAGTTTGGTTGACTTCTGCGCAGCAGTTTGGGAGTTAACATCAAAATTACATTTCTCGGCCATATCGCATAGATCTCACTGTGAAAAGGCTTAAATGACTTTTTTAATTAAGTTTGATGATTGCGCTCAAACAAAATGTCCTAGAACAAAAATTTTAAATGTAACTACTAGATTGTGATACAATACACTATTGGGTGAAGTTTGGTTGACTTCTGCGCAGCGGTTTGGGAGTGAACATCAAAATTACATTTCTCGGCCATATTGCATAGATCTCACTGTGAAAACGCTTAAATGACTTTTTTTAATTAAGTTTGAAGATTGCGCTCAAATCAAATGTCCTAGAACTAAATTTCCAAATGTAACTACTAGATTGTGATAAAATACACTATTGGGTGAAGTTTGGTTGACTTCTGCGCAGCGGTTTGGGAGTTAACATCAAAATTACATTTCTCGGCCATATCGCATAGATCTCACTGTGAAAAGCCTTAAATGACTTTTTTTAATTAAGTTTGAAGATTGCGCTCAAACCAAATGTCCTAGAACTAAATTTCCAAATGTAACTACTAGATTGTGATACAATACACTATTGGGTGAAGTTTGGTTTACTTCTGCGCAGCGGTTTGGGAGTTAACATCAAAATTACATTTCTCGGCCATATCGCATAGATCTCACTGTGAAAAGGCTTAAATGGCTTTTTTGACCTAAGTTTGAGGATTGCGCTCAAATCAAATGTCCTAGAACCAAATTTCCACATGTAACTACTAGATTGTGATACAATACACTAATGGGTGAAGTTTGGTTGACTTCTGCGCAGCGGTTTGGGAGTTAACATCAAAATTACATTTCTCGGCCATATCGCATAGATCTCACTGTGAAAAGGCTTAAATGACTTTTTTAATTAAGTTTAATGATTGCGCTCAAACCAAATGTCCTAGAACGAAATTTTTAAATGTAACTACTAGAATGTGATACAATACACTATTGGGTGAAGTTTGGTTGACTTCTGCGCAGCGGTTTGGGAGTTAACATCAAATTTACATTTCTCGGCCATATCGCATAGATCTCACTGTGAAAAGGCTTAAATGACTTTTTTAATAAAGTTTGATGATTGCGCTCAAACAAAATGTCCTAGAACAAAATTTTCAAATGTAACTACTAGATTGTGATACAATACACTATTGGGTGAAGTTTGGTTGACTTCTGCGCAGCGGTTTGGGAGTGAACATCAAAATTACATTTCTCGGCCATATCGCTTAGATCTCACTGTGAAAACGCTTAAATGACTTTTTTTTAATTAAGTTTGAAGATTGCGCTCAAATCAAATGTCCTAGAACTAAATTTCCAAATGTAACTACTAGATTGTGATACAATACACTATTGGGTGAAGTTTGGTTGACTTCTGCGCAGCGGTTTGGGAGTTAACATCAAAATTACATTTCTCGGCCATATCGCATAGATCTCACTGTGAAAAGGCTTAAATGACTTTTTTAATTAAGTTTGATGATTGCGCACAAACAAAATGTCCTAGAACAAAATTTTTAAATGTAACTACTAGATTGTGATACAATACACTATTGGGTGAAGTTTGGTTGACTTCTGCGCAGCGGTTTGGGAGTGAACATCAAAATTACATTTCTCGGCCATATCGCATAGATCTCACTGTGAAAAGGCTTAAATGGCTTTTTTGACCTAAGTTTGAGGATTGCGCTCAAATCAAATGTCCTAGAACCAAATTTCCACATGTAACTACTAGATTGTGATAAAATACACTATTGGGTGAAGTTTGATTGACTTCTGCACAGCGGTTTTGGAGTGAACATCAAAATTACATTTCTCGGCCATATCGCATAGATCTCACTGTGAAAACGCTTAAATGACTTTTTTTAATTAAGTTTGAAGATTGCGCTCAAATCAAATGTCCTAGAACTAAATTTCCAAATGTAACTACTAGATTGTGATAAAATACACTATTGGGTGAAGTTTGGTTGACTTCTGCGCAGCGGTTTGGGAGTTAACATCAAAATTACATTTCTCGGCCATATCGCATAGATCTCACTGTGAAAAGGCTTAAATGACTTTTTTAATTAAGTTTGAAGATTGCGCTCAAACAAAATGTCCTAGAACAAAATTTTTAAATGTAACTACTAGATTGTGATACAATACACTATTGGGTGAAGTTTGGTTGACTTCTGCGCAGCGGTTTGGGAGTTAACATCAAAATTACATTTCTCGGCCATATCGCATAGATCTCACTGTGAAAAGGCTTAAATGACTTTTTTATTAAGTTTAATGATTGCGCTCAAACCAAATGTCCTAGAACGAAATTTTTAAATGTAACTACTAGATTGTGATACAATACACTAATGGGTGAAGTTTGGTTGACTTCTGCGCAGCGGTTTGGGAGTGAACATCAAAATTACATTTCTCGGCCATATCGCATAGATCTCACTGTGAAAAGGCTTAAATGACTTTTTTTAATTAAGTTTGAAGATTGCGCTCAAACCAAATGTCCTAGAACTAAATTTCCAAATGTAACTACTAGATTGTGATACAATACACTATTGGGTGAAGTTTGGTTGACTTCTGCGCAGCGGTTTGGGAGTTAATATCAAAAGTACATTTCTCGGCCATATCGCATAGATCTCACTGTGAAAAGGCTTAAATGACTTTTTTAATTAAGTTTGATGATTGCGCTCAAACAAAATGTCCTAGAACAAAATTTTTAAATGTAACTACTAGAATGTGATACAATACACTATTGGGTGAAGTTTGGTTGACTTCTGCGCAGCAGTTTGGGAGTTAACATCAAAATTACATTTCTCGGCCATATCGCATAGATCTCACTGTGAAAAGGCTTAAATGACTTTTTTAATTAAGTTTGATGATTGCGCTCAAACAAAATGTCCTAGAACAAAAATTTTAAATGTAACTACTAGATTGTGATACAATACACTATTGGGTGAAGTTTGGTTGACTTCTGCGCAGCGGTTTGGGAGTGAACATCAAAATTACATTTCTCGGCCATATTGCATAGATCTCACTGTGAAAACGCTTAAATGACTTTTTTTAATTAAGTTTGAAGATTGCGCTCAAATCAAATGTCCTAGAACTAAATTTCCAAATGTAACTACTAGATTGTGATAAAATACACTATTGGGTGAAGTTTGGTTGACTTCTGCGCAGCGGTTTGGGAGTTAACATCAAAATTACATTTCTCGGCCATATCGCATAGATCTCACTGTGAAAAGCCTTAAATGACTTTTTTTAATTAAGTTTGAAGATTGCGCTCAAACCAAATGTCCTAGAACTAAATTTCCAAATGTAACTACTAGATTGTGATACAATACACTATTGGGTGAAGTTTGGTTGACTTCTGCGCAGCGGTTTGGGAGTTAACATCAAAATTACATTTCTCGGCCATATCGCATAGATCTCACTGTGAAAAGGCTTAAATGACTTTTTTAAATTAAGTTTGAAGATTGCGCTCAAACCAAATGTCCTAGAACTATATTTCCAAATGTAACTACTAGATTGTGATAAAATACACTATTGGGTGAAGTTTGGTTGACTTCTGCGCAGCGGTTTGGGAGTTAACATCAAAATTACATTTCTCGGCCATATCGCATAGATCTCACTGTGAAAAGGCTTAAATGACTTTTTTTAATTAAGTTTGAAGATTGCGCTCAAACCAAATGTCCTAGAACTAAATTTCCAAATGTAACTACTAGATTGTGATACAATACACTATTGGGTGAAGTTTGGTTGACTTCTGCGCAGCGGTTTGGGAGTTAACATCAAAATTACATTTCTCGGCCATATCGCATAGATCTCACTGTGAAAAGGCTTAAATGGCTTTTTTGACCTAAGTTTGAGGATTGCGCTCAAATCAAATGTCCTAGAACCAAATTTCCACATGTAACTACTAGATTGTGATAAAATACACTATTGGGTGAAGTTTGATTGACTTCTGCACAGCGGTTTTGGAGTGAACATCAAAATTACATTTCTCGGCCATATCGCATAGATCTCACTGTGAAAAGGCTTAAATGACTTTTTTAATTAAGTTTGATGATTGCGCTCAAACAAAATGTCCTAGAACAAAATTTTTAAATGTAACTACTAGATTGTGATACAATACACTATTGGGTGAAGTTTGGTTGACTTCTGCGCAGAGGTTTGGGAGTTAACATCAAAATTACATTTCTCGGCCATATCGCATAGATCTCACTGTGAAAAGGCTTAAATGACTTTTTTAATTAAGTTTAATGATTGCGCTCAAACCAAATGTCCTAGAACGAAATTTTTAAATGTAACTACTAGAATGTGATACAATACACTATTGGGTGAAGTTTGGTTGACTTCTGCGCAGCGGTTTGGGAGTTAACATGAAATTTACATTTCTCGGCCATATCGCATAGATCTCACTGTGAAAAGGCTTAAATGACTTTTTTAATAAAGTTTGATGATTGCGCTCAAAAAAAATGTCCTAGAACAAAATTTTCAAATGTAACTACTAGATTGTGATACAATACACTATTGGGTGAAGTTTGGTTGACTTCTGCGCAGCGGTTTGGGAGTTAACATCAAAATTACATTTCTCGGCCATATCGCATAGATCTCACTGTGAAAAGGCTTAAATGACTTTTTTATTAAGTTTAATGATTGCGCTCAAACCAAATGTCCTAGAACGAAATTTTTAAATGTAACTACTAGAATGTGATACAATACACTATTGGGTGAAGTTTGGTTGACTTCTGCGCAGCGGTTTGGGAGTTAACATGAAATTTACATTTCTCGGCCATATCGCATAGATCTCACTGTGAAAAGGCTTAAATGACTTTTTTAATAAAGTTTGATGATTGCGCTCAAACAAAATGTCCTAGAACAAAATTTTCAAATGTAACTACTAGATTGTGATAAAATACACTATTGGGTGAAGTTTGGTTTACTTCTGCGCAGCGGTTTGGGAGTTAACATCAAAATTACATTTCTCGGCCATATCGCATAGATCTCACTGTGAAAAGGCTTAAATGGCTTTTTTGACCTAAGTTTGAGGATTGCGCTCAAATCAAATGTCCTAGAACCAAATTTCCACATGTAACTACTAGATTGTGATAAAATACACTATTGGGTGAAGTTTGGTTGACTTCTGCGCAGCGGTTTGGGAGTGAACATCAAAATTACATTTCTCGGCCATATCGCATAGATCTCACTGTGAAAACGCTTAAATGACTTTTTTTAATTAAGTTTGAAGATTGCGCTCAAATCAAATGTCCTAGAACTAAATTTCCAAATGTAACTACTAGATTGTGATAAAATACACTATTGGGTGAAGTTTGGTTGACTTCTGCGCAGCGGTTTGGGAGTTAACATCAAAATTACATTTCTCGGCCATATCGCATAGATCTCACTGTGAAAAGCCTTAAATGACTTTTTTTAATTAAGTTTGAAGATTGCGCTCAAACCAAATGTCCTAGAACTAAATTTCCAAATGTAACTACTAGATTGTGATACAATACACTATTGGGTGAAGTTTGGTTGACTTCTGCGCAGCGGTTTGGGAGTTAACATCAAAATTACATTTCTCGGCCATATCGCATAGATCTCACTGTGAAAAGGCTTAAATGACTTTTTTTAATTAAGTTTGAAGATTGCGCTCAAACCAAATGTCCTAGAACTAAATTTCCAAATGTAACTACTAGATTGTGATAAAATACACTATTGGGTGAAGTTTGGTTGACTTCTGCGCAGCGGTTTGGGAGTTAACATCAAAATTACATTTCTCGGCCATATCGCATAGATCTCACTGTGAAAAGGCTTAAATGACTTTTTTTAATTAAGTTTGAAGATTGCGCTCAAACCAAATGTCCTAGAACTAAATTTCCAAATGTAACTACTAGATTGTGATACAATACACTATTGGGTGAAGTTTGGTTGACTTCTGCGCAGCGGTTTGGGAGTTAACATCAAAATTACATTTCTCGGCCATATCGCATAGATCTCACTGTGAAAAGGCTTAAATGACTTTTTTAATTAAGTTTGATGATTGCGTTCAAACAAAATGTCCTAGAACAAAATTTTCAAATGTAACTACTAGATTGTGATACAATACACTATTGGGTGAAGTTTGGTTGACTTCTGCGCAGCGGTTTGGGAGTTAATATCAAAACTACATTTCTCGGCCATATCGCATAGATCTCACTGTGAAAAGGCTTAAATGACTTTTTTAAATTAAGTTTGAAGATTGCGCTCAAACCAAATGTCCTAGAACTAAATTTCCAAATGTAACTACTAGATTGTGATAAAATACACTATTGGGTGAAGTTTGGTTGACTTCTGCGCAGCGGTTTGGGAGTTAACATCAAAATTACATTTCTCGGCCATATCGCATAGATCTCACTGTGAAAACGCTTAAATGACTTTTTTAAATTAAGTTTGAAGATTGCGCTCAAACCAAATGTCCTAGAACTAAATTTCCAAATGTAACTACTAGATTGTGATAAAATACACTATTGGGTGAAGTTTGGTTGACTTCTGCGCAGCGGTTTGGGAGTTAACATCAAAATTACATTTCTCGGCCATATCGCATAGATCTCACTGTGAAAAGGCTTAAATGACTTTTTTAATTAATTTGATGATTGCGCTCAAACAAAATGTCCTAGAACAAAATTTTTAAATGTAACTACTAGATTGTGATACAATACACTATTGGGTGAAGTTTGGTTGACTTCTGCGCAGCGGTTTGGGAGTTAACATCAAAATTACATTTCTCGGCCATATCGCATAGATCTCACTGTGAAAAGGCTTAAATGACTTTTTTAATTAAGTTTAATGATTGCGCTCAAACCAAATGTCCTAGAACGAAATTTTTAAATGTAACTACTAGAATGTGATACAATACACTATTGGGTGAAGTTTGGTTGACTTCTGCGCAGCGGTTTGGGAGTTAACATGAAATTTACATTTCTCGGCCATATCGCATAGATCTCACTGTGAAAAGGCTTAAATGACTTTTTTAATAAAGTTTGATGATTGCGCTCAAAAAAAATGTCCTAGAACAAAATTTTCAAATGTAACTACTAGATTGTGATACAATACACTATTGGGTGAAGTTTGGTTGACTTCTGCGCAGCGGTTTGGGAGTTAACATCAAAATTACATTTCTCGGCCATATCGCATAGATCTCACTGTGAAAAGGCTTAAATGACTTTTTTAATAAAGTTTGATGATTGCGCTCAAACAAAATGTCCTAGAACAAAATTTTCAAATGTAACTACTAGATTGTGACACAATACACTATTGGGTGAAGTTTGGTTGACTTCTGCGCAGCGGTTTGGGAGTTAACATCAAAATTACATTTCTCGGCCATATCGCATAGATCTCACTGTGAAAAGGCTTAAATGACTTTTTTAATTAAGTTTGATGATTGCGCTCAAACAAAATGTCCTAGAACAAAATTTTCAAATGTAACTACTAGATTGTGATAGAATACACTATTGGGTGAAGTTTGGTTGACTTCTGCGCAGCGGTTTGGGAGTTAACATCAAAATTACATTTCTCGGCCATATCGCATAGATCTCACTGTGAAAAGGCTTAAATGGCTTTTTTGACCTAAGTATGAGGATTGCGCTCAAATCAAATGTCCTAGAACCAAATTTCCACATGTAACTACTAGATTGTGATAAAATACACTATTGGGTGAAGTTTGGTTGACTTCTGCGCAGCGGTTTGGGAGTGAACATCAAAATTACATTTCTCGGCCATATCGCATAGATCTCACTGTGAAAACGCTTAAATGACTTTTTTTAATTAAGTTTGAAGATTGCGCTCAAATCAAATGTCCTAGAACTAAATTTCCAAATGTAACTACTAGATTGTGATAAAATACACTATTGGGTGAAGTTTGGTTGACTTCTGCGCAGCGGTTTGGGAGTTAACATCAAAATTACATTTCTCGGCCATATCGCATAGATCTCACTGTGAAAAGCCTTAAATGACTTTTTTTAATTAAGTTTGAAGATTGCGCTCAAACCAAATGTCCTAGAACTAAATTTCCAAATGTAACTACTAGATTGTGATAAAATACACTATTGGGTGAAGTTTGGTTGACTTCTGCGCAGCGGTTTGGGAGTTAACATCAAAATTACATTTCTCGGCCATATCGCATAGATCTCACTGTGAAAAGCCTTAAATGACTTTTTTTAATTAAGTTTGATGATTGCGCTCAAACAAAATGTCCTAGAACTAAATTTCCAAATGTAACTACTAGATTGTGATAAAATACACTATTGGGTGAAGTTTGGTTGACTTCTGCGCAGCGGTTTGGGAGTTAACATCAAAATTACATTTCTCGGCCATATCGCATAGATCTCACTGTGAAAACGCTTAAATGACTTTTTTTAATTAAGTTTGAAGATTGCGCTCAAACAAAATGTCCTAGAACTAAATTTCCAAATGTAACTACTAGAATGTGATACAATACACTATTGGGTGAAGTTTGGTTGACTTCTGCGCAGCGGTTTGGGAGTTAACATCAAAATTACATTTCTCGGCCATATCGCATAGATCTCACTGTGAAAAGGCTTAAATGGCTTTTTTGACCTAAGTTTGAGGATTGCGCTCAAATCAAATGTCCTAGAACCAAATTTCCAAATGTAACTACTAGAATGTGATACAATACACTATTGGGTGAAGTTTGGTTGACTTCTGCGCAGCGGTTTGGGAGTTAACATCAAAATTACATTTCTCGGCCATATCGCATAGATCTCACTGTGAAAAGGCTTAAATGGCTTTTTTGACCTAAGTTTGAGGATTGCGCTCAAATCAAATGTCCTAGAACCAAATTTCCACATGTAACTACTAGATTGTGATACAATACACTAATGGGTGAAGTTTGGTTTACTTCTGCGCAGCGGTTTGGGAGTTAACATCAAAATTACATTTCTCGGCCATATCGCATAGATCTCACTGTGAAAAGGCTTAAATAGCTTTTTTGACCTAAGTTTGAGGATTGCGCTCAAATCAAATGTCCTAGAACCAAATTTCCACATGTAACTACTAGATTGTGATAAAATACACTATTGGGTGAAGTTTGATTGACTTCTGCACAGCGGTTTTGGAGTGAACATCAAAATTACATTTCTCGGCCATATCGCATAGATCTCACTGTGAAAACGCTTAAATGACTTTTTTTAATTAAGTTTGAAGATTGCGCTCAAATCAAATGTCCTAGAACTAAATTTCCAAATGTAACTACTAGATTGTGATAAAATACACTATTGGGTGAAGTTTGGTTGACTTCTGCGCAGCGGTTTGGGAGTTAACATCAAAATTACATTTCTCGGCCATATCGCATAGATCTCACTGTGAAAAGGCTTAAATGACTTTTTTAATTAATTTGATGATTGCGCTCAAACAAAATGTCCTAGAACAAAATTTTTAAATGTAACTACTAGATTGTGATACAATACACTATTGGGTGAAGTTTGGTTGACTTCTGCGCAGCGGTTTGGGAGTTAACATCAAAATTACATTTCTCGGCCATATCGCATAGATCTCACTGTGAAAAGGCTTAAATGACTTTTTTAATTAAGTTTAATGATTGCGCTCAAACCAAATGTCCTAGAACTAAATTTCCAAATGTAACTACTAGATTGTGATACAATACACTATTGGGTGAAGTTTGGTTGACTTCTGCGCAGCGGTTTGGGAGTTAACATCAAAATTACATTTCTCGGCCATATCGCATAGATCTCACTGTGAAAAGGCTTAAATGACTTTTTTAAATTAAGTTTGAAGATTGCGCTCAAACCAAATGTCCTAGAACTATATTTCCAAATGTAACTACTAGATTGTGATAAAATACACTATTGGGTGAAGTTTGGTTGACTTCTGCGCAGCGGTTTGGGAGTTAACATCGAAATTACATTTCTCGGCCATATCGCATAGATCTCACTGTGAAAAGGCTTAAATGACTTTTTTTAATTAAGTTTGAAGATTGCGCTCAAACCAAATGTCCTAGAACTAAATTTCCAAATATAACTACTAGATTGTGATACAATACACTATTGGGTGAAGTTTGGTTTACTTCTGCGCAGCGGTTTGGGAGTTAACATCAAAATTACATTTCTCGGCCATATCGCATAGATCTCACTGTGAAAAGGCTTAAATGGCTTTTTTGACCTAAGTTTGAGGATTGCGCTCAAATCAAATGTCCTAGAACCAAATTTCCACATGTAACTACTAGATTGTGATAAAATACACTATTGGGTGAAGTTTGATTGACTTCTGCACAGCGGTTTTGGAGTGAACATCAAAATTACATTTCTCGGCCATATCGCATAGATCTCACTGTGAAAACGCTTAAATGACTTTTTTTAATTAAGTTTGAAGATTGCGCTCAAATCAAATGTCCTAGAACTAAATTTCCAAATGTAACTACTAGATTGTGATAAAATACACTATTGGGTGAAGTTTGGTTGACTTCTGCGCAGCGGTTTGGGAGTTAACATCAAAATTACATTTCTCGGCCATATCGCATAGATCTCACTGTGAAAAGGCTTAAATGACTTTTTTAATTAATTTGATGATTGCGCTCAAACAAAATGTCCTAGAACAAAATTTTGAAATGTAACTACTAGATTGTGATACAATACACTATTGGGTGAAGTTTGGTTGACTTCTGCGCAGCGGTTTGGGAGTTAACATCAAAATTACATTTCTCGGCCATATCGCATAGATCTCACTGTGAAAAGGCTTAAATGACTTTTTTATTAAGTTTAATGATTGCGCTCAAACCAAATGTCTTAGAACGAAATTTTTAAATGTAACTACTAGAATGTGATACAATACACTATTGGGTGAAGTTTGGTTGACTTCTGCGCAGCGGTTTGGGAGTTAACATGAAATTTACATTTCTCGGCCATATCGCATAGATCTCACTGTGAAAAGGCTTAAATGACTTTTTTAATAAAGTTTGATGATTGCGCTCAAACAAAATGTCCTAGAACAAAATTTTCAAATGTAACTACTAGATTGTGATACAATACACTATTGGGTGAAGTTTGGTTGACTTCTGCGCAGCGGTTTGGGAGTTAACATCAAAATTACATTTCTCGGCCATATCGCATAGATCTCACTGTGAAAAGGCTTAAATGACTTTTTTAATTAAGTTTGATGATTGCGCTCAAACAAAATGTCCTAGAACAAAATGTTCAAATGTAACTACTAGATTGTGATAAAATACACTATTGGGTGAAGTTTGGTTTACTTCTGCGCAGCGGTTTGGGAGTTAACATCAAAATTACATTTCTCGGCCATATCGCATAGATCTCACTGTGAAAAGGCTTAAATGGCTTTTTTGACCTAAGTTTGAGGATTGCGCTCAAATCAAATGTCCTAGAACCAAATTTCCACATGTAACTACTAGATTGTGATAAAATACACTATTGGGTGAAGTTTGGTTGACTTCTGCGAAGCGGTTTGGGAGTGAACATCAAAATTACATTTCTCGGCCATATCGCATAGATCTCACTGTGAAAACGCTTAAATGACTTTTTTTAATTAAGTTTGAAGATTGCGCTCAAATCAAATGTCCTAGAACTAAATTTCCAAATGTAACTACTAGATTGTGATAAAATACACTATTGGGTGAAGTTTGGTTGACTTCTGCGCAGCGGTTTGGGAGTTAACATCAAAATTACATTTCTCGGCCATATCGCATAGATCTCACTGTGAAAAGCCTTTAATGACTTTTTTAAATTAAGTTTGAAGATTGCGCTCAAACCAAATGTCCTAGAACTAAATTTCCAAATGTAACTACTAGATTGTGATAAAATACACTATTGGGTGAAGTTTGGTTGACTTCTGCGCAGCGGTTTGGGAGTTAACATCAAAATTACATTTCTCGGCCATATCGCATAGATCTCACTGTGAAAAGCCTTAAATGACTTTTTTAAATTAAGTTTGAAGATTGCGCTCAAACCAAATGTCCTAGAACTAAATTTCCAAATGTAACTACTAGAATGTGATACAATACACTATTGGGTGAAGTTTGGTTGACTTCTGCGCAGCGGTTTGGGAGTTAACATCAAAATTACATTTCTCGGCCATATCGCATAGATCTCACTGTGAAAAGGCTTAAATGGCTTTTTTGACCTAAGTTTGAGGATTGCGCTCAAATCAAATGTCCTAGAACCAAATTTCCACATGTAACTACTAGATTGTGATACAATACACTAATGGGTGAAGTTTGGTTTACTTCTGCGCAGCGGTTTGGGAGTTAACATCAAAATTACATTTCTCGGCCATATCGCATAGATCTCACTGTGAAAAGGCTTAAATAGCTTTTTTGACCTAAGTTTGAGGATTGCGCTCAAATCAAATGTCCTAGAACCAAATTTCCACATGTAACTACTAGATTGTGATACAATACACTAATGGGTGAAGTTTGGTTGACTTCTGCGCAGCGGTTTGGGAGTTAACATCAAAATTACATTTCTCGGCCATATCGCATAGATCTCACTGTGAAAAGCCTTAAATGACTTTTTTTAATTAAGTTTGAAGATTGCGCTCAAACCAAATGTCCTAGAACTAAATTTCCAAATGTAACTACTAGATTGTGATACAATACACTATTGGGTGAAGTTTGGTTGACTTCTGCGCAGCGGTTTGGGAGTTAACATCAAAATTACATTTCTCGGCCATATCGCATAGATCTCACTGTGAAAAGGCTTAAATGACTTTTTTAAATTAAGTTTGAAGATTGCGCTCAAACCAAATGTCCTAGAACTATATTTCCAAATGTAACTACTAGATTGTGATAAAATACACTATTGGGTGAAGTTTGGTTGACTTCTGCGCAGCGGTTTGGGAGTTAACATCAAAATTACATTTCTCGGCCATATCGCATAGATCTCACTGTGAAAAGGCTTAAATGACTTTTTTTAATTAAGTTTGAAGATTGCGCTCAAACCAAATGTCCTAGAATTAAATTTCCAAATATAACTACTAGATTGTGATACAATACACTATTGGGTGAAGTTTGGTTTACTTCTGCGCAGCGGTTTGGGAGTTAACATCAAAATTACATTTCTCGGCCATATCGCATAGATCTCACTGTGAAAAGGCTTAAATGGCTTTTTTGACCTAAGTTTGAGGATTGCGCTCAAATCAAATGTCCTAGAACCAAATTTCCACATGTAACTACTAGATTGTGATAAAATACACTATTGGGTGAAGTTTGATTGACTTCTGCACAGCGGTTTTGGAGTGAACATCAAAATTACATTTCTCGGCCATATCGCATAGATCTCACTGTGAAAACGCTTAAATGACTTTTTTTAATTAAGTTTGAAGATTGCGCTCAAATCAAATGTCCTAGAACTAAATTTCCAAATGTAACTACTAGATTGTGATAAAATACACTCTTGGGTGAAGTTTGGTTGACTTCTGCGCAGCGGTTTGGGAGTTAACATCAAAATTACATTTCTCGGCCATATCGCATAGATCTCACTGTGAAAAGGCTTAAATGACTTTTTTAATTAATTTGATGATTGCGCTCAAACAAAATGTCCTAGAACAAAATTTTTAAATGTAACTACTAGATTGTGATACAATACACTATTGGGTGAAGTTTGGTTGACTTCTGCGCAGCGGTTTGGGAGTTAACATCAAAATTACATTTCTCGGCCATATCGCATAGATCTCACTGTGAAAAGGCTTAAATGACTTTTTTAATTAAGTTTAATGATTGCGCTCAAACCAAATGTCCTAGAACGAAATTTTTAAATGTAACTACTAGAATGTGATACAATACACTATTGGGTGAAGTTTGGTTGACTTCTGCGCAGCGGTTTGGGAGTTAACATGAAATTTACATTTCTCGGCCATATCGCATAGATCTCACTGTGAAAAGGCTTAAATGACTTTTTTAATAAAGTTTGATGATTGCGCTCAAACAAAATGTCCTAGAACAAAATTTTCAAATGTAACTACTAGATTGTGATACAATACACTATTGGGTGAAGTTTGGTTGACTTCTGCGCAGCGGTTTGGGAGTTAACATCAAAATTACATTTCTCGGCCATATCGCATAGATCTCACTGTGAAAAGGCTTAAATGACTTTTTTAATAAAGTTTGATGATTGCGCTCAAACAAAATGTCCTAGAACAAAATTTTCAAATGTAACTACTAGATTGTGACACAATACACTATTGGGTGAAGTTTGGTTGACTTCTGCGCAGCGGTTTGGGAGTTAACATCAAAATTACATTTCTCGGCCATATCGCATAGATCTCACTGTGAAAAGGCTTAAATGACTTTTTTAATTAAGTTTGATGATTGCGCTCAAACAAAATGTCCTAGAACAAAATTTTCAAATGTAACTACTAGATTGTGATAGAATACACTATTGGGTGAAGTTTGGTTGACTTCTGCGCAGCGGTTTGGGAGTTAACATCAAAATTACATTTCTCGGCCATATCGCATAGATCTCACTGTGAAAAGGCTTAAATGGCTTTTTTGACCTAAGTTTGAGGATTGCGCTCAAATCAAATGTCCTAGAACCAAATTTCCAAATGTAACTACTAGAATGTGATACAATACACTATTGGGTGAAGTTTGGTTGACTTCTGCGCAGCGGTTTGGGAGTTAACATCAAAATTACATTTCTCGGCCATATCGCATAGATCTCACTGTGAAAAGGCTTGAATGGCTTTTTTGACCTAAGTTTGAGGATTGCGCTCAAATCAAATGTCCTAGAACCAAATTTCCACATGTAACTACTAGATTGTGATACAATACACTAATGGGTGAAGTTTGGTTTACTTCTGCGCAGCTGTTTGGGAGTTAACATCAAAATTACATTTCTCGGCCATATCGCATAGATCTCACTGTGAAAAGGCTTAAATAGCTTTTTTGACCTAAGTTTGAGGATTGCGCTCAAATCAAATGTCCTAGAACCAAATTTCCACATGTAACTACTAGATTGTGATACAATACACTAATGGGTGAAGTTTGGTTGACTTCTGCGCAGCGGTTTGGGAGTTAACATCAAAATTACATTTCTCGGCCATATCGCATAGATCTCACTGTGAAAAGGCTTAAATGGCTTTTTTGACCTAAGTTTGAGGATTGCGCTCAAATCAAATGTCCTAGAACCAAATTTCCACATGTAACTACTAGATTGTGATACAATACACTATTGGGTGAAGTTTGGTTGACTTCTGCGCAGCGGTTTGGGAGTGAACATCAAAATTACATTTCTCGGCCATATCGCATAGATCTCACTGTGAAAAGGCTTAAATGACTTTTTTTAATTAAGTTTGAAGATTGCGCTCAAACCAAATGTCCTAGAACGAAATTTTCAAATGTAACTACTAGAATGTGATACAATACACTATTGGGTGAAGTTTGGTTGACTTCTGCGCAGCGGTTTGGGAGTTAACATCAAAATTACATTTCTCGGCCATATCGCATAGATCTCACTGTGAAAAGCCTTAAATGACTTTTTTTAATTAAGTTTGAAGATTGCGCTCAAACCAAATGTCCTAGAACTAAATTTCCAAATGTAACTACTAGAATGTGATACAATACACTATTGGGTGAAGTTTGGTTGACTTCTGCGCAGCGGTTTGGGAGTTAACATCAAAATTACATTTCTCGGCCATATCGCATAGATCTCACTGTGAAAAGGCTTAAATGACTTTTTTAATTAAGTTTGATGATTGCGCTCAAACAAAATGTCCTAGAACGAAATTTTTAAATGTATCTACTAGAATGTGATACAATACACTATTGGGTGAAGTTTGGTTGACTTCTGCGCAGCGGTTTGGGAGTTAACATCAAAATTACATTTCTCGGCCATATCGCATAGATCTCACTGTGAAAAGGCTTAAATAGCTTTTTTGACCTAAGTTTGAGGATTGCGTTCAAATCAAATGTCCTAGAACCAAATTTCCACATGTAACTACTAGATTGTGATACAATACACTATTGGGTGAAGTTTGGTTGACTTCTGCGCAGCGGTTTGGGAGTGAACATCAAAATTACATTTCTCGGCCATATCGCATAGATCTCACTGTGAAAAGGCTTAAATGACTTTTTTTTAATTAAGTTTGAAGATTGCGCTCAAACCAAATGTCCTAGAACGAAATTTTCAAATGTAACTACTAGATTGTGATACAATACACTATTGGGTGAAGTTTGGTTGACTTCTGCGCAGCGGTTTGGGAGTTAACATCAAAATTACATTTCTCGGCCATATCGCATAGATCTCACTGTGAAAAGGCTTAAATGGCTTTTTTGACCTAAGTTTGAGGATTGCGCTCAAATCAAATGTCCTAGAACCAAATTTCCAAATGTAACTACTAGAATGTGATACAATACACTATTGGGTGAAGTTTGGTTGACTTCTGCGCAGCGGTTTGGGAGTTAACATCAAAATTACATTTCTCGGCCATATCGCATAGATCTCACTGTGAAAAGGCTTAAATGGCTTTTTTGACCTAAGTTTGAGGATTGCGCTCAAATCAAATGTCCTAGAACCAAATTTCCACATGTAACTACTAGATTGTGATACAATACACTATTGGGTGAAGTTTGGTTGACTTCTGCGCAGCGGTTTGGGAGTGAACATCAAAATTACATTTCTCGGCCATATCGCATAGATCTCACTGTGAAAAGGCTTAAATAACTTTTTTTAATTAAGTTTGAAGATTGCGCTCAAACCAAATGTCCTAGAACGAAATTTTCAAATGTAACTACTAGATTGTGATACAATACACTATTGGGTGAAGTTTGGTTGACTTCTGCGCAGCGGTTTGGGAGTTAACATCAAAATTACATTTCTCGGCCATATCGCATAGATCTCACTGTGAAAAGCCTTAAATGACTTTTTTTAATTAAGTTTGAAGATTGCGCTCAAACCAAATGTCCTAGAACTAAATTTCCAAATGTAACTACTAGAATGTGATACAATACACTATTGGGTGAAGTTTGGTTGACTTCTGCGCAGCGGTTTGGGAGTTAACATCAAAATTACATTTCTCGGCCATATCGCATAGATCTCACTGTGAAAAGGCTTAAATGACTTTTTTAATTAAGTTTGATGATTGCGCTCAAACAAAATGTCCTAGAACGAAATTTTTAAATGTATCTACTAGAATGTGATACAATACACTATTGGGTGAAGTTTGGTTGACTTCTGCGCAGCGGTTTGGGAGTTAACATCAAAATTACATTTCTCGGCCATATCGCATAGATCTCACTGTGAAAAGGCTTAAATAGCTTTTTTGACCTAAGTTTGAGGATTGCGCTCAAATCAAATGTCCTAGAACCAAATTTCCACATGTAACTACTAGATTGTGATACAATACACTATTGGGTGAAGTTTGGTTGACTTCTGCGCAGCGGTTTGGGAGTGAACATCAAAATTACATTTCTCGGCCATATCGCATAGATCTCACTGTGAAAAGGCTTAAATGACTTTTTTTTAATTAAGTTTGAAGATTGCGCTCAAACCAAATGTCCTAGAACGAAATTTTCAAATGTAACTACTAGATTGTGATACAATACACTATTGGGTGAAGTTTGGTTGACTTCTGCGCAGCGGTTTGGGAGTTAACATCAAAATTACATTTCTCGGCCATATCGCATAGATCTCACTGTGAAAAGGCTTAAATGGCTTTTTTGACCTAAGTTTGAGGATTGCGCTCAAATCAAATGTCCTAGAACCAAATTTCCAAATGTAACTACTAGAATGTGATACAATACACTATTGGGTGAAGTTTGGTTGACTTCTGCGCAGCGGTTTGGGAGTTAACATCAAAATTACATTTCTCGGCCATATCGCATAGATCTCACTGTGAAAAGGCTTAAATGGCTTTTTTGACCTAAGTTTGAGGATTGCGCTCAAATCAAATGTCCTAGAACCAAATTTCCACATGTAACTACTAGATTGTGATACAATACACTAATGGGTGAAGTTTGGTTTACTTCTGCGCAGCGATTTGGGAGTTAACATCAAAATTACATTTCTCGGCCATATCGCATAGATCTCACTGTGAAAAGGCTTAAATAGCTTTTTTGACCTAAGTTTGAGGATTGCGCTCAAATCAAATGTCCTAGAACCAAATTTCCACATGTAACTACTAGATTGTGATACAATACACTATTGGGTGAAGTTTGGTTGACTTCTGCGCAGCGGTTTGGGAGTGAACATCAAAATTACATTTCTCGGCCATATCGCATAGATCTCACTGTGAAAAGGCTTAAATGACTTTTTTTAATTAAGTTTGAAGATTGCGCTCAAACCAAATGTCCTAGAACGAAATTTTCAAATGTAACTACTAGATTGTGATACAATACACTATTGGGTGAAGTTTGGTTGACTTCTGCGCAGCGGTTTGGGAGTTAACATCAAAATTACATTTCTCGGCCATATCGCATAGATCTCACTGTGAAAAGGCTTAAATGACTTTTTTAATTAAGTTTGATGATTGCGCTCAAACAAAATGTCCTAGAACGAAATTTTTAAATGTAACTACTAGAATGTGATACAATACACTATTGGGTGAAGTTTGGTTGACTTCTGCGCAGCGGTTTGGGAGTTAACATCAAAATTACATTTCTCGGCCATATCGCATAGATCTCACTGTGAAAAGGCTTGAATGGCTTTTTTGACCTAAGTTTGAGGATTGCGCTCAAATCAAATGTCCTAGAACTAAATTTCCAAATGTAACTACTAGATTGTGATAAAATACACTATTGGGTGAAGTTTGGTTGACTTCTGCGCAGCGGTTTGGGAGTTAACATCAAAATTACATTTCTCGGCCATATCGCATAGATCTCACTGTGAAAAGCCTTAAATGACTTTTTTTAATTAAGTTTGAAGATTGCGCTCAAACAAAATGTCCTAGAACAAAATTTTCAAATGTAACTACTAGATTGTGACACAATACACTATTGGGTGAAGTTTGGTTGACTTCTGCGCAGCGGTTTGGGAGTTAACATGAAATTTACATTTCTCGGCCATATCGCATAGATCTCACTGTGAAAAGGCTTAAATGACTTTTTTAATAAAGTTTGATGATTGCGCTCAAACAAAATGTCCTAGAACAAAATTTTCAAATGTAACTACTAGATTGTGATACAATACACTATTGGGTGAAGTTTGGTTGACTTCTGCGCAGCGGTTTGGGAGTTAACATCAAAATTACATTTCTCGGCCATATCGCATAGATCTCACTGTGAAAAGGCTTAAATGACTTTTTTAATAAAGTTTGATGATTGCGCTCAAACAAAATGTCCTAGAACAAAATTTTCAAATGTAACTACTAGATTGTGACACAATACACTATTGGGTGAAGTTTGGTTGACTTCTGCGCAGCGGTTTGGGAGTTAACATCAAAATTACATTTCTCGGCCATATCGCATAGATCTCACTGTGAAAAGGCTTAAATGACTTTTTTAATTAAGTTTGATGATTGCGCTCAAACAAAATGTCCTAGAACAAAATTTTCAAATGTAACTACTAGATTGTGATAGAATACACTATTGGGTGAAGTTTGGTTGACTTCTGCGCAGCGGTTTGGGAGTTAACATCAAAATTACATTTCTCGGCCATATCGCATAGATCTCACTGTGAAAAGGCTTAAATGGCTTTTTTGACCTAAGTTTGAGGATTGCGCTCAAATCAAATGTCCTAGAACCAAATTTCCAAATGTAACTACTAGAATGTGATACAATACACTATTGGGTGAAGTTTGGTTGACTTCTGCGCAGCGGTTTGGGAGTTAACATCAAAATTACATTTCTCGGCCATATCGCATAGATCTCACTGTGAAAAGGCTTGAATGGCTTTTTTGACCTAAGTTTGAGGATTGCGCTCAAATCAAATGTCCTAGAACCAAATTTCCACATGTAACTACTAGATTGTGATACAATACACTAATGGGTGAAGTTTGGTTTACTTCTGCGCAGCTGTTTGGGAGTTAACATCAAAATTACATTTCTCGGCCATATCGCATAGATCTCACTGTGAAAAGGCTTAAATAGCTTTTTTGACCTAAGTTTGAGGATTGCGCTCAAATCAAATGTCCTAGAACCAAATTTCCACATGTAACTACTAGATTGTGATACAATACACTAATGGGTGAAGTTTGGTTGACTTCTGCGCAGCGGTTTGGGAGTTAACATCAAAATTACATTTCTCGGCCATATCGCATAGATCTCACTGTGAAAAGGCTTAAATGGCTTTTTTGACCTAAGTTTGAGGATTGCGCTCAAATCAAATGTCCTAGAACCAAATTTCCACATGTAACTACTAGATTGTGATACAATACACTATTGGGTGAAGTTTGGTTGACTTCTGCGCAGCGGTTTGGGAGTGAACATCAAAATTACATTTCTCGGCCATATCGCATAGATCTCACTGTGAAAAGGCTTAAATGACTTTTTTTAATTAAGTTTGAAGATTGCGCTCAAACCAAATGTCCTAGAACGAAATTTTCAAATGTAACTACTAGATTGTGATACAATACACTATTGGGTGAAGTTTGGTTGACTTCTGCGCAGCGGTTTGGGAGTTAACATCAAAATTACATTTCTCGGCCATATCGCATAGATCTCACTGTGAAAAGCCTTAAATGACTTTTTTTAATTAAGTTTGAAGATTGCGCTCAAACCAAATGTCCTAGAACTAAATTTCCAAATGTAACTACTAGAATGTGATACAATACACTATTGGGTGAAGTTTGGTTGACTTCTGCGCAGCGGTTTGGGAGTTAACATCAAAATTACATTTCTCGGCCATATCGCATAGATCTCACTGTGAAAAGGCTTAAATGACTTTTTTAATTAAGTTTGATGATTGCGCTCAAACAAAATGTCCTAGAACGAAATTTTTAAATGTATCTACTAGAATGTGATACAATACACTATTGGGTGAAGTTTGGTTGACTTCTGCGCAGCGGTTTGGGAGTTAACATCAAAATTACATTTCTCGGCCATATCGCATAGATCTCACTGTGAAAAGGCTTAAATAGCTTTTTTGACCTAAGTTTGAGGATTGCGTTCAAATCAAATGTCCTAGAACCAAATTTCCACATGTAACTACTAGATTGTGATACAATACACTATTGGGTGAAGTTTGGTTGACTTCTGCGCAGCGGTTTGGGAGTGAACATCAAAATTACATTTCTCGGCCATATCGCATAGATCTCACTGTGAAAAGGCTTAAATGACTTTTTTTTAATTAAGTTTGAAGATTGCGCTCAAACCAAATGTCCTAGAACGAAATTTTCAAATGTAACTACTAGATTGTGATACAATACACTATTGGGTGAAGTTTGGTTGACTTCTGCGCAGCGGTTTGGGAGTTAACATCAAAATTACATTTCTCGGCCATATCGCATAGATCTCACTGTGAAAAGGCTTAAATGGCTTTTTTGACCTAAGTTTGAGGATTGCGCTCAAATCAAATGTCCTAGAACCAAATTTCCAAATGTAACTACTAGAATGTGATACAATACACTATTGGGTGAAGTTTGGTTGACTTCTGCGCAGCGGTTTGGGAGTTAACATCAAAATTACATTTCTCGGCCATATCGCATAGATCTCACTGTGAAAAGGCTTAAATGGCTTTTTTGACCTAAGTTTGAGGATTGCGCTCAAATCAAATGTCCTAGAACCAAATTTCCACATGTAACTACTAGATTGTGATACAATACACTATTGGGTGAAGTTTGGTTGACTTCTGCGCAGCGGTTTGGGAGTGAACATCAAAATTACATTTCTCGGCCATATCGCATAGATCTCACTGTGAAAAGGCTTAAATAACTTTTTTTAATTAAGTTTGAAGATTGCGCTCAAACCAAATGTCCTAGAACGAAATTTTCAAATGTAACTACTAGATTGTGATACAATACACTATTGGGTGAAGTTTGGTTGACTTCTGCGCAGCGGTTTGGGAGTTAACATCAAAATTACATTTCTCGGCCATATCGCATAGATCTCACTGTGAAAAGCCTTAAATGACTTTTTTTAATTAAGTTTGAAGATTGCGCTCAAACCAAATGTCCTAGAACTAAATTTCCAAATGTAACTACTAGAATGTGATACAATACACTATTGGGTGAAGTTTGGTTGACTTCTGCGCAGCGGTTTGGGAGTTAACATCAAAATTACATTTCTCGGCCATATCGCATAGATCTCACTGTGAAAAGGCTTAAATGACTTTTTTAATTAAGTTTGATGATTGCGCTCAAACAAAATGTCCTAGAACGAAATTTTTAAATGTATCTACTAGAATGTGATACAATACACTATTGGGTGAAGTTTGGTTGACTTCTGCGCAGCGGTTTGGGAGTTAACATCAAAATTACATTTCTCGGCCATATCGCATAGATCTCACTGTGAAAAGGCTTAAATAGCTTTTTTGACCTAAGTTTGAGGATTGCGCTCAAATCAAATGTCCTAGAACCAAATTTCCACATGTAACTACTAGATTGTGATACAATACACTATTGGGTGAAGTTTGGTTGACTTCTGCGCAGCGGTTTGGGAGTGAACATCAAAATTACATTTCTCGGCCATATCGCATAGATCTCACTGTGAAAAGGCTTAAATGACTTTTTTTTAATTAAGTTTGAAGATTGCGCTGAAACCAAATGTCCTAGAACGAAATTTTCAAATGTAACTACTAGATTGTGATACAATACACTATTGGGTGAAGTTTGGTTGACTTCTGCGCAGCGGTTTGGGAGTTAACATCAAAATTACATTTCTCGGCCATATCGCATAGATCTCACTGTGAAAAGGCTTAAATGGCTTTTTTGACCTAAGTTTGAGGATTGCGCTCAAATCAAATGTCCTAGAACCAAATTTCCAAATGTAACTACTAGAATGTGATACAATACACTATTGGGTGAAGTTTGGTTGACTTCTGCGCAGCGGTTTGGGAGTTAACATCAAAATTACATTTCTCGGCCATATCGCATAGATCTCACTGTGAAAAGGCTTAAATGGCTTTTTTGACCTAAGTTTGAGGATTGCGCTCAAATCAAATGTCCTAGAACCAAATTTCCACATGTAACTACTAGATTGTGATACAATACACTAATGGGTGAAGTTTGGTTTACTTCTGCGCAGCGATTTGGGAGTTAACATCAAAATTACATTTCTCGGCCATATCGCATAGATCTCACTGTGAAAAGGCTTAAATAGCTTTTTTGACCTAAGTTTGAGGATTGCGCTCAAATCAAATGTCCTAGAACCAAATTTCCACATGTAACTACTAGATTGTGATACAATACACTATTGGGTGAAGTTTGGTTGACTTCTGCGCAGCGGTTTGGGAGTGAACATCAAAATTACATTTCTCGGCCATATCGCATAGATCTCACTGTGAAAAGGCTTAAATGACTTTTTTTAATTAAGTTTGAAGATTGCGCTCAAACCAAATGTCCTAGAACGAAATTTTCAAATGTAACTACTAGATTGTGATACAATACACTATTGGGTGAAGTTTGGTTGACTTCTGCGCAGCGGTTTGGGAGTTAACATCAAAATTACATTTCTCGGCCATATCGCATAGATCTCACTGTGAAAAGGCTTAAATGACTTTTTTAATTAAGTTTGATGATTGCGCTCAAACAAAATGTCCTAGAACGAAATTTTTAAATGTAACTACTAGAATGTGATACAATACACTATTGGGTGAAGTTTGGTTGACTTCTGCGCAGCGGTTTGGGAGTTAACATCAAAATTACATTTCTCGGCCATATCGCATAGATCTCACTGTGAAAAGGCTTGAATGGCTTTTTTGACCTAAGTTTGAGGATTGCGCTCAAATCAAATGTCCTAGAACTAAATTTCCAAATGTAACTACTAGATTGTGATAAAATACACTATTGGGTGAAGTTTGGTTGACTTCTGCGCAGCGGTTTGGGAGTTAACATCAAAATTACATTTCTCGGCCATATCGCATAGATCTCACTGTGAAAAGCCTTAAATGACTTTTTTTAATTAAGTTTGAAGATTGCGCTCAAACCAAATGTCCTAGAACTAAATTTCCAAATGTAACTACTAGATTGTGATAAAATACACTATTGGGTGAAGTTTGGTTGACTTCTGCGCAGCGGTTTGGGAGTTAACATCAAAATTACATTTCTCGGCCATATCGCATAGATCTCACTGTGAAAAGCCTTAAATGACTTTTTTTAATTAAGTTTGAAGATTGCGCTCAAACCAAATGTCCTAGAACTAAATTTCCAAATGTAACTACTAGAATGTGATACAATACACTATTGGGTGAAGTTTGGTTGACTTCTGCGCAGCGGTTTGGGAGTTAACATCAAAATTACATTTCTTGGCCATATCGCATAGATCTCACTGTGAAAAGGCTTAAATGGCTTTTTTGACCTAAGTTTGAGGATTGCGCTCAAATCAAATGTCCTAGAACCAAATTTCCAAATGTAACTACTAGAATGTGATACAATACACTATTGGGTGAAGTTTGGTTGACTTCTGCGCAGCGGTTTGGGAGTTAACATCAAAATTACATTTCTCGGCCATATCGCATAGATCTCACTGTGAAAAGGCTTAAATGGCTTTTTTGACCTAAGTTTGAGGATTGCGCTCAAATCAAATGTCCTAGAACCAAATTTCCAAATGTAACTACTAGAATGTGATACAATACACTATTGGGTGAAGTTTGGTTGACTTCTGCGCAGCGGTTTGGGAGTTAACATCAAAATTACATTTCTCGGCCATATCGCATAGATCTCACTGTGAAAAGGCTTAAATGGCTTTTTTGACCTAAGTTTGAGGATTGCGCTCAAATCAAATGTCCTAGAACCAAATTTCCAAATGTAACTACTAGAATGTGATACAATACACTATTGGGTGAAGTTTGGTTGACTTCTGCGCAGCGGTTTGGGAGTTAACATCAAAATTACATTTCTCGGCCATATCGCATAGATCTCACTGTGAAAAGGCTTAAATGGCTTTTTTGACCTAAGTTTGAGGATTGCGCTCAAATCAAATGTCCTAGAACCAAATTTCCACATGTAACTACTAGATTGTGATACAATACACTATTGGGTGAAGTTTGGTTGACTTCTGCGCAGCGGTTTGGGAGTGAACATCAAAATTACATTTCTCGGCCATATCGCATAGATCTCACTGTGAAAAGGCTTAAATAACTTTTTTTAATTAAGTTTGAAGATTGCGCTCAAACCAAATGTCCTAGAACGAAATTTTCAAATGTAACTACTAGATTGTGATACAATACACTATTGGGTGAAGTTTGGTTGACTTCTGCGCAGCGGTTTGGGAGTTAACATCAAAATTACATTTCTCGGCCATATCGCATAGATCTCACTGTGAAAAGCCTTAAATGACTTTTTTTAATTAAGTTTGAAGATTGCGCTCAAACCAAATGTCCTAGAACTAAATTTCCAAATGTAACTACTAGAATGTGATACAATACACTATTGGGTGAAGTTTGGTTGACTTCTGCGCAGCGGTTTGGGAGTTAACATCAAAATTACATTTCTCGGCCATATCGCATAGATCTCACTGTGAAAAGGCTTAAATGACTTTTTTAATTAAGTTTGATGATTGCGCTCAAACAAAATGTCCTAGAACGAAATTTTTAAATGTATCTACTAGAATGTGATACAATACACTATTGGGTGAAGTTTGGTTGACTTCTGCGCAGCGGTTTGGGAGTTAACATCAAAATTACATTTCTCGGCCATATCGCATAGATCTCACTGTGAAAAGGCTTAAATAGCTTTTTTGACCTAAGTTTGAGGATTGCGCTCAAATCAAATGTCCTAGAACCAAATTTCCACATGTAACTACTAGATTGTGATACAATACACTATTGGGTGAAGTTTGGTTGACTTCTGCGCAGCGGTTTGGGAGTGAACATCAAAATTACATTTCTCGGCCATATCGCATAGATCTCACTGTGAAAAGGCTTAAATGACTTTTTTTTAATTAAGTTTGAAGATTGCGCTCAAACCAAATGTCCTAGAACGAAATTTTCAAATGTAACTACTAGATTGTGATACAATACACTATTGGGTGAAGTTTGGTTGACTTCTGCGCAGCGGTTTGGGAGTTAACATCAAAATTACATTTCTCGGCCATATCGCATAGATCTCACTGTGAAAAGGCTTAAATGGCTTTTTTGACCTAAGTTTGAGGATTGCGCTCAAATCAAATGTCCTAGAACCAAATTTCCAAATGTAACTACTAGAATGTGATACAATACACTATTGGGTGAAGTTTGGTTGACTTCTGCGCAGCGGTTTGGGAGTTAACATCAAAATTACATTTCTCGGCCATATCGCATAGATCTCACTGTGAAAAGGCTTAAATGGCTTTTTTGACCTAAGTTTGAGGATTGCGCTCAAATCAAATGTCCTAGAACCAAATTTCCACATGTAACTACTAGATTGTGATACAATACACTAATGGGTGAAGTTTGGTTTACTTCTGCGCAGCGATTTGGGAGTTAACATCAAAATTACATTTCTCGGCCATATCGCATAGATCTCACTGTGAAAAGGCTTAAATAGCTTTTTTGACCTAAGTTTGAGGATTGCGCTCAAATCAAATGTCCTAGAACCAAATTTCCACATGTAACTACTAGATTGTGATACAATACACTATTGGGTGAAGTTTGGTTGACTTCTGCGCAGCGGTTTGGGAGTGAACATCAAAATTACATTTCTCGGCCATATCGCATAGATCTCACTGTGAAAAGGCTTAAATGACTTTTTTTAATTAAGTTTGAAGATTGCGCTCAAACCAAATGTCCTAGAACGAAATTTTCAAATGTAACTACTAGATTGTGATACAATACACTATTGGGTGAAGTTTGGTTGACTTCTGCGCAGCGGTTTGGGAGTTAACATCAAAATTACATTTCTCGGCCATATCGCATAGATCTCACTGTGAAAAGGCTTAAATGACTTTTTTAATTAAGTTTGATGATTGCGCTCAAACAAAATGTCCTAGAACGAAATTTTTAAATGTAACTACTAGAATGTGATACAATACACTATTGGGTGAAGTTTGGTTGACTTCTGCGCAGCGGTTTGGGAGTTAACATCAAAATTACATTTCTCGGCCATATCGCATAGATCTCACTGTGAAAAGGCTTAAATGGCTTTTTTGACCTAAGTTTGAGGATTGCGCTCAAATCAAATGTCCTAGAACTAAATTTCCAAATGTAACTACTAGATTGTGATAAAATACACTATTGGGTGAAGTTTGGTTGACTTCTGCGCAGCGGTTTGGGAGTTAACATCAAAATTACATTTCTCGGCCATATCGCATAGATCTCACTGTGAAAAGCCTTAAATGACTTTTTTTAATTAAGTTTGAAGATTGCGCTCAAACCAAATGTCCTAGAACTAAATTTCCAAATGTAACTACTAGATTGTGATAAAATACACTATTGGGTGAAGTTTGGTTGACTTCTGCGCAGCGGTTTGGGAGTTAACATCAAAATTACATTTCTCGGCCATATCGCATAGATCTCACTGTGAAAAGCCTTAAATGACTTTTTTTAATTAAGTTTGAAGATTGCGCTCAAACCAAATGTCCTAGAACTAAATTTCCAAATGTAACTACTAGAATGTGATACAATACACTATTGGGTGAAGTTTGGTTGACTTCTGCGCAGCGGTTTGGGAGTTAACATCAAAATTACATTTCTTGGCCATATCGCATAGATCTCACTGTGAAAAGGCTTAAATGGCTTTTTTGACCTAAGTTTGAGGATTGCGCTCAAATCAAATGTCCTAGAACCAAATTTCCAAATGTAACTACTAGAATGTGATACAATACACTATTGGGTGAAGTTTGGTTGACTTCTGCGCAGCGGTTTGGGAGTTAACATCAAAATTACATTTCTCGGCCATATCGCATAGATCTCACTGTGAAAAGGCTTAAATGGCTTTTTTGACCTAAGTTTGAGGATTGCGCTCAAATCAAATGTCCTAGAACCAAATTTCCACATGTAACTACTAGATTGTGATACAATACACTAATGGGTGAAGTTTGGTTTACTTCTGCGCAGCGGTTTGGGAGTTAACATCAAAATTACATTTCTCGGCCATATCGCATAGATCTCACTGTGAAAAGGCTTAAATGGCTTTTTTGACCTAAGTTTGAGGATTGCGCTCAAATCAAATGTCCTAGAACCAAATTTCCACATGTAACTACTAGATTGTGATACAATACACTAATGGGTGAAGTTTGGTTGACTTCTGCGCAGCGGTTTGGGAGTTAACATCAAAATTACATTTCTCGGCCATATCGCATAGATCTCACTGTGAAAAGGCTTAAATGACTTTTTAAATTAAGTTTAATGATTGCGCTCAAACCAAATGTCCTAGAACGAAATTTTTAAATATAACTACTAGAATGTGATACAATACACTATTGGGTGAAGTTTGGTTGACTTCTGCGCAGCGGTTTGGGAGTTAACATCAAATTTACATTTCTCGGCCATATCGCATAGATCTCACTGTGAAAAGGCTTAAATGACTTTTTTTAATAAAGTTTGATGATTGCGCTCAAACAAAATGTCCTAGAACAAAATTTTCAAATGTAACTACTAGATTGTGATACAATACACTATTGGGTGAAGTTTGGTTGACTTCTGCGCAGCGGTTTGGGAGTTAACATCATAATTACATTTCTCGGCCATATCGCATAGATCTCACTGTGAAAAGGCTTAAATGACTTTTTTAATTAAGTTTGATGATTGCGCTCAAACAAAATGTCCTAGAACGAAATTTTCAAATGTAACTACTAGATTGTGATACAATACACTATTGGGTGAAGTTTGGTTTACTTCTGCGCAGCGGTTTGGGAGTTAACATCAAAATTACATTTCTCGGCCATATCGCATAGATCTCACTGTGAAAAGGCTTAAATGGCTTTTTTGACCTAAGTTTGAGGATTGCGCTCAAATCAAATGTCCTAGAACCAAATTTCCACATGTAACTACTAGATTGTGATACAATACACTAATGGGTGAAGTTTGGTTTACTTCTGCGCAGCGGTTTGGGAGTTAACATCAAAATTACATTTCTCGGCCATATCGCATAGATCTCACTGTGAAAAGGCTTAAATGGCTTTTTTGACCTAAGTTTGAGGATTGCGCTCAAATCAAATGTCCTAGAACCAAATTTCCACATGTAACTACTAGATTGTGATACAATACACTAATGGGTGAAGTTTGGTTGACTTCTGCGCAGCGGTTTGGGAGTTAACATCAAAATTACATTTCTCGGCCATATCGCATAGATCTCACTGTGAAAAGGCTTAAATGACTTTTTTAATTAAGTTCAATGATTGCGCTCAAACCAAATGTCCTAGAACGAAATTTTTAAATGTAACTACTAGAATGTGATACAATACACTACTGGGTGAAGTTTGGTTGACTTCTGCGCAGCGGTTTGGGAGTTAACATCAAATTTACATTTCTCGGCCATATCGCATAGATCTCACTGTGAAAAGGCTTAAATCACTTTTTTAATAAAGTTTGATGATTGCGCTCAAACAAAATGTCCTAGAACAAAATTTTCAAATGTAACTACTAGATTGTGATACAATACACTATTGGGTGAAGTTTGGTTGACTTCTGCGCAGCGGTTTGGGAGTTAACATCAAAATTACATTTCTCGGCCATATCGCATAGATCTCACTGTGAAAAGGCTTAAATGACTTTTTTAATTAAGTTTGATGATTGCGCTCAAACAAAATGTCCTAGAACAAAATTTTCAAATGTAACTACTAGATTGTGATACAATACACTATTGGGTGAAGTTTGGTTTACTTCTGCGCAGCGGTTTGGGAGTTAACATCAAAATTACATTTCTCGGCCATATCGCATAGATCTCACTGTGAAAAGGCTTAAATGGCTTTTTTGACCTAAGTTTGAGGATTGCGCTCAAATCAAATGTCCTAGAACCAAATTTCCACATGTAACTACTAGATTGTGATACAATACACTAATGGGTGAAGTTTGGTTGACTTCTGCGCAGCGGTTTGGGAGTTAACATCAAAATTACATTTCTCGGCCATATCGCATAGATCTCACTGTGAAAAGGCTTAAATGACTTTTTAAATTAAGTTTAATGATTGCGCTCAAACCAAATGTCCTAGAACGAAATTTTTAAATGTAACTACTAGAATGTGATACAATACACTATTGGGTGAAGTTTGGTTGACTTCTGCGCAGCGGTTTGGGAGTTAACATCAAATTTACATTTCTCGGCCATATCGCATAGATCTCACTGTGAAAAGGCTTAAATGACTTTTTTTAATAAAGTTTGATGATTGCGCTCAAACAAAATGTCCTAGAACAAAATTTTCAAATGTAACTACTAGATTGTGATACAATACACTATTGGGTGAAGTTTGGTTGACTTCTGCGCAGCGGTTTGGGAGTTAACATCAAAATTACATTTCTCGGCCATATCGCATAGATCTCACTGTGAAAAGGCTTAAATGACTTTTTTAATTAAGTTTGATGATTGCGCTCAAACAAAATGTCCTAGAACGAAATTTTCAAATGTAACTACTAGATTGTGATACAATACACTATTGGGTGAAGTTTGGTTTACTTCTGCGCAGCGGTTTGGGAGTTAACATCAAAATTACATTTCTCGGCCATATCGCATAGATCTCACTGTGAAAAGGCTTAAATGGCTTTTTTGACCTAAGTTTGAGGATTGCGCTCAAATCAAATGTCCTAGAACCAAATTTCCACATGTAACTACTAGATTGTGATACAATACACTAATGGGTGAAGTTTGGTTTACTTCTGCGCAGCGGTTTGGGAGTTAACATCAAAATTACATTTCTCGGCCATATCGCATAGATCTCACTGTGAAAAGGCTTAAATGGCTTTTTTGACCTAAGTTTGAGGATTGCGCTCAAATCAAATGTCCTAGAACCAAATTTCCACATGTAACTACTAGATTGTGATACAATACACTAATGGGTGAAGTTTGGTTGACTTCTGCGCAGCGGTTTGGGAGTTAACATCAAAATTACATTTCTCGGCCATATCGCATAGATCTCACTGTGAAAAGGCTTAAATGACTTTTTTAATTAAGTTCAATGATTGCGCTCAAACCAAATGTCCTAGAACGAAATTTTTAAATGTAATTACTAGAATGTGATACAATACACTACTGGGTGAAGTTTGGTTGACTTCTGCGCAGCGGTTTGGGAGTTAACATCAAATTTACATTTCTCGGCCATATCTATGGGGTCAGATTAGTCTCATAAGTACTCGTACATACATTGTGGGATTCGTAAACACATAGCACGCGAAACACACACACATTGTGGGATTCGTACACACATAGCACGCGAACCACACGCAATTGTGGGATTCGTAAACACATAGCACGCGAAACACACACACATTCACCAAATGTGTGTGTGAATTGTTTTACGCGCATTTGTAACGTGCTTCCAATTACAAATTCCCACTTACGAATGTGTGGATCGTTTTGATACTCGTCATGCGCAACTGAGAAGAACACATGCATTTTTTTTAACTGGAGCCCGTCTTCAGCCAATCAGACGTCTTCTTCTTAAACAGCCAATCACAAGGGCTGGGCTGTTTCATTACGTCACTGCTGTGCGCCTTCAAGTCCGGTGTACTGAGTGACAAGTGACAAATGGGGAGCTTTTGTAAAAGTAGGAGCCCCGTTTTTGACAGCTCAACTCGACCGCGTCGACTATCGATGCAAGGTGTCCCGTCGAACAAATGTAGCGTACGTGTAGCATATGTTTAACGGTTTTGCCTTTCTCTGTCATTGACAGCTGAAGATGTCCCATCCATTTTGAGTGGGAGGACCTCCCATGCACTTCAAATGGATTGGATGTCAACTGGTGAAAAACTCATTGAACCGCTCAGCAGAGGGATGATGAGAGCAAGATTAGATGTCTAATACTGTACTATACCTGTATGTGGCACATTTTTAACAGGCTTTTTTTCCGCTAAATAAGTCTTTTTAAGACTACTTTCTCCATTTCAAGCCTATTTGAAAGTCATACTTGGGAAAATTCAGACTTAAACCAGACTTCTTAATGTATGATTGTGATGTCTATGCTTAAACCAATTTAAGACCATTTTAAAAGGAAAAAAAATAGACATTATAAGCCTGTTAAAAATGCTACCTACAGTGACAGTATTTAAAGGATGGTAGTCTATTACGGATATAAAAAAATATATTTTTTGAAAGACTTGGAGCAACAGAGCTTAACCCTTTCTTGCCAAATGAATCACATTTGATACACTTAGGATTTAGAACTCTTTCCTCAAAAAAAAAAAAAAAAAAATGGATGCAAGTCAACTCATACATCTGCATGTTCCATGAGAAAAACTGGATTTAACAAGGAAAATAGATATTAGAGCGCTTATTACACATTTTTCTTTACAAATTTGGGAAAAAAAAAAAAGGTTTAAGACCTTATTTTTCACATTTTGTGATTCTCTGACAATTGCTTCATATTGCAGGCATTAAGGGGTTAAGACCTGCCACATGAATTTTACTACCTTTTTAAACACTTTTTTTATCATGACAAACCTAATAAGTGATCAATGATGGCAAGAGAGGATAAAGCGCAGCAGCAAATCCTCGGATCTGTTCTTTGGATGCCTTTGAAAGTAAATAGTGACATTGAGAGCAATCAGGAGTTCAATTATGTGAAGTGAGGAGACCAAGTAAGTTTTGAGACATTTTTTTTTTATTTAAATAGACATCTCAGACTCCCAGCCTGTAGGAGGGCACAGGCTAGATCTCCTCGAGCCTTCAGAACTTCGGGAAGGTGGGTCTGGTTGTGCCTGAGATCTCCATTGGCCATATACTCTTCCGCAAACTGAAATGGCATTTTAGGCATTCTGTTACATATCAGTGCTAAACAACAACAGCAGCAAAGTTTTATTGCAGAGACTCCGAAATCTTAAAATCATTACCTTTAATGTGAAAACCCCACAGCTACTGTTGTTCTGCTGCTTGTTATGGGCCACAGTTTTGGTAGTCCAAGTTTCTATTTGGAACTCACGGCCCGCCAACCTCAAGAAGTTCCTAATTATTGTTTTATAAGCAAAACAATGAACATGAATATTGAACTTTTAACTTCCATATTAACATAATACTAGGAATTTAAACTTTCTGAAGCGGTTACCTCCAATTCCGCAAGATTTTGCTCATATTTGTCCTCGTTACTCAAGGGATCGTTGATCACCAGTGTTCTCTTAGAAATGTGGACAATCTATAAAAGGTTAGTTCCTTTGTGTAATTCTGCACAATGACAGATTTATGTAGTTAACTTACTAATGAAATTTAACTTCTGTATGGTATCAGCTAAATTAATAGCTATATATAATACATTCCAGAATCGGTAGGTCTTAAGAAAATATAAGAAACCCACTAACCACTAAAATCCAATGAGCGCATACAGGACAGGACAGGACAAATACACTTTTTTTTCAACAGGGAATTTCCTCTGAAGAACATACAATACCAAATTATTGTTATTTTGCGTTACTGGCGTTAAAATAATATAGCTAAATATTGGCATGAAATAGATTACCTTTCTAACAGGCTGAAATTTTCCCAAAAGCAGACTCCCAGCTACCACAGCAGAGAGTTGGTGAATGGGCTCCTGTTAAAAAAAGGGGTAACAACATTACAACTATACTCCGGCAAAAAATAAATGCATTGAGAAAAACTATATCCAGCACTTGGCTGCTGCCTTTCAATGAGGATATGCATGTATGCATCAAATACTTGCATAGCATAAAAAAATACAACTTCTTAAAAAAGAATAAAGCCTAGAACCAGGTATGACTGCAAGCATTCCCCGGAGCTGGGCCTTCTCTGACTATGTACAAGTATTTCCTCTTCTCACATTCATCCGGTCAAAATTATCTACTGAATAGGCCAAACCACCAAACAAATCCTGTCGGTCGTTCACCAATTTTGTAAGAGCTGTACGAAGTAGAAGGGTACAATTAGATATACATTTTAGAACACCAACAACAACAAAAACTTGCCGTTTTATGTTGCTATTTGTCCTCTCATCCAGCCCATTCGTCTAAGGATGATATGCAGCTGTAACACTCCTTTCAATGCACAGGAGGGCACAAAGGTTATCGTTGAGCTGAAAAATTGATACATTGTAAATAAATCCAATTAAAAAAATAAAAAATAAATAAAAAAGGGGGAAAACAACAATGCCAAAATCCCACTGTGAAAATAATTTAATGCATTCAGATACCTAATTGACAAATTCTCTTCCTTGGTCGGACAGGATTCTTTGGGGGCATCTGTGTCTATAAACAATTGAGCAGATCCGTTATGCCACTTCTGATGCTGTTTTGGTTTTTAAAGGAAAGGCCTCAACCCACTTGGAAAAATAATCGGTGGCAGTAAGAATGTACTGAAAGCCATCCTTGGTTTTTGGGAGAGGCCCAGTCAGGTCTATCCCAACCAACTCCCAAACAGCAGACACCTGTGAAAGGCAAATCCAATATTGAACATATCTCTTACAGCTATTCCTACAAAATCTGAAGAGCACCATGTTTTATCTTTGAAGTTTTTAACTTAATCTGGGTAGATGGCTCCCACCTTGATATGAAGGGAACACATAAAAACCTAATTTTCACGCATGTCCAAATATTAAATACATGCGTGACATTAGACAAAGCTGTTTCCAATTTTTCACGCATGTAATAAAAACCAGAAATACATTTCTTTATTTGATTACACACGGTCACTATAAAAATATACCTTAATGCTTTGTAATGGCTGTGTCACACACAGCCAAAGAGTTACCAGTCCTCTGACATCCGTCGCATTCAGAGACCTTAAAACAAATCGTCATGAGAAACGGGTCAGGTTAATAAGATCTGAAATAGCTCACCAAAATTAGTTAGTGACAAAATGCAGAAATAAACCATCACATACCCATCAGTCAATGTCCACCGTCATGCCATCCCAATAATTTCTGGAGTACATTGAGGATCTGGTTTTAACAATGCCTGTGTGTGCACCAATTGAAGCCGAGTGTACTTCATTAAACAGTGATCGTGCTTCTGTTTGGGACTGGATCACATATAAACACAAATACACACAAATAACAATTATATTGCTGTATACACACACACACACACACACACACACACACACCTACACACACACATATATATATATATATATATATATATATATTATAAATAACAGCAACATCACAAATACTTTGCCTACTCACCGTTCAGTTTGAGCTTCTGCATATATCTTCTTAAAGCACATTTCTGAGATTCACTATAAATTAGGGAATTCACCCCTAGACATAAAATTGAAAATCTCCTGGAACCTCTTCTCCATGTTGTACACCAACTGTAAAGCACATGCACAGAAAGACAAATTTGAAAAATGACTTCCAAATACTTTATACATACACTCCCGAAAACAATGATTAGCAGTTAAGCTTTTTTGAAAATTTTTAATATATATAGGACTTAGCTTTCTCAAAATATAATGGCTTAATTGGGTCACTAGCCATTTGTAGATATGGTTAATTTCTGTATGATTTCAAGCACGAAACTCCATTAAAACCCAGGTGACCCAAATGTTTAATGCTTATATCATACAATGCTAACTTCCGTACGCTGTGAACCGGCTTTAATGTAAAAAAATCTCTCTTGAACAATAACCGAATCGCCATTAAAACCTTGGCGACCAACATGTTTACTGCTTAGACGTTAACTTCATTACGCTTTTGTCTTGCAATATCATCAATATTCCAATTCAGTCTTTCGTGTATATGTATTTGCTTACAGAGGTTAGCGGACAAAACGCACTATACAATGAATATACTTTAGAAATATTACTCCCTTCCAACAACAACAATAGAAGCAAGGAAGCTCGTGTTTACTCCTTATCATGAGACGTTAACTTCGTTACGCTTTTGTCTTGCAATATCAACAATATTCCAATTAAGTATTTCGTGTATATGTAATTGCTTACATAGGTTAATGGTCAAAAGGCACTATAAAAAGAAAATACTTTAGAAATTTACTCACCAGCACGACAACCGCATGAACTGCGTCGTAGTCTAAAAGGAATCTCCAGCCGGACTTGAAGGCGCACAGCAGTGACGTAACGAAACAGCCCAGCCCTTGTGATTGGCTGTTTAAGAAGAAGACGTCTGATTGGCTGAAGACGGGCTCCAGTTAAAAAAATGCATGTGTTCTTCTCAGTTGCGCATGACGGGTATCAAAACGATCCACACATTCGTAAGTGGGAATTTGTAATTGGAAGCACGTTACAAATGCGCGTAAAACAATTCACACACACATTTGGTGAATGTGTTTGTGTTTCGCGTGCTATGTGTTTACGAATCCCACAATGTGTGTGTGTTTCGCGTGCTATGTGTTTACGAATCCCACAATGTGTGTGGTTCACGTGCTATGTGTGTACGAATCCCACGATGTGTGTGTGTTTCGCGTGCTATGTGTTTACGAATCCCACAATGTGTGTACGAATCCCACAATGTGTGTGTGTTTCGCATGCTATGTGTTTATGAATCCCACAATGTGTGTACGAGTACTTATGAGACTAATCTGACCCCATACATATCGCATAGATCTCACTGTGAAAAGGCTTAAATCACTTTTTTAATAAAGTTTGATGATTGCGCTCAAACAAAATGTCCTAGAACAAAATTTTCAAATGTAACTACTAGATTGTGATACAATACACTATTGGGTGAAGTTTGGTTGACTTCTGCGCAGCGGTTTGGGAGTTAACATCAAAATTACATTTCTCGGCCATATCGCATAGATCTCACTGTGAAAAGGCTTAAATGACTTTTTTAATTAAGTTTGATGATTGCGCTCAAACAAAATGTCCTAGAACAAAATTTTCAAATGTAACTACTAGATTGTGATACAATACACTATTGGGTGAAGTTTGGTTTACTTCTGCGCAGCGGTTTGGGAGTTAACATCAAAATTACATTTCTCGGCCATATCGCATAGATCTCACTGTGAAAAGGCTTAAATGGCTTTTTTGACCTAAGTTTGAGGATTGCGCTCAAATCAAATGTCCTAGAACCAAATTTCCACATGTAACTACTAGATTGTGATACAATACACTAATAGGTGAAGTTTGGTTGACTTCTGCGCAGCGGTTTGGGAGTTAACATCAAAATTACATTTCTCGGCCATATCGCATAGATCTCACTGTGAAAAGGCTTAAATGACTTTTTAAATTAAGTTTAATGATTGCGCTCAAACCAAATGTCCTAGAACGAAATTTTTAAATGTAACTACTAGAATGTGATACAATACACTATTGGGTGAAGTTTGGTTGACTTCTGCGCAGCGGTTTGGGAGTTAACATCAAATTTACATTTCTCGGCCATATCGCATAGATCTCACTGTGAAAAGGCTTAAATGACTTTTTTAATTAAGTTTGATGATTGCGCTCAAACAAAATGTCCTAGAACGAAATTTTCAAATGTAACTAGTAGATTGTGATACAATACACTATTGGGTGAAGTTTGGTTTACTTCTGCGCAGCGGTTTGGGAGTTAACATCAAAATTACATTTCTCGGCCATATCGCATAGATCTCACTGTGAAAAGGCTTAAATGGCTTTTTTGACCTAAGTTTGAGGATTGCGCTCAAATCAAATGTCCTAGAACCAAATTTCCACATGTAACTACTAGATTGTGATACAATACACTAATGGGTGAAGTTTGGTTTACTTCTGCGCAGCGGTTTGGGAGTTAACATCAAAATTACATTTCTCGGCCATATCGCATAGATCTCACTGTGAAAAGGCTTAAATGACTTTTTTAATTAAGTTTAATGATTGCGCTCAAACCAAATGTCCTAGAACGAAATTTTTAAATGTAACTACTAGAATGTGATACAATACACTATTGGGTGAAGTTTGGTTGACTTCTGCGCAGCGGTTTGGGAGTTAACATCAAATTTACATTTCTCGGCCATATCGCATAGATCTCACTGTGAAAAGGCTTAAATCACTTTTTTAATAAAGTTTGATGATTGCGCTCAAACAAAATGTCCTAGAACAAAATTTTCAAATGTAACTACTAGATTGTGATACAATACACTATTGGGTGAAGTTTGGTTGACTTCTGCGCAGCGGTTTGGGAGTTAACATCAAAATTACATTTCTCGGCCATATCGCATAGATCTCACTGTGAAAAGGCTTAAATGACTTTTTTAATTAAGTTTGATGATTGCGCTCAAACAAAATGTCCTAGAACAAAATTTTCAAATGTAACTACTAGATTGTGATACAATACACTATTGGGTGAAGTTTGGTTTACTTCTGCGCAGCGGTTTGGGAGTTAACATCAAAATTACATTTCTCGGCCATATCGCATAGATCTCACTGTGAAAAGGCTTAAATGGCTTTTTTGACCTAAGTTTGAGGATTGCGCTCAAATCAAATGTCCTAGAACCAAATTTCCACATGTAACTACTAGATTGTGATAAAATACACTATTGGGTGAAGTTTGGTTGACTTCTGCGCAGCGGTTTGGGAGTGAACATCAAAATTACATTTCTCGGCCATATCGCATAGATCTCACTGTGAAAACGCTTAAATGACTTTTTTTAATTAAGTTTGAAGATTGCGCTCAAATCAAATGTCCTAGAACTAAATTTCCAAATGTAACTACTAGATTGTGATAAAATACACTATTGGGTGAAGTTTGGTTGACTTCTGCGCAGCGGTTTGGGAGTTAACATCAAAATTACATTTCTCGGCCATATCGCATAGATCTCACTGTGAAAAGCCTTAAATGACTTTTTTTAATTAAGTTTGAAGATTGCGCTCAAACCAAATGTCCTAGAACTAAATTTCCAAATGTAACTACTAGATTGTGATAAAATACACTATTGGGTGAAGTTTGGTTGACTTCTGCGCAGCGGTTTGGGAGTTAACATCAAAATTACATTTCTCGGCCATATCGCATAGATCTCACTGTGAAAAGGCTTGAATGGCTTTTTTGACCTAAGTTTGAGGATTGCGCTCAAATCAAATGTCCTAGAACCAAATTTCCACATGTAACTACTAGATTGTGATACAATACACTAATGGGTGAAGTTTGGTTTACTTCTGCGCAGCGGTTTGGGAGTTAACATCAAAATTACATTTCTCGGCCATATCGCATAGATCTCACTGTGAAAAGGCTTAAATAGCTTTTTTGACCTAAGTTTGAGGATTGCGCTCAAATCAAATGTCCTAGAACCAAATTTCCACATGTAACTACTAGATTGTGATACAATACACTAATGGGTGAAGTTTGGTTGACTTCTGCGCAGCGGTTTGGGAGTTAACATCAAAATTACATTTCTCGGCCATATCGCATAGATCTCACTGTGAAAAGGCTTAAATGGCTTTTTTGACCTAAGTTTGAGGATTGCGCTCAAATCAAATGTCCTAGAACCAAATTTCCACATGTAACTACTAGATTGTGATACAATACACTATTGGGTGAAGTTTGGTTGACTTCTGCGCAGCGGTTTGGGAGTGAACATCAAAATTACATTTCTCGGCCATATCGCATAGATCTCACTGTGAAAAGGCTTAAATGACTTTTTTTAATTAAGTTTGAAGATTGCGCTCAAACCAAATGTCCTAGAACGAAATTTTCAAATGTAACTACTAGATTGTGATACAATACACTATTGGGTGAAGTTTGGTTGACTTCTGCGCAGCGGTTTGGGAGTTAACATCAAAATTACATTTCTCGGCCATATCGCATAGATCTCACTGTGAAAAGCCTTAAATGACTTTTTTTAATTAAGTTTGAAGATTGCGCTCAAACCAAATGTCCTAGAACTAAATTTCCAAATGTAACTACTAGAATGTGATACAATACACTATTGGGTGAAGTTTGGTTGACTTCTGCGCAGCGGTTTGGGAGTTAACATCAAAATTACATTTCTCGGCCATATCGCATAGATCTCACTGTGAAAAGGCTTAAATGACTTTTTTAATTAAGTTTGATGATTGCGCTCAAACAAAATGTCCTAGAACGAAATTTTTAAATGTATCTACTAGAATGTGATACAATACACTATTGGGTGAAGTTTGGTTGACTTCTGCGCAGCGGTTTGGGAGTTAACATCAAAATTACATTTCTCGGCCATATCGCATAGATCTCACTGTGAAAAGGCTTAAATAGCTTTTTTGACCTAAGTTTGAGGATTGCGCTCAAATCAAATGTCCTAGAACCAAATTTCCACATGTAACTACTAGATTGTGATACAATACACTATTGGGTGAAGTTTGGTTGACTTCTGCGCAGCGGTTTGGGAGTGAACATCAAAATTACATTTCTCGGCCATATCGCATAGATCTCACTGTGAAAAGGCTTAAATGACTTTTTTTTAATTAAGTTTGAAGATTGCGCTCAAACCAAATGTCCTAGAACGAAATTTTCAAATGTAACTACTAGATTGTGATACAATACACTATTGGGTGAAGTTTGGTTGACTTCTGCGCAGCGGTTTGGGAGTTAACATCAAAATTACATTTCTCGGCCATATCGCATAGATCTCACTGTGAAAAGGCTTAAATGGCTTTTTTGACCTAAGTTTGAGGATTGCGCTCAAATCAAATGTCCTAGAACCAAATTTCCAAATGTAACTACTAGAATGTGATACAATACACTATTGGGTGAAGTTTGGTTGACTTCTGCGCAGCGGTTTGGGAGTTAACATCAAAATTACATTTCTCGGCCATATCGCATAGATCTCACTGTGAAAAGGCTTAAATGGCTTTTTTGACCTAAGTTTGAGGATTGCGCTCAAATCAAATGTCCTAGAACCAAATTTCCACATGTAACTACTAGATTGTGATACAATACACTATTGGGTGAAGTTTGGTTGACTTCTGCGCAGCGGTTTGGGAGTGAACATCAAAATTACATTTCTCGGCCATATCGCATAGATCTCACTGTGAAAAGGCTTAAATGACTTTTTTTAATTAAGTTTGAAGATTGCGCTCAAACCAAATGTCCTAGAACGAAATTTTCAAATGTAACTACTAGATTGTGATACAATACACTATTGGGTGAAGTTTGGTTGACTTCTGCGCAGCGGTTTGGGAGTTAACATCAAAATTACATTTCTCGGCCATATCGCATAGATCTCACTGTGAAAAGCCTTAAATGACTTTTTTTAATTAAGTTTGAAGATTGCGCTCAAACCAAATGTCCTAGAACTAAATTTCCAAATGTAACTACTAGAATGTGATACAATACACTATTGGGTGAAGTTTGGTTGACTTCTGCGCAGCGGTTTGGGAGTTAACATCAAAATTACATTTCTCGGCCATATCGCATAGATCTCACTGTGAAAAGGCTTAAATGACTTTTTTAATTAAGTTTGATGATTGCGCTCAAACAAAATGTCCTAGAACGAAATTTTTAAATGTATCTACTAGAATGTGATACAATACACTATTGGGTGAAGTTTGGTTGACTTCTGCGCAGCGGTTTGGGAGTTAACATCAAAATTACATTTCTCGGCCATATCGCATAGATCTCACTGTGAAAAGGCTTAAATAGCTTTTTTGACCTAAGTTTGAGGATTGCGCTCAAATCAAATGTCCTAGAACCAAATTTCCACATGTAACTACTAGATTGTGATACAATACACTATTGGGTGAAGTTTGGTTGACTTCTGCGCAGCGGTTTGGGAGTGAACATCAAAATTACATTTCTCGGCCATATCGCATAGATCTCACTGTGAAAAGGCTTAAATGACTTTTTTTTAATTAAGTTTGAAGATTGCGCTCAAACCAAATGTCCTAGAACGAAATTTTCAAATGTAACTACTAGATTGTGATACAATACACTATTGGGTGAAGTTTGGTTGACTTCTGCGCAGCGGTTTGGGAGTTAACATCAAAATTACATTTCTCGGCCATATCGCATAGATCTCACTGTGAAAAGGCTTAAATGGCTTTTTTGACCTAAGTTTGAGGATTGCGCTCAAATCAAATGTCCTAGAACCAAATTTCCAAATGTAACTACTAGAATGTGATACAATACACTATTGGGTGAAGTTTGGTTGACTTCTGCGCAGCGGTTTGGGAGTTAACATCAAAATTACATTTCTCGGCCATATCGCATAGATCTCACTGTGAAAAGGCTTAAATGGCTTTTTTGACCTAAGTTTGAGGATTGCGCTCAAATCAAATGTCCTAGAACCAAATTTCCACATGTAACTACTAGATTGTGATACAATACACTAATGGGTGAAGTTTGGTTTACTTCTGCGCAGCGATTTGGGAGTTAACATCAAAATTACATTTCTCGGCCATATCGCATAGATCTCACTGTGAAAAGGCTTAAATAGCTTTTTTGACCTAAGTTTGAGGATTGCGCTCAAATCAAATGTCCTAGAACCAAATTTCCACATGTAACTACTAGATTGTGATACAATACACTATTGGGTGAAGTTTGGTTGACTTCTGCGCAGCGGTTTGGGAGTGAACATCAAAATTACATTTCTCGGCCATATCGCATAGATCTCACTGTGAAAAGGCTTAAATGACTTTTTTTAATTAAGTTTGAAGATTGCGCTCAAACCAAATGTCCTAGAACGAAATTTTCAAATGTAACTACTAGATTGTGATACAATACACTATTGGGTGAAGTTTGGTTGACTTCTGCGCAGCGGTTTGGGAGTTAACATCAAAATTACATTTCTCGGCCATATCGCATAGATCTCACTGTGAAAAGGCTTAAATGACTTTTTTAATTAAGTTTGATGATTGCGCTCAAACAAAATGTCCTAGAACGAAATTTTTAAATGTAACTACTAGAATGTGATACAATACACTATTGGGTGAAGTTTGGTTGACTTCTGCGCAGCGGTTTGGGAGTTAACATCAAAATTACATTTCTCGGCCATATCGCATAGATCTCACTGTGAAAAGGCTTAAATGGCTTTTTTGACCTAAGTTTGAGGATTGCGCTCAAATCAAATGTCCTAGAACTAAATTTCCAAATGTAACTACTAGATTGTGATAAAATACACTATTGGGTGAAGTTTGGTTGACTTCTGCGCAGCGGTTTGGGAGTTAACATCAAAATTACATTTCTCGGCCATATCGCATAGATCTCACTGTGAAAAGCCTTAAATGACTTTTTTTAATTAAGTTTGAAGATTGCGCTCAAACCAAATGTCCTAGAACTAAATTTCCAAATGTAACTACTAGATTGTGATAAAATACACTATTGGGTGAAGTTTGGTTGACTTCTGCGCAGCGGTTTGGGAGTTAACATCAAAATTACATTTCTCGGCCATATCGCATAGATCTCACTGTGAAAAGCCTTAAATGACTTTTTTTAATTAAGTTTGAAGATTGCGCTCAAACCAAATGTCCTAGAACTAAATTTCCAAATGTAACTACTAGAATGTGATACAATACACTATTGGGTGAAGTTTGGTTGACTTCTGCGCAGCGGTTTGGGAGTTAACATCAAAATTACATTTCTTGGCCATATCGCATAGATCTCACTGTGAAAAGGCTTAAATGGCTTTTTTGACCTAAGTTTGAGGATTGCGCTCAAATCAAATGTCCTAGAACCAAATTTCCAAATGTAACTACTAGAATGTGATACAATACACTATTGGGTGAAGTTTGGTTGACTTCTGCGCAGCGGTTTGGGAGTTAACATCAAAATTACATTTCTCGGCCATATCGCATAGATCTCACTGTGAAAAGGCTTAAATGGCTTTTTTGACCTAAGTTTGAGGATTGCGCTCAAATCAAATGTCCTAGAACCAAATTTCCACATGTAACTACTAGATTGTGATACAATACACTAATGGGTGAAGTTTGGTTTACTTCTGCGCAGCGGTTTGGGAGTTAACATCAAAATTACATTTCTCGGCCATATCGCATAGATCTCACTGTGAAAAGGCTTAAATGGCTTTTTTGACCTAAGTTTGAGGATTGCGCTCAAATCAAATGTCCTAGAACCAAATTTCCACATGTAACTACTAGATTGTGATACAATACACTAATGGGTGAAGTTTGGTTGACTTCTGCGCAGCGGTTTGGGAGTTAACATCAAAATTACATTTCTCGGCCATATCGCATAGATCTCACTGTGAAAAGGCTTAAATGACTTTTTAAATTAAGTTTAATGATTGCGCTCAAACCAAATGTCCTAGAACGAAATTTTTAAATGTAACTACTAGAATGTGATACAATACACTATTGGGTGAAGTTTGGTTGACTTCTGCGCAGCGGTTTGGGAGTTAACATCAAATTTACATTTCTCGGCCATATCGCATAGATCTCACTGTGAAAAGGCTTAAATGACTTTTTTTAATAAAGTTTGATGATTGCGCTCAAACAAAATGTCCTAGAACAAAATTTTCAAATGTAACTACTAGATTGTGATACAATACACTATTGGGTGAAGTTTGGTTGACTTCTGCGCAGCGGTTTGGGAGTTAACATCAAAATTACATTTCTCGGCCATATCGCATAGATCTCACTGTGAAAAGGCTTAAATGACTTTTTTAATTAAGTTTGATGATTGCGCTCAAACAAAATGTCCTAGAACGAAATTTTCAAATGTAACTACTAGATTGTGATACAATACACTATTGGGTGAAGTTTGGTTTACTTCTGCGCAGCGGTTTGGGAGTTAACATCAAAATTACATTTCTCGGCCATATCGCATAGATCTCACTGTGAAAAGGCTTAAATGGCTTTTTTGACCTAAGTTTGAGGATTGCGCTCAAATCAAATGTCCTAGAACCAAATTTCCACATGTAACTACTAGATTGTGATACAATACACTAATGGGTGAAGTTTGGTTTACTTCTGCGCAGCGGTTTGGGAGTTAACATCAAAATTACATTTCTCGGCCATATCGCATAGATCTCACTGTGAAAAGGCTTAAATGGCTTTTTTGACCTAAGTTTGAGGATTGCGCTCAAATCAAATGTCCTAGAACCAAATTTCCACATGTAACTACTAGATTGTGATACAATACACTAATGGGTGAAGTTTGGTTTACTTCTGCGCAGCGGTTTGGGAGTTAACATCAAAATTACATTTCTCGGCCATATCGCATAGATCTCACTGTGAAAAGGCTTAAATGACTTTTTTATTAAGTTTAATAATTGCGCTCAAACCAAATGTCCTAGAACGAAATTTTTAAATGTAACTACTAGAATTTGATACAATACACTATTGGGTGAAGTTTCGTTGACTTCTGCGCAGCGGTTTGGGAGTGAACATCAAAATTACATTTCTCGGCCATATCGCATAGATCTCACTGTGAAAAGGCTTAAATGACTTTTTTTAATAAAGTTTGATGATTGCGCTCAAACAAAATGTCCTAGAACAAAATTTTCAAATGTAACTACTAGATTGTGATACAATACACTATTGGGTGAAGTTTGGTTGACTTCTGCGCAGCGGTTTGGGAGTTAACATCAAAATTACATTTCTCGGCCATATCGCATAGATCTCACTGTGAAAAGGCTTAAATGACTTTTTTAATTAAGTTTGATGATTGCGCTCAAACAAAATGTCCTAGAACGAAATTTTCAAATGTAACTACTAGATTGTGATACAATACACTATTGGGTGAAGTTTGGTTTACTTCTGCGCAGCGGTTTGGGAGTTAACATCAAAATTACATTTCTCGGCCATATCGCATAGATCTCACTGTGAAAAGGCTTAAATGGCTTTTTTGACCTAAGTTTGAGGATTGCGCTCAAATCAAATGTCCTAGAACCAAATTTCCACATGTAACTACTAGATTGTGATACAATACACTAATGGGTGAAGTTTGGTTTACTTCTGCGCAGCGGTTTGGGAGTTAACATCAAAATTACATTTCTCGGCCATATCGCATAGATCTCACTGTGAAAAGGCTTAAATGACTTTTTTAATTAAGTTTAATGATTGCGCTCAAACCAAATGTCCTAGAACGAAATTTTTAAATGTAACTACTAGAATGTGATACAATACACTATTGGGTGAAGTTTGGTTGACTTCTGCGCAGCGGTTTGGGAGTTAACATCAAATTTACATTTCTCGGCCATATCGCATAGATCTCACTGTGAAAAGGCTTAAATCACTTTTTTAATAAAGTTTGATGATTGCGCTCAAACAAAATGTCCTAGAACAAAATTTTCAAATGTAACTACTAGATTGTGATACAATACACTATTGGGTGAAGTTTGGTTGACTTCTGCGCAGCGGTTTGGGAGTTAACATCAAAATTACATTTCTCGGCCATATCGCATAGATCTCACTGTGAAAAGGCTTAAATGACTTTTTTAATTAAGTTTGATGATTGCGCTCAAACAAAATGTCCTAGAACAAAATTTTCAAATGTAACTACTAGATTGTGATACAATACACTATTGGGTGAAGTTTGGTTTACTTCTGCGCAGCGGTTTGGGAGTTAACATCAAAATTACATTTCTCGGCCATATCGCATAGATCTCACTGTGAAAAGGCTTAAATGGCTTTTTTGACCTAAGTTTGAGGATTGCGCTCAAATCAAATGTCCTAGAACCAAATTTCCACATGTAACTACTAGATTGTGATACAATACACTAATGGGTGAAGTTTGGTTTACTTCTGCGCAGCGGTTTGGGAGTTAACATCAAAATTACATTTCTCGGCCATATCGCATAGATCTCACTGTGAAAAGGCTTAAATGACTTTTTTATTAAGTTTAATAATTGCGCTCAAACCAAATGTCCTAGAACGAAATTTTTAAATGTAACTACTAGAATTTGATACAATACACTATTGGGTGAAGTTTCGTTGACTTCTGCGCAGCGGTTTGGGAGTTAACATGAAATTTACATTTCTCGGCCATATCGCATAGATCTCACTGTGAAAAGGCTTAAATGACTTTTTTAATAAAGTTTGATGATTGCGCTCAAACAAAATGTCCTAGAACAAAATTTTCAAATGTAACTACTAGAATGTGATACAATACACTATTGGGTGAAGTTTGGTTGACTTCTGCGCAGCGGTTTGGGAGTTAACATGAAATTTACATTTCTCGGCCATATCGCATAGATCTCACTGTGAAAAGGCTTAAATGGCTTTTTTGACCTAAGTTTGAAGATTGCGCTCAAATCAAATGTCCTAGAACTAAATTTCCAAATGTAACTACTAGAATGTGATACAATACACTATTGGGTGAAGTTTGGTTGACTTCTGCGCAGCGGTTTGGGAGTTAACATCAAAATTACATTTTCGGCCATATCGCATAGATCTCACTGTGAAAAGCCTTAAATGACTTTTTTTAATTAAGTTTGAAGATTGCGCTCAAACCAAATGTCCTAGAACTAAATTTCCAAATGTAACTACTAGATTGTGATAAAATACACTATTGGGTGAAGTTTGGTTGACTTCTGCGCAGCGGTTTGGGAGTTAACATCAAAATTACATTTCTCGGCCATATCGCATAGATCTCACTGTGAAAAGCCTTAAATGACTTTTTTTAATTAAGTTTGAAGATTGCGCTCAAACCAAATGTCCTAGAACTAAATTTCCAAATGTAACTACTAGAATGTGATACAATACACTATTGGGTGAAGTTTGGTTGACTTCTGCGCAGCGGTTTGGGAGTTAACATCAAAATTACATTTCTCGGCCATATCGCATAGATCTCACTGTGAAAAGGCTTAAATGGCTTTTTTGACCTAAGTTTGAGGATTGCGCTCAAATCAAATGTCCTAAAACCAAATTTCCAAATGTAACTACTAGAATGTGATACAATACACTATTGGGTGAAGTTTGGTTGACTTCTGCGCAGCGGTTTGGGAGTTAACATCAAAATTACATTTCTCGGCCATATCGCATAGATCTCACTGTGAAAAGGCTTAAATGGCTTTTTTGACCTAAGTTTGAGGATTGCGCTCAAATCAAATGTCCTAGAACCAAATTTCCACATGTAACTACTAGATTGTGATACAATACACTAATGGGTGAAGTTTGGTTTACTTCTGCGCAGCGGTTTGGGAGTTAACATCAAAATTACATTTCTCGGCCATATCGCATAGATCTCACTGTGAAAAGGCTTAAATAGCTTTTTTGACCTAAGTTTGAGGATTGCGCTCAAATCAAATGTCCTAGAACCAAATTTCCACATGTAACTACTAGATTGTGATACAATACACTAATGGGTGAAGTTTGGTTGACTTCTGCGCAGCGGTTTGGGAGTTAACATCAAAATTACATTTCTCGGCCATATCGCATAGATCTCACTGTGAAAAGGCTTAAATGGCTTTTTTGACCTAAGTTTGAGGATTGCGCTCAAATCAAATGTCCTAGAACCAAATTTCCACATGTAACTACTAGATTGTGATACAATACACTATTGGGTGAAGTTTGGTTGACTTCTGCGCAGCGGTTTGGGAGTGAACATCAAAATTACATTTCTCGGCCATATCGCATAGATCTCACTGTGAAAAGGCTTAAATGACTTTTTTTAATTAAGTTTGAAGATTGCGCTCAAACCAAATGTCCTAGAACGAAATTTTCAAATGTAACTACTAGATTGTGATACAATACACTATTGGGTGAAGTTTGGTTGACTTCTGCGCAGCGGTTTGGGAGTTAACATCAAAATTACATTTCTCGGCCATATCGCATAGATCTCACTGTGAAAAGCCTTAAATGACTTTTTTTAATTAAGTTTGAAGATTGCGCTCAAACCAAATGTCCTAGAACTAAATTTCCAAATGTAACTACTAGAATGTGATACAATACACTATTGGGTGAAGTTTGGTTGACTTCTGCGCAGCGGTTTGGGAGTTAACATCAAAATTACATTTCTCGGCCATATCGCATAGATCTCACTGTGAAAAGGCTTAAATGACTTTTTTAATTAAGTTTGATGATTGCGCTCAAACAAAATGTCCTAGAACGAAATTTTTAAATGTAACTACTAGATTGTGATACAATACACTATTGGGTGAAGTTTGGTTGACTTCTGCGCAGCGGTTTGGGAGTTAACATCAAAATTACATTTCTCGGCCATATCGCATAGATCTCACTGTGAAAAGGCTTAAATGGCTTTTTTGACCTAAGTTTGAGGATTGCGCTCAAATCAAATGTCCTAGAACCAAATTTCCACATGTAACTACTAGATTGTGATAAAATACACTATTGGGTGAAGTTTGGTTGACTTCTGCGCAGCGGTTTGGGAGTGAACATCAAAATTACATTTCTCGGCCATATCGCATAGATCTCACTGTGAAAACGCTTAAATGACTTTTTTTAATTAAGTTTGAAGATTGCGCTCAAATCAAATGTCCTAGAACTAAATTTCCAAATGTAACTACTAGATTGTGATAAAATACACTATTGGGTGAAGTTTGGTTGACTTCTGCGCAGCGGTTTGGGAGTTAACATCAAAATTACATTTTCGGCCATATCGCATAGATCTCACTGTGAAAAGCCTTAAATGACTTTTTTTAATTAAGTTTGAAGATTGCGCTCAAACCAAATGTCCTAGAACTAAATTTCCAAATGTAACTACTAGATTGTGATAAAATACACTATTGGGTGAAGTTTGGTTGACTTCTGCGCAGCGGTTTGGGAGTTAACATCAAAATTACATTTCTCGGCCATATCGCATAGATCTCACTGTGAAAAGCCTTAAATGACTTTTTTTAATTAAGTTTGAAGATTGCGCTCAAACCAAATGTCCTAGAACTAAATTTCCAAATGTAACTACTAGAATGTGATACAATACACTATTGGGTGAAGTTTGGTTGACTTCTGCGCAGCGGTTTGGGAGTTAACATCAAAATTACATTTCTCGGCCATATCGCATAGATCTCACTGTGAAAAGGCTTAAATGACTTTTTTAATTAAGTTTGATGATTGCGCTCAAACAAAATGTCCTAGAACGAAATTTTTAAATGTAACTACTAGAATGTGATACAATACACTATTGGGTGAAGTTTGGTTGACTTCTGCGCAGCGGTTTGGGAGTTAACATCAAAATTACATTTCTCGGCCATATCGCATAGATCTCACTGTGAAAAGCCTTAAATGACTTTTTTTAATTAAGTTTGAAGATTGCGCTCAAACCAAATGTCCTAGAACTAAATTTCCAAATGTAACTACTAGAATGTGATACAATACACTATTGGGTGAAGTTTGGTTGACTTCTGCGCAGCGGTTTGGGAGTTAACATCAAAATTACATTTCTCGGCCATATCGCATAGATCTCACTGTGAAAAGGCTTAAATGGCTTTTTTGACCTAAGTTTGAGGATTGCGCTCAAATCAAATGTCCTAGAACCAAATTTCCAAATGTAACTACTAGAATGTGATACAATACACTATTGGGTGAAGTTTGGTTGACTTCTGCGCAGCGGTTTGGGAGTTAACATCAAAATTACATTTCTCGGCCATATCGCATAGATCTCACTGTGAAAAGGCTTAAATGGCTTTTTTGACCTAAGTTTGAGGATTGCGCTCAAATCAAATGTCCTAGAACCAAATTTCCACATGTAACTACTAGATTGTGATACAATACACTAATGGGTGAAGTTTGGTTTACTTCTGCGCAGCGGTTTGGGAGTTAACATCAAAATCACATTTCTCGGCCATATCGCATAGATCTCACTGTGAAAAGGCTTAAATAGCTTTTTTGACCTAAGTTTGAGGATTGCGCTCAAATCAAATGTCCTAGAACCAAATTTCCACATGTAACTACTAGATTGTGATACAATACACTATTGGGTGAAGTTTGGTTGACTTCTGCGCAGCGGTTTGGGAGTGAACATCAAAATTACATTTCTCGGCCATATCGCATAGATCTCACTGTGAAGAGGCTTAAATGACTTTTTTTAATTAAGTTTGAAGATTGCGCTCAAACCAAATGTCCTAGAACGAAATTTTCAAATGTAACTACTAGATTGTGATACAATACACTATTGGGTGAAGTTTGGTTGACGTCTGCGCAGCGGTTTGGGAGTTAACATCAAAATTACATTTCTCGGCCATATCGCATAGATCTCACTGTGAAAAGGCTTAAATGGCTTTTTTGACCTAAGTTTGAGGATTGCGCTCAAATCAAATGTCCTAGAACCGAATTTCCACATGTAACTACTAGATTGTGATACAATACACTAATGGGTGAAGTTTGGTTTACTTCTGCGCAGCGGTTTGGGAGTTAACATCAAAATTACATTTCTCGGCCATATCGCATAGATCTCACTGTGAAAAGGCTTAAATAGCTTTTTTGACCTAAGTTTGAGGATTGCGCTAAAATCAAATGTCCTAGAACCAAATTTCCACATGTAACTACTAGATTGTTATACAATACACTAATGGGTGAAGTTTGGTTGACTTCTGCGCAGCGGTTTGGGAGTTAACATCAAAATTACATTTCTCGGCCATATCGCATAGATCTCACTGTGAAAAGGCTTAAATGGCTTTTTTGACCTAAGTTTGAGGATTGCGCTCAAATCAAATGTCCTAGAACGAAATTTTCAAATGTAACTACTAGATTGTGATACAATACACTTTTGGGTGAAGTTTGGTTGACTTCTGCGCAGCGGTTTGGGAGTTAACATCAAAATTACATTTCTCGGCCATATCGCATAGATCTCACTGTGAAAAGGCTTAAATGACTTTTTTATTAAGTTTAATAATTGCGCTCAAACCAAATGTCCTAGAACGAAATTTTTAAATGTAACTACTAGAATGTGATACAATACACTATTGGGTGAAGTTTGGTTGACTTCTGCGCAGCGGTTTGGGAGTTAACATGAAATTTACATTTCTCGGCCATATCGCATAGATCTCACTGTGAAAAGGCTTAAATGACTTTTTTAATAAAGTTTGATGATTGCGCTCAAACAAAATGTCCTAGAACAAAATTTTCAAATGTAACTACTAGATTGTGATACAATACACTATTGGGTGAAGTTTGGTTGACTTCTGCGCAGCGGTTTGGGAGTTAACATCAAAATTACATTTCTCGGCCATATCGCATAGATCTCACTGTGAAAAGGCTTAAATGACTTTTTTAATTAAGTTTGATGATTGCGCTCAAACAAAATGTCCTAGAACAAAATTTTCAAATGTAACTACTAGATTGTGATAAAATACACTATTGGGTGAAGTTTGGTTTACTTCTGCGCAGCGGTTTGGGAGTTAACATCAAAATTACATTTCTCGGCCATATCGCATAGATCTCACTGTGAAAAGGCTTAAATGGCTTTTTTGACCTAAGTTTGAGGATTGCGCTCAAATCAAATGTCCTAGAACCAAATTTCCACATGTAACTACTAGATTGTGATAAAATACACTATTGGGTGAAGTTTGGTTGACTTCTGCGCAGCGGTTTGGGAGTGAACATCAAAATTACATTTCTCGGCCATATCGCATAGATCTCACTGTGAAAACGCTTAAATGACTTTTTTTAATTAAGTTTGAAGATTGCGCTCAAATCAAATGTCCTAGAACTAAATTTCCAAATGTAACTACTAGATTGTGATAAAATACACTATTGGGTGAAGTTTGGTTGACTTCTGCGCAGCGGTTTGGGAGTTAACATCAAAATTACATTTTCGGCCATATCGCATAGATCTCACTGTGAAAAGGCTTAAATGACTTTTTTATTAAGTTTAATAATTGCGCTCAAACCAAATGTCCTAGAACTAAATTTCCAAATGTAACTACTAGATTGTGATAAAATACACTATTGGGTGAAGTTTGGTTGACTTCTGCGCAGCGGTTTGGGAGTTAACATCAAAATTACATTTCTCGGCCATATCGCATATATCTCACTGTGAAAAGCCTTAAATGACTTTTTTTAATTAAGTTTGAAGATTGCGCTCAAACCAAATGTCCTAGAACTAAATTTCCAAATGTAACTACTAGAATGTGATACAATACACTATTGGGTGAAGTTTGGTTGACTTCTGCGCAGCGGTTTGGGAGTTAACATCAAAATTACATTTCTCGGCCATATCGCATAGATCTCACTGTGAAAAGGCTTAAATGGCTTTTTTGACCTAAGTTTGAGGATTGCGCTCAAATCAAATATCCTAGAACCAAATTTCCAAATGTAACTACTAGAATGTGATACAATACACTATTGGGTGAAGTTTGGTTGACTTCTGCGCAGCGGTTTGGGAGTTAACATCAAAATTACATTTCTCGGCCATATCGCATAGATCTCACTGTGAAAAGGCTTAAATGGCTTTTTTGACCTAAGTTTGAGGATTGCGCTCAAATCAAATGTCCTAGAACCAAATTTCCACATGTAACTACTAGATTGTGATACAATACACTAATGGGTGAAGTTTGGTTTACTTCTGCGCAGCGGTTTGGGAGTTAACATCAAAATTACATTTCTCGGCCATATCGCATAGATCTCACTGTGAAAAGGCTTAAATAGCTTTTTTGACCTAAGTTTGAGGATTGCGCTCAAATCAAATGTCCTAGAACCAAATTTCCACATGTAACTACTAGATTGTGATACAATACACTAATGGGTGAAGTTTGGTTGACTTCTGCGCAGCGGTTTGGGAGTTAACATCAAAATTACATTTCTCGGCCATATCGCATAGATCTCACTGTGAAAAGGCTTAAATGGCTTTTTTGACCTAAGTTTGAGGATTGCGCTCAAATCAAATGTCCTAGAACCGAATTTCCACATGTAACTACTAGATTGTGATACAATACACTAATGGGTGAAGTTTGGTTTACTTCTGCGCAGCGGTTTGGGAGTTAACATCAAAATTACATTTCTCGGCCATATCGCATAGATCTCACTGTGAAAAGGCTTAAATAGCTTTTTTGACCTAAGTTTGAGGATTGCGCTAAAATCAAATGTCCTAGAACCAAATTTCCACATGTAACTACTAGATTGTTATACAATACACTAATGGGTGAAGTTTGGTTGACTTCTGCGCAGCGGTTTGGGAGTTAACATCAAAATTACATTTCTCGGCCATATCGCATAGATCTCACTGTGAAAAGGCTTAAATGGCTTTTTTGACCTAAGTTTGAGGATTGCGCTCAAATCAAATGTCCTAGAACGAAATTTTCAAATGTAACTACTAGATTGTGATACAATACACTTTTGGGTGAAGTTTGGTTGACTTCTGCGCAGCGGTTTGGGAGTTAACATCAAAATTACATTTCTCGGCCATATCGCATAGATCTCACTGTGAAAAGGCTTAAATGACTTTTTTATTAAGTTTAATAATTGCGCTCAAACCAAATGTCCTAGAACGAAATTTTTAAATGTAACTACTAGAATGTGATACAATACACTATAGGGTGAAGTTTGGTTGACTTCTGCGCAGCGGTTTGGGAGTTAACATGAAATTTACATTTCTCGGCCATATCGCATAGATCTCACTGTGAAAAGGCTTAAATGACTTTTTTAATAAAGTTTGATGATTGCGCTCAAACAAAATGTCCTAGAACAAAATTTTCAAATGTAACTACTAGATTGTGATACAATACACTATTGGGTGAAGTTTGGTTGACTTCTGCGCAGCGGTTTGGGAGTTAACATCAAAATTACATTTCTCAGCCATATCGCATAGATCTCACTGTGAAAAGGCTTAAATGACTTTTTTAATTAAGTTTGATGATTGCGCTCAAACAAAATGTCCTAGAACAAAATTTTCAAATGTAACTACTAGATTGTGATAAAATACACTATTGGGTGAAGTTTGGTTTACTTCTGCGCAGCGGTTTGGGAGTTAACATCAAAATTACATTTCTCGGCCATATCGCATAGATCTCACTGTGAAAAGGCTTAAATGGCTTTTTTGACCTAAGTTTGAGGATTGCGCTCAAATCAAATGTCCTAGAACCAAATTTCCACATGTAACTACTAGATTGTGATAAAATACACTATTGGGTGAAGTTTGGTTGACTTCTGCGCAGCGGTTTGGGAGTGAACATCAAAATTACATTTCTCGGCCATATCGCATAGATCTCACTGTGAAAACGCTTAAATGACTTTTTTTAATTAAGTTTGAAGATTGCGCTCAAATCAAATGTCCTAGAACTAAATTTCCAAATGTAACTACTAGATTGTGATAAAATACACTATTGGGTGAAGTTTGGTTGACTTCTGCGCAGCGGTTTGGGAGTTAACATCAAAATTACATTTTCGGCCATATCGCATAGATCTCACTGTGAAAAGCCTTTAATGACTTTTTTTAATTAAGTTTGTAGATTGCGCTCAAACCAAATGTCCTAGAACTAAATTTCCAAATGTAACTACTAGATTGTGATAAAATACACTATTGGGTGAAGTTTGATTGACTTCTGCACAGCGGTTTTGGAGTGAACATCAAAATTACATTTCTCGGCCATATCGCATAGATCTCACTGTGAAAAGGCTTAAATGACTTTTTTAATTAAGTTTGATGATTGCGCTCAAACAAAATGTCCTAGAACGAAATTTTTAAATGTAACTACTAGAATGTGATACAATACACTATTGGGTGAAGTTTGGTTGACTTCTGCGCAGCGGTTTGGGAGTTAACATCAAAATTACATTTCTCGGCCATATCGCATAGATCTCACTGTGAAAAGCCTTAAATGACTTTTTTTAATTAAGTTTGAAGATTGCGCTCAAACCAAATGTCTTAGAACTAAATTTCCAAATGTAACTACTAGAATGTGATACAATACACTATTGGGTGAAGTTTGGTTGACTTCTGCGCAGCGGTTTGGGAGTTAACATCAAAATTACATTTCTCGGCCATATCGCATAGATCTCACTGTGAAAAGGCTTAAATGGCTTTTTTGACCTAAGTTTGAGGATTGCGCTCAAATCAAATGTCCTAGAACCAAATTTCCACATGTAACTACTAGATTGTGATACAATACACTAATGGGTGAAGTTTGGTTTACTTCTGCGCAGCGGTTTGGGAGTTAACATCAAAATTACATTTCTCGGCCATATCGCATAGATCTCACTGTGAAAAGGCTTAAATAGCTTTTTTGACCTAAGTTTGAGGATTGCGCTCAAATCAAATGTCCTAGAACCAAATTTCCACATGTAACTACTAGATTGTGATACAATACACTATTGGGTGAAGTTTGGTTGACTTCTGCGCAGCGGTTTGGGAGTGAACATCAAAATTACATTTCTCGGCCATATCGCATAGATCTCACTGTGAAAAGGCTTAAATGACTTTTTTTAATTAAGTTTGAAGATTGCGCTCAAACCAAATGTCCTAGAACGAAATTTTCAAATGTAACTACTAGATTGTGATACAATACACTATTGGGTGAAGTTTGGTTGACTTCTGCGCAGCGGTTTGGGAGTTAACATCAAAATTACATTTCTCGGCCATATCGCATAGATCTCACTGTGAAAAGGCTTAAATGGCTTTTTTGACCTAAGTTTGAGGATTGCGCTCAAACAAAATGTCCTAGAACGAAATTTTTAAATGTAACTACTAGAATGTGATACAATACACTATTGGGTGAAGTTTGGTTGACTTCTGCGCAGCGGTTTGGGAGTTAACATCAAAATTACATTTCTCGGCCATATCGCATAGATCTCACTGTGAAAAGCCTTAAATGACTTTTTTTAATTAAGTTTGAAGATTGCGCTCAAACCAAATGTCTTAGAACTAAATTTCCAAATGTAACTACTAGAATGTGATACAATACACTATTGGGTGAAGTTTGGTTGACTTCTGCGCAGCGGTTTGGGAGTTAACATCAAAATTACATTTCTCGGCCATATCGCATAGATCTCACTGTGAAAAGGCTTAAATGGCTTTTTTGACCTAAGTTTGAGGATTGCGCTCAAATCAAATGTCCTAGAACCAAATTTCCACATGTAACTACTAGATTGTGATACAATACACTAATGGGTGAAGTTTGGTTTACTTCTGCGCAGCGGTTTGGGAGTTAACATCAAAATTACATTTCTCGGCCATATCGCATAGATCTCACTGTGAAAAGGCTTAAATAGCTTTTTTGACCTAAGTTTGAGGATTGCGCTCAAATCAAATGTCCTAGAACCAAATTTCCACATGTAACTACTAGATTGTGATACAATACACTATTGGGTGAAGTTTGGTTGACTTCTGCGCAGCGGTTTGGGAGTGAACATCAAAATTACATTTCTCGGCCATATCGCATAGATCTCACTGTGAAAAGGCTTAAATAGCTTTTTTGACCTAAGTTTGAGGATTGCGCTCAAATCAAATGTCCTAGAACCAAATTTCCACATGTAACTACTAGATTGTGATACAATACACTATTGGGTGAAGTTTGGTTGACTTCTGCGCAGCGGTTTGGGAGTGAACATCAAAATTACATTTCTCGGCCATATCGCATAGATCTCACTGTGAAAAGGCTTAAATGACTTTTTTTAATTAAGTTTGAAGATTGCGCTCAAACCAAATGTCCTAGAACGAAATTTTCAAATGTAACTACTAGATTGTGATACAATACACTATTGGGTGAAGTTTGGTTGACTTCTGCGCAGCGGTTTGGGAGTTAACATCAAAATTACATTTCTCGGCCATATCGCATAGATCTCACTGTGAAAAGGCTTAAATGGCTTTTTTGACCTAAGTTTGAGGATTGCGCTCAAATCAAATGTCCTAGAACCAAATTTCCACATGTAACTACTAGATTGTGATACAATACACTAATGGGTGAAGTTTGGTTGACTTCTGCGCAGCGGTTTGGGAGTTAACATCAAAATTACATTTTCGGCCATATCGCATAGATCTCACTGTGAAAAGCCTTTAATGACTTTTTTTAATTAAGTTTGTAGATTGCGCTCAAACCAAATGTCCTAGAACTAAATTTCCAAATGTAACTACTAGATTGTGATAAAATACACTATTGGGTGAAGTTTGGTTGACTTCTGCGCAGCGGTTTGGGAGTGAACATCAAAATTACATTTCTCGGCCATATCGCATAGATCTCATAGTGAAAAGGCTTAAATGACTTTTTTTAATTAAGTTTGAAGATTGCGCTCAAACCAAATGTCCTAGAACGAAATTTTCAAATGTAACTACTAGATTGTGATACAATACACTATTGGGTGAAGTTTGGTTGACTTCTGCGCAGCGGTTTGGGAGTTAACATCAAAATTACATTTCTCGGCCATATCGCATAGATCTCACTGTGAAAAGGCTTAAATGACTTTTTTAATTAAGTTTGATGATTGCGCTCAAACAAAATGTCCCAGAACGAAATTTTTAAATGTAACTACTAGAATGTGATACAATACACTATTGGGTGAAGTTTGGTTGACTTCTGCGCAGCGGTTTGGGAGTTAACATCAAAATTACATTTCTCGGCCATATCGCATAGATCTCACTGTGAAAAGCCTTAAATGACTTTTTTTTAATTAAGTTTGAAGATTGCGCTCAAACCAAATGTCCTAGAACTAAATTTCCAAATGTAACTACTAGAATGTGATACAATACACTATTGGGTGAAGTTTGGTTGACTTCTGCGCAGCGGTTTGGGAGTTAACATCAAAATTACATTTCTCGGCCATATCGCATAGATCTCACTGTGAAAAGGCTTAAATGGCTTTTTTGACCTAAGTTTGAGGATTGCGCTCAAATCAAATGTCCTAGAACCAAATTTCCAAATGTAACTACTAGAATGTGATACAATACACTATTGGGTGAAGTTTGGTTGACTTCTGCGCAGCGGTTTGGGAGTTAACATCAAAATTACATTTCTCGGCCATATCGCATAGATCTCACTGTAAAAAGGCTTAAATGGCTTTTTTGACCTAAGTTTGAGGATTGCGCTCAAATCAAATGTCCTAGAACCAAATTTCCACATGTAACTACTAGATTGTGATACAATACACTAATGGGTGAAGTTTGGTTTACTTCTGCGCAGCGATTTGGGAGTTAACATCAAAATTACATTTCTCGGCCATATCGCATAGATCTCACTGTGAAAAGGCTTAAATAGCTTTTTTGACCTAAGTTTGAGGATTGCGCTCAAATCAAATGTCCTAGAACCAAATTTCCACATGTAACTACTAGATTGTGATACAATACACTATTGGGTGAAGTTTGGTTGACTTCTGCGCAGCGGTTTGGGAGTGAACATCAAAATTACATTTCTCGGCCATATCGCATAGATCTCACTGTGAAAAGGCTTAAATGACTTTTTTTAATTAAGTTTGAAGATTGCGCTCAAACCAAATGTCCTAGAACGAAATTTTCAAATGTAACTACTAGATTGTGATACAATACACTATTGGGTGAAGTTTGGTTGACTTCTGCGCAGCGGTTTGGGAGTTAACATCAAAATTACATTTCTCGGCCATATCGCATAGATCTCACTGTGAAAAGGCTTAAATGACTTTTTTAATTAAGTTTGATGATTGCGCTCAAACAAAATGTCCTAGAACGAAATTTTTAAATGTAACTACTAGAATGTGATACAATACACTATTGGGTGAAGTTTGGTTGACTTCTGCGCAGCGGTTTGGGAGTTAACATCAAAATTACATTTCTCGGCCATATCGCATAGATCTCACTGTGAAAAGGCTTAAATGGCTTTTTTGACCTAAGTTTGAGGATTGCGCTCAAATCAAATGTCCTAGAACTAAATTTCCAAATGTAACTACTAGATTGTGATAAAATACACTATTGGGTGAAGTTTGGTTGACTTCTGCGCAGCGGTTTGGGAGTTAACATCAAAATTACATTTCTCGGCCATATCGCATAGATCTCACTGTGAAAAGCCTTAAATGACTTTTTTTAATTAAGTTTGAAGATTGCGCTCAAACCAAATGTCCTAGAACTAAATTTCCAAATGTAACTACTAGAATGTGATACAATACACTATTGGGTGAAGTTTGGTTGACTTCTGCGCAGCGGTTTGGGAGTTAACATCAAAATTACATTTCTCGGCCATATCGCATAGATCTCACTGTGAAAAGGCTTAAATGGCTTTTTTGACCTAAGTTTGAGGATTGCGCTCAAATCAAATGTCCTAGAACCAAATTTCCAAATGTAACTACTAGAATGTGATACAATACACTATTGGGTGAAGTTTGGTTGACTTCTGCGCAGCGGTTTGGGAGTTAACATCAAAATTACATTTCTCGGCCATATCGCATAGATCTCACTGTGAAAAGGCTTAAATGGCTTTTTTGACCTAAGTTTGAGGATTGCGCTCAAATCAAATGTCCTAGAACCAAATTTCCACATGTAACTACTAGATTGTGATACAATACACTAATGGGTGAAGTTTGGTTTACTTCTGCGCAGCGGTTTGGGAGTTAACATCAAAATTACATTTCTCGGCCATATCGCATAGATCTCACTGTGAAAAGGCTTAAATAGCTTTTTTGACCTAAGTTTGAGGATTGCGCTCAAATCAAATGTCCTAGAACCAAATTTCCACATGTAACTACTAGATTGTGATACAATACACTATTGGGTGAAGTTTGGTTGACTTCTGCGCAGCGGTTTGGGAGTGAACATCAAAATTACATTTCTCGGCCATATCGCATAGATCTCACTGTGAAAAGGCTTAAATGACTTTTTTTAATTAAGTTTGAAGATTGCGCTCAAACCAAATGTCCTAGAACGAAATTTTCAAATGTAACTACTAGATTGTGATACAATACACTATTGGGTGAAGTTTGGTTGACTTCTGCGCAGCGGTTTGGGAGTTAACATCAAAATTACATTTCTCGGCCATATCGCATAGATCTCACTGTGAAAAGGCTTAAATGGCTTTTTTGACCTAAGTTTGAGGATTGCGCTCAAATCAAATGTCCTAGAACCGAATTTCCACATGTAACTACTAGATTTTGATACAATACACTAATGGGTGAAGTTTGGTTTACTTCTGCGCAGCGGTTTGGGAGTTAACATCAAAATTACATTTCTCGGCCATATCGCATAGATCTCACTGTGAAAAGGCTTAAATAGCTTTTTTGACCTAAGTTTGAGGATTGCGCTCAAATCAAATGTCCTAGAACCAAATTTCCACATGTAACTACTAGATTGTGATACAATACACTAATGGGTGAAGTTTGGTTGACTTCTGCGCAGCGGTTTGGGAGTTAACATCAAAATTACATTTCTCGGCCATATTGCATAGATCTCACTGTGAAAAGGCTTAAATGGCTTTTTTGACCTAAGTTTGAGGATTGCGCTCAAATCAAATGTCCTAGAACCAAATTTCCACATGTAACTACTAGATTGTGATACAATACACTATTGGGTGAAGTTTGGTTGACTTCTGCGCAGCGGTTTGGGAGTGAACATCAAAATTACATTTCTCGGCCATATCGCATAGATCTCACTGTGAAAAGGCTTAAATGACTTTTTTTAATTAAGTTTGAAGATTGCGCTCAAACCAAATGTCCTAGAACGAAATTTTCAAATATAACTACTAGATTGTGATACAATACACTATTGGGTGAAGTTTGGTTGACTTCTGCGCAGCGGTTTGGGAGTTAACATCAAAATTACATTTCTCGGCCATATCGCATAGATCTCACTGTGAAAAGGCTTAAATGACTTTTTTAATTAAGTTTGATGATTGCGCTCAAACAAAATGTCCTAGAACGAAATTTTTAAATGTAACTACTAGAATGTGATACAATACACTATTGGGTGAAGTTTGGTTGACTTCTGCGCAGCGGTTTGGGAGTTAACATCAAAATTACATTTCTCGGCCATATCGCATAGATCTCACTGTGAAAAGCCTTAAATGACTTTTTTTAATTAAGTTTGAAGATTGCGCTCAAACCAAATGTCTTAGAACTAAATTTCCAAATGTAACTACTAGAATGTGATACAATACACTATTGGGTGAAGTTTGGTTGACTTCTGCGCAGCGGTTTGGGAGTTAACATCAAAATTACATTTCTCGGCCATATCGCATAGATCTCACTGTGAAAAGGCTTAAATGGCTTTTTTGACCTAAGTTTGAGGATTGCGCTCAAATCAAATGTCCTAGAACCAAATTTCCAAATGTAACTACTAGAATGTGATACAATACACTATTGGGTGAAGTTTGGTTGACTTCTGCGCAGCGGTTTGGGAGTTAACATCAAAATTACATTTCTCGGCCATATCGCATAGATCTCACTGTGAAAAGGCTTAAATGGCTTTTTTGACCTAAGTTTGAGGATTGCGCTCAAATCAAATGTCCTAGAACCAAATTTCCACATGTAACTACTAGATTGTGATACAATACACTAATGGGTGAAGTTTGGTTTACTTCTGCGCAGCGGTTTGGGAGTTAACATCAAAATTACATTTCTCGGCCATATCGCATAGATCTCACTGTGAAAAGGCTTAAATAGCTTTTTTGACCTAAGTTTGAGGATTGCGCTCAAATCAAATGTCCTAGAACCAAATTTCCACATGTAACTACTAGATTGTGATACAATACACTATTGGGTGAAGTTTGGTTGACTTCTGCGCAGCGGTTTGGGAGTGAACATCAAAATTACATTTCTCGGCCATATCGCATAGATCTCACTGTGAAAAGGCTTAAATGACTTTTTTTAATTAAGTTTGAAGATTGCGCTCAAACCAAATGTCCTAGAACGAAATTTTCAAATGTAACTACTAGATTGTGATACAATACACTATTGGGTGAAGTTTGGTTGACTTCTGCGCAGCGGTTTGGGAGTTAACATCAAAATTACATTTCTCGGCCATATCGCATAGATCTCACTGTGAAAAGGCTTAAATGGCTTTTTTGACCTAAGTTTGAGGATTGCGCTCAAATCAAATGTCCTAGAACTAAATTTCCAAATGTAACTACTAGATTGTGATAAAATACACTATTGGGTGAAGTTTGGTTGACTTCTGCGCAGCGGTTTGGGAGTTAACATCAAAATTACATTTCTCGGCCATATCGCATAGATCTCACTGTGAAAAGCCTTAAATGACTTTTTTTAATTAAGTTTGAAGATTGCGCTCAAACCAAATGTCCTAGAACTAAATTTCCAAATGTAACTACTAGAATGTGATACAATACACTATTGGGTGAAGTTTGGTTGACTTCTGCGCAGCGGTTTGGGAGTTAACATCAAAATTACATTTCTCGGCCATATCGCATAGATCTCACTGTGAAAAGGCTTAAATGGCTTTTTTGACCTAAGTTTGAGGATTGCGCTCAAATCAAATGTCCTAGAACCAAATTTCCAAATGTAACTACTAGAATGTGATACAATACACTATTGGGTGAAGTTTGGTTGACTTCTGCGCAGCGGTTTGGGAGTTAACATCAAAATTACATTTCTCGGCCATATCGCATAGATCTCACTGTGAAAAGGCTTAAATGGCTTTTTTGACCTAAGTTTGAGGATTGCGCTCAAATCAAATGTCCTAGAACCAAATTTCCACATGTAACTACTAGATTGTGATACAATACACTAATGGGTGAAGTTTGGTTTACTTCTGCGCAGCGGTTTGGGAGTTAACATCAAAATTACATTTCTCGGCCATATCGCATAGATCTCACTGTGAAAAGGCTTAAATAGCTTTTTTGACCTAAGTTTGAGGATTGCGCTCAAATCAAATGTCCTAGAACCAAATTTCCACATGTAACTACTAGATTGTGATACAATACACTATTGGGTGAAGTTTGGTTGACTTCTGCGCAGCGGTTTGGGAGTGAACATCAAAATTACATTTCTCGGCCATATCGCATAGATCTCACTGTGAAAAGGCTTAAATGACTTTTTTTAATTAAGTTTGAAGATTGCGCTCAAACCAAATGTCCTAGAACGAAATTTTCAAATGTAACTACTAGATTGTGATACAATACACTATTGGGTGAAGTTTGTTTGACTTCTGCGCAGCGGTTTGGGAGTTAACATCAAAATTACATTTCTCGGCCATATCGCATAGATCTCACTGTGAAAAGGCTTAAATGGCTTTTTTGACCTAAGTTTGAGGATTGCGCTCAAATCAAATGTCCTAGAACCGAATTTCCACATGTAACTACTAGATTTTGATACAATACACTAATGGGTGAAGTTTGGTTTACTTCTGCGCAGCGGTTTGGGAGTTAACATCAAAATTACATTTCTCGGCCATATCGCATAGATCTCACTGTGAAAAGGCTTAAATAGCTTTTTTGACCTAAGTTTGAGGATTGCGCTCAAATCAAATGTCCTAGAACCAAATTTCCACATGTAACTACTAGATTGTGATACAATACACTAATGGGTGAAGTTTGGTTGACTTCTGCGCAGCGGTTTGGGAGTTAACATCAAAATTACATTTCTCGGCCATATTGCATAGATCTCACTGTGAAAAGGCTTAAATGGCTTTTTTGACCTAAGTTTGAGGATTGCGCTCAAATCAAATGTCCTAGAACCAAATTTCCACATGTAACTACTAGATTGTGATACAATACACTATTGGGTGAAGTTTGGTTGACTTCTGCGCAGCGGTTTGGGAGTGAACATCAAAATTACATTTCTCGGCCATATCGCATAGATCTCACTGTGAAAAGGCTTAAATGACTTTTTTTAATTAAGTTTGAAGATTGCGCTCAAACCAAATGTCCTAGAACGAAATTTTCAAATATAACTACTAGATTGTGATACAATACACTATTGGGTGAAGTTTGGTTGACTTCTGCGCAGCGGTTTGGGAGTTAACATCAAAATTACATTTCTCGGCCATATCGCATAGATCTCACTGTGAAAAGGCTTAAATGACTTTTTTAATTAAGTTTGATGATTGCGCTCAAACAAAATGTCCTAGAACGAAATTTTTAAATGTAACTACTAGAATGTGATACAATACACTATTGGGTGAAGTTTGGTTGACTTCTGCGCAGCGGTTTGGGAGTTAACATCAAAATTACATTTCTCGGCCATATCGCATAGATCTCACTGTGAAAAGCCTTAAATGACTTTTTTTAATTAAGTTTGAAGATTGCGCTCAAACCAAATGTCTTAGAACTAAATTTCCAAATGTAACTACTAGAATGTGATACAATACACTATTGGGTGAAGTTTGGTTGACTTCTGCGCAGCGGTTTGGGAGTTAACATCAAAATTACATTTCTCGGCCATATCGCATAGATCTCACTGTGAAAAGGCTTAAATGGCTTTTTTGACCTAAGTTTGAGGATTGCGCTCAAATCAAATGTCCTAGAACCAAATTTCCAAATGTAACTACTAGAATGTGATACAATACACTATTGGGTGAAGTTTGGTTGACTTCTGCGCAGCGGTTTGGGAGTTAACATCAAAATTACATTTCTCGGCCATATCGCATAGATCTCACTGTGAAAAGGCTTAAATGGCTTTTTTGACCTAAGTTTGAGGATTGCGCTCAAATCAAATGTCCTAGAACCAAATTTCCACATGTAACTACTAGATTGTGATACAATACACTAATGGGTGAAGTTTGGTTTACTTCTGCGCAGCGGTTTGGGAGTTAACATCAAAATTACATTTCTCGGCCATATCGCATAGATCTCACTGTGAAAAGGCTTAAATAGCTTTTTTGACCTAAGTTTGAGGATTGCGCTCAAATCAAATGTCCTAGAACCAAATTTCCACATGTAACTACTAGATTGTGATACAATACACTATTGGGTGAAGTTTGGTTGACTTCTGCGCAGCGGTTTGGGAGTGAACATCAAAATTACATTTCTCGGCCATATCGCATAGATCTCACTGTGAAAAGGCTTAAATGACTTTTTTTAATTAAGTTTGAAGATTGCGCTCAAACCAAATGTCCTAGAACGAAATTTTCAAATGTAACTACTAGATTGTGATACAATACACTATTGGGTGAAGTTTGGTTGACTTCTGCGCAGCGGTTTGGGAGTTAACATCAAAATTACATTTCTCGGCCATATCGCATAGATCTCACTGTGAAAAGGCTTAAATGGCTTTTTTGACCTAAGTTTGAGGATTGCGCTCAAATCAAATGTCCTAGAACCAAATTTCCACATGTAACTACTAGATTGTGATACAATACACTAATGGGTGAAGTTTGGTTTACTTCTGCGCAGCGGTTTGGGAGTTAACATCAAAATTACATTTCTCGGCCATATCGCATAGATCTCACTGTGAAAAGGCTTAAATAGCTTTTTTGACCTAAGTTTGAGGATTGCGCTCAAATCAAATGTCCTAGAACCAAATTTCCACATGTAACTACTAGATTGTGATACAATACACTAATGGGTGAAGTTTGGTTGACTTCTGCGCAGCGGTTTGGGAGTTAACATCAAAATTACATTTCTCGGCCATATCGCATAGATCTCACTGTGAAAAGGCTTAAATGGCTTTTTTGAACTAAGTTTGAGGATTGCGCTCAAATCAAATGTCCTAGAACCAAATTTCCACATGTAACTACTAGATTGTGATACAATACACTATTGGGTGAAGTTTGGTTGACTTCTGCGCAGCGGTTTGGGAGTGAACATCAAAATTACATTTCTCGGCCATATCGCATAGATCTCACTGTGAAAAGGCTTAAATGACTTTTTTTAATTAAGTTTGAAGATTGCGCTCAAACCAAATGTCCTAGAACGAAATTTTCAAATGTAACTACTAGATTGTGATACAATACACTATTGGGTGAAGTTTGGTTGACTTCTGCGCAGCGGTTTGGGAGTTAACATCAAAATTACATTTCTCGGCCATATCGCATAGATCTCACTGTGAAAAGGCTTAAATGACTTTTTTAATTAAGTTTGATGATTGCGCTCAAACAAAATGTCCCAGAACGAAATTTTTAAATGTAACTACTAGAATGTGATACAATACACTATTGGGTGAAGTTTGGTTGACTTCTGCGCAGCGGTTTGGGAGTTAACATCAAAATTACATTTCTCGGCCATATCGCATAGATCTCACTGTGAAAAGGCTTAAATGGCTTTTTTGACCTAAGTTTAAGGATTGCGCTCAAATCAAATGTCCTAGAACCAAATTTCCACATGTAACTACTAGATTGTGATACAATACACTATTGGGTGAAGTTTGGTTGACTTCTGCGCAGCGGTTTGGGAGTGAACATCAAAATTACATTTCTCGGCCATATCGCATAGATCTCACTGTGAAAAGGCTTAAATGACTTTTTTTAATTAAGTTTGAAGATTGCGCTCAAACCAAATGTCCTAGAACGAAATTTTCAAATATAACTACTAGATTGTGATACAATACACTATTGGGTGAAGTTTGGTTGACTTCTGCGCAGCGGTTTGGGAGTTAACATCAAAATTACATTTCTCGGCCATATCGCATAGATCTCACTGTGAAAAGGCTTAAATGACTTTTTTAATTAAGTTTGATGATTGCGCTCAAACAAAATGTCCTAGAACGAAATTTTTAAATGTAACTACTAGAATGTGATACAATACACTATTGGGTGAAGTTTGGTTGACTTCTGCGCAGCGGTTTGGGAGTTAACATCAAAATTACATTTCTCGGCCATATCGCATAGATCTCACTGTGAAAAGCCTTAAATGACTTTTTTTAATTAAGTTTGAAGATTGCGCTCAAACCAAATGTCTTAGAACTAAATTTCCAAATGTAACTACTAGAATGTGATACAATACACTATTGGGTGAAGTTTGGTTGACTTCTGCGCAGCGGTTTGGGAGTTAACATCAAAATTACATTTCTCGGCCATATCGCATAGATCTCACTGTGAAAAGGCTTAAATGGCTTTTTTGACCTAAGTTTGAGGATTGCGCTCAAATCAAATGTCCTAGAACCAAATTTCCAAATGTAACTACTAGAATGTGATACAATACACTATTGGGTGAAGTTTGGTTGACTTCTGCGCAGCGGTTTGGGAGTTAACATCAAAATTACATTTCTCGGCCATATCGCATAGATCTCACTGTGAAAAGGCTTAAATGGCTTTTTTGACCTAAGTTTGAGGATTGCGCTCAAATCAAATGTCCTAGAACCAAATTTCCACATGTAACTACTAGATTGTGATACAATACACTAATGGGTGAAGTTTGGTTTACTTCTGCGCAGCGGTTTGGGAGTTAACATCAAAATTACATTTCTCGGCCATATCGCATAGATCTCACTGTGAAAAGGCTTAAATAGCTTTTTTGACCTAAGTTTGAGGATTGCGCTCAAATCAAATGTCCTAGAACCAAATTTCCACATGTAACTACTAGATTGTGATACAATACACTAATGGGTGAAGTTTGGTTGACTTCTGCGCAGCGGTTTGGGAGTGAACATCAAAATTACATTTCTCGGCCATATCGCATAGATCTCACTGTGAAAAGGCTTAAATGACTTTTTTTAATTAAGTTTGAAGATTGCGCTCAAACCAAATGTCCTAGAACCAAATTTCCACATGTAACTACTAGATTGTGATACAATACACTATTGGGTGAAGTTTGGTTGACTTCTGCGCAGCGGTTTGGGAGTGAACATCAAAATTACATTTCTCGGCCATATCGCATAGATCTCACTGTGAAAAGGCTTAAATGACTTTTTTTAATTAAGTTTGAAGATTGCGCTCAAACCAAATGTCCTAGAACGAAATTTTCAAATATAACTACTAGATTGTGATACAATACACTATTGGGTGAAGTTTGGTTGACTTCTGCGCAGCGGTTTGGGAGTTAACATCAAAATTACATTTCTCGGCCATATCGCATAGATCTCACTGTGAAAAGGCTTAAATGACTTTTTTAATTAAGTTTGATGATTGCGCTCAAACAAAATGTCCTAGAACGAAATTTTTAAATGTAACCACTAGAATGTGATACAATACACTATTGGGTGAAGTTTGGTTGACTTCTGCGCAGCGGTTTGGGAGTTAACATCAAAATTACATTTCTCGGCCATATCGCATAGATCTCACTGTGAAAAGCCTTAAATGACTTTTTTTAATTAAGTTTGAAGATTGCGCTCAAACCAAATGTCTTAGAACTAAATTTCCAAATGTAACTACTAGAATGTGATACAATACACTATTGGGTGAAGTTTGGTTGACTTCTGCGCAGCGGTTTGGGAGTTAACATCAAAATTACATTTCTCGGCCATATCGCATAGATCTCACTGTGAAAAGGCTTAAATGGCTTTTTTGACCTAAGTTTGAGGATTGCGCTCAAATCAAATGTCCTAGAACCAAATTTCCAAATGTAACTACTAGAATGTGATACAATACACTAATGGGTGAAGTTTGGTTTACTTCTGCGCAGCGGTTTGGGAGTTAACATCAAAATTACATTTCTCGGCCATATCGCATAGATCTCACTGTGAAAAGGCTTAAATAGCTTTTTTGACCTAAGTTTGAGGATTGCGCTCAAATCAAATGTCCTAGAACCAAATTTCCACATGTAACTACTAGATTGTGATACAATACACTATTGGGTGAAGTTTGGTTGACTTCTGCGCAGCGGTTTGGGAGTGAACATCAAAATTACATTTCTCGGCCATATCGCATAGATCTCACTGTGAAAAGGCTTAAATGACTTTTTTTAATTAAGTTTGAAGATTGCGCTCAAACCAAATGTCCTAGAACGAAATTTTCAAATGTAACTACTAGATTGTGATACAATACACTATTGGGTGAAGTTTGGTTGACTTCTGCGCAGCGGTTTGGGAGTTAACATCAAAATTACATTTCTCGGCCATATCGCATAGATCTCACTGTGAAAAGGCTTAAATGGCTTTTTTGACCTAAGTTTGAGGATTGCGCTCAAATCAAATGTCCTAGAACCAAATTTCCACATGTAACTACTAGATTGTGATACAATACACTAATGGGTGAAGTTTGGTTTACTTCTGCGCAGCGGTTTGGGAGTTAACATCAAAATTACATTTCTCGGCCATATCGCATAGATCTCACTGTGAAAAGGCTTAAATAGCTTTTTTGACCTAAGTTTGAGGATTGCGCTCAAATCAAATGTCCTAGAACCAAATTTCCACATGTAACTACTAGATTGTGATACAATACACTAATGGGTGAAGTTTGGTTGACTTCTGCGCAGCGGTTTGGGAGTTAACATCAAAATTACATTTCTCGGCCATATCGCATAGATCTCACTGTGAAAAGGCTTAAATGGCTTTTTTGAACTAAGTTTGAGGATTGCGCTCAAATCAAATGTCCTAGAACCAAATTTCCACATGTAACTACTAGATTGTGATACAATACACTATTGGGTGAAGTTTGGTTGACTTCTGCGCAGCGGTTTGGGAGTGAACATCAAAATTACATTTCTCGGCCATATCGCATAGATCTCACTGTGAAAAGGCTTAAATGACTTTTTTTAATTAAGTTTGAAGATTGCGCTCAAACCAAATGTCCTAGAACGAAATTTTCAAATGTAACTACTAGATTGTGATACAATACACTATTGGGTGAAGTTTGGTTGACTTCTGCGCAGCGGTTTGGGAGTTAACATCAAAATTACATTTCTCGGCCATATCGCATAGATCTCACTGTGAAAAGGCTTAAATGACTTTTTTAATTAAGTTTGATGATTGCGCTCAAACAAAATGTCCCAGAACGAAATTTTTAAATGTAACTACTAGAATGTGATACAATACACTATTGGGTGAAGTTTGGTTGACTTCTGCGCAGCGGTTTGGGAGTTAACATCAAAATTACATTTCTCGGCCATATCGCATAGATCTCACTGTGAAAAGCCTTAAATGACTTTTTTTAATTAAGTTTGAAGATTGCGCTCAAACCAAATGTCCTAGAACTAAATTTCCAAATGTAACTACTAGAATGTGATACAATACACTATTGGGTGAAGTTTGGTTGACTTCTGCGCAGCGGTTTGGGAGTTAACATCAAAATTACATTTCTCGGCCATATCGCATAGATCTCACTGTGAAAAGGCTTAAATGGCTTTTTTGACCTAAGTTTGAGGATTGCGCTCAAATCAAATGTCCTAGAACCAAATTTCCAAATGTAACTACTAGAATGTGATACAATACACTATTGGGTGAAGTTTGGTTGACTTCTGCGCAGCGGTTTGGGAGTTAACATCAAAATTACATTTCTCGGCCATATCGCATAGATCTCACTGTGAAAAGGCTTAAATGGCTTTTTTGACCTAAGTTTGAGGATTGCGCTCAAATCAAATGTCCTAGAACCAAATTTCCACATGTAACTACTAGATTGTGATACAATACACTAATGGGTGAAGTTTGGTTTACTTCTGCGCAGCGATTTGGGAGTTAACATCAAAATTACATTTCTCGGCCATATCGCATAGATCTCACTGTGAAAAGGCTTAAATAGCTTTTTTGACCTAAGTTTGAGGATTGCGCTCAAATCAAATGTCCTAGAACCAAATTTCCACATGTAACTACTAGATTGTGATACAATACACTATTGGGTGAAGTTTGGTTGACTTCTGCGCAGCGGTTTGGGAGTGAACATCAAAATTACATTTCTCGGCCATATCGCATAGATCTCACTGTGAAAAGGCTTAAATGACTTTTTTTAATTAAGTTTGAAGATTGCGCTCAAACCAAATGTCCTAGAACGAAATTTTCAAATGTAACTACTAGATTGTGATACAATACACTATTGGGTGAAGTTTGGTTGACTTCTGCGCAGCGGTTTGGGAGTTAACATCAAAATTACATTTCTCGGCCATATCGCATAGATCTCACTGTGAAAAGGCTTAAATGACTTTTTTAATTAAGTTTGATGATTGCGCTCAAACAAAATGTCCTAGAACGAAATTTTTAAATGTAACTACTAGAATGTGATACAATACACTATTGGGTGAAGTTTGGTTGACTTCTGCGCAGCGGTTTGGGAGTTAACATCAAAATTACATTTCTCGGCCATATCGCATAGATCTCACTGTGAAAAGGCTTAAATGGCTTTTTTGACCTAAGTTTGAGGATTGCGCTCAAATCAAATGTCCTAGAACTAAATTTCCAAATGTAACTACTAGATTGTGATACAATACACTATTGGGTGAAGTTTGGTTGACTTCTGCGCAGCGGTTTGGGAGTTAACATCAAAATTACATTTCTCGGCCATATCGCATAGATCTCACTGTGAAAAGCCTTAAATGACTTTTTTTAATTAAGTTTGAAGATTGCGCTCAAACCAAATGTCCTAGAACTAAATTTCCAAATGTAACTACTAGATTGTGATAAAATACACTATTGGGTGAAGTTTGGTTGACTTCTGCGCAGCGGTTTGGGAGTTAACATCAAAATTACATTTCTCGGCCATATCGCATAGATCTCACTGTGAAAAGCCTTAAATGACTTTTTTTAATTAAGTTTGAAGATTGCGCTCAAACCAAATGTCCTAGAACTAAATTTCCAAATGTAACTACTAGAATGTGATACAATACACTATTGGGTGAAGTTTGGTTGACTTCTGCGCAGCGGTTTGGGAGTTAACATCAAAATTACATTTCTCGGCCATATCGCATAGATCTCACTGTGAAAAGGCTTAAATGGCTTTTTTGACCTAAGTTTGAGGATTGCGCTCAAATCAAATGTCCTAGAACCAAATTTCCAAATGTAACTACTAGAATGTGATACAATACACTATTGGGTGAAGTTTGGTTGACTTCTGCGCAGCGGTTTGGGAGTTAACATCAAAATTACATTTCTCGGCCATATCGCATAGATCTCACTGTGAAAAGGCTTAAATGGCTTTTTTTAATTAAGTTTGAAGATTGCGCTCAAACCAAATGTCCTAGAACGAAATTTTCAAATGTAACTACTAGATTGTGATACAATACACTATTGGGTGAAGTTTGGTTGACTTCTGCGCAGCGGTTTGGGAGTTAACATCAAAATTACATTTCTCGGCCATATCGCATAGATCTCACTGTGAAAAGGCTTAAATGACTTTTTTAATTAAGTTTGATGATTGCGCTCAAACAAAATGTCCTAGAACAAAATTTTCAAATGTAACTACTAGATTGTGATACAATACATTATTGGGTGAAGTTTGGTTGACTTCTGCGCAGCGGTTTGGGAGTGAACATCAAAATTACATTTCTCGGCCATATCGCATAGATCTCACTGTGAAAACGCTTAAATGACTTTTTTAATTAAGTTTGATGATTGCGCTCAAACAAAATGTCCTAGAACGAAATTTTTAAATGTAACTACTAGAATGTGATACAATACACTATTGGGTGAAGTTTGGTTGACTTCTGCGCAGCGGTTTGGGAGTTAACATCAAAATTACATTTCTCGGCCATATCGCATAGATCTCACTGTGAAAAGCCTTAAATGACTTTTTTTAATTAAGTTTGAAGATTGCGCTCAAACCAAATGTCCTAGAACGAAATTTTCAAATGTAACTACTAGATTGTGATACAATACACTATTGGGTGAAGTTTGGTTGACTTCTGCGCAGCGGTTTGGGAGTTAACATCAAAATTACATTTCTCGGCCATATCGCATAGATCTCACTGTGAAAAGGCTTAAATGACTTTTTTAATTAAGTTTGATGATTGCGCTCAAACAAAATGTCCTAGAACAAAATTTTTAAATGTAACTACTAGATTGTGATACAATACACTATTGGGTGAAGTTTGGTTGACTTCTGCGCAGCGGTTTGGGAGTTAACATCAAAATTACATTTCTCGGCCATATCGCATAGATCTCACTGTGAAAAGCCTTAAATGACTTTTTTTAATTAAGTTTGAAGATTGCGCTCAAACCAAATGTCCTAGAACTAAATTTCCAAATGTAACTACTAGAATGTGATACAATACACTATTGGGTGAAGTTTGGTTGACTTCTGCGCAGCGGTTTGGGAGTTAACATCAAAATTACATTTCTCGGCCATATCGCATAGATCTCACTGTGAAAAGGCTTAAATGGCTTTTTTGACCTAAGTTTGAGGATTGCGCTCAAATCAAATGTCCTAGAACCAAATTTCCAAATGTAACTACTAGAATGTGATACAATACACTATTGGGTGAAGTTTGGTTGACTTCTGCGCAGCGGTTTGGGAGTTAACATCAAAATTACATTTCTCGGCCATATCGCATAGATCTCACTGTGAAAAGGCTTAAATGGCTTTTTTGACCTAAGTTTGAGGATTGCGCTCAAATCAAATGTCCTAGAACCAAATTTCCACATGTAACTACTAGATTGTGATACAATACACTAATGGGTGAAGTTTGGTTTACTTCTGCGCAGCGGTTTGGGAGTTAACATCAAAATTACATTTCTCGGCCATATCGCATAGATCTCACTGTGAAAAGGCTTAAATAGCTTTTTTGACCTAAGTTTGAGGATTGCGCTCAAATCAAATGTCCTAGAACCAAATTTCCACATGTAACTACTAGATTGTGATACAATACACTAATGGGTGAAGTTTGGTTGACTTCTGCGCAGCGGTTTGGGAGTTAACATCAAAATTACATTTCTCGGCCATATCGCATAGATCTCACTGTGAAAAGGCTTAAATGGCTTTTTTGACCTAAGTTTGAGGATTGCGCTCAAATCAAATGTCCTCGAACCAAATTTCCACATGTAACTACTAGATTGTGATACAATACACTAATGGGTGAAGTTTGGTTGACTTCTGCGCAGCGGTTTGGGAGTTAACATCAAAATTACATTTCTCGGCCATATCGCAGAGATCTCACTGTGAAAAGGCTTAAATGGCTTTTTTGACCTAAGTTTGAGGATTGCGCTCAAATCAAATGTCCTAGAACCAAATTTCCACATTTAACTACTAGATTGTGATAAAATACACTATTGGGTGAAGTTTGGTTGACTTCTGCGCAGCGGTTTGGGAGTGAACATCAAAATTACATTTCTCGGCCATATCGCATAGATCTCACTGTGAAAACGCTTAAATGACTTTTTTAAATTAAGTTTGAAGATTGCGCTCAAACCAAATGTCCTAAAACTAAATTTCCAAATGTAACTACTAGATTGTGATAAAATACACTATTGGGTGAAGTTTGGTTGACTTCTGCGCAGCGGTTTGGGAGTTAACATCAAAATTACATTTCTCGGCCATATCGCATAGATCTCACTGTGAAAAGGCTTAAATGGCTTTTTTAATTAAGTTTGATGATTGCGCTCAAATCAAATGTCCTAGAACCAAATTTCCACATGTAACTACTAGATTGTGATACAATACACTAATGGGTGAAGTTTGGTTTACTTCTGCGCAGCGGTTTGGGAGTTAACATCAAAATTACATTTCTCGGCCATATCGCATAGATCTCACTGTGAAAAGGCTTAAATGGCTTTTTTGACCTAAGTTTGAGGATTGCGCTCAAATCAAATGTCCTAGAACAAATTTCCACATGTAACTACTAGATTGTGATACAATACACTAATGGGTGAAGTTTTGTTGACTTCTGCGCAGCGGTTTGGGAGTTAACATCAAAATTACATTTCTCGGCCATATCGCATAGATCTCACTGTGAAAAGGCTTAAATGACTTTTTTAATTAAGTTTAATGATTGCGCTCAAACCAAATGTCCTAGAACGAAATTTTTAAATGTAACTACTAGAATGTGATACAATACACTATTGGGTGAAGTTTGGTTGACTTCTGCGCAGCGGTTTGGGAGTTAACATCAAATTTACATTTCTCGGCCATATCGCATAGATCTCACTGTGAAAAGGCTTAAATGACTTTTTTAATAAAGTTTGATGATTGCGCTCAAACAAAATGTCCTAGAACAAAATTTTCAAATGTAACTACTAGATTGTGATACAATACACTATTGGGTGAAGTTTGGTTGACTTCTGCGCAGCGGTTTGGGAGTGAACATCAAAATTACATTTCTCGGCCATATCGCATAGATCTCACTGTGAAAAGCCTTAAATGACTTTTTTTAATTAAGTTTGAAGATTGCGCTCAAATCAAATGTCCTAGAACTAAATTTCCAAATGTAACTACTAGATTGTGATAAAATACACTATTGGGTGAAGTTTGGTTGACTTCTGCGCAGCGGTTTGGGAGTTAACATCAAAATTACATTTCTCGGCCATATCGCATAGATCTCACTGTGAAAAGCCTTAAATGACTTTTTTTAATTAAGTTTGAAGATTGCGCTCAAACCAAATGTCCTAGAACTAAATTTCCAAATGTAACTACTAGATTGTGATAAAATACACTATTGGGTGAAGTTTGGTTGACTTCTGCGCAGCTGTTTGGGAGTTAACATCAAAATTACATTTCTCGGCCATATCGCATAGATCTCACTGTGAAAAGGCTTAAATGACTTTTTTAATTAAGTTTGAAGATTGCACTCAAACCAAATGTCCTAGAACTAAATTTCCAAATGTAACTACTAGATTGTGATAAAATACACTATTGGGTGAAGTTTGGTTGACTTCTGCGCAGCGGTTTGGGAGTTAACATCAAAATTACATTTCTCGGCCATATCGCATAGATCTCACTGTGAAAAGGCTTAAATGGCTTTTTTAATTAAGTTTGATGATTGCGCTCAAATCAAATGTCCTAGAACCAAATTTCCACATGTAACTACTAGATTGTGATACAATACACTAATGGGTGAAGTTTGGTTGACTTCTGCGCAGCGGTTTGGGAGTTAACATCAAAATTACATTTCTCGGCCATATCGCATAGATCTCACTGTGAAAAGGCTTAAATGACTTTTTAAATTAAGTTTAATGATTGCGCTCAAACCAAATGTCCTAGAACTAAATTTTTAAATGTAACTACTAGAATGTGATACAATACACTATTGGGTGAAGTTTGGTTGACTTCTGCGCAGCGGTTTGGGAGTTAACATCAAATTTACATTTCTCGGCCATATCGCATAGATCTCACTGTGAAAAGGCTTAAATGACTTTTTTAATAAAGTTTGATGATTGCGCTCAAACAAAATGTCCTAGAACAAAATTTTCAAATGTAACTACTAGATTGTGATACAATACATTATTGGGTGAAGTTTGGTTGACTTCTGCGCAGCGGTTTGGGAGTGAACATCAAAATTACATTTCTCGGCCATATCGCATAGATCTCACTGTGAAAACGCTTAAATGACTTTTTTAAATTAAGTTTGAAGATTGCGCTCAAACCAAATGTCCTAGAACTAAATTTCCAAATGTAACTACTAGATTGTGATAAAATACACTATTGGGTGAAGTTTGGTTGACTTCTGCGCAGCGGTTTGGGAGTTAACATCAAAATTACATTTCTCGGCCATATCGCATAGATCTCACTGTGAAAAGGCTTAAATGGCTTTTTTAATTAAGTTTGATGATTGCGCTCAAATCAAATGTCCTAGAACCAAATTTCCACATGTAACTACTAGATTGTGATAAAATACACTAATGGGTGAAGTTTGGTTTACTTCTGCGCAGCGGTTTGGGAGTTAACATCAAAATTACATTTCTCGGCCATATCGCATAGATCTCACTGTGAAAAGGCTTAAATGGCTTTTTTGACCTAAGTTTGAGGATTGCGCTCAAATCAAATGTCCTAGAACCAAATTTCCACATGTAACTACTAGATTGTGATACAATACACTAATGGGTGAAGTTTGGTTGACTTCTGCGCAGCGGTTTGGGAGTTAACATCAAAATTACATTTCTCGGCCATATCGCATAGATCTCACTGTGAAAAGGCTTAAATGACTTTTTTAATTAAATTTAATGATTGCGCTCAAAACAAATGTCCTAGAACGAAATTTTTAAATGTAACTACTAGAATGTGATACAATACACTATTGGGTGAAGTTTGGTTGACTTCTGCGCAGCGGTTTGGGAGTTAACATCAAATTTACATTTCTCGGCCATATCGCATAGATCTCACTGTGAAAAGGCTTAAATGACTTTTTTAATAAAGTTTGATGATTGCGGTCAAACAAAATGTCCTAGAACAAAATTTTCAAATGTAACTACTAGATTGTGATACAATACACTATTGGGTGAAGTTTGGTTGACTTCTGCGCAGCGGTTTGGGAGTGAACATCAAAATTACATTTCTCGGCCATATCGCATAGATCTCACTGTGAAAAGGCTTAAATGACTTTTTTTAATTAAGTTTGAAGATTGCGCTCAAACCAAATGTCCTAGAACGAAATTTTCAAATGTAACTACTAGATTGTGATACAATACACTATTGGGTGAAGTTTGGTTGACTTCTGCGCAGCGGTTTGGGAGTTAACATCAAAATTACATTTCTCGGCCATATCGCATAGATCTCACTGTGAAAAGGCTTAAATGACTTTTTTAATTAAGTTTGATGATTGCGCTCAAACAAAATGTCCTAGAACGAAATTTTTAAATGTAACTACTAGAATGTGATACAATACACTATTGGGTGAAGTTTGGTTGACTTCTGCGCAGCGGTTTGGGAGTTAACATCAAAATTACATTTCTCGGCCATATCGCATAGATCTCACTGTGAAAAGCCTTAAATGACTTTTTTTAATTAAGTTTGAAGATTGCGCTCAAACCAAATGTCCTAGAACTAAATTTCCAAATGTAACTACTAGAATGTGATACAATACACTATTGGGTGAAGTTTGGTTGACTTCTGCGCAGCGGTTTGGGAGTTAACATCAAAATTACATTTCTCGGCCATATCGCATAGATCTCACTGTGAAAAGCCTTTAATGACTTTTTTTAATTAAGTTTGTAGATTGCGCTCAAACCAAATGTCCTAGAACTAAATTTCCAAATGTAACTACTAGATTGTGATAAAATACACTATTGGGTGAAGTTTGGTTGACTTCTGCGCAGCGGTTTGGGAGTTAACATCAAAATTACATTTCTCGGCCATATCGCATAGATCTCACTGTGAAAAGGCTTAAATGGCTTTTTTGACCTAAGTTTGAGGATTGCGCTCAAATCAAATGTCCTAGAACCAAATTTCCACATGTAACTACTAGATTGTGATACAATACACTAATGGGTGAAGTTTGGTTTACTTCTGCGCAGCGATTTGGGAGTTAACATCAAAATTACATTTCTCGGCCATATCGCATAGATCTCACTGTGAAAAGGCTTAAATAGCTTTTTTGACCTAAGTTTGAGGATTGCGCTCAAATCAAATGTCCTAGAACCAAATTTCCACATGTAACTACTAGATTGTGATACAATACACTATTGGGTGAAGTTTGGTTGACTTCTGCGCAGCGGTTTGGGAGTGAACATCAAAATTACATTTCTCGGCCATATCGCATAGATCTCACTGTGAAAAGGCTTAAATGACTTTTTTTAATTAAGTTTGAAGATTGCGCTCAAACCAAATGTCCTAGAACGAAATTTTCAAATGTAACTACTAGATTGTGATACAATACACTATTGGGTGAAGTTTGGTTGACTTCTGCGCAGCGGTTTGGGAGTTAACATCAAAATTACATTTCTCGGCCATATCGCATAGATCTCACTGTGAAAAGGCTTAAATGACTTTTTTAATTAAGTTTGATGATTGCGCTCAAACAAAATGTCCTAGAACGAAATTTTTAAATGTAACTACTAGAATGTGATACAATACACTATTGGGTGAAGTTTGGTTGACTTCTGCGCAGCGGTTTGGGAGTTAACATCAAAATTACATTTCTCGGCCATATCGCATAGATCTCACTGTGAAAAGGCTTAAATGGCTTTTTTGACCTAAGTTTGAGGATTGCGCTCAAATCAAATGTCCTAGAACCAAATTTCCACATGTAACTACTAGATTGTGATACAATACACTAATGGGTGAAGTTTGGTTTACTTCTGCGCAGCGGTTTGGGAGTTAACATCAAAATTACATTTCTCGGCCATATCGCATAGATCTCACTGTGAAAAGGCTTAAATGGCTTTTTTGACCTATGTTTGAGGATTGCGCTCAAATCAAATGTCCTAGAACCAAATTTCCACATGTAACTACTAGATTGTGATACAATACACTAATGGGTGAAGTTTGGTTGACTTCTGCGCAGCGGTTTGGGAGTTAACATCAAAATTACATTTCTCGGCCATATCGCAGAGATCTCACTGTGAAAAGGCTTAAATGGCTTTTTTGACCTAAGTTTGAGGATTGCGCTCAAATCAAATGTCCTAGAACCAAATTTCCACATTTAACTACTAGATTGTGATAAAATACACTATTGGGTGAAGTTTGGTTGACTTCTGCGCAGCGGTTTGGGAGTTAACATCAAAATTACATTTCTCGGCCATATCGCATAGATCTCACTGTGAAAAGGCTTAAATGACTTTTTTAATTAAGTTTGATGATTGCGCTCAAACAAAATGTCCTAGAACTAAATTTTTAAATGTAACTACTAGATTGTGATACAATACACTATTGGGTGAAGTTTGGTTTACGTCTGCGCAGCGGTTTGGGAGTTAACATCAAAATTACATTTCTCGGCCATATCGCATAGATCTCACTGTCAAAAGGCTTAAATGACTTTTTTAATAAAGTTTGATGATTGCGCTCAAACAAAATGTCCTAGAACAAAATTTTCAAATGTAACTACTAGATTGTGATACAATACATTATTGGGTGAAGTTTGGTTGACTTCTGCGCAGCGGTTTGGGAGTGAACATCAAAATTACATTTCTCGGCCATATCGCATAGATCTCACTGTGAAAACGCTTAAATGACTTTTTTAAATTAAGTTTGAAGATTGCGCTCAAACCAAATGTCCTAGAACTAAATTTCCAAATGTAACTACTAGATTGTGATAAAATACACTATTGGGTGAAGTTTGGTTGACTTCTGCGCAGAGGTTTGGGAGTTAACATCAAAATTACATTTCTCGGCCATATCGCATAGATCTCACTGTGAAAAGGCTTAAATGGCTTTTTTAATTAAGTTTGATGATTGCGCTCAAATCAAATGTCCTAGAACCAAATTTCCACATGTAACTACTAGATTGTGATACAATACACTAATGGGTGAAGTTTGGTTTACTTCTGCGCAGCGGTTTGGGAGTTAACATCAAAATTACATTTCTCGGTCATATCGCATAGATCTCACTGTGAAAAGGCTTAAATGGCTTTTTTGACCTAAGTTTGAGGATTGCGCTCAAATCAAATGTCCTAGAACCAAATTTCCACATGTAACTACTAGATTGTGATACAATACACTAATGGGTGAAGTTTTGTTGACTTCTGCGCAGCGGTTTGGGAGTTAACATCAAAATTACATTTCTCGGCCATATCGCATAGATCTCACTGTGAAAAGGCTTAAATGACTTTTTTAATTAAGTTTAATGATTGCGCTCAAACCAAATGTCCTAGAACGAAATTTTTAAATGTAACTACTAGAATGTGATACAATACACTATTGGGTGAAGTTTGGTTGACTTCTGCGCAGCGGTTTGGGAGTTAACATCAAATTTACATTTCTCGGCCATATCGCATAGATCTCACTGTGAAAAGGCTTAAATGACTTTTTTAATAAAGTTTGATGATTGCGGTCAAACAAAATGTCCTAGAACAAAATTTTCAAATGTAACTACTAGATTGTGATACAATACACTATTGGGTGAAGTTTGGTTGACTTCTGCGCAGCGGTTTGGGAGTGAACATCAAAATTACATTTCTCGGCCATATCGCATAGATCTCACTGTGAAAACGCTTAAATGACTTTTTTTAATTAAGTTTGAAGATTGCGCTCAAATCAAATGTCCTAGAACTAAATTTCCAAATGTAACTACTAGATTGTGATAAAATACACTATTGGGTGAAGTTTGGTTGACTTCTGCGCAGCGGTTTGGGAGTTAACATCAAAATTACATTTCTCGGCCATATCGCATAGATCTCACTGTGAAAAGCCTTAAATAACTTTTTTTAATTAAGTTTGAAGATTGCGCTCAAACCAAATGTCCTAGAACTAAATTTCCAAATGTAACTACTAGATTGTGATAAAATACACTATTGGGTGAAGTTTGGTTGACTTCTGCGCAGCTGTTTGGGAGTTAACATCAAAATTACATTTCTCGGCCATATCGCATAGATCTCACTGTGAAAAGGCTTAAATGACTTTTTTAATTAAGTTTGAAGATTGCGCTCAAACCAAATGTCCTAGAACTAAATTTCCAAATGTAACTACTAGATTGTGATAAAATACACTATTGGGTGAAGTTTGGTTGACTTCTGCGCAGCGGTTTGGGAGTTAACATCAAAATTACATTTCTCGGCCATATCGCATAGATCTCACTGTGAAAAGGCTTAAATGGCTTTTTTAATTAAGTTTGATGATTGCGCTCAAATCAAATGTCCTAGAACCAAATTTCCACATGTAACTACTAGATTGTGATACAATACACTAATGGGTGAAGTTTGGTTGACTTCTGCGCAGCGGTTTGGGAGTTAACATCAAAATTACATTTCTCGGCCATATCGCATAGATCTCACTGTGAAAAGGCTTAAATGACTTTTTAAATTAAGTTTAATGATTGCGCTCAAACCAAATGTCCTAGAACGAAATTTTTAAATGTAACTACTAGAATGTGATACAATACACTATTGGGTGAAGTTTGATTGACTTCTGCGCAGCGGTTTGGGAGTTAACATCAAATTTACATTTCTCGGCCATATCGCATAGATCTCACTGTGAAAAGGCTTAAATGACTTTTTTAATAAAGTTTGATGATTGCGCTCAAACAAAATGTCCTAGAACAAAATTTTCAAATGTAACTACTAGATTGTGATACAATACACTATTGGGTGAAGTTTGGTTGACTTCTGCGCAGCGGTTTGGGAGTTAACATCAAAATTACATTTCTCGGCCATATCGCATAGATCTCACTGTGAAAAGGCTTAAATGACTTTTTTAATTAAGTTTGATGATTGCGTTCAAACAAAATGTCCTAGAACAAAATTTTCAAATGTAACTACTAGATTGTGATACAATACACTATTGGATGAAGTTTGGTTGACTTCTGCGCAGCGGTTTGGGAGTTAACATCAAAATTACATTTCTCGGCCATATCGCATAGATCTCACTGTGAAAAGGCTTAAATGACTTTTTTAATTAAGTTTGATGATTGCGCTCAAACAAAATGTCCTAGAACAAAATTTTCAAATGTAACTACTAGATTGTGATACAATACACTATTGGGTGAAGTTTGGTTTACTTCTGCGCAGCGGTTTGGGAGTTAACATCAAAATTACATTTCTCGGCCATATCGCATAGATCTCACTGTGAAAAGTCTTAAATGGCTTTTTTGACCTAAGTTTGAGGATTGCGCTCAAATCAAATGTCCTAGAACCAAATTTCCACATGTAACTACTAGATTGTGATACAATACACTAATGGGTGAAGTTTGGTTTACTTCTGCGCAGCGGTTTGGGAGTTAACATCAAAATTACATTTCTCGGCCATATCGCATAGATCTCACTGTGAAAAGGCTTAAATTGCTTTTTTGACCTAAGTTTGAGGATTGCGCTCAAATCAAATGTCCTAGAACCAAATTTCCACATGTAACTACTAGATTGTGATACAATACACTAATGGGTGAAGTTTGGTTGACTTCTGCGCAGCGGTTTGGGAGTTAACATCAAAATTACATTTCTCGGCCATATCGCATAGATCTCACTGTGAAAAGGCTTAAATGACTTTTTTAATTAAGTTTAATGATTGCGCTCAAACCAAATGTCCTAGAACGAAATTTTTAAATGTAACTACTAGAATGTGATACAATACACTATTGGGTGAAGTTTGGTTGACTTCTGCGCAGCGGTTTGGGAGTTAACATCAAATTTACATTTCTCGGCCATATCGCATAGATCTCACTGTGAAAAGGCTTAATTCACTTTTTTAATAAAGTTTGATGATTGCGCTCAAACAAAATGTCCTAGAACAAAATTTTCAAATGTAACTACTAGATTGTGATACAATACACTATTGGGTGAAGTTTGGTTGACTTCTGCGCAGCGGTTTGGGAGTTAACATCAAAATTACATTTCTCGGCCATATCGCATAGATCTCACTGTGAAATGGCTTTTTTGACCTAAGTTTGAGGATTGCGCTCAAATCAAATGTCCTAGAACCAAATTTCCACATGTAACTACTAGATTGTGATAAAATACACTATTGGGTGAAGTTTGGTTTACTTCTGCGCAGCGGTTTGGGAGTTAACATCAAAATTACATTTCTCGGCCATATCGCATAGATCTCACTGTGAAAAGGCTTAAATGACTTTTTTAATTAAGTTTGATGATTGCGCTCAAACAAAATGTCCTAGAACAAAATTTTCAAATGTAACTACTAGATTGTGATACAATACACTATTGGGTGAAGTTTGGTTGACTTCTGCGCAGCGGTTTGGGAGTTAACATCAAAATTACATTTCTCGGCCATATCGCATAGATCTCACTGTGAAAAGGCTTAAATGACTTTTTTAATTAAGTTTAATGATTGCGCTCTAACCAAATGTCCTAGAACGAAATTTTTAAATGTAACTACTAGAATGTGATACAATACACTATCTGGTGAAGTTTGGTTGACTTCTGCGCAGCGGTTTGGGAGTTAACATGAAATTTACATTTCTCGGCCATATCGCATAGATCTCACTGTGAAAAGGCTTAAATGACTTTTTTAATAACGTTTGATGATTGCGCTAAAAAAAAATGTCCTAGAACAAAATTTTCAAATGTAACTACTAGATTGTGATACAATACACTATTGGGTGAAGTTTGGTTGACTTCTGCGCAGCGGTTTGGGAGTTAACGTCAAAATTACATTTCTCGGCCATATCGCATAGATCTCACTGTGAAAAGGCTTAAATGACTTTTTTATTAAGTTTAATGATTGCGCTCAAACCAAATGTCCTAGAACGAAATTTTTAAATGTAACTACTAGAATGTGATACAATACACTATTGGGTGAAGTTTGGTTGACTTCTGCGCAGCGGTTTGGGAGTTAACATGAAATTTACATTTCTCGGCCATATCGCATAGATCTCACAGTGAAAAGGCTTAAATTACTTTTTTAATAAAGTTTGATGATTGCGCTCAAACAAAATGTCCTAGAACAAAATTTTCAAATGTAACTACTAGATTGTGATACAATACACTATTGGGTGAAGTTTGGTTGACTTCTGCGCAGCGGTTTGGGAGTTAACATCAAAATTACATTTCTCGGCCATATCGCATAGATCTCACTGTGAAAAGGCTTAAATGACTTTTTTAATTAAGTGTGATGATTGCGCTCAAACAAAATGTCCTAGAACAAAATTTTCAAATGTAACTACTAGATTGTGATAAAATACACTATTGGGTGAAGTTTGGTTTACTTCTGCGCAGCGGTTTGGGAGTTAACATCAAAATTACATTTCTCGGCCATATCGCATAGATCTCACTGTGAAAAGGCTTAAATGACTTTTTTAATTAAGTTTAATGATTGCGCTCTAACCAAATGTCCTAGAACTAAATTTTTAAATGTAACTACTAGAATGTGATACAATACACTATCTGGTGAAGTTTGGTTGACTTCTGCGCAGCGGTTTGGGAGTTAACATGAAATTTACATTTCTCGGCCATATCGCATAGATCTCACTGTGAAAAGGCTTAAATGACTTTTTTAATAACGTTTGATGATTGCGCTCAAAAAAAATGTCCTAGAACAAAATTTTCAAATGTAACTACTAGATTGTGATACAATACACTATTGGGTGAAGTTTGGTTGACTTCTGCGCAGCGGTTTGGGAGTTAACATCAAAATTACATTTCTCGGCCATATCGCATAGATCTCACTGTGAAAAGCCTTAAATGACTTTTTTAAATTAAGTTTGAAGATTGCGCTCAAACCAAATGTCCTAGAACTAAATTTCCAAATGTAACTACTAGATTGTGATAAAATATACTATTGGGTGAAGTTTGGTTGACTTCTGCGCAGCGGTTTGGGAGTTAACATCAAAATTACATTTCTCGGCCATATCGCATAGATCTCACTGTGAAAAGCCTTAAATGACTTTTTTTAATTAAGTTTGAAGATTGCGCTCAAACCAAATGTCCTACAACTAAATTTCCAAATGTAACTACTAGAATGTGATACAATACACTATTGGGTGAAGTTTGGTTGACTTCTGCGCAGCGGTTTGGGAGTTAACATCAAAATTACATTTCTCGGCCATATCGCATAGATCTCACTGTGAAAAGGCTTAAATGGCTTTTTTGACCTAAGTTTGAGGATTGCGCTCAAATCAAATGTCCTAGAACCAAATTTCCAAATGTAACTACTAGAATGTGATACAATACACTATTGGGTGAAGTTTGGTTGACTTCTGCGCAGCGGTTTGGGAGTTAACATCAAAATTACATTTCTCGGCCATATCGCATAGATCTCACTGTGAAAAGGCTTAAATGGCTTTTTTGACCTAAATTTGAGGATTGCGCTCAAATCAAATGTCCTAGAACCAAATTTCCACATGTAACTACTAGATTGTGATACAATACACTAATGGGTGAAGTTTGGTTTACTTCAGCGCAGCGGATTGGGAGTTAACATCAAAATTACATTTCTCGGCCATATCGCATAGATCTCACTGTGAAAAGGCTTAAATAGCTTTTTTGACCTAAGTTTGAGGATTGCGCTCAAATCAAATGTCCTAGAACCAAATTTCCACATGTAACTACTAGATTGTGATACAATACACTAATGGGTGAAGTTTGGTTGACTTCTGCGCAGCGGTTTGGGAGTTAACATCAAAATTACATTTCTCGGCCATATCGCATAGATCTCACTGTGAAAAGGCTTAAATGGCTTTTTTGACCTAAGGTTGAGGATTGCGCTCAAATCAAATGTCCTAGAACCAAATTTCCACATGTAACTACTAGATTGTGATACAATACACTAATGGGTGAAGTTTGGTTGACTTCTGCGCAGCGGTTTGGGAGTTAACATCAAAATTACATTTCTCGGCCATATCGCATAGATCTCACTGTGAAAAGGCTTAAATGGCTTTTTTGAACTAAGTTTGAGGATTGCGCTCAAATCAAATGTCCTAGAACCAAATTTCCACATGTAACTACTAGATTGTGATACAATACACTATTGGGTGAAGTTTGGTTGACTTCTGCGCAGCGGTTTGGGAGTGAACATCAAAATTACATTTCTCGGCCATATCGCATAGATCTCACTGTGAAAAGGCTTAAATGACTTTTTTTAATTAAGTTTGAAGATTGCGCTCAAACCAAATGTCCTAGAATGAAATTTTCAAATGTAACTACTAGATTGTGATACAATACACTATTGGGTGAAGTTTGGTTGACTTCTGCGCAGCGGTTTGGGAGTTAACATCAAAATTACATTTCTCGGCCATATCGCATAGATCTCACTGTGAAAAGGCTTAAAAGACTTTTTTAATTAAGTTTGATGATTGCGCTCAAACAAAATGTCCTAGAACGAAATGTTTAAATGTAACTACTAGAATGTGATACAATACACTATTGGGTGAAGTTTGGTTGACTTCTGCGCAGCGGTTTGGGAGTTAACATCAAAATTACATTTCTCGGCCATATCGCATAGATCTCACTGTGAAAAGCCTTAAATGACTTTTTTTAATTAAGTTTGAAGATTGCGCTCAAACCAAATGTCCTAGAACTAAATTTCCAAATGTAACTACTAGAATGTGATACAATACACTATTGGGTGAAGTTTGGTTGACTTCTGCGCAGCGGTTTGGGAGTTAACATCAAAATTACATTTCTCGGCCATATCGCATAGATCTCACTGTGAAAAGGCTTAAATGGCTTTTTTGACCTAAGTTTGAGGATTGCGCTCAAATCAAATGTCCTAGAACCAAATTTCCAAATGTAACTACTAGAATGTGATACAATACACTATTGGGTGAAGTTTGGTTGACTTCTGCGCAGCGGTTTGGGAGTTAACTTCAAAATTACATTTCTCGGCCATATCGCATAGATCTCACTGTGAAAAGGCTTAAATGGCTTTTTTGACCTACGTTTGAGGATTGCGCTCAAATCAAATGTCCTAGAACCAAATTTCCACATGTAACTACTAGATTGTGATACAATACACTAATGGGTGAAGTTTGGTTGACTTCTGCGCAGCGGTTTTTGAGTTAACATCAAAATTACATTTCTCGGCCATATCGCATAGATCTCACTGTGAAAAGGCTTAAATGACTTTTTTAATTAAGTTTAATGATTGCGCTCAAACCAAATGTCCTAGAACGAAATTTTTAAATGTAACTACTAGAATGTGATACAATACACTATTGGGTGAAGTTTGGTTGACTTCTGCGCAGCGGTTTGGGAGTTAACATCAAATTTACATTTCTCGGCCATATCGCATAGATCTCACTGTGAAAAGGCTTAAATCACTATTTTAATAAAGTTTGATGATTGCGCTCAAACAAAATGTCCTAGAACAAAATTTTCAAATGTAACTACTAGATTGTGATACAATACACTATTGGGTGAGGTTTGGTTGACTTCTGCGCAGCGGTTTGGGAGTTAACATCAAAATTACATTTCTCGGCCATATCGCATAGATCTCACTGTGAAAAGGCTTAAATGGCTTTTTTGACCTAAGTTTGAGGATTGCGCTCAAATCAAATGTCCTAGAACCAAATTTCCACATGTAACTACTAGATTGTGATACAATACACTATTGGGTGAAGTTTGGTTGACTTCTGCGCAGCGGTTTGGGAGTTAACATCAAAATTACATTTCTCGGCCATATCGCATAGATCTCACTGTGAAAAGGCTTAAATGACTTTTTTAATTAAGTTTGATGATTGCGCTCAAACAAAATGTCCTAGAAAAAAATTTTCAAATGTAACTACTAGATTGTGATAAAATACACTATTGGGTGAAGTTTGGTTTACTTCTGCGCAGCGGTTTGGGAGTGAACATCAAAATTACATTTCTCGGCCATATCGCATAGATCTCACTGTGAAAAGGCTTAAATGGCTTTTTTGACCTAAGTTTGAGGATTGCGCTCAAATCAAATGTCCTAGAACAAAATTTCCACATGTAACTACTAGATTGTGATACAATACACTATTGGGTGAAGTTTGGTTGACTTCTGCGCAGCGGTTTGGGAGTTAACATCAAAATTACATTTCTCGGCCAAATTGCGTAGATCTCACTGTGAAAAGGCTTAAATGACTTTTTTAATTAAGTTTGATGATTGCGTTCAAACAAAATGTCCTAGAACCAAATTTCCACATGTAACTACTAGATTGTGGTACAATACACTATTGGGTGAAGTTTGGTTTACTTCTGCGCAGCGGTTTGGGAGTTAACATCAAAATTACATTTCTCGGCCATATCGCATAGATCTCACTGTGAAAAGGCTTAAATGGCTTTTTTGACCTAAGTTTGAGGATTGCGCTCAAATCAAATGTCCTAGAACCAAATTTCCACATGTAACTACTAGATTGTGATAAAATACACTATTGGGTGAAGTTTGGTTGACTTCTGCGCAGCGGTTTGGGAGTGAACATCAAAATTACATTTCTCGGCCATATCGCATAGATCTCACTGTGAAAACGCTTAAATGACTTTTTTTAATTAAGTTTGAAGATTGCGCTCAAATCAAATGTCCTAGAACTAAATTTCCAAATGTAACTACTAGATTGTGATAAAATACACTATTGGGTGAAGTTTGGTTGACTTCTGCGCAGCGGTTTGGGAATTAACATCAAAATTACATTTCTCGGCCATATCGCATAGATCTCACTGTGAAAAGCCTTAAATGACTTTTTTTAATTAAGTTTGAAGATTGCGCTCAAATCAAATGTCCTAGAACTAAATTTCCAAATGTAACTACTAGATTGTGATAAAATACACTATTGGGTGAAGTTTGGTTGACTTCTGCGCAGCGGTTTGGGAGTTAACATCAAAATTACATTTCTCGGCCATATCGCATAGATCTCACTGTGAAAAGGCTTAAATGACTTTTTTTAATTAAGTTTGAAGATTGCGCTCAAACCAAATGTCCTAGAACTAAATTTCCAAATGTAACTACTAGATTGTGATACAATACACTATTGGGTGAAGTTTGGTTGACTTCTGCGCAGCGGTTTGGGAGTTAACATCAAAATTACATTTCTCGGCCATATCGCATAGATCTCACTGTGAAAAGGCTTAAATGACTTTTTTAATTAAGTTTGATGATTGCGTTCAAACAAAATGTCCTAGAACAAAATTTTCAAATGTAACTACTAGATTGTGATACAATACACTATTGGGTGAAGTTTGGTTGACTTCTGCGCAGCGGTTTGGGAGTTAACATCAAAATTACATTTCTCGGCCATATCGCATAGATCTCACTGTGAAAAGGCTTAAATGGCTTTTTTGACCTAAGTTTGAGGATTGCGCTCAAATCAAATGTCCTAGAACCAAATTTCCACATGTAACTACTAGATTGTGATACAATACACTATTGGGTGAAGTTTGGTTGACTTCTGCGCAGCGGTTTGGGAGTTAACATCAAAATTACATTTCTCGGCCATATCGCATAGATCTCACTGTGAAAAGGCTTAAATGACTTTTTTAATTAAGTTTGATGATTGCGCTCAAACAAAATGTCCTAGAAGAAAATTTTCAAATGTAACTACTAGATTGTGATACAATACACTATTGGGTGAAGTTTGGTTGACTTCTGCGCAGCGGTTTGGGAGTTAACATCAAAATTACATTTCTCGGCCATATCGCATAGATCTCACTGTGAAAAGGCTTAAATGACTTTTTTAATTAAGTTTAATGATTGCGCTCAAACCAAATGTCCTAGAACGAAATTTTTAAATGTAACTACTAGAATGTGATACAATACACTATTGGGTGAAGTTTGGTTGACTTCTGCGCAGCGGTTTGGGAGTTAACATGAAATTTACATTTCTCGGCCATATCGCATAGATCTCACTGTGAAAAGGCTTAAATGACTTTTTTAATAAAGTTTGATGATTGCGCTCAAAAAAAATGTCCTAGAACAAAATTTTCAAATGTAACTACTAGATTGTGATACAATACACTATTGGGTGAAGTTTGGTTGACTTCTGCGCAGCGGTTTGGGAGTTAACATCAAAATTACATTTCTCGGCCATATCGCATAGATCTCACTGTGAAAAGGCTTAAATGACTTTTTATTAAGTTTAATGATTGCGCTCAAACCAAATGTCCTAGAACGAAATTTTTAAATGTAACTACTAGAATGTGATACAATACACTATTGGGTGAAGTTTGGTTGACTTCTGCGCAGCGGTTTGGGAGTTAACATGAAATTTACATTTCTCGGCCATATCGCATAGATCTCACAGTGAAAAGGCTTAAATTACTTTTTTAATAAAGTTTGATGATTGCGCTCAAACAAAATGTCCTAGAACAAAATTTTCAAATGTAACTACTAGATTGTGATACAATACACTATTGGGTGAAGTTTGGTTGACTTCTGCGCAGCGGTTTGGGAGTTAACATCAAAATTACATTTCTCGGCCATATCGCATAGATCTCACTGTGAAAAGGCTTAAATGACTTTTTTAATGAAGTTTGATGATTGCGCTCAAACAAAATGTCCTAGAACAAAATTTTCAAATGTAACTACTAGATTGTGATAAAATACACTATTGGGTGAAGTTTGGTTTACTTCTGCGCAGCGGTTTGGGAGTTAACATCAAAATTACATTTCTCGGCCATATCGCATAGATCTCACTGTGAAAAGGCTTAAATGGCTTTTTTGACCTAAGTTTGAGGATTGCGCTCAAATCAAATGTCCTAGAACCAAATTTCCACATGTAACTACTAGATTGTGATAAAATACACTATTGGGTGAAGTTTGGTTGACTTCTGCGCAGCGGTTTGGGAGTGAACATCAAAATTACATTTCTCGGCCATATCGCATAGATCTCACTGTGAAAACGCTTAAATGACTTTTTTTAATTAAGTTTGAAGATTGCGCTCAAATCAAATGTCCTAGAACTAAATTTCCAAATGTAACTACTAGATTGTGATAAAATACACTATTGGGTGAAGTTTGGTTGACTTCTGCGCAGCGGTTTGGGAGTTAACATCAAAATTACATTTCTCGGCCATATCGCATAGATCTCACTGTGAAAAGCCTTAAATGACTTTTTTTAATTAAGTTTGAAGATTGCGCTCAAACCAAATGTCCTAGAACTAAATTTCCAAATGTAACTACTAGATTGTGATAAAATACACTATTGGGTGAAGTTTGGTTGACTTCTGCGCAGCGGTTTGGGAGTTAACATCAAAATTACATTTCTCGGCCATATCGCATAGATCTCACTGTGAAAAGGCTTAAATGACTTTTTTAATTAAGTTTGATGATTGCGCTCAAACAAAATGTCCTAGAACTAAATTTTTAAATGTAACTACTAGATTGTGATACAATACACTATTGGGTGAAGTTTGGTTTACTTCTGCGCAGCGGTTTGGGAGTTAACATCAAAATTACATTTCTCGGCCATATCGCATAGATCTCACTGTCAAAAGGCTTAAATGACTTTTTTAATAAAGTTTGATGATTGCGCTCAAACAAAATGTCCTAGAACAAAATGTTCAAATGTAACTACTAGATTGTGATACAATACATTATTGGGTGAAGTTTGGTTGACTTCTGCGCAGCGGTTTGGGAGTGAACATCAAAATTACATTTCTCGGCCATATCGCATAGATCTCACTGTGAAAACGCTTAAATGACTTTTTTAAATTAAGTTTGAAGATTGCGCTCAAACCAAATGTCCTAGACCTAAATTTCCAAATGTAACTACTAGATTGTGATAAAATACACTATTGGGTGAAGTTTGGTTGACTTCTGCGCAGCGGTTTGGGAGTTAACATCAAAATTACATTTCTCGGCCATATCGCATAGATCTCACTGTGAAAAGGCTTAAATGGCTTTTTTAATTAAGTTTGATGATTGCGCTCAAATCAAATGTCCTAGAACCAAATTTCCACATGTAACTACTAGATTGTGATACAATACACTAATGGGTGAAGTTTGGTTTACTTCTGCGCAGCGGTTTGGGAGTTAACATCAAAATTACATTTCTCGGCCATATCGCATAGATCTCACTGTGAAAAGGCTTAAATGGCTTTTTTGACCTAAGTTTGAGGATTGCGCTCAAATCAAATGTCCTAGAACCAAATTTCCACATGTAACTACTAGATTGTGATACAATACACTAATGGGTGAAGTTTTGTTGACTTCTGCGCAGCGGTTTGGGAGTTAACATCAAAATTACATTTCTCGGCCATATCGCATAGATCTCACTGTGAAAAGGCTTAAATGACTTTTTTAATTAAGTTTAATGATTGCGCTCAAACCAAATGTCCTAGAACGAAATTTTTAAATGTAACTACTAGAATGTGATACAATACACTATTGGGTGAAGTTTGGTTGACTTCTGCGCAGCGGTTTGGGAGTTAACATCAAATTTACATTTCTCGGCCATATCGCATAGATCTCACTGTGAAAAGGCTTAAATGACTTTTTTAATAAAGTTTGATGATTGCGCTCAAACAAAATGTCCTAGAACAAAATTTTCAAATGTAACTACTAGATTGTGATACAATACACTATTGGGTGAAGTTTGGTTGACTTCTGCGCAGCGGTTTGGGAGTGAACATCAAAATTACATTTCTCGGCCATATCGCATAGATCTCACTGTGAAAACGCTTAAATGACTTTTTTTAATTAAGTTTGAAGATTGCGCTCACATCAAATGTCCTAGAACTAAATTTCCAAATGTAACTACTAGATTGTGATAAAATACACTATTGGGTGAAGTTTGGTTGACTTCTGCGCAGCGGTTTGGGAGTTAACATCAAAATTACATTTCTCGGCCATATCGCATAGATCTCACTGTGAAAAGCCTTAAATGACTTTTTTTAATTAAGTTTGAAAATTGCGCTCAAACCAAATGTCCTAGAACTAAATTTCCAAATGTAACTACTAGATTGTGATAAAATACACTATTGGGTGAAGTTTGGTTGACTTCTGCGCAGCTGTTTGGGAGTTAACATCAAAATTACATTTCTCGGCCATATCGCATAGATCTCACTGTGAAAAGGCTTAAATGACTTTTTTAATTAAGTTTGAAGATTGCGCTCAAACCAAATGTCCTAGAACTAAATTTCCAAATGTAACTACTAGATTGTGATAAAATACACTATTGGGTGAAGTTTGGTTGACTTCTGCGCAGCGGTTTGGGAGTTAACATCAAAATTACATTTCTCGGCCATATCGCATAGATCTCACTGTGAAAAGGCTTAAATGGCTTTTTTAATTAAGTTTGATGATTGCGCTCAAATCAAATGTCCTAGAACCAAATTTCCACATGTAACTACTAGATTGTGATACAATACACTAATGGGTGAAGTTTGGTTGACTTCTGCGCAGCGGTTTGGGAGTTAACATCAAAATTACATTTCTCGGCCATATCGCATAGATCTCACTGTGAAAAGGCTTAAATGACTTTTTAAATTAAGTTTAATGATTGCGCTCAAACCAAATGTCCTAGAACTAAATTTTTAAATGTAACTACTAGAATGTGATACAATACACTATTGGGTGAAGTTTGGTTGACTTCTGCGCAGCGGTTTGGGAGTTAACATCAAATTTACATTTCTCGGCCATATCGCATAGATCTCACTGTGAAAAGGCTTAAATGACTTTTTTAATAAAGTTTGATGATTGCGCTCAAACAAAATGTCCTAGAACAAAATTTTCAAATGTAACTACTAGATTGTGATACAATACATTATTGGGTGAAGTTTGGTTGACTTCTGCGCAGCGGTTTGGGAGTGAACATCAAAATTACATTTCTCGGCCATATCGCATAGATCTCACTGTGAAAACGCTTAAATGACTTTTTTAAATTAAGTTTGAAGATTGCGCTCAAACCAAATGTCCTAGAACTAAATTTCCAAATGTAACTACTAGATTGTGATAAAATACACTATTGGGTGAAGTTTGGTTGACTTCTGCGTTGCGGTTTGGGAGTTAACATCAAAATTACATTTCTCGGCCATATCGCATAGATCTCACTGTGAAAAGGCTTAAATGGCTTTTTTAATTAATTTTGATGATTGCGCTCAAATCAAATGTCCTAGAACCAAATTTCCACATGTAACTACTAGATTGTGATAAAATACACTAATGGGTGAAGTTTGGTTTACTTCTGCGCAGCGGTTTGGGAGTTAACATCAAAATTACATTTCTCGGCCATATCGCATAGATCTCACTGTGAAAAGGCTTAAATGGCTTTTTTGACCTAAGTTTGAGGATTGCGCTCAAATCAAATGTCCTAGAACCAAATTTCCACATGTAACTACTAGATTGTGATACAATACACTAATGGGTGAAGTTTGGTTGACTTCTGCGCAGCGGTTTGGGAGTGAACATCAAAATTACATTTCTCGGCCATATCGCATAGATCTCACTGTGAAAAGGCTTAAATGACTTTTTTTAATTAAGTTTGAAGATTGCGCTCAAACCAAATGTCCTAGAACGAAATTTTCAAATGTAACTACTAGATTGTGATACAATACACTATTGGGTGAAGTTTGGTTGACTTCTGCGCAGCGGTTTGGGAGTTAACATCAAAATTACATTTCTCGGCCATATCGCATAGATCTCACTGTGAAAAGGCTTAAATGGCTTTTTTAATTAATTTTGATGATTGCGCTCAAATCAAATGTCCTAGAACCAAATTTCCACATGTAACTACTAGATTGTGATAAAATACACTAATGGGTGAAGTTTGGTTTACTTCTGCGCAGCGGTTTGGGAGTTAACATCAAAATTACATTTCTCGGCCATATCGCATAGATCTCACTGTGAAAAGGCTTAAATGGCTTTTTTGACCTAAGTTTGAGGATTGCGCTCAAATCAAATGTCCTAGAACCAAATTTCCACATGTAACTACTAGATTGTGATACAATACACTAATGGGTGAAGTTTGGTTGACTTCTGCGCAGCGGTTTGGGAGTGAACATCAAAATTACATTTCTCGGCCATATCGCATAGATCTCACTGTGAAAAGGCTTAAATGACTTTTTTTAATTAAGTTTGAAGATTGCGCTCAAACCAAATGTCCTAGAACGAAATTTTCAAATGTAACTACTAGATTGTGATACAATACACTATTGGGTGAAGTTTGGTTGACTTCTGCGCAGCGGTTTGGGAGTTAACATCAAAATTACATTTCTCGGCCATATCGCATAGATCTCACTGTGAAAAGGCTTAAATGACTTTTTTAATTAAGTTTGATGATTGCGCTCAAACAAAATGTCCTAGAACGAAATTTTTAAATGTAACTACTAGAATGTGATACAATACACTATTGGGTGAAGTTTGGTTGACTTCTGCGCAGCGGTTTGGGAGTTAACATCAAAATTACATTTCTCGGCCATATCGCATAGATCTCACTGTGAAAAGGCTTAAATGGCTTTTTTGACCTAAGTTTGAGGATTGCGCTCAAATCAAATGTCCTAGAACTAAATTTCCAAATGTAACTACTAGATTGTGATAAAATACACTATTGGGTGAAGTTTGGTTGACTTCTGCGCAGCGGTTTGGGAGTTAACATCAAAATTACATTTCTCGGCCATATCGCATAGATCTCACTGTGAAAAGCCTTAAATGACTTTTTTTAATTAAGTTTGAAGATTGCGCTCAAACCAAATGTCCTAGAACTAAATTTCCAAATGTAACTACTAGATTGTGATAAAATACACTATTGGGTGAAGTTTGGTTGACTTCTGCGCAGCGGTTTGGGAGTTAACATCAAAATTACATTTCTCGGCCATATCGCATAGATCTCACTGTGAAAAGCCTTAAATGACTTTTTTTAATTAAGTTTGAAGATTGCGCTCAAACCAAATGTCCTAGAACTAAATTTCCAAATGTAACTACTAGAATGTGATACAATACACTATTGGGTGAAGTTTGGTTGACTTCTGCGCAGCGGTTTGGGAGTTAACATCAAAATTACATTTCTCGGCCATATCGCATAGATCTCACTGTGAAAAGGCTTAAATGGCTTTTTCGACCTAGGTTTGAGGATTGCGCTCAAATCAAATGTCCTAGAACCAAATTTCCAAATGTAACTACTAGAATGTGATACAATACACTATTGGGTGAAGTTTGGTTGACTTCTGCGCAGCGGTTTGGGAGTTAACATCAAAATTACATTTCTCGGCCATATCGCATAGATCTCACTGTGAAAAGGCTTAAATGGCTTTTTTGACCTAAGTTTGAGGATTGCGCTCAAATCAAATGTCCTAGAACCAAATTTCCACATGTAACTACTAGATTGTGATACAATACACTAATGGGTGAAGTTTGGTTTACTTCTGCGCAGCGGTTTGGGAGTTAACATCAAAATTACATTTCTCGGCCATATCGCATAGATCTCACTGTGAAAAGGCTTAAATAGCTTTTTTGACCTAAGTTTGAGGATTGCGCTCAAATCAAATGTCCTAGAACCAAATTTCCACATGTAACTACTAGATTGTGATACAATACACTATTGGGTGAAGTTTGGTTTACTTCTGCGCAGCGGTTTGGGAGTTAACATCAAAATTACATTTCTCGGCCATATCGCATAGATCTCACTGTGAAAAGGCTTAAATGGCTTTTTTGACCTAAGTTTGAGGATTGCGCTCAAATCAAATGTCCTAGAACCAAATTTCCACATGTAACTACTAGATTGTGATACAATACACTAATGGGTGAAGTTTGGTTGACTTCTGCGCAGCGGTTTGGGAGTGAACATCAAAATTACATTTCTCGGCCATATCGCATAGATCTCACTGTGAAAAGGCTTAAATGACTTTTTTTAATTAAGTTTGAAGATTGCGCTCAAACCAAATGTCCTAAAACTAAATTTCCAAATGTAACTACTAGATTGTGATAAAATACACTATTGGGTGAAGTTTGGTTGACTTCTGCGCAGCGGTTTGGGAGTTAACATCAAAATTACATTTCTCGGCCATATCGCATAGATCTCACTGTGAAAAGGCTTAAATGGCTTTTTTGACCTAAGTTTGAGGATTGCGCTCAAATCAAATGTCCTAGAACCAAATTTCCACATGTAACTACTAGATTGTGATACAATACACTATTGGGTGAAGTTTGGTTTACTTCTGCGCAGCGGTTTGGGAGTTAAGATCAAAATTACATTTCTCGGCCATATCGCATAGATCTCACTGTGAAAAGGCTTAAATGGCTTTTTTGACCTAAGTTTGAGGATTGCGCTCAAATCAAATGTCCTAGAACCAAATTTCCACATGTAACTACTAGATTGTGATACAATACACTATTGGGTGAAGTTTGGTTGACTTCTGCGCAGCGGTTTGGGAGTTAACATCAAAATTACATTTCTCGGCCATATCGCATAGATCTCACTGTGAAAAGGCTTAAATGGCTTTTTTGACCTAAGTTTGAGGATTGCGCTCAAATCAAATGTCCTAGAACCAAATTTCCACATGTAACTACTAGATTGTGATACAATACACTATTGGGTGAAGTTTGGTTTACTTCTGCGCAGCGGTTTGGGAGTTAAGATCAAAATTACATTTCTCGGCCATATCGCATAGATCTCACTGTGAAAAGGCTTAAATGGCTTTTTTGACCTAAGTTTGAGGATTGCGCTCAAATCAAATGTCCTAGAACCAAATTTCCACATGTAACTACTAGATTGTGATACAATACACTATTGGGTGAAGTTTGGTTTACTTCTGCGCAGCGGTTTGGGAGTTAACATCAAAATTACATTTCTCGGCCATATCGCATAGATCTCACTGTGAAAAGGCTTAAATGACTTTTTTTAATTAAGTTTGAAGACTGCGCTCATACCAAATGTCCTAAAACTAAATTTCCAAATGTAACTACTAGATTGTGATAAAATACACTATTGGGTGAAGTTTGGTTGACTTCTGCGCAGCGGTTTGGGAGTTAACATCAAAATTACATTTCTCGGCCATATCGCATAGATCTCACTGTGAAAAGGCTTAAATGGCTTTTTTGACCTAAGTTTGAGGATTGCACTCAAATCAAATGTCCTAGAACCAAATTTCCAAATGTAACTACTAGATTGTGATAAAATACACTATTGTGTGAAGTTTGGTTGACTTCTGCGCAGCGGTTTGTGAGTTAACATCAAAATTACATTTCTCGGCCATATCGCAGAGATCTCACTGTGAAAAGGCTTAAATGACTTTTTTAAATTAAGTTTGAAGATTGCGCTCAAACCAAATGTCCTAGAACTAAATTTCTAAATGTAACTACTAGATTGTGATAAAATACACTATTGGGTGAAGTTTGGTTGACTTCTGCGCAGCGGTTTGGGAGTTAACATCAAAATTACATTTCTCGGCCATATCGCATAGATCTCACATTGAAAAGGCTTAAATGGCATTTTTGACCTAAGTTTGAGGATTGCACTCAAATCAAATGTCCTAGAACCAAATTTCCAAATGTAACTACTAGATTGTGATAAAATACACTATTGTGTGAAGTTTGGTTGACTTCTGCGCAGCGGTTTGGGAGTTAACATCAAAATTACATTTCTCGGCCATATCGCATAGATCTCACTGTGAAAAGGCTTAAATGACTTTTTTTAATTAAGTTTGAAGATTGCGCTCAAACCAAATGTCCTAGAACTAAATTTCCAAATGTAACTACTAGATTATGATAAAATACACTATTGTGTGAAGTTTGGTTGACTTCTGCGCAGCGGTTTGGGAGTTAACATCAAAATTACATTTCTCGGCCATATCGCATAGATCTCACTGTGAAAAGGCTTAAATGACTTTTTTTAATTAAGTTTGAAGATTGCGCTCAAACCAAATGTCCTAGAACTAAATTTCCAAATGTAACTACTAGATTGTGATAAAATACACTATTGGGTGAAGTTTGGTTGACTTCTGCGCAGCTGTTTGGGAGTTAACATCAAAATTACATTTCTCGGCCATATCGCATAGATCTCACTGTGAAAAGGCTTAAATGACTTTTTTAATTAAGTTTGAAGATTGCGCTCAAACCAAATGTCCTAGAACTAAATTTCCAAATGTAACTACTAGATTGTGATAAAATACACTATTGGGTGAAGTTTGGTTGACTTCTGCGCAGCGGTTTGGGAGTTAACATCAAAATTACATTTCTCGGCCATATCGCATAGATCTCACTGTGAAAAGGCTTAAATGACTTTTTTAATAAAGTTTGATGATTGCGCTCAAACAAAATGTCCTAGAACAAAATTTTCAAATGTAACTACTAGATTGTGATACAATACATTATTGGGTGAAGTTTGGTTGATTCTGCGCAGCGGTTTGGGAGTGAACATCAAAATTACATTTCTCGGCCATATCGCATAGATCTCACTGTGAAAACGCTTAAATGACTTTTTTAAATTAAGTTTGAAGATTGCGCTCAAACCAAATGTCCTAGAACTAAATTTCCAAATGTAACTACTAGATTGTGATAAAATACACTATTGGGTGAAGTTTGGTTGACTTCTGCGCAGCGGTTTGGGAGTTAACATCAAAATTACATTTCTCGGCAATATCGCATAGATCTCACTGTGAAAAGGCTTAAATGGCTTTTTTAATTAAGTTTGATGATTGCGCTCAAATCAAATGTCCTAGAACCAAATTTCAACATGTAACTACTAGATTGTGATTAAATACACTAATGGGTGAAGTTTGGTTGACTTCTGCGCAGCGGTTTGGGAGTTAACATCAAAATTACATTTCTCGGCCATATCGCATAGATCTCACTGTGAAAAGGCTTAAATGACTTTTTTAATTAAGTTTAATGATTGCGCTCAAAACAAATGTCCTAGAACGAAATTTTTAAATGTAACTACTAGAATGTGATACAATACACTATTGGGTGAAGTTTGGTTGACTTCTGCGCAGCGGTTTGGGAGTTAACATCAAATTTACATTTCTCGGCCATATCGCATAGATCTCACTGTGAAAAGGCTTAAATGACTTTTTTAATAAAGTTTGATGATTGCGGTCAAACAAAATGTCCTAGAACAAAATTTTCAAATGTAACTACTAGATTGTGATACAATACACTATTGGGTGAAGTTTGGTTGACTTCTGCGCAGCGGTTTGGGAGTGAACATCAAAATTACATTTCTCGGCCATATCGCATAGATCTCACTGTGAAAACGCTTAAATGACTTTTTTTAATTAAGTTTGAAGATTGCGCTCAAATCAAATGTCCTAGAACTAAATTTCCAAATGTAACTACTAGATTGTGATAAAATACACTATTGGGTGAAGTTTGGTTGACTTCTGCGCAGCGGTTTGGGAGTTAACATCAAAATTACATTTCTCGGCCATATCGCATAGATCTCACTGTGAAAAGCCTTAAATAACTTTTTTTAATTAAGTTTGAAGATTGCGCTCAAACCAAATGTCCTAGAACTAAATTTCCAAATGTAACTACTAGATTGTGATAAAATACACTATTGGGTGAAGTTTGGTTGACTTCTGCGCAGCTGTTTGGGAGTTAACATCAAAATTACATTTCTCGGCCATATCGCATAGATCTCACTGTGAAAAGGCTTAAATGACTTTTTTAATTAAGTTTGAAGATTGCGCTCAAACCAAATGTCCTAGAACTAAATTTCCAAATGTAACTACTAGATTGTGATAAAATACACTATTGGGTGAAGTTTGGTTGACTTCTGCGCAGCGGTTTGGGAGTTAACATCAAAATTACATTTCTCGGCCATATCGCATAGATCTCACTGTGAAAAGGCTTAAATGGCTTTTTTAATTAAGTTTGATGATTGCGCTCAAATCAAATGTCCTAGAACCAAATTTCCACATGTAACTACTAGATTGTGATACAATACACTAATGGGTGAAGTTTGGTTGACTTCTGCGCAGCGGTTTGGGAGTTAACATCAAAATTACATTTCTCGGCCATATCGCATAGATCTCACTGTGAAAAGGCTTAAATGACTTTTTAAATTAAGTTTAATGATTGCGCTCAAACCAAATGTCCTAGAACGAAATTTTTAAATGTAACTACTAGAATGTGATACAATACACTATTGGGTGAAGTTTGATTGACTTCTGCGCAGCGGTTTGGGAGTTAACATCAAATTTACATTTCTCGGCCATATCGCATAGATCTCACTGTGAAAAGGCTTAAATGACTTTTTTAATAAAGTTTGATGATTGCGCTCAAACAAAATGTCCTAGAACAAAATTTTCAAATGTAACTACTAGATTGTGATACAATACACTATTGGGTGAAGTTTGGTTGACTTCTGCGCAGCGGTTTGGGAGTTAACATCAAAATTACATTTCTCGGCCATATCGCATAGATCTCACTGTGAAAAGGCTTAAATGACTTTTTTAATTAAGTTTGATGATTGCGTTCAAACAAAATGTCCTAGAACAAAATTTTCAAATGTAACTACTAGATTGTGATACAATACACTATTGGGTGAAGTTTGGTTGACTTCTGCGCAGCGGTTTGGGAGTTAACATCAAAATTACATTTCTCGGCCATATCGCATAGATCTCACTGTGAAAAGGCTTAAATGACTTTTTTAATTAAGTTTGATGATTGCGCTCAAACAAAATGTCCTAGAACAAAATTTTCAAATGTAACTACTAGATTGTGATACAATACACTATTGGGTGAAGTTTGGTTTACTTCTGCGCAGCGGTTTGGGAGTTAACATCAAAATTACATTTCTCGGCCATATCGCATAGATCTCACTGTGAAAAGTCTTAAATGGCTTTTTTGACCTAAGTTTGAGGATTGCGCTCAAATCAAATGTCCTAGAACCAAATTTCCACATGTAACTACTAGATTGTGATACAATACACTAATGGGTGAAGTTTGGTTTACTTCTGCGCAGCGGTTTGGGAGTTAACATCAAAATTACATTTCTCGGCCATATCGCATAGATCTCACTGTGAAAAGGCTTAAATTGCTTTTTTGACCTAAGTTTGAGGATTGCGCTCAAATCAAATGTCCTAGAACCAAATTTCCACATGTAACTACTAGATTGTGATACAATACACTAATGGGTGAAGTTTGGTTGACTTCTGCGCAGCGGTTTGGGAGTTAACATCAAAATTACATTTCTCGGCCATATCGCATAGATCTCACTGTGAAAAGGCTTAAATGACTTTTTTAATTAAGTTTAATGATTGCGCTCAAACCAAATGTCCTAGAACGAAATTTTTAAATGTAACTACTAGAATGTGATACAATACACTATTGGGTGAAGTTTGGTTGACTTCTGCGCAGCGGTTTGGGAGTTAACATCAAATTTACATTTCTCGGCCATATCGCATAGATCTCACTGTGAAAAGGCTTAAATCACTTTTTTAATAAAGTTTGATGATTGCGCTCAAACAAAATGTCCTAGAACAAAATTTTCAAATGTAACTACTAGATTGTGATACAATACACTATTGGGTGAAGTTTGGTTGACTTCTGCGCAGCGGTTTGGGAGTTAACATCAAAATTACATTTCTCGGCCATATCGCATAGATCTCACTGTGAAAAGGCTTAAATGGCTTTTTTGACCTAAGTTTGAGGATTGCGCTCAAATCAAATGTCCTAGAACCAAATTTCCACATGTAACTACTAGATTGTGATAAAATACACTATTGGGTGAAGTTTGGTTTACTTCTGCGCAGCGGTTTGGGAGTTAACATCAAAATTACATTTCTCGGCCATATCGCATAGATCTCACTGTGAAAAGGCTTAAATGGCTTTTTTGACCTAAGTTTGAGGATTGCGCTCAAATCAAATGTCCTAGAACAAAATTTCCACATGTAACTACTAGATTGTGATACAATACACTATTGGGTGAAGTTTGGTTGACTTCTGCGCAGCGGTTTGGGAGTTAACATCAAAATTACATTTCTCGGCCAAATTGCGTAGATCTCACTGTGAAAAGGCTTAAATGGCTTTTTTGACCTAAGTTTGAGGATTGCGCTCAAATCAAATGTCCTAGAACCAAATTTCCACATGTAACTACTAGATTGTGATAAAATACACTATTGGGTGAAGTTTGGTTGACTTCTGCGCAGCGGTTTGGGAGTGAACATCAAAATTACATTTCTCGGCCATATCGCATAGATCTCACTGTGAAAACGCTTAAATGACTTTTTTTAATTAAGTTTGAAGATTGCGCTCAAATCAAATGTCCTAGAACTAAATTTCCAAATGTAACTACTAGATTGTGATAAAATACACTATTGGGTGAAGTTTGGTTGACTTCTGCGCAGCGGTTTAGGAGTTAACATCAAAATTACATTTCTCGGCCATATCGCATAGATCTCACTGTGAAAAGCCTTAAATGACTTTTTTTAATTAAGTTTGAAGATTGCGCTCAAATCAAATGTCCTAGAACCAAATTTCCACATGTAACTACTAGATTGTGATACAATAAACTATTGGGTGAAGTTTGGTTGACTTCTGCGCAGCGGTTTGGGAGTTAACATCAAAATTACATTTCTCGGCCATATCGCATAGATCTCACTGTGAAAAGGCTTAAATGGCTTTTTTGACCTAAGTTTGAGGATTGCGCTCAAATCAAATGTCCTAGAACCAAATTTCCACATGTAACTACTAGATTGTGATACAATACACTATTGGGTGAAGTTTGGTTGACTTCTGCGCAGCGGTTTGGGAGTTAACATCAAAATTACATTTCTCGGCCATATCGCATAGATCTCACTGTGAAAAGGCTTAAATGACTTTTTTAATTAAGTTTGATGATTGCGCTCAAACAAAATGTCCTAGAACAAAATTTTCAAATGTAACTACTAGATTGTGATACAATACACTATTGGGTGAAGTTTGGTTGACTTCTGCGCAGCGGTTTGGGAGTTAACATCAAAATTACATTTCTCGGCCATATCGCATAGATCTCACTGTGAAAAGGCTTAAATGACTTTTTTAATTAAGTTTAATGATTGCGCTCTAACCAAATGTCCTAGAACGAAATTTTTAAATGTAACTACTAGAATGTGATACAATACACTATCTGGTGAAGTTTGGTTGACTTCTGCGCAGCGGTTTGGGAGTTAACATGAAATTTACATTTCTCGGCCATATCGCATAGATCTCACTGTGAAAAGGCTTAAATGACTTTTTTAATAAAGTTTGATGATTGCGCTCAAAAAAAATGTCCTAGAACAAAATTTTCAAATGTAACTACTAGATTGTGATACAATACACTATTGGGTGAAGTTTGGTTGACTTCTGCGCAGCGGTTTGGGAGTTAACATCAAAATTACATTTCTCGGCCATATCGCATAGATCTCACTGTGAAAAGGCTTAAATGACTTTTTTATTAAGTTTAATGATTGCGCTCAAACCAAATGTCCTAGAACGAAATTTTTAAATGTAACTACTAGAATGTGATACAATACACTATTGGGTGAAGTTTGGTTGACTTCTGCGCAGCGGTTTGGGAGTTAACATGAAATTTACATTTCTCGGCCATATCGCATAGATCTCACAGTGAAAAGGCTTAAATTACTTTTTTAATAAAGTTTGATGATTGCGCTCAAACAAAATGTCCTAGAACAAAATTTTCAAATGTAACTACTAGATTGTGATACAATACACTATTGGGTGAAGTTTGGTTGACTTCTGCGCAGCGGTTTGGGAGTTAACATCAAAATTACATTTCTCGGCCATATCGCATAGATCTCACTGTGAAAAGGCTTAAATGACTTTTTTAATTAAGTTTGATGATTGCGCTCAAACAAAATGTCCTAGAACAAAATTTTCAAATGTAACTACTAGATTGTGATAAAATACACTATTGGGTGAAGTTTGGTTTACTTCTGCGCAGCGGTTTGGGAGTTAACATCAAAATTACATTTCTCGGCCATATCGCATAGATCTCACTGTGAAAAGGCTTAAATGGCTTTTTTGACCTAAGTTTGAGGATTGCGCTCAAATCAAATGTCCTAGAACCAAATTTCCACATGTAACTACTAGATTGTGATAAAATACACTATTGGGTGAAGTTTGGTTGACTTCTGCGCAGCGGTTTGGGAGTGAACATCAAAATTACATTTCTCGGCCATATCGCATAGATCTCACTGTGAAAACCCTTAAATGACTTTTTTTAATTAAGTTTGAAGATTGCGCTCAAATCAAATGTCCTAGAACTAAATTTCCAAATGTAACTACTAGATTGTGATAAAATACACTATTGGGTGAAGTTTGGTTGACTTCTGCGCAGCGGTTTGGGAGTTAACATCAAAATTACATTTCTCGGCCATATCGCATAGATCTCACTGTGAAAAGCCTTAAATGACTTTTTTTAATTAAGTTTGAAGATTGCGCTCAAACCAAATGTCCTAGAACTAAATTTCCAAATGTAACTACTAGATTGTGATAAAATACACTATTGGGTGAAGTTTGGTTGACTTCTGCGCAGCGGTTTGGGAGTTAACATCAAAATTACATTTCTCGGCCATATCGCATAGATCTCACTGTGAAAAGCCTTAAATGACTTTTTTTAATTAAGTTTGAAGATTGCGCTCAAACCAAATGTCCTAGAACTAAATTTCCAAATGTAACTACTAGAATGTGATACAATACACTATTGGGTGAAGTTTGGTTGACTTCTGCGCAGCGGTTTGGGAGTTAACATCAAAATTACATTTCTCGGCCATATCGCATAGATCTCACTGTGAAAAGGCTTAAATGGCTTTTTTGACCTAAGTTTGAGGATTGCGCTCAAATCAAATGTCCTAGAACCAAATTTCCAAATGTAACTACTAGAATGTGATACAATACACTATTGGGTGAAGTTTGGTTGACTTCTGCGCAGCGGTTTGGGAGTTAACATCAAAATTACATTTCTCGGCCATATCGCATAGATCTCACTGTGAAAAGGCTTAAATGGCTTTTTTGACCTAAATTTGAGGATTGCGCTCAAATCAAATGTCCTAGAACCAAATTTCCACATGTAACTACTAGATTGTGATACAATACACTAATGGGTGAAGTTTGGTTTACTTCAGCGCAGCGGATTGGGAGTTAACATCAAAATTACATTTCTCGGCCATATCGCATAGATCTCACTGTGAAAAGGCTTAAATAGCTTTTTTGACCTAAGTTTGAGGATTGCGCTCAAATCAAATGTCCTAGAACCAAATTTCCACATGTAACTACTAGATTGTGATACAATACACTAATGGGTGAAGTTTGGTTGACTTCTGCGCAGCGGTTTGGGAGTTAACATCAAAATTACATTTCTCGGCCATATCGCATAGATCTCACTGTGAAAAGGCTTAAATGGCTTTTTTGACCTAAGGTTGAGGATTGCGCTCAAATCAAATGTCCTAGAACCAAATTTCCACATGTAACTACTAGATTGTGATACAATACACTAATGGGTGAAGTTTGGTTGACTTCTGCGCAGCGGTTTGGGAGTTAACATCAAAATTACATTTCTCGGCCATATCGCATAGATCTCACTGTGAAAAGGCTTAAATGGCTTTTTTGAACTAAGTTTGAGGATTGCGCTCAAATCAAATGTCCTAGAACCAAATTTCCACATGTAACTACTAGATTGTGATACAATACACTATTGGGTGAAGTTTGGTTGACTTCTGCGCAGCGGTTTGGGAGTGAACATCAAAATTACATTTCTCGGCCATATCGCATAGATCTCACTGTGAAAAGGCTTAAATGACTTTTTTTAATTAAGTTTGAAGATTGCGCTCAAACCAAATGTCCTAGAATGAAATTTTCAAATGTAACTACTAGATTGTGATACAATACACTATTGGGTGAAGTTTGGTTGACTTCTGCGCAGCGGTTTGGGAGTTAACATCAAAATTACATTTCTCGGCCATATCGCATAGATCTCACTGTGAAAAGGCTTAAAAGACTTTTTTAATTAAGTTTGATGATTGCGCTCAAACAAAATGTCCTAGAACGAAATGTTTAAATGTAACTACTAGAATGTGATACAATACACTATTGGGTGAAGTTTGGTTGACTTCTGCGCAGCGGTTTGGGAGTTAACATCAAAATTACATTTCTCGGCCATATCGCATAGATCTCACTGTGAAAAGCCTTAAATGACTTTTTTAAATTAAGTTTGAAGATTGCGCTCAAACCAAATGTCCTAGAACTAAATTTCCAAATGTAACTACTAGAATGTGATACAATACACTATTGGGTGAAGTTTGGTTGACTTCTGCGCAGCGGTTTGGGAGTTAACATCAAAATTACATTTCTCGGCCATATCGCATAGATCTCACTGTGAAAAGGCTTAAATGGCTTTTTTGACCTAAGTTTGAGGATTGCGCTCAAATCAAATGTCCTAGAACCAAATTTCCAAATGTAACTACTAGAATGTGATACAATACACTATTGGGTGAAGTTTGGTTGACTTCTGCGCAGCGGTTTGGGAGTTAACTTCAAAATTACATTTCTCGGCCATATCGCATAGATCTCACTGTGAAAAGGCTTAAATGGCTTTTTTGACCTAAGTTTGAGGATTGCGCTCAAATCAAATGTCCTAGAACCAAATTTCCACATGTAACTACTAGATTGTGATACAATACACTAATGGGTGAAGTTTGGTTGACTTCTGCGCAGCGGTTTTTGAGTTAACATCAAAATTACATTTCTCGGCCATATCGCATAGATCTCACTGTGAAAAGGCTTAAATGACTTTTTTAATTAAGTTTAATGATTGCGCTCAAACCAAATGTCCTAGAACGAAATTTTTAAATGTAACTACTAGAATGTGATACAATACACTATTGGGTGAAGTTTGGTTGACTTCTGCGCAGCGGTTTGGGAGTTAACATCAAATTTACATTTCTCGGCCATATCGCATAGATCTCACTGTGAAAAGGCTTAAATCACTATTTTAATAAAGTTTGATGATTGCGCTCAAACAAAATGTCCTAGAACAAAATTTTCAAATGTAACTACTAGATTGTGATACAATACACTATTGGGTGAGGTTTGGTTGACTTCTGCGCAGCGGTTTGGGAGTTAACATCAAAATTACATTTCTCGGCCATATCGCATAGATCTCACTGTGAAAAGGCTTAAATGGCTTTTTTGACCTAAGTTTGAGGATTGCGCTCAAATCAAATGTCCTAGAACCAAATTTCCACATGTAACTACTAGATTGTGATACAATACACTATTGGGTGAAGTTTGGTTGACTTCTGCGCAGCGGTTTGGGAGTTAACATCAAAATTACATTTCTCGGCCATATCGCATAGATCTCACTGTGAAAAGGCTTAAATGACTTTTTTAATTAAGTTTGATGATTGCGCTCAAACAAAATGTCCTAGAAAAAAATTTTCAAATGTAACTACTAGATTGTGATAAAATACACTATTGGGTGAAGTTTGGTTTACTTCTGCGCAGCGGTTTGGGAGTTAACATCAAAATTACATTTCTCGGCCATATCGCATAGATCTCACTGTGAAAAGGCTTAAATGGCTTTTTTGACCTAAGTTTGAGGATTGCGCTCAAATCAAATGTCCTAGAACAAAATTTCCACATGTAACTACTAGATTGTGATACAATACACTATTGGGTGAAGTTTGGTTGACTTCTGCGCAGCGGTTTGGGAGTTAACATCAAAATTACATTTCTCGGCCAAATTGCGTAGATCTCACTGTGAAAAGGCTTAAATGACTTTTTTAATTAAGTTTGATGATTGCGTTCAAACAAAATGTCCTAGAACCAAATTTCCACATGTAACTACTAGATTGTGGTACAATACACTATTGGGTGAAGTTTGGTTTACTTCTGCGCAGCGGTTTGGGAGTTAACATCAAAATTACATTTCTCGGCCATATCGCATAGATCTCACTGTGAAAAGGCTTAAATGGCTTTTTTGACCTAAGTTTGAGGATTGCGCTCAAATCAAATGTCCTAGAACCAAATTTCCACATGTAACTACTAGATTGTGATAAAATACACTATTGGGTGAAGTTTGGTTGACTTCTGCGCAGCGGTTTGGGAGTGAACATCAAAATTACATTTCTCGGCCATATCGCATAGATCTCACTGTGAAAACGCTTAAATGACTTTTTTTAATTAAGTTTGAAGATTGCGCTCAAATCAAATGTCCTAGAACTAAATTTCCAAATGTAACTACTAGATTGTGATAAAATACACTATTGGGTGAAGATTGGTTGACTTCTGCGCAGCGGTTTGGGAGTTAACATCAAAATTACATTTCTCGGCCATATCGCATAGATCTCACTGTGAAAAGGCTTAAAAGACTTTTTTAATTAAGTTTGATGATTGCGCTCAAACAAAATGTCCTAGAACGAAATGTTTAAATGTAACTACTAGAATGTGATACAATACACTATTGGGTGAAGTTTGGTTGACTTCTGCGCAGCGGTTTGGGAGTTAACATCAAAATTACATTTCTCGGCCATATCGCATAGATCTCACTGTGAAAAGCCTTAAATGACTTTTTTTAATTAAGTTTGAAGATTGCGCTCAAACCAAATGTCCTAGAACTAAATTTCCAAATGTAACTACTAGAATGTGATACAATACACTATTGGGTGAAGTTTGGTTGACTTCTGCGCAGCGGTTTGGGAGTTAACATCAAAATTACATTTCTCGGCCATATCGCATAGATCTCACTGTGAAAAGGCTTAAATGGCTTTTTTGACCTAAGTTTGAGGATTGCGCTCAAATCAAATGTCCTAGAACCAAATTTCCAAATGTAACTACTAGAATGTGATACAATACACTATTGGGTGAAGTTTGGTTGACTTCTGCGCAGCGGTTTGGGAGTTAACATCAAAATTACATTTCTCGGCCATATCGCATAGATCTCACTGTGAAAAGGCTTAAATGGCTTTTTTGACCTAAGTTTGAGGATTGCGCTCAAATCAAATGTCCTAGAACCAAATTTCCAAATGTAACTACTAGAATGTGATACAATACACTATTGGGTGAAGTTTGGTTGACTTCTGCGCAGCGGTTTGGGAGTTAACTTCAAAATTACATTTCTCGGCCATATCGCATAGATCTCACTGTGAAAAGGCTTAAATGGCTTTTTTGACCTAAGTTTGAGGATTGCGCTCAAATCAAATGTCCTAGAACCAAATTTCCACATGTAACTACTAGATTGTGATACAATACACTAATGGGTGAAGTTTGGTTGACTTCTGCGCAGCGGTTTTTGAGTTAACATCAAAATTACATTTCTCGGCCATATCGCATAGATCTCACTGTGAAAAGGCTTAAATGACTTTTTTAATTAAGTTTAATGATTGCGCTCAAACCAAATGTCCTAGAACGAAATTTTTAAATGTAACTACTAGAATGTGATACAATACACTATTGGGTGAAGTTTGGTTGACTTCTGCGCAGCGGTTTGGGAGTTAACATCAAATTTACATTTCTCGGCCATATCGCATAGATCTCACTGTGAAAAGGCTTAAATCACTATTTTAATAAAGTTTGATGATTGCGCTCAAACAAAATGTCCTAGAACAAAATTTTCAAATGTAACTACTAGATTGTGATACAATACACTATTGGGTGAGGTTTGGTTGACTTCTGCGCAGCGGTTTGGGAGTTAACATCAAAATTACATTTCTCGGCCATATCGCATAGATCTCACTGTGAAAAGGCTTAAATGGCTTTTTTGACCTAAGTTTGAGGATTGCGCTCAAATCAAATGTCCTAGAACCAAATTTCCACATGTAACTACTAGATTGTGATACAATACACTATTGGGTGAAGTTTGGTTGACTTCTGCGCAGCGGTTTGGGAGTTAACATCAAAATTACATTTCTCGGCCATATCGCATAGATCTCACTGTGAAAAGGCTTAAATGACTTTTTTAATTAAGTTTGATGATTGCGCTCAAACAAAATGTCCTAGAAAAAAATTTTCAAATGTAACTACTAGATTGTGATAAAATACACTATTGGGTGAAGTTTGGTTTACTTCTGCGCAGCGGTTTGGGAGTTAACATCAAAATTACATTTCTCGGCCATATCGCATAGATCTCACTGTGAAAAGGCTTAAATGGCTTTTTTGACCTAAGTTTGAGGATTGCGCTCAAATCAAATGTCCTAGAACAAAATTTCCACATGTAACTACTAGATTGTGATACAATACACTATTGGGTGAAGTTTGGTTGACTTCTGCGCAGCGGTTTGGGAGTTAACATCAAAATTACATTTCTCGGCCAAATTGCGTAGATCTCACTGTGAAAAGGCTTAAATGACTTTTTTAATTAAGTTTGATGATTGCGTTCAAACAAAATGTCCTAGAACCAAATTTCCACATGTAACTACTAGATTGTGGTACAATACACTATTGGGTGAAGTTTGGTTTACTTCTGCGCAGCGGTTTGGGAGTTAACATCAAAATTACATTTCTCGGCCATATCGCATAGATCTCACTGTGAAAAGGCTTAAATGGCTTTTTTGACCTAAGTTTGAGGATTGCGCTCAAATCAAATGTCCTAGAACCAAATTTCCACATGTAACTACTAGATTGTGATAAAATACACTATTGGGTGAAGTTTGGTTGACTTCTGCGCAGCGGTTTGGGAGTGAACATCAAAATTACATTTCTCGGCCATATCGCATAGATCTCACTGTGAAAACGCTTAAATGACTTTTTTTAATTAAGTTTGAAGATTGCGCTCAAATCAAATGTCCTAGAACTAAATTTCCAAATGTAACTACTAGATTGTGATAAAATACACTATTGGGTGAAGTTTGGTTGACTTCTGCGCAGCGGTTTGGGAATTAACATCAAAATTACATTTCTCGGCCATATCGCATAGATCTCACTGTGAAAAGCCTTAAATGACTTTTTTTAATTAAGTTTGAAGATTGCGCTCAAATCAAATGTCCTAGAACTAAATTTCCAAATGTAACTACTAGATTGTGATAAAATACACTATTGGGTGAAGTTTGGTTGACTTCTGCGCAGCGGTTTGGGAGTTAACATCAAAATTACATTTCTCGGCCATATCGCATAGATCTCACTGTGAAAAGGCTTAAATGACTTTTTTTAATTAAGTTTGAAGATTGCGCTCAAACCAAATGTCCTAGAACTAAATTTCCAAATGTAACTACTAGATTGTGATACAATACACTATTGGGTGAAGTTTGGTTGACTTCTGCGCAGCGGTTTGGGAGTTAACATCAAAATTACATTTCTCGGCCATATCGCATAGATCTCACTGTGAAAAGGCTTAAATGACTTTTTTAATTAAGTTTGATGATTGCGTTCAAACAAAATGTCCTAGAACAAAATTTTCAAATGTAACTACTAGATTGTGATACAATACACTATTGGGTGAAGTTTGGTTGACTTCTGCGCAGCGGTTTGGGAGTTAACATCAAAATTACATTTCTCGGCCATATCGCATAGATCTCACTGTGAAAAGGCTTAAATGGCTTTTTTGACCTAAGTTTGAGGATTGCGCTCAAATCAAATGTCCTAGAACCAAATTTCCACATGTAACTACTAGATTGTGATACAATACACTATTGGGTGAAGTTTGGTTGACTTCTGCGCAGCGGTTTGGGAGTTAACATCAAAATTACATTTCTCGGCCATATCGCATAGATCTCACTGTGAAAAGGCTTAAATGACTTTTTTAATTAAGTTTGATGATTGCGCTCAAACAAAATGTCCTAGAAGAAAATTTTCAAATGTAACTACTAGATTGTGATACAATACACTATTGGGTGAAGTTTGGTTGACTTCTGCGCAGCGGTTTGGGAGTTAACATCAAAATTACATTTCTCGGCCATATCGCATAGATCTCACTGTGAAAAGGCTTAAATGACTTTTTTAATTAAGTTTAATGATTGCGCTCAAACCAAATGTCCTAGAACGAAATTTTTAAATGTAACTACTAGAATGTGATACAATACACTATTGGGTGAAGTTTGGTTGACTTCTGCGCAGCGGTTTGGGAGTTAACATGAAATTTACATTTCTCGGCCATATCGCATAGATCTCACTGTGAAAAGGCTTAAATGACTTTTTTAATAAAGTTTGATGATTGCGCTCAAAAAAAATGTCCTAGAACAAAATTTTCAAATGTAACTACTAGATTGTGATACAATACACTATTGGGTGAAGTTTGGTTGACTTCTGCGCAGCGGTTTGGGAGTTAACATCAAAATTACATTTCTCGGCCATATCGCATAGATCTCACTGTGAAAAGGCTTAAATGACTTTTTTATTAAGTTTAATGATTGCGCTCAAACCAAATGTCCTAGAACGAAATTTTTAAATGTAACTACTAGAATGTGATACAATACACTATTGGGTGAAGTTTGGTTGACTTCTGCGCAGCGGTTTGGGAGTTAACATGAAATTTACATTTCTCGGCCATATCGCATAGATCTCACAGTGAAAAGGCTTAAATTACTTTTTTAATAAAGTTTGATGATTGCGCTCAAACAAAATGTCCTAGAACAAAATTTTCAAATGTAACTACTAGATTGTGATACAATACACTATTGGGTGAAGTTTGGTTGACTTCTGCGCAGCGGTTTGGGAGTTAACATCAAAATTACATTTCTCGGCCATATCGCATAGATCTCACTGTGAAAAGGCTTAAATGACTTTTTTAATTAAGTTTGATGATTGCGCTCAAACAAAATGTCCTAGAACAAAATTTTCAAATGTAACTACTAGATTGTGATAAAATACACTATTGGGTGAAGTTTGGTTGACTTCTGCGCAGCGGTTTGGGAGTTAACATCAAAATTACATTTCTCGGCCATATCGCATAGATCTCACTGTGAAAAGGCTTAAATGGCTTTTTTGACCTAAGTTTGAGGATTGCGCTCAAATCAAATGTCCTAGAACCAAATTTCCACATGTAACTACTAGATTGTGATAAAATACACTATTGGGTGAAGTTTGGTTGACTTCTGCGCAGCGGTTTGGGAGTGAACATCAAAATTACATTTCTCGGCCATATCGCATAGATCTCACTGTGAAAACCCTTAAATGACTTTTTTTAATTAAGTTTGAAGATTGCGCTCAAATCAAATGTCCTAGAACTAAATTTCCAAATGTAACTACTAGATTGTGATAAAATACACTATTGGGTGAAGTTTGGTTGACTTCTGCGCAGCGGTTTGGGAGTTAACATCAAAATTACATTTCTCGGCCATATCGCATAGATCTCACTGTGAAAAGCCTTAAATGACTTTTTTTAATTAAGTTTGAAGATTGCGCTCAAACCAAATGTCCTAGAACTAAATTTCCAAATGTAACTACTAGATTGTGATAAAATACACTATTGGGTGAAGTTTGGTTGACTTCTGCGCAGCGGTTTGGGAGTTAACATCAAAATTAAATTTCTCGGCCATATCGCATAGATCTCACTGTGAAAAGCCTTAAATGACTTTTTTTAATTAAGTTTGAAGATTGCGCTCAAACCAAATGTCCTAGAACTAAATTTCCAAATGTAACTACTAGAATGTGATACAATACACTATTGGGTGAAGTTTGGTTGACTTCTGCGCAGCGGTTTGGGAGTTAACATCAAAATTACATTTCTCGGCCATATCGCATAGATCTCACTGTGAAAAGGCTTAAATGGCTTTTTTGACCTAAGTTTGAGGATTGCGCTCAAATCAAATGTCCTAGAACCAAATTTCCAAATGTAACTACTAGAATGTGATACAATACACTATTGGGTGAAGTTTGGTTGACTTCTGCGCAGCGGTTTGGGAGTTAACATCAAAATTACATTTCTCGGCCATATCGCATAGATCTCACTGTGAAAAGGCTTAAATGGCTTTTTTGACCTAAATTTGAGGATTGCGCTCAAATCAAATGTCCTAGAACCAAATTTCCACATGTAACTACTAGATTGTGATACAATACACTAATGGGTGAAGTTTGGTTTACTTCAGCGCAGCGGATTGGGAGTTAACATCAAAATTACATTTCTCGGCCATATCGCATAGATCTCACTGTGAAAAGGCTTAAATAGCTTTTTTGACCTAAGTTTGAGGATTGCGCTCAAATCAAATGTCCTAGAACCAAATTTCCACATGTAACTACTAGATTGTGATACAATACACTAATGGGTGAAGTTTGGTTGACTTCTGCGCAGCGGTTTGGGAGTTAACATCAAAATTACATTTCTCGGCCATATCGCATAGATCTCACTGTGAAAAGGCTTAAATGGCTTTTTTGACCTAAGGTTGAGGATTGCGCTCAAATCAAATGTCCTAGAACCAAATTTCCACATGTAACTACTAGATTGTGATACAATACACTAATGGGTGAAGTTTGATTGACTTCTGCGCAGCGGTTTGGGAGTTAACATCAAAATTACATTTCTCGGCCATATCGCATAGATCTCACTGTGAAAAGGCTTAAATGGCTTTTTTGAACTAAGTTTGAGGATTGCGCTCAAATCAAATGTCCTAGAACCAAATTTCCACATGTAACTACTAGATTGTGATACAATACACTATTGGGTGAAGTTTGGTTGACTTCTGCGCAGCGGTTTGGGAGTGAACATCAAAATTACATTTCTCGGCCATATCGCATAGATCTCACTGTGAAAAGGCTTAAATGACTTTTTTTAATTAAGTTTGAAGATTGCGCTCAAACCAAATGTCCTAGAATGAAATTTTCAAATGTAACTACTAGATTGTGATACAATACACTATTGGGTGAAGTTTGGTTGACTTCTGCGCAGCGGTTTGGGAGTTAACATCAAAATTACATTTCTCGGCCATATCGCATAGATCTCACTGTGAAAAGGCTTAAAAGACTTTTTTAATTAAGTTTGATGATTGCGCTCAAACAAAATGTCCTAGAACGAAATGTTTAAATGTAACTACTAGAATGTGATACAATACACTATTGGGTGAAGTTTGGTTGACTTCTGCGCAGCGGTTTGGGAGTTAACATCAAAATTACATTTCTCGGCCATATCGCATAGATCTCACTGTGAAAAGCCTTAAATGACTTTTTTTAATTAAGTTTGAAGATTGCGCTCAAACCAAATGTCCTAGAACTAAATTTCCAAATGTAACTACTAGAATGTGATACAATACACTATTGGGTGAAGTTTGGTTGACTTCTGCGCAGCGGTTTGGGAGTTAACATCAAAATTACATTTCTCGGCCATATCGCATAGATCTCACTGTGAAAAGGCTTAAATGGCTTTTTTGACCTAAGTTTGAGGATTGCGCTCAAATCAAATGTCCTAGAACCAAATTTCCAAATGTAACTACTAGAATGTGATACAATACACTATTGGGTGAAGTTTGGTTGACTTCTGCGCAGCGGTTTGGGAGTTAACTTCAAAATTACATTTCTCGGCCATATCGCATAGATCTCACTGTGAAAAGGCTTAAATGGCTTTTTTGACCTAAGTTTGAGGATTGCGCTCAAATCAAATGTCCTAGAACCAAATTTCCACATGTAACTACTAGATTGTGATACAATACACTAATGGGTGAAGTTTGGTTGACTTCTGCGCAGCGGTTTTTGAGTTAACATCAAAATTACATTTCTCGGCCATATCGCATAGATCTCACTGTGAAAAGGCTTAAATGACTTTTTTAATTAAGTTTAATGATTGCGCTCAAACCAAATGTCCTAGAACGAAATTTTTAAATGTAACTACTAGAATGTGATACAATACACTATTGGGTGAAGTTTGGTTGACTTCTGCGCAGCGGTTTGGGAGTTAACATCAAATTTACATTTCTCGGCCATATCGCATAGATCTCACTGTGAAAAGGCTTAAATCACTATTTTAATAAAGTTTGATGATTGCGCTCAAACAAAATGTCCTAGAACAAAATTTTCAAATGTAACTACTAGATTGTGATACAATACACTATTGGGTGAGGTTTGGTTGACTTCTGCGCAGCGGTTTGGGAGTTAACATCAAAATTACATTTCTCGGCCATATCGCATAGATCTCACTGTGAAAAGGCTTAAATGGCTTTTTTGACCTAAGTTTGAGGATTGCGCTCAAATCAAATGTCCTAGAACCAAATTTCCACATGTAACTACTAGATTGTGATACAATACACTATTGGGTGAAGTTTGGTTGACTTCTGCGCAGCGGTTTGGGAGTTAACATCAAAATTACATTTCTCGGCCATATCGCATAGATCTCACTGTGAAAAGGCTTAAATGACTTTTTTAATTAAGTTTGATGATTGCGCTCAAACAAAATGTCCTAGAAAAAAATTTTCAAATGTAACTACTAGATTGTGATAAAATACACTATTGGGTGAAGTTTGGTTTACTTCTGCGCAGCGGTTTGGGAGTTAACATCAAAATTACATTTCTCGGCCATATCGCATAGATCTCACTGTGAAAAGGCTTAAATGGCTTTTTTGACCTAAGTTTGAGGATTGCGCTCAAATCAAATGTCCTAGAACAAAATTTCCACATGTAACTACTAGATTGTGATACAATACACTATTGGGTGAAGTTTGGTTGACTTCTGCGCAGCGGTTTGGGAGTTAACATCAAAATTACATTTCTCGGCCAAATTGCGTAGATCTCACTGTGAAAAGGCTTAAATGACTTTTTTAATTAAGTTTGATGATTGCGTTCAAACAAAATGTCCTAGAACCAAATTTCCACATGTAACTACTAGATTGTGGTACAATACACTATTGGGTGAAGTTTGGTTTACTTCTGCGCAGCGGTTTGGGAGTTAACATCAAAATTACATTTCTCGGCCATATCGCATAGATCTCACTGTGAAAAGGCTTAAATGGCTTTTTTGACCTAAGTTTGAGGATTGCGCTCAAATCAAATGTCCTAGAACCAAATTTCCACATGTAACTACTAGATTGTGATAAAATACACTATTGGGTGAAGTTTGGTTGACTTCTGCGCAGCGGTTTGGGAGTGAACATCAAAATTACATTTCTCGGCCATATCGCATAGATCTCACTGTGAAAACGCTTAAATGACTTTTTTTAATTAAGTTTGAAGATTGCGCTCAAATCAAATGTCCTAGAACTAAATTTCCAAATGTAACTACTAGATTGTGATAAAATACACTATTGGGTGAAGATTGGTTGACTTCTGCGCAGCGGTTTGGGAGTTAACATCAAAATTACATTTCTCGGCCATATCGCATAGATCTCACTGTGAAAAGGCTTAAAAGACTTTTTTAATTAAGTTTGATGATTGCGCTCAAACAAAATGTCCTAGAACGAAATGTTTAAATGTAACTACTAGAATGTGATACAATACACTATTGGGTGAAGTTTGGTTGACTTCTGCGCAGCGGTTTGGGAGTTAACATCAAAATTACATTTCTCGGCCATATCGCATAGATCTCACTGTGAAAAGCCTTAAATGACTTTTTTTAATTAAGTTTGAAGATTGCGCTCAAACCAAATGTCCTAGAACTAAATTTCCAAATGTAACTACTAGAATGTGATACAATACACTATTGGGTGAAGTTTGGTTGACTTCTGCGCAGCGGTTTGGGAGTTAACATCAAAATTACATTTCTCGGCCATATCGCATAGATCTCACTGTGAAAAGGCTTAAATGGCTTTTTTGACCTAAGTTTGAGGATTGCGCTCAAATCAAATGTCCTAGAACCAAATTTCCAAATGTAACTACTAGAATGTGATACAATACACTATTGGGTGAAGTTTGGTTGACTTCTGCGCAGCGGTTTGGGAGTTAACATCAAAATTACATTTCTCGGCCATATCGCATAGATCTCACTGTGAAAAGGCTTAAATGGCTTTTTTGACCTAAGTTTGAGGATTGCGCTCAAATCAAATGTCCTAGAACCAAATTTCCAAATGTAACTACTAGAATGTGATACAATACACTATTGGGTGAAGTTTGGTTGACTTCTGCGCAGCGGTTTGGGAGTTAACTTCAAAATTACATTTCTCGGCCATATCGCATAGATCTCACTGTGAAAAGGCTTAAATGGCTTTTTTGACCTAAGTTTGAGGATTGCGCTCAAATCAAATGTCCTAGAACCAAATTTCCACATGTAACTACTAGATTGTGATACAATACACTAATGGGTGAAGTTTGGTTGACTTCTGCGCAGCGGTTTTTGAGTTAACATCAAAATTACATTTCTCGGCCATATCGCATAGATCTCACTGTGAAAAGGCTTAAATGATTTTTTAATTAAGTTTAATGATTGCGCTCAAACCAAATGTCCTAGAACGAAATTTTTAAATGTAACTACTAGAATGTGATACAATACACTATTGGGTGAAGTTTGGTTGACTTCTGCGCAGCGGTTTGGGAGTTAACATCAAATTTACATTTCTCGGCCATATCGCATAGATCTCACTGTGAAAAGGCTTAAATCACTATTTTAATAAAGTTTGATGATTGCGCTCAAACAAAATGTCCTAGAACAAAATTTTCAAATGTAACTACTAGATTGTGATACAATACACTATTGGGTGAGGTTTGGTTGACTTCTGCGCAGCGGTTTGGGAGTTAACATCAAAATTACATTTCTCGGCCATATCGCATAGATCTCACTGTGAAAAGGCTTAAATGGCTTTTTTGACCTAAGTTTGAGGATTGCGCTCAAATCAAATGTCCTAGAACCAAATTTCCACATGTAACTACTAGATTGTGATACAATACACTATTGGGTGAAGTTTGGTTGACTTCTGCGCAGCGGTTTGGGAGTTAACATCAAAATTACATTTCTCGGCCATATCGCATAGATCTCACTGTGAAAAGGCTTAAATGACTTTTTTAATTAAGTTTGATGATTGCGCTCAAACAAAATGTCCTAGAAAAAAATTTTCAAATGTAACTACTAGATTGTGATAAAATACACTATTGGGTGAAGTTTGGTTTACTTCTGCGCAGCGGTTTGGGAGTTAACATCAAAATTACATTTCTCGGCCATATCGCATAGATCTCACTGTGAAAAGGCTTAAATGGCTTTTTTGACCTAAGTTTGAGGATTGCGCTCAAATCAAATGTCCTAGAACAAAATTTCCACATGTAACTACTAGATTGTGATACAATACACTATTGGGTGAAGTTTGGTTGACTTCTGCGCAGCGGTTTGGGAGTTAACATCAAAATTACATTTCTCGGCCAAATTGCGTAGATCTCACTGTGAAAAGGCATAAATGACTTTTTTAATTAAGTTTGATGATTGCGTTCAAACAAAATGTCCTAGAACCAAATTTCCACATGTAACTACTAGATTGTGGTACAATACACTATTGGGTGAAGTTTGGTTTACTTCTGCGCAGCGGTTTGGGAGTTAACATCAAAATTACATTTCTCGGCCATATCGCATAGATCTCACTGTGAAAAGGCTTAAATGGCTTTTTTGACCTAAGTTTGAGGATTGCGCTCAAATCAAATGTCCTAGAACCAAATTTCCACATGTAACTACTAGATTGTGATAAAATACACTATTGGGTGAAGTTTGGTTGACTTCTGCGCAGCGGTTTGGGAGTGAACATCAAAATTACATTTCTCGGCCATATCGCATAGATCTCACTGTGAAAACGCTTAAATGACTTTTTTTAATTAAGTTTGAAGATTGCGCTCAAATCAAATGTCCTAGAACTAAATTTCCAAATGTAACTACTAGATTGTGATAAAATACACTATTGGGTGAAGTTTGGTTGACTTCTGCGCAGCGGTTTGGGAATTAACATCAAAATTACATTTCTCGGCCATATTGCATAGATCTCACTGTGAAAAGCCTTAAATGACTTTTTTTAATTAAGTTTGAAGATTGCGCTCAAATCAAATGTCCTAGAACTAAATTTCCAAATGTAACTACTAGATTGTGATAAAATACACTATTGGGTGAAGTTTGGTTGACTTCTGCGCAGCGGTTTGGGAGTTAACATCAAAATTACATTTCTCGGCCATATCGCATAGATCTCACTGTGAAAAGGCTTAAATGACTTTTTTTAATTAAGTTTGAAGATTGCGCTCAAACCAAATGTCCTAGAACTAAATTTCCAAATGTAACTACTAGATTGTGATACAATACACTATTGGGTGAAGTTTGGTTGACTTCTGCGCAGCGGTTTGGGAGTTAACATCAAAATTACATTTCTCGGCCATATCGCATAGATCTCACTGTGAAAAGGCTTAAATGACTTTTTTAATTAAGTTTGATGATTGCGTTCAAACAAAATGTCCTAGAACAAAATTTTCAAATGTAACTACTAGATTGTGATACAATACACTATTGGGTGAAGTTTGGTTGACTTCTGCGCAGCGGTTTGGGAGTTAACATCAAAATTACATTTCTCGGCCATATCGCATAGATCTCACTGTGAAAAGGCTTAAATGGCTTTTTTGACCTAAGTTTGAGGATTGCGCTCAAATCAAATGTCCTAGAACCAAATTTCCACATGTAACTACTAGATTGTGATACAATACACTATTGGGTGAAGTTTGGTTGACTTCTGCGCAGCGGTTTGGGAGTTAACATCAAAATTACATTTCTCGGCCATATCGCATAGATCTCACTGTGAAAAGGCTTAAATGACTTTTTTAATTAAGTTTGATGATTGCGCTCAAACAAAATGTCCTAGAAGAAAATTTTCAAATGTAACTACTAGATTGTGATACAATACACTATTGGGTGAAGTTTGGTTGACTTCTGCGCAGCGGTTTGGGAGTTAACATCAAAATTACATTTCTCGGCCATATCGCATAGATCTCACTGTGAAAAGGCTTAAATGACTTTTTTAATTAAGTTTGATGATTGCGCTCAAACCAAATGTCCTAGAACGAAATTTTTAAATGTAACTACTAGAATGTGATACAATACACTATTGGGTGAAGTTTGGTTGACTTCTGCGCAGCGGTTTGGGAGTTAACATGAAATTTACATTTCTCGGCCATATCGCATAGATCTCACTGTGAAAAGGCTTAAATGACTTTTTTAATAAAGTTTGATGATTGCGCTCAAAAAAAATGTCCTAGAACAAAATTTTCAAATGTAACTACTAGATTGTGATACAATACACTATTGGGTGAAGTTTGGTTGACTTCTGCGCAGCGGTTTGGGAGTTAACATCAAAATTACATTTCTCGGCCATATCGCATAGATCTCACTGTGAAAAGGCTTAAATGACTTTTTATTAAGTTTAATGATTGCGCTCAAACCAAATGTCCTAGAACGAAATTTTTAAATGTAACTACTAGAATGTGATACAATACACTATTGGGTGAAGTTTGGTTGACTTCTGCGCAGCGGTTTGGGAGTTAACATGAAATTTACATTTCTCGGCCATATCGCATAGATCTCACAGTGAAAAGGCTTAAATTACTTTTTTAATAAAGTTTGATGATTGCGCTCAAACAAAATGTCCTAGAACAAAATTTTCAAATGTAACTACTAGATTGTGATACAATACACTATTGGGTGAAGTTTGGTTGACTTCTGCGCAGCGGTTTGGGAGTTAACATCAAAATTACATTTCTCGGCCATATCGCATAGATCTCACTGTGAAAAGGCTTAAATGACTTTTTTAATAAAGTTTGATGATTGCGCTCAAAAAAAATGTCCTAGAACAAAATTTTCAAATGTAACTACTAGATTGTGATAAAATACACTATTGGGTGAAGTTTGGTTTACTTCTGCGCAGCGGTTTGGGAGTTAACATCAAAATTACATTTCTCGGCCATATCGCATAGATCTCACTGTGAAAAGGCTTAAATGGCTTTTTTGACCTAAGTTTGAGGATTGCGCTCAAATCAAATGTCCTAGAACCAAATTTCCACATGTAACTACTAGATTGTGATAAAATACACTATTGGGTGAAGTTTGGTTGACTTCTGCGCAGCGGTTTGGGAGTGAACATCAAAATTACATTTCTCGGCCATATCGCATAGATCTCACTGTGAAAACGCTTAAATGACTTTTTTTAATTAAGTTTGAAGATTGCGCTCAAATCAAATGTCCTAGAACTAAATTTCCAAATGTAACTACTAGATTGTGATAAAATACACTATTGGGTGAAGTTTGGTTGACTTCTGCGCAGCGGTTTGGGAGTTAACATCAAAATTACATTTCTCGGCCATATCGCATAGATCTCACTGTGAAAAGCCTTAAATGACTTTTTTTAATTAAGTTTGAAGATTGCGCTCAAACCAAATGTCCTAGAACTAAATTTCCAAATGTAACTACTAGATTGTGATAAAATACACTATTGGGTGAAGTTTGGTTGACTTCTGCTCAGCGGTTTGGGAGTTAACATCAAAATTACATTTCTCGGCCATATCGCATAGATCTCACTGTGAAAAGCCTTAAATGACTTTTTTTAATTAAGTTTGAAGATTGCGCTCAAAACAAATGTCCTAGAACTAAATTTCCAAATGTAACTACTAGAATGTGATACAATACACTATTGGGTGAAGTTTGGTTGACTTCTGCGCAGCGGTTTGGGAGTTAAGATCAAAATTACATTTCTCGGCCATATCGCATAGATCTCACTGTGAAAAGGCTTAAATGGCTTTTTTGACCTAAGTTTGAGGATTGCGCTCAAATCAAATGTCCTAGAACCAAATTTCCACATGTAACTACTAGATTGTGATACAATACACTATTGGGTGAAGTTTGGTTGACTTCTGCGCAGCGGTTTGGGAGTGAACATCAAAATTACATTTCTCGGCCATATCGCATAGATCTCACTGTGAAAAGGCTTAAATGACTTTTTTAATTAAGTTTGATGATTGCGCTCAAACAAAATGTCCTAGAACTAAATTTTTAAATGTAACTACTAGATTGTGATACAATACACTATTGGGTGAAGTTTGGTTTACTTCTGCGCAGCGGTTTGGGAGTTAACATCAAAATTACATTTCTCGGCCATATCGCATAGATCTCACTGTCAAAAGGCTTAAATGACTTTTTTAATAAAGTTTGATGATTGCGCTCAAACAAAATGTCCTAGAACAAAATGTTCAAATGTAACTACTAGATTGTGATACAATACATTATTGGGTGAAGTTTGGTTGACTTCTGCGCAGCGGTTTGGGAGTGAACATCAAAATTACATTTCTCGGCCATATCGCATAGATCTCACTGTGAAAACGCTTAAATGACTTTTTTAAATTAAGTTTGAAGATTGCGCTCAAACCAAATGTCCTAGACCTAAATTTCCAAATGTAACTACTAGATTGTGATAAAATACACTATTGGGTGAAGTTTGGTTGACTTCTGCGCAGCGGTTTGGGAGTTAACATCAAAATTACATTTCTCGGCCATATCGCATAGATCTCACTGTGAAAAGGCTTAAATGGCTTTTTTGACCTAAGTTTGAGGATTGCGCTCAAATCAAATGTCCTAGAACCAAATTTCCACATGTAACTACTAGATTGTGATACAATACACTAATGGGTGAAGTTTTGTTGACTTCTGCGCAGCGGTTTGGGAGTTAACATCAAAATTACATTTCTCGGCCATATCGCATAGATCTCACTGTGAAAAGGCTTAAATGACTTTTTTAATTAAGTTTAATGATTGCGCTCAAACCAAATGTCCTAGAACGAAATTTTTAAATGTAACTACTAGAATGTGATACAATACACTATTGGGTGAAGTTTGGTTGACTTCTGCGCAGCGGTTTGGGAGTTAACATCAAATTTACATTTCTCGGCCATATCGCATAGATCTCACTGTGAAAAGGCTTAAATGACTTTTTTAATAAAGTTTGATGATTGCGCTCAAACAAAATGTCCTAGAACAAAATTTTCAAATGTAACTACTAGATTGTGATACAATACACTATTGGGTGAAGTTTGGTTGACTTCTGCGCAGCGGTTTGGGAGTGAACATCAAAATTACATTTCTCGGCCATATCGCATAGATCTCACTGTGAAAACGCTTAAATGACTTTTTTTAATTAAGTTTGAAGATTGCGCTCACATCAAATGTCCTAGAACTAAATTTCCAAATGTAACTACTAGATTGTGATAAAATACACTATTGGGTGAAGTTTGGTTGACTTCTGCGCAGCGGTTTGGGAGTTAACATCAAAATTACATTTCTCGGCCATATCGCATAGATCTCACTGTGAAAAGCCTTAAATGACTTTTTTTAATTAAGTTTGAAAATTGCGCTCAAACCAAATGTCCTAGAACTAAATTTCCAAATGTAACTACTAGATTGTGATAAAATACACTATTGGGTGAAGTTTGGTTGACTTCTGCGCAGCTGTTTGGGAGTTAACATCAAAATTACATTTCTCGGCCATATCGCATAGATCTCACTGTGAAAAGGCTTAAATGACTTTTTTAATTAAGTTTGAAGATTGCGCTCAAACCAAATGTCCTAGAACTAAATTTCCAAATGTAACTACTAGATTGTGATAAAATACACTATTGGGTGAAGTTTGGTTGACTTCTGCGCAGCGGTTTGGGAGTTAACATCAAAATTACATTTCTCGGCCATATCGCATAGATCTCACTGTGAAAAGGCTTAAATGGCTTTTTTAATTAAGTTTGATGATTGCGCTCAAATCAAATGTCCTAGAACCAAATTTCCACATGTAACTACTAGATTGTGATACAATACACTAATGGGTGAAGTTTGGTTGACTTCTGCGCAGCGGTTTGGGAGTTAACATCAAAATTACATTTCTCGGCCATATCGCATAGATCTCACTGTGAAAAGGCTTAAATGACTTTTTAAATTAAGTTTAATGATTGCGCTCAAACCAAATGTCCTAGAACTAAATTTTTAAATGTAACTACTAGAATGTGATACAATACACTATTGGGTGAAGTTTGGTTGACTTCTGCGCAGCGGTTTGGGAGTTAACATCAAATTTACATTTCTCGGCCATATCGCATAGATCTCACTGTGAAAAGGCTTAAATGACTTTTTTAATAAAGTTTGATGATTGCGCTCAAACAAAATGTCCTAGAACAAAATTTTCAAATGTAACTACTAGATTGTGATACAATACATTATTGGGTGAAGTTTGGTTGACTTCTGCGCAGCGGTTTGGGAGTGAACATCAAAATTACATTTCTCGGCCATATCGCATAGATCTCACTGTGAAAACGCTTAAATGACTTTTTTAAATTAAGTTTGAAGATTGCGCTCAAACCAAATGTCCTAGAACTAAATTTCCAAATGTAACTACTAGATTGTGATAAAATACACTATTGGGTGAAGTTTGGTTGACTTCTGCGTTGCGGTTTGGGAGTTAACATCAAAATTACATTTCTCGGCCATATCGCATAGATCTCACTGTGAAAAGGCTTAAATGGCTTTTTTAATTAATTTTGATGATTGCGCTCAAATCAAATGTCCTAGAACCAAATTTCCACATGTAACTACTAGATTGTGATAAAATACACTAATGGGTGAAGTTTGGTTTACTTCTGCGCAGCGGTTTGGGAGTTAACATCAAAATTACATTTCTCGGCCATATCGCATAGATCTCACTGTGAAAAGGCTTAAATGGCTTTTTTAATTAATTTTGATGATTGCGCTCAAATCAAATGTCCTAGAACCAAATTTCCACATGTAACTACTAGATTGTGATAAAATACACTAATGGGTGAAGTTTGGTTTACTTCTGCGCAGCGGTTTGGGAGTTAACATCAAAATTACATTTCTCGGCCATATCGCATAGATCTCACTGTGAAAAGGCTTAAATGGCTTTTTTGACCTAAGTTTGAGGATTGCGCTCAAATCAAATGTCCTAGAACCAAATTTCCACATGTAACTACTAGATTGTGATACAATACACTAATGGGTGAAGTTTGGTTGACTTCTGCGCAGCGGTTTGGGAGTGAACATCAAAATTACATTTCTCGGCCATATCGCATAGATCTCACTGTGAAAAGGCTTAAATGACTTTTTTTAATTAAGTTTGAAGATTGCGCTCAAACCAAATGTCCTAGAACGAAATTTTCAAATGTAACTACTAGATTGTGATACAATACACTATTGGGTGAAGTTTGGTTGACTTCTGCGCAGCGGTTTGGGAGTTAACATCAAAATTACATTTCTCGGCCATATCGCATAGATCTCACTGTGAAAAGGCTTAAATGACTTTTTTAATTAAGTTTGATGATTGCGCTCAAACAAAATGTCCTAGAACGAAATTTTTAAATGTAACTACTAGAATGTGATACAATACACTATTGGGTGAAGTTTGGTTGACTTCTGCGCAGCGGTTTGGGAGTTAACATCAAAATTACATTTCTCGGCCATATCGCATAGATCTCACTGTGAAAAGGCTTAAATGGCTTTTTTGACCTAAGTTTGAGGATTGCGCTCAAATCAAATGTCCTAGAACTAAATTTCCAAATGTAACTACTAGATTGTGATAAAATACACTATTGGGTGAAGTTTGGTTGACTTCTGCGCAGCGGTTTGGGAGTTAACATCAAAATTACATTTCTCGGCCATATCGCATAGATCTCACTGTGAAAAGCCTTAAATGACTTTTTTTAATTAAGTTTGAAGATTGCGCTCAAACCAAATGTCCTAGAACTAAATTTCCAAATGTAACTACTAGATTGTGATAAAATACTCTATTGGGTGAAGTTTGGTTGACTTCTGCGCAGCGGTTTGGGAGTTAACATCAAAATTCATTTCTCGGCCATATCGCATAGATCTCACTGTGAAAAGCCTTAAATGACTTTTTTTAATTAAGTTTGAAGATTGCGCTCAAACCAAATGTCCTAGAACTAAATTTCCAAATGTAACTACTAGAATGTGATACAATACACTATTGGGTGAAGTTTGGTTGACTTCTGCGCAGCGGTTTGGGAGTTAACATCAAAATTACATTTCTCGGCCATATCGCATAGATCTCACTGTGAAAAGGCTTAAATGGCTTTTTTGACCTAAGTTTGAGGATTGCGCTCAAATCAAATGTCCTAGAACCAAATTTCCAAATGTAACTACTAGAATGTGATACAATACACTATTGGGTGAAGTTTGGTTGACTTCTGCGCAGCGGTTTGGGAGTTAACATCAAAATTACATTTCTCGGCCATATCGCATAGATCTCACTGTGAAAAGGCTTAAATGGCTTTTTTGACCTAAGTTTGAGGATTGCGCTCAAATCAAATGTCCTAGAACCAAATTTCCACATGTAACTACTAGATTGTGATACAATACACTAATGGGTGAAGTTTGGTTTACTTCTGCGCAGCGGTTTGGGAGTTAACATCAAAATTACATTTCTCGGCCATATCGCATAGATCTCACTGTGAAAAGGCTTAAATAGCTTTTTTGACCTAAGTTTGAGGATTGCGCTCAAATCAAATGTCCTAGAACCAAATTTCCACATGTAACTACTAGATTGTGATACAATACACTAATGGGTGAAGTTTGGTTGACTTCTGCGCAGCGGTTTGGGAGTTAACATCAAAATTACATTTCTCGGCCATATCGCATAGATCTCACTGTGAAAAGGCTTAAATGGCTTTTTTAATTAAGTTTGATGATTGCGCTCAAACAAAATGTCCTAGAACAAAATTTTCAAATGTAACTACTAGATTGTGATACAATACATTATTGGGTGAAGTTTGGTTGACTTCTGCGCAGCGGTTTGGGAGTTAACATCAAAATTACATTTCTCGGCCATATCGCATAGATCTCACTGTGAAAAGCCTTAAATGACTTTTTTAATAAAGTTTGATGATTGCGCTCAAACAAAATGTCCTAGAACAAAATTTTCAAATGTAACTACTAGATTGTGATACAATACATTATTGGGTGAAGTTTGGTTGACTTCTGCGCAGCGGTTTGGGAGTGAACATCAAAATTACATTTCTCGGCCATATCGCATAGATCTCACTGTGAAAACGCTTAAATGACTTTTTTAAATTAAGTTTGAAGATTGCGCTCAAACCAAATGTCCTAGAACTAAATTTCCAAATGTAACTACTAGATTGTGATAAAATACACTATTGGGTGAAGTTTGGTTGACTTCTGCGTTGCGGTTTGGGAGTTAACATCAAAATTACATTTCTCGGCCATATCGCATAGATCTCACTGTGAAAAGGCTTAAATGGCTTTTTTAATTAATTTTGATGATTGCGCTCAAATCAAATGTCCTAGAACCAAATTTCCACATGTAACTACTAGATTGTGATAAAATACACTAATGGGTGAAGTTTGGTTTACTTCTGCGCAGCGGTTTGGGAGTTAACATCAAAATTACATTTCTCGGCCATATCGCATAGATCTCACTGTGAAAAGGCTTAAATGGCTTTTTTAATTAATTTTGATGATTGCGCTCAAATCAAATGTCCTAGAACCAAATTTCCACATGTAACTACTAGATTGTGATAAAATACACTAATGGGTGAAGTTTGGTTTACTTCTGCGCAGCGGTTTGGGAGTTAACATCAAAATTACATTTCTCGGCCATATCGCATAGATCTCACTGTGAAAAGGCTTAAATAGCTTTTTTGACCTAAGTTTGAGGATTGCGCTCAAATCAAATGTCCTAGAACCAAATTTCCACATGTAACTACTAGATTGTGATACAATACACTAATGGGTGAAGTTTGGTTGACTTCTGCGCAGCGGTTTGGGAGTTAACATCAAAATTACATTTCTCGGCCATATCGCATAGATCTCACTGTGAAAAGGCTTAAATGGCTTTTTTAATTAAGTTTGATGATTGCGCTCAAACAAAATGTCCTAGAACAAAATTTTCAAATGTAACTACTAGATTGTGATACAATACATTATTGGGTGAAGTTTGGTTGACTTCTGCGCAGCGGTTTGGGAGTTAACATCAAAATTACATTTCTCGGCCATATCGCATAGATCTCACTGTGAAAAGCCTTAAATGACTTTTTTAATAAAGTTTGATGATTGCGCTCAAACAAAATGTCCTAGAACAAAATTTTCAAATGTAACTACTAGATTGTGATACAATACATTATTGGGTGAAGTTTGGTTGACTTCTGCGCAGCGGTTTGGGAGTGAACATCAAAATTACATTTCTCGGCCATATCGCATAGATCTCACTGTGAAAACGCTTAAATGACTTTTTTAAATTAAGTTTGAAGATTGCGCTCAAACCAAATGTCCTAGAACTAAATTTCCAAATGTAACTACTAGATTGTGATAAAATACACTATTGGGTGAAGTTTGGTTGACTTCTGCGTTGCGGTTTGGGAGTTAACATCAAAATTACATTTCTCGGCCATATCGCATAGATCTCACTGTGAAAAGGCTTAAATGGCTTTTTTAATTAATTTTGATGATTGCGCTCAAATCAAATGTCCTAGAACCAAATTTCCACATGTAACTACTAGATTGTGATAAAATACACTAATGGGTGAAGTTTGGTTTACTTCTGCGCAGCGGTTTGGGAGTTAACATCAAAATTACATTTCTCGGCCATATCGCATAGATCTCACTGTGAAAAGGCTTAAATGGCTTTTTTAATTAATTTTGATGATTGCGCTCAAATCAAATGTCCTAGAACCAAATTTCCACATGTAACTACTAGATTGTGATAAAATACACTAATGGGTGAAGTTTGGTTTACTTCTGCGCAGCGGTTTGGGAGTTAACATCAAAATTACATTTCTCGGCCATATCGCATAGATCTCACTGTGAAAAGGCTTAAATGGCTTTTTTGACCTAAGTTTGAGGATTGCGCTCAAATCAAATGTCCTAGAACCAAATTTCCACATGTAACTACTAGATTGTGATACAATACACTAATGGGTGAAGTTTGGTTGACTTCTGCGCAGCGGTTTGGGAGTGAACATCAAAATTACATTTCTCGGCCATATCGCATAGATCTCACTGTGAAAAGGCTTAAATGACTTTTTTTAATTAAGTTTGAAGATTGCGCTCAAACCAAATGTCCTAGAACGAAATTTTCAAATGTAACTACTAGATTGTGATACAATACACTATTGGGTGAAGTTTGGTTGACTTCTGCGCAGCGGTTTGGGAGTTAACATCAAAATTACATTTCTCGGCCATATCGCATAGATCTCACTGTGAAAAGGCTTAAATGACTTTTTTAATTAAGTTTGATGATTGCGCTCAAACAAAATGTCCTAGAACGAAATTTTTAAATGTAACTACTAGAATGTGATACAATACACTATTGGGTGAAGTTTGGTTGACTTCTGCGCAGCGGTTTGGGAGTTAACATCAAAATTACATTTCTCGGCCATATCGCATAGATCTCACTGTGAAAAGGCTTAAATGGCTTTTTTGACCTAAGTTTGAGGATTGCGCTCAAATCAAATGTCCTAGAACTAAATTTCCAAATGTAACTACTAGATTGTGATAAAATACACTATTGGGTGAAGTTTGGTTGACTTCTGCGCAGCGGTTTGGGAGTTAACATCAAAATTACATTTCTCGGCCATATCGCATAGATCTCACTGTGAAAAGCCTTAAATGACTTTTTTTAATTAAGTTTGAAGATTGCGCTCAAACCAAATGTCCTAGAACTAAATTTCCAAATGTAACTACTAGATTGTGATAAAATACTCTATTGGGTGAAGTTTGGTTGACTTCTGCGCAGCGGTTTGGGAGTTAACATCAAAATTCATTTCTCGGCCATATCGCATAGATCTCACTGTGAAAAGCCTTAAATGACTTTTTTTAATTAAGTTTGAAGATTGCGCTCAAACCAAATGTCCTAGAACTAAATTTCCAAATGTAACTACTAGAATGTGATACAATACACTATTGGGTGAAGTTTGGTTGACTTCTGCGCAGCGGTTTGGGAGTTAACATCAAAATTACATTTCTCGGCCATATCGCATAGATCTCACTGTGAAAAGGCTTAAATGGCTTTTTTGACCTAAGTTTGAGGATTGCGCTCAAATCAAATGTCCTAGAACCAAATTTCCAAATGTAACTACTAGAATGTGATACAATACACTATTGGGTGAAGTTTGGTTGACTTCTGCGCAGCGGTTTGGGAGTTTAAATCAAAATTACATTTCTCGGCCATATCGCATAGATCTCACTGTGAAAAGGCTTAAATGGCTTTTTTGACCTAAGTTTGAGGATTGCGCTCAAATCAAATGTCCTAGAACCAAATTTCCACATGTAACTACTAGATTGTGATACAATACACTAATGGGTGAAGTTTGGTTTACTTCTGCGCAGCGGTTTGGGAGTTAACATCAAAATTACATTTCTCGGCCATATCGCATAGATCTCACTGTGAAAAGGCTTAAATAGCTTTTTTGACCTAAGTTTGAGGATTGCGCTCAAATCAAATGTCCTAGAACCAAATTTCCACATGTAACTACTAGATTGTGATACAATACACTAATGGGTGAAGTTTGGTTGACTTCTGCGCAGCGGTTTGGGAGTTAACATCAAAATTACATTTCTCGGCCATATCGCATAGATCTCACTGTGAAAAGGCTTAAATGGCTTTTTTAATTAAGTTTGATGATTGCGCTCAAATCAAATGTCCTAGAACCAAATTTCCACATGTAACTACTAGATTGTGATACAATACACTAATGGGTGAAGTTTGGTTGACTTCTGCGCAGCGGTTTGGGAGTTAACATCAAAATTACATTTCTCGGCCATATCGCATAGATCTCACTGTGAAAAGGCTTAAATGACTTTTTAAATTAAGTTTAATGATTGCGCTCAAACCAAATGTCCTAGAACTAAATTTTTAAATGTAACTACTAGAATGTGATACAATACACTATTGGGTGAAGTTTGGTTGACTTCTGCGCAGCGGTTTGGGAGTTAACATCAAATTTACATTTCTCGGCCATATCGCATAGATCTCACTGTGAAAAGGCTTAAATGACTTTTTTAATAAAGTTTGATGATTGCGCTCAAACAAAATGTCCTAGAACAAAATTTTCAAATGTAACTACTAGATTGTGATACAATACATTATTGGGTGAAGTTTGGTTGACTTCTGCGCAGCGGTTTGGGAGTGAACATCAAAATTACATTTCTCGGCCATATCGCATAGATCTCACTGTGAAAACGCTTAAATGACTTTTTTAAATTAAGTTTGAAGATTGCGCTCAAACCAAATGTCCTAGAACTAAATTTCCAAATGTAACTACTAGATTGTGATAAAATACACTATTGGGTGAAGTTTGGTTGACTTCTGCGCAGCGGTTTGGGAGTTAACATCAAAATTACATTTCTCGGCCATATCGCATAGATCTCACTGTGAAAAGGCTTAAATGGCTTTTTTAATTAATTTTGATGATTGCGCTCAAATCAAATGTCCTAGAACCAAATTTCCACATGTAACTACTAGATTGTGATAAAATACACTAATGGGTGAAGTTTGGTTTACTTCTGCGCAGCGGTTTGGGAGTTAACATCAAAATTACATTTCTCGGCCATATCGCATAGATCTCACTGTGAAAAGGCTTAAATGGCTTTTTTGACCTAAGTTTGAGGATTGCGCTCAAATCAAATGTCCTAGAACCAAATTTCCACATGTAACTACTAGATTGTGATACAATACACTAATGGGTGAAGTTTGGTTGACTTCTGCGCAGCGGTTTGGGAGTGAACATCAAAATTACATTTCTCGGCCATATCGCATAGATCTCACTGTGAAAAGGCTTAAATGACTTTTTTTAATTAAGTTTGAAGATTGCGCTCAAACCAAATGTCCTAGAACGAAATTTTCAAATGTAACTACTAGATTGTGATACAATACACTATTGGGTGAAGTTTGGTTGACTTCTGCGCAGCGGTTTGGGAGTTAACATCAAAATTACATTTCTCGGCCATATCGCATAGATCTCACTGTGAAAAGGCTTAAATGACTTTTTTAATTAAGTTTGATGATTGCGCTCAAACAAAATGTCCTAGAACGAAATTTTTAAATGTAACTACTAGAATGTGATACAATACACTATTGGGTGAAGTTTGGTTGACTTCTGCGCAGCGGTTTGGGAGTTAACATCAAAATTACATTTCTCGGCCATATCGCATAGATCTCACTGTGAAAAGGCTTAAATGGCTTTTTTGACCTAAGTTTGAGGATTGCGCTCAAATCAAATGTCCTAGAACTAAATTTCCAAATGTAACTACTAGATTGTGATAAAATACACTATTGGGTGAAGTTTGGTTGACTTCTGCGCAGCGGTTTGGGAGTTAACATCAAAATTACATTTCTCGGCCATATCGCATAGATCTCACTGTGAAAAGGCTTAAATGACTTTTTTTAATTAAGTTTGAAGATTGCGCTCAAACCAAATGTCCTAGAACGAAATTTTCAAATGTAACTACTAGATTGTGATACAATACACTATTGGGTGAAGTTTGGTTGACTTCTGCGCAGCGGTTTGGGAGTTAACATCAAAATTACATTTCTCGGCCATATCGCATAGATCTCACTGTGAAAAGGCTTAAATGACTTTTTTAATTAAGTTTGATGATTGCGCTCAAACAAAATGTCCTAGAACGAAATTTTTAAATGTAACTACTAGAATGTGATACAATACACTATTGGGTGAAGTTTGGTTGACTTCTGCGCAGCGGTTTGGGAGTTAACATCAAAATTACATTTCTCGGCCATATCGCATAGATCTCACTGTGAAAAGGCTTAAATGGCTTTTTTGACCTAAGTTTGAGGATTGCGCTCAAATCAAATGTCCTAGAACTAAATTTCCAAATGTAACTACTAGATTGTGATAAAATACACTATTGGGTGAAGTTTGGTTGACTTCTGCGCAGCGGTTTGGGAGTTAACATCAAAATTACATTTCTCGGCCATATCGCATAGATCTCACTGTGAAAAGCCTTAAATGACTTTTTTTAATTAAGTTTGAAGATTGCGCTCAAACCAAATGTCCTAGAACTAAATTTCCAAATGTAACTACTAGAATGTGATACAATACACTATTGGGTGAAGTTTGGTTGACTTCTGCGCAGCGGTTTGGGAGTTAACATCAAAATTACATTTCTCGGCCATATCGCATAGATCTCACTGTGAAAAGGCTTAAATGGCTTTTTCGACCTAAGTTTGAGGATTGCGCTCAAATCAAATGTCCTAGAACCAAATTTCCAAATGTAACTACTAGAATGTGATACAATACACTATTGGGTGAAGTTTGGTTGACTTCTGCGCAGCGGTTTGGGAGTTAACATCAAAATTACATTTCTCGGCCATATCGCATAGATCTCACTGTGAAAAGGCTTAAATGGCTTTTTTGACCTAAGTTTGAGGATTGCGCTCAAATCAAATGTCCTAGAACCAAATTTCCACATGTAACTACTAGATTGTGATACAATACACTAATGGGTGAAGTTTGGTTTACTTCTGCGCAGCGGTTTGGGAGTTAACATCAAAATTACATTTCTCGGCCATATCGCATAGATCTCACTGTGAAAAGGCTTAAATAGCTTTTTTGACCTAAGTTTGAGGATTGCGCTCAAATCAAATGTCCTAGAACCAAATTTCCACATGTAACTACTAGATTGTGATACAATACACTAATGGGTGAAGTTTGGTTGACTTCTGCGCAGCGGTTTGGGAGTTAACATCAAAATTACATTTCTCGGCCATATCGCATAGATCTCACTGTGAAAAGGCTTAAATGGCTTTTTTGACCTAAGTTTGAGGATTGCGCTCAAATCAAATGTTCTAGAACCAAATTTCCACATGTAACTACTAGATTGTGATACAATACACTATTGGGTGAAGTTTGGTTGACTTCTGCGCAGCGGTTTGGGAGTGAACATCAAAATTACATTTCTCGGCCATATCGCATAGATCTCACTGTGAAAAGGCTTAAATGACTTTTTTTAATTAAGTTTGAAGATTGCGCTCAAACCAAATGTCCTAGAACGAAATTTTCAAATGTAACTACTAGATTGTGATACAATACACTATTGGGTGAAGTTTGGTTGACTTCTGCGCAGCGGTTTGGGAGTTAACATCAAAATTACATTTCTCGGCCATATCGCATAGATCTCACTGTGAAAAGGCTTAAATGACTTTTTTAATTAAGTTTGATGATTGCGCTCAAACAAAATGTCCTAGAACGAAATTTTTAAATGTAACTACTAGAATGTGATACAATACACTATTGGGTGAAGTTTGGTTGACTTCTGCGCAGCGGTTTGGGAGTTAACATCAAAATTACATTTCTCGGCCATATCGCATAGATCTCACTGTGAAAAGGCTTAAATGGCTTTTTTGACCTAAGTTTGAGGATTGCGCTCAAATCAAATGTCCTAGAACCAAATTTCCACATGTAACTACTAGATTGTGATACAATACACTAATGGGTGAAGTTTGGTTTACTTCTGCGCAGCGGTTTGGGAGTTAACATCAAAATTACATTTCTCGGCCATATCGCATAGATCTCACTGTGAAAAGGCTTAAATGGCTTTTTTGACCTATGTTTGAGGATTGCGCTCAAATCAAATGTCCTAGAACCAAATTTCCACATGTAACTACTAGATTGTGATACAATACACTAATGGGTGAAGTTTGGTTGACTTCTGCGCAGCGGTTTGGGAGTTAACATCAAAATTACATTTCTCGGCCATATCGCAGAGATCTCACTGTGAAAAGGCTTAAATGGCTTTTTTGACCTAAGTTTGAGGATTGCGCTCAAATCAAATGTCCTAGAACCAAATTTCCACATTTAACTACTAGATTGTGATAAAATACACTATTGGGTGAAGTTTGGTTGACTTCTGCGCAGCGGTTTGGGAGTTAACATCAAAATTACATTTCTCGGCCATATCGCATAGATCTCACTGTGAAAAGGCTTAAATGACTTTTTTAATTAAGTTTGATGATTGCGCTCAAACAAAATGTCCCAGAACTAAATTTTTAAATGTAACTACTAGATTGTGATACAATACACTATTGGGTGAAGTTTGGTTGACTTCTGCGCAGCGGTTTGGGAGTTAACATCAAAATTACATTTCTCGGCCATATCGCATAGATCTCACTGTGAAAAGGCTTAAATGACTTTTTTATTAAGTTTAATGATTGCGCTCAAACCAAATGTCCTAGAACTAAATTTCCAAATGTAAATACTAGATTGTGATAAAATACACTATTGGGTGAAGTTTGGTTGACTTCTGCGCAGCGGTTTGGGAGTTAACATCAAAATTACATTTCTCGGCCATATCGCATAGATCTCACTGTGAAAAGGCTTAACTGACTTTTTTTAATTAAGTTTGAAGATTGCGCTCAAACCAAATGTCCTAGAACTAAATTTCCAAATGTAACTACTAGATTGTGATACAATACACTATTGGGTGAAGTTTGGTTGACTTCTGCGCAGCGGTTTGGGAGTTAACATCAAAATTACATTTCTCGGCCATATCGCATAGATCTCACTGTGAAAAGCCTTAAATGACTTTTTTTAATTAAGTTTGAAGATTGCGCTCAAACCAAATGTCCTAGAACTAAATTTCCAAATGTAACTACTAGATTGTGATAAAATACACTATTGGGTGAAGTTTGGTTGACTTCTGCGCAGCGGTTTGGGAGTTAACATCAAAATTACATTTCTCGGCCATATCGCATAGATCTCACTGTGAAAAGCCTTAAATGGCTTTTTTGACCTAAGTTTGAGGATTGCGCTCAAATCAAATGTCCTAGAACCAAATTTCCAAATGTAACTACTAGAATGTGATACAATACACTATTGGGTGAAGTTTGGTTTACTTCTGCGCAGCGGTTTGGGAGTTAACATCAAAATTACATTTCTCGGCCATATCGCATAGATCTCACTGTGAAAAGGCTTAAATGGCTTTTTTGACCTAAGTTTGAGGATTGCGCTCAAATCAAATGTCCTAGAACCAAATTTCCACATGTAACTACTAGATTGTGATACAATACACTAATGGGTGAAGTTTGGTTGACTTCTGCGCAGCGGTTTGGGAGTGAACATCAAAATTACATTTCTCGGCCATATCGCATAGATCTCACTGTGAAAAGGCTTAAATGACTTTTTTTAATTAAGTTTGAAGATTGCGCTCAAACCAAATGTCCTAGAACGAAATTTTCAAATGTAACTACTAGATTGTGATACAATACACTATTGGGTGAAGTTTGGTTGACTTCTGCGCAGCGGTTTGGGAGTTAACATCAAAATTACATTTCTCGGCCATATCGCATAGATCTCACTGTGAAAAGGCTTAAATGACTTTTTTAATTAAGTTTGATGATTGCGCTCAAACAAAATGTCCTAGAACGAAATTTTTAAATGTAACTACTAGAATGTGATACAATACACTATTGGGTGAAGTTTGGTTGACTTCTGCGCAGCGGTTTGGGAGTTAACATCAAAATTACATTTCTCGGCCATATCGCATAGATCTCACTGTGAAAAGGCTTAAATGGCTTTTTTGACCTAAGTTTGAGGATTGCGCTCAAATCAAATGTCCTAGAACTAAATTTCCAAATGTAACTACTAGATTGTGATAAAATACACTATTGGGTGAAGTTTGGTTGACTTCTGCGCAGCGGTTTGGGAGTTAACATCAAAATTACATTTCTCGGCCATATCGCATAGATCTCACTGTGAAAAGCCTTAAATGACTTTTTTTAATTAAGTTTGAAGATTGCGCTCAAACCAAATGTCCTAGAACTAAATTTCCAAATGTAACTACTAGATTGTGATAAAATACTCTATTGGGTGAAGTTTGGTTGACTTCTGCGCAGCGGTTTGGGAGTTAACATCAAAATTCATTTCTCGGCCATATCGCATAGATCTCACTGTGAAAAGCCTTAAATGACTTTTTTTAATTAAGTTTGAAGATTGCGCTCAAACCAAATGTCCTAGAACTAAATTTCCAAATGTAACTACTAGAATGTGATACAATACACTATTGGGTGAAGTTTGGTTGACTTCTGCGCAGCGGTTTGGGAGTTAACATCAAAATTACATTTCTCGGCCATATCGCATAGATCTCACTGTGAAAAGGCTTAAATGGCTTTTTTGACCTAAGTTTGAGGATTGCGCTCAAATCAAATGTCCTAGAACCAAATTTCCAAATGTAACTACTAGAATGTGATACAATACACTATTGGGTGAAGTTTGGTTGACTTCTGCGCAGCGGTTTGGGAGTTAACATCAAAATTACATTTCTCGGCCATATCGCATAGATCTCACTGTGAAAAGGCTTAAATGGCTTTTTTGACCTAAGTTTGAGGATTGCGCTCAAATCAAATGTCCTAGAACCAAATTTCCACATGTAACTACTAGATTGTGATACAATACACTAATGGGTGAAGTTTGGTTTACTTCTGCGCAGCGGTTTGGGAGTTAACATCAAAATTACATTTCTCGGCCATATCGCATAGATCTCACTGTGAAAAGGCTTAAATAGCTTTTTTGACCTAAGTTTGAGGATTGCGCTCAAATCAAATGTCCTAGAACCAAATTTCCACATGTAACTACTAGATTGTGATACAATACACTAATGGGTGAAGTTTGGTTGACTTCTGCGCAGCGGTTTGGGAGTTAACATCAAAATTACATTTCTCGGCCATATCGCATAGATCTCACTGTGAAAAGGCTTAAATGGCTTTTTTAATTAAGTTTGATGATTGCGCTCAAACAAAATGTCCTAGAACAAAATTTTCAAATGTAACTACTAGATTGTGATACAATACATTATTGGGTGAAGTTTGGTTGACTTCTGCGCAGCGGTTTGGGAGTTAACATCAAAATTACATTTCTCGGCCATATCGCATAGATCTCACTGTGAAAAGCCTTAAATGACTTTTTTAATAAAGTTTGATGATTGCGCTCAAACAAAATGTCCTAGAACAAAATTTTCAAATGTAACTACTAGATTGTGATACAATACATTATTGGGTGAAGTTTGGTTGACTTCTGCGCAGCGGTTTGGGAGTGAACATCAAAATTACATTTCTCGGCCATATCGCATAGATCTCACTGTGAAAACGCTTAAATGACTTTTTTAAATTAAGTTTGAAGATTGCGCTCAAACCAAATGTCCTAGAACTAAATTTCCAAATGTAACTACTAGATTGTGATAAAATACACTATTGGGTGAAGTTTGGTTGACTTCTGCGTTGCGGTTTGGGAGTTAACATCAAAATTACATTTCTCGGCCATATCGCATAGATCTCACTGTGAAAAGGCTTAAATGGCTTTTTTAATTAATTTTGATGATTGCGCTCAAATCAAATGTCCTAGAACCAAATTTCCACATGTAACTACTAGATTGTGATAAAATACACTAATGGGTGAAGTTTGGTTTACTTCTGCGCAGCGGTTTGGGAGTTAACATCAAAATTACATTTCTCGGCCATATCGCATAGATCTCACTGTGAAAAGGCTTAAATGGCTTTTTTAATTAATTTTGATGATTGCGCTCAAATCAAATGTCCTAGAACCAAATTTCCACATGTAACTACTAGATTGTGATAAAATACACTAATGGGTGAAGTTTGGTTTACTTCTGCGCAGCGGTTTGGGAGTTAACATCAAAATTACATTTCTCGGCCATATCGCATAGATCTCACTGTGAAAAGGCTTAAATAGCTTTTTTGACCTAAGTTTGAGGATTGCGCTCAAATCAAATGTCCTAGAACCAAATTTCCACATGTAACTACTAGATTGTGATACAATACACTAATGGGTGAAGTTTGGTTGACTTCTGCGCAGCGGTTTGGGAGTTAACATCAAAATTACATTTCTCGGCCATATCGCATAGATCTCACTGTGAAAAGGCTTAAATGGCTTTTTTAATTAAGTTTGATGATTGCGCTCAAACAAAATGTCCTAGAACAAAATTTTCAAATGTAACTACTAGATTGTGATACAATACATTATTGGGTGAAGTTTGGTTGACTTCTGCGCAGCGGTTTGGGAGTTAACATCAAAATTACATTTCTCGGCCATATCGCATAGATCTCACTGTGAAAAGCCTTAAATGACTTTTTTAATAAAGTTTGATGATTGCGCTCAAACAAAATGTCCTAGAACAAAATTTTCAAATGTAACTACTAGATTGTGATACAATACATTATTGGGTGAAGTTTGGTTGACTTCTGCGCAGCGGTTTGGGAGTGAACATCAAAATTACATTTCTCGGCCATATCGCATAGATCTCACTGTGAAAACGCTTAAATGACTTTTTTAAATTAAGTTTGAAGATTGCGCTCAAACCAAATGTCCTAGAACTAAATTTCCAAATGTAACTACTAGATTGTGATAAAATACACTATTGGGTGAAGTTTGGTTGACTTCTGCGTTGCGGTTTGGGAGTTAACATCAAAATTACATTTCTCGGCCATATCGCATAGATCTCACTGTGAAAAGGCTTAAATGGCTTTTTTAATTAATTTTGATGATTGCGCTCAAATCAAATGTCCTAGAACCAAATTTCCACATGTAACTACTAGATTGTGATAAAATACACTAATGGGTGAAGTTTGGTTTACTTCTGCGCAGCGGTTTGGGAGTTAACATCAAAATTACATTTCTCGGCCATATCGCATAGATCTCACTGTGAAAAGGCTTAAATGGCTTTTTTAATTAATTTTGATGATTGCGCTCAAATCAAATGTCCTAGAACCAAATTTCCACATGTAACTACTAGATTGTGATAAAATACACTAATGGGTGAAGTTTGGTTTACTTCTGCGCAGCGGTTTGGGAGTTAACATCAAAATTACATTTCTCGGCCATATCGCATAGATCTCACTGTGAAAAGGCTTAAATGGCTTTTTTGACCTAAGTTTGAGGATTGCGCTCAAATCAAATGTCCTAGAACCAAATTTCCACATGTAACTACTAGATTGTGATACAATACACTAATGGGTGAAGTTTGGTTGACTTCTGCGCAGCGGTTTGGGAGTGAACATCAAAATTACATTTCTCGGCCATATCGCATAGATCTCACTGTGAAAAGGCTTAAATGACTTTTTTTAATTAAGTTTGAAGATTGCGCTCAAACCAAATGTCCTAGAACGAAATTTTCAAATGTAACTACTAGATTGTGATACAATACACTATTGGGTGAAGTTTGGTTGACTTCTGCGCAGCGGTTTGGGAGTTAACATCAAAATTACATTTCTCGGCCATATCGCATAGATCTCACTGTGAAAAGGCTTAAATGACTTTTTTAATTAAGTTTGATGATTGCGCTCAAACAAAATGTCCTAGAACGAAATTTTTAAATGTAACTACTAGAATGTGATACAATACACTATTGGGTGAAGTTTGGTTGACTTCTGCGCAGCGGTTTGGGAGTTAACATCAAAATTACATTTCTCGGCCATATCGCATAGATCTCACTGTGAAAAGGCTTAAATGGCTTTTTTGACCTAAGTTTGAGGATTGCGCTCAAATCAAATGTCCTAGAACTAAATTTCCAAATGTAACTACTAGATTGTGATAAAATACACTATTGGGTGAAGTTTGGTTGACTTCTGCGCAGCGGTTTGGGAGTTAACATCAAAATTACATTTCTCGGCCATATCGCATAGATCTCACTGTGAAAAGCCTTAAATGACTTTTTTTAATTAAGTTTGAAGATTGCGCTCAAACCAAATGTCCTAGAACTAAATTTCCAAATGTAACTACTAGATTGTGATAAAATACTCTATTGGGTGAAGTTTGGTTGACTTCTGCGCAGCGGTTTGGGAGTTAACATCAAAATTCATTTCTCGGCCATATCGCATAGATCTCACTGTGAAAAGCCTTAAATGACTTTTTTTAATTAAGTTTGAAGATTGCGCTCAAACCAAATGTCCTAGAACTAAATTTCCAAATGTAACTACTAGAATGTGATACAATACACTATTGGGTGAAGTTTGGTTGACTTCTGCGCAGCGGTTTGGGAGTTAACATCAAAATTACATTTCTCGGCCATATCGCATAGATCTCACTGTGAAAAGGCTTAAATGGCTTTTTTGACCTAAGTTTGAGGATTGCGCTCAAATCAAATGTCCTAGAACCAAATTTCCAAATGTAACTACTAGAATGTGATACAATACACTATTGGGTGAAGTTTGGTTGACTTCTGCGCAGCGGTTTGGGAGTTAACATCAAAATTACATTTCTCGGCCATATCGCATAGATCTCACTGTGAAAAGGCTTAAATGGCTTTTTTGACCTAAGTTTGAGGATTGCGCTCAAATCAAATGTCCTAGAACCAAATTTCCACATGTAACTACTAGATTGTGATACAATACACTAATGGGTGAAGTTTGGTTTACTTCTGCGCAGCGGTTTGGGAGTTAACATCAAAATTACATTTCTCGGCCATATCGCATAGATCTCACTGTGAAAAGGCTTAAATAGCTTTTTTGACCTAAGTTTGAGGATTGCGCTCAAATCAAATGTCCTAGAACCAAATTTCCACATGTAACTACTAGATTGTGATACAATACACTAATGGGTGAAGTTTGGTTGACTTCTGCGCAGCGGTTTGGGAGTTAACATCAAAATTACATTTCTCGGCCATATCGCATAGATCTCACTGTGAAAAGGCTTAAATGGCTTTTTTAATTAAGTTTGATGATTGCGCTCAAATCAAATGTCCTAGAACCAAATTTCCACATGTAACTACTAGATTGTGATACAATACACTAATGGGTGAAGTTTGGTTGACTTCTGCGCAGCGGTTTGGGAGTTAACATCAAAATTACATTTCTCGGCCATATCGCATAGATCTCACTGTGAAAAGGCTTAAATGACTTTTTTAATTAAGTTTGATGATTGCGCTCAAACCAAATGTCCTAGAACTAAATTTTTAAATGTAACTACTAGAATGTGATACAATACACTATTGGGTGAAGTTTGGTTGACTTCTGCGCAGCGGTTTGGGAGTTAACATCAAATTTACATTTCTCGGCCATATCGCATAGATCTCACTGTGAAAAGGCTTAAATGGCTTTTTTGACCTAAGTTTGATGATTGCGCTCAAACAAAATGTCCTAGAACCAAATTTCCACATGTAACTACTAGATTGTGATACAATACACTAATGGGTGAAGTTTGGTTGACTTCTGCGCAGCGGTTTGGGAGTTAACATCAAAATTACATTTCTCGGCCATATCGCATAGATCTCACTGTGAAAAGGCTTAAATGGCTTTTTTGACCTATGTTTGAGGATTGCGCTCAAATCAAATGTCCTAGAACCAAATTTCCACATGTAACTACTAGATTGTGATACAATACACTAATGGGTGAAGTTTGGTTGACTTCTGCGCAGCGGTTTGGGAGTTAACATCAAAATTACATTTCTCGGCCATATCGCAGAGATCTCACTGTGAAAAGGCTTAAATGGCTTTTTTGACCTAAGTTTGAGGATTGCGCTCAAATCAAATGTCCTAGAACCAAATTTCCACATTTAACTACTAGATTGTGATAAAATACACTATTGGGTGAAGTTTGGTTGACTTCTGCGCAGCGGTTTGGGAGTTAACATCAAAATTACATTTCTCGGCCATATCGCATAGATCTCACTGTGAAAAGGCTTAAATGACTTTTTTAATTAAGTTTGATGATTGCGCTCAAACAAAATGTCCCAGAACTAAATTTTTAAATGTAACTACTAGATTGTGATACAATACACTATTGGGTGAAGTTTGGTTGACTTCTGCGCAGCGGTTTGGGAGTTAACATCAAAATTACATTTCTCGGCCATATCGCATAGATCTCACTGTGAAAAGGCTTAAATGACTTTTTTATTAAGTTTAATGATTGCGCTCAAACCAAATGTCCTAGAACTAAATTTCCAAATGTAAATACTAGATTGTGATAAAATACACTATTGGGTGAAGTTTGGTTGACTTCTGCGCAGCGGTTTGGGAGTTAACATCAAAATTACATTTCTCGGCCATATCGCATAGATCTCACTGTGAAAAGGCTTAACTGACTTTTTTTAATTAAGTTTGAAGATTGCGCTCAAACCAAATGTCCTAGAACTAAATTTCCAAATGTAACTACTAGATTGTGATACAATACACTATTGGGTGAAGTTTGGTTGACTTCTGCGCAGCGGTTTGGGAGTTAACATCAAAATTACATTTCTCGGCCATATCGCATAGATCTCACTGTGAAAAGCCTTAAATGACTTTTTTTAATTAAGTTTGAAGATTGCGCTCAAACCAAATGTCCTAGAACTAAATTTCCAAATGTAACTACTAGATTGTGATAAAATACACTATTGGGTGAAGTTTGGTTGACTTCTGCGCAGCGGTTTGGGAGTTAACATCAAAATTACATTTCTCGGCCATATCGCATAGATCTCACTGTGAAAAGCCTTAAATGGCTTTTTTGACCTAAGTTTGAGGATTGCGCTCAAATCAAATGTCCTAGAACCAAATTTCCAAATGTAACTACTAGAATGTGATACAATACACTATTGGGTGAAGTTTGGTTGACTTCTGCGCAGCGGTTTGGGAGTTAACATCAAAATTACATTTCTCGGCCATATCGCATAGATCTCACTGTGAAAAGGCTTAAATGGCTTTTTTGACCTAAGTTTGAGGATTGCGCTCAAATCAAATGTCCTAGAACCAAATTTCCACACGTAACTACTAGATTGTGATACAATACACTAATGGGTGAAGTTTGGTTTACTTCAGCGCAGCGGATTGGGAGTTAACATCAAAATTACATTTCTCGGCCATATCGCATAGATCTCACTGTGAAAAGGCTAAAATAGCTTTTTTGACCTAAGTTTGAGGATTGCGCTCAAATCAAATGTCCTAGAACCAAATTTCCACATGTAACTACTAGATTGTGATACAATACACTAATGGGTGAAGTTTGGTTGACTTCTGCGCAGCGGTTTGGGAGTTAACATCAAAATTACATTTCTCGGCCATATCGCATAGATCTCACTGTGAAAAGGCTTAAATGGCTTTTTTGACCTAAGGTTGAGGATTGCGCTCAAATCAAATGTCCTAGAACCAAATTTCCACATGTAACTACTAGATTGTGATACAATACACTATTGGGTGAAGTTTGGTTGACTTCTGCGCAGCGGTTTGGGAGTGAACATCAAAATTACATTTCTCGGCCATATCGCATAGATCTCACTGTGAAAAGGCTTAAATGACTTTTTTTAATTAAGTTTGAAGATTGCGCTCAAACCAAATGTCCTAGAACGAAATTTTCAAATGTAACTACTAGATTGTGATACAATACACTATTGGGTGAAGTTTGGTTGACTTCTGCGCAGCGGTTTGGGAGTTAACATCAAAATTACATTTCTCGGCCATATCGCATAGATCTCACTGTGAAAAGGTTTAAATGACTTTTTTAATTAAGTTTGATGATTGCGCTCAAACCAAATGTCCTAGAACGAAATTTTCAAATGTAACTACTAGATTGTGATACAATACACTATTGGGTGAAGTTTGGTTGACTTCTGCGCAGCGGTTTGGGAGTTAACATCAAAATTACATTTCTCGGCCATATCTTATAGATCTCACTGTGAAAAGGCTTAAATGGCTTTTTTGACCTAAGTTTGAGGATTGCGCTCAAATCAAATGTCCTAGAACCAAATTTCCACATGTAACTACTAGATTGTGATAAAATACACTATTGGGTGAAGTTTGGTTGACTTCTGCGCAGCGGTTTGGGAGTGAACATCAAAATTACATTTCTCGGCCATATCGCATAGATCTCACTGTGAAAAGCCTTAAATGACTTTTTTTAATTAAGTTTGAAGATTGCGCTCAAATCAAATGTCCTAGAACTAAATTTCCAAATGTAACTACTAGATTGTGATAAAATACACTATTGGGTGAAGTTTGGTTGACTTCTGCGCAGCGGTTTGGGAGTTAACATCAAAATTACATTTCTCGGCCATATCGCATAGATCTCACTGTGAAAAGATTTAAATGACTTTTTTTAATTAAGTTTGAAGATTGCGCTCAAACCAAATGTCCTAGAACTAAATTTCCAAATGTAACTACTAGATTGTGATAAAATACACTATTGGGTGAAGTTTGGTTGACTTCTGCGCAGCGGTTTGGGAGTTAACATCAAAATTACATTTCTCGGCCATATCGCATAGATCTCACTGTGAAAAGGCTTAAATGACTTTTTTTAATTAAGTTTGAAGATTGCGCTCAAACCAAATGTCCTAGAACTAAATTTCCAAATGTAACTACTAGATTGTGATACAATACACTATTGGGTGAAGTTTGGTTGACTTCTGCGCAGCGGTTTGGGAGTTAACATCAAAATTACATTTCTCGGCCATATCGCATAGATCTCACTGTGAAAAGGCTTAAATGGCTTTTTTGACCTAAGTTTGAGGATTGCGCTCAAATCAAATGTCCTAGAACCAAATTTCCACATGTAACTACTAGATTGTGATACAATACACTATTGGGTGAAGTTTGGTTGACTTCTGCGCAGCGGTTTGGGAGTTAACATCAAAATTACATTTCTCGGCCATATCGCATAGATCTCACTGTGAAAAGGCTTAAATGACTTTTTTAATTAAGTTTGATGATTGCGCTCAAACAAAATGTCCTAGAACAAAATTTTCAAATGTAACTACTAGATTGTGATACAATACACTATTGGGTGAAGTTTGGTTGACTTCTGCGCAGCGGTTTGGGAGTTAACATCAAAATTACATTTCTCGGCCATATCGCATAGATCTCACTGTGAAAAGGCTTAAATGACTTTTTTAATTAAGTTTAATGATTGCGCTCAAACCAAATGTCCTAGAACGAAATTTTTAAATGTAACTACTAGAATGTGATACAATACACTATTGGGTGAAGTTTGGTTGACTTCTGCGCAGCGGTTTGGGAGTTAACATGAAATTTACATTTCTCGGCCATATCGCATAGATCTCACTGTGAAAAGGCTTAAATGACTTTTTTAATAAAGTTTGATGATTGCGCTCAAAAAAAATGTCCTAGAACAAAATTTTCAAATGTAACTACTAGATTGTGATACAATACACTATTGGGTGAAGTTTGGTTGACTTCTGCGCAGCGGTTTGGGAGTTAACATCAAAATTACATTTCTCGGCCATATCGCATAGATCTCACTGTGAAAAGGCTTAAATGACTTTTTTATTAAGTTTAATGATTGCGCTCAAACCAAATGTCCTAGAACTAAATTTCCAAATGTAACTACTAGATTGTGATAAAATACACTATTGGGTGAAGTTTGGTTGACTTCTGCGCAGCGGTTTGGGAGTTAACATCAAAATTACATTTCTCGGCCATATCGCATAGATCTCACTGTGAAAAGGCTTAACTGACTTTTTTAAATTAAGTTTGAAGATTGCGCTCAAACCAAATGTCCTAGAACTAAATTTCCAAATGTAACTACTAGATTGTGATACAATACACTATTGGGTGAAGTTTGGTTGACTTCTGCGCAGCGGTTTGGGAGTTAACATCAAAATTACATTTCTCGGCCATATCGCATAGATCTCACTGTGAAAAGCCTTAAATGACTTTTTTTAATTAAGTTTGAAGATTGCGCTCAAACCAAATGTCCTAGAACTAAATTTCCAAATGTAACTACTAGATTGTGATAAAATACACTATTGGGTGAAGTTTGGTTGACTTCTGCGCAGCGGTTTGGGAGTTAACATCAAAATTACATTTCTCGGCCATATCGCATAGATCTCACTGTGAAAAGCCTTAAATGACTTTTTTTAATTAAGTTTGAAGATTGCGCTCAAACCAAATGTCCTAGAACTAAATTTCCAAATGTAACTACTAGAATGTGATACAATACACTATTGGGTGAAGTTTGGTTGACTTCTGCGCAGCGGTTTGGGAGTTAACATCAAAATTACATTTCTCGGCCATATCGCATAGATCTCACTGTGAAAAGGCTTAAATGGCTTTTTTGACCTACGTTTGAGGATTGCGCTCAAATCAAATGTCCTAGAACCAAATTTCCAAATGTAACTACTAGAATGTGATACAATACACTATTGGGTGAAGTTTGGTTGACTTCTGCGCAGCGGTTTGGGAGTTAACATCAAAATTACATTTCTCGGCCATATCGCATAGATCTCACTGTGAAAAGGCTTAAATGGCTTTTTTGACCTAAGTTTGAGGATTGCGCTCAAATCAAATGTCCTAGAACCAAATTTCCACACGTAACTACTAGATTGTGATACAATACACTAATGGGTGAAGTTTGGTTGACTTCTGCGCAGCGGTTTGGGAGTTAACATCAAAATTACATTTCTCGGCCATATCGCATAGATCTCACTGTGAAAAGGCTTAAATGGCTTTTTTGACCTAAGTTTGAGGATTGCGCTCAAATCAAATGTCCTAGAACCAAATTTCCACATGTAACTACTAGATTGTGATACAATACACTATTGGGTGAAGTTTGGTTGACTTCTGCGCAGCGGTTTGGGAGTTAACATCAAAATTACATTTCTCGGCCATATCGCATAGATCTCACTGTGAAAAGGCTTAAATGACTTTTTTAAATAAGTTTGATGATTGCGCTCAAACAAAATGTCCTAGAACAAAATTTTCAAATGTAACTACTAGATTGTGATACAATACACTATTGGGTGAAGTTTGGTTGACTTCTGCGCAGCGGTTTGGGAGTTAACATCAAAATTACATTTCTCGGCCATATCGCATAGATCTCACTGTGAAAAGCCTTAAATGACTTTTTTTAATTAAGTTTGAAGATTGCGCTCAAACCAAATGTCCTAGAACTAAATTTCCAAATGTAACTACTAGATTGTGATAAAATACACTATTGGGTGAAGTTTGGTTGACTTCTGCGCAGCGGTTTGGGAGTTAACATCAAAATTACATTTCTCGGCCATATCGCATAGATCTCACTGTGAAAAGCCTTAAATGACTTTTTTTAATTAAGTTTGAAGATTGCGCTCAAACCAAATGTCCTAGAACTAAATTTCCAAATGTAACTACTAGATTGTGATAAAATACACTATTGGGTGAAGTTTGGTTGACTTCTGCGCAGCGGTTTGGGAGTTAACATCAAAATTACATTTCTCGGCCATATCGCATAGATCTCACTGTGAAAAGGCTTAAATGGCTTTTTTGACCTACGTTTGAGGATTGCGCTCAAATCAAATGTCCTAGAACCAAATTTCCAAATGTAACTACTAGAATGTGATACAATACACTATTGGGTGAAGTTTGGTTGACTTCTGCGCAGCGGTTTGGGAGTTAACATCAAAATTACATTTCTCGGCCATATCGCATAGATCTCACTGTGAAAAGGCTTAAATGGCTTTTTTGACCTAAGTTTGAGGATTGCGCTCAAATCAAATGTCCTAGAACCAAATTTCCACACGTAACTACTAGATTGTGATACAATACACTAATGGGTGAAGTTTGGTTTACTTCAGCGCAGCGGATTGGGAGTTAACATCAAAATTACATTTCTCGGCCATATCGCATAGATCTCACTGTGAAAAGGCTAAAATAGCTTTTTTGACCTAAGTTTGAGGATTGCGCTCAAATCAAATGTCCTAGAACCAAATTTCCACATGTAACTACTAGATTGTGATACAATACACTAATGGGTGAAGTTTGGTTGACTTCTGTGCAGCGGTTTGGGAGTTAACATCAAAATTACATTTCTCGGCCATATCGCATAGATCTCACTGTGAAAAGGCTTAAATGGCTTTTTTGACCTAAGGTTGAGGATTGCGCTCAAATCAAATGTCCTAGAACCAAATTTCCACATGTAACTACTAGATTGTGATACAATACACTATTGAGTGAAGTTTGGTTGACTTCTGCGCAGCGGTTTGGGAGTGAACATCAAAATTACATTTCTCGGCCATATCGCATAGATCTCACTGTGAAAAGGCTTAAATGACTTTTTTTAATTAAGTTTGAAGATTGCGCTCAAACCAAATGTCCTAGAACGAAATTTTCAAATGTAACTACTAGATTGTGATACAATACACTATTGGGTGAAGTTTGGTTGACTTCTGCGCAGCGGTTTGGGAGTTAACATCAAAATTACATTTCTCGGCCATATCGCATAGATCTCACTGTGAAAAGGTTTAAATGACTTTTTTAATTAAGTTTGATGATTGCGCTCAAACAAAATGTCCTAGAACGAAATTTTTAAATGTAACTACTATAATGTGATACAATACACTATTGGGTGAAGTTTGGTTGACTTCTGCGCAGCGGTTTGGGAGTTAACATCAAAATTACATTTCTCGGCCATATCGCATAGATCTCACTGTGAAAAGGCTTAAATGGCTTTTTTGACCTAAGTTTGAGGATTGCGCTCAAATCAAATGTCCTAGAACCAAATGTCCACATGTAACTACTAGATTGTGATACAATACACTATTGGGTGAAGTTTGGTTGACTTCTGCGCAGCGGTTTGGGAGTTAACATCAAAATTACATTTCTCGGCCATATCTTATAGATCTCACTGTGAAAAGGCTTAAATGGCTTTTTTGACCTAAGTTTGAGGATTGCGCTCAAATCAAATGTCCTAGAACCAAATTTCCACATGTAACTACTAGATTGTGATAAAATACACTATTGGGTGAAGTTTGGTTGACTTCTGCGCAGCGGTTTGGGAGTGAACATCAAAATTACATTTCTCGGCCATATCGCATAGATCTCACTGTGAAAACGCTTAAATGACTTTTTTTAATTAAGTTTGAAGATTGCGCTCAAATCAAATGTCCTAGAACTAAATTTCCAAATGTAACTACTAGATTGTGATAAAATACACTATTGGGTGAAGTTTGGTTGACTTCTGCGCAGCGGTTTGGGAGTTAACATCAAAATTACATTTCTCGGCCATATCGCATAGATCTCACTGTGAAAAGCCTTAAATGACTTTTTTTAATTAAGTTTGAAGATTGCGCTCAAACCAAATGTCCTAGAACTAAATTTCCAAATGTAACTACTAGATTGTGATAAAATACACTATTGGGTGAAGTTTGGTTGACTTCTGCGCAGCGGTTTGGGAGTTAACATCAAAATTACATTTCTCGGCCATATCGCATAGATCTCACTGTGAAAAGGCTTAAATGACTTTTTTAAATTAAGTTTGAAGATTGCGCTCAAACCAAATGTCCTAGAACTAAATTTCCAAATGTAACTACTAGATTGTGATACAATACACTATTGGGTGAAGTTTGGTTGACTTCTGCGCAGCGGTTTGGGAGTTAACATCAAAATTACATTTCTCGGCCATATCGCATAGATCTCACTGTGAAAAGGCTTAAATGGCTTTTTTGACCTAAGTTTGAGGATTGCGCTCAAAACAAATGTCCTAGAACCAAATTTCCACATGTAACTACTAGATTGTGATACAATACACTATTGGGTGAAGTTTGGTTGACTTCTGCGCAGCGGTTTGGGAGTTAACATCAAAATTACATTTCTCGGCCATATCGCATAGATCTCACTGTGAAAAGGCTTAAATGACTTTTTTAATTAAGTTTGATGATTGCGCTCAAACAAAATGTCCTAGAACAAAATTTTCAAATGTAACTACTAGATTGTGATACAATACACTATTGGGTGAAGTTTGGTTGACTTCTGCGCAGCGGTTTGGGAGTTAACATCAAAATTACATTTCTCGGCCATATCGCATAGATCTCACTGTGAAAAGGCTTAAATGACTTTTTTAATTAAGTTTAATGATTGCGCTCAAACCAAATGTCCTAGAACGAAATTTTTAAATGTAACTACTAGAATGTGATACAATACACTATTGGGTGAAGTTTGGTTGACTTCTGCGCAGCGGTTTGGGAGTTAACATGAAATTTACATTTCTCGGCCATATCGCATAGATCTCACTGTGAAAAGGCTTAAATGACTTTTTTAATAAAGTTTGATGATTGCGCTCAAAAAAAATGTCCTAGAACAAAATTTTCAAATGTAACTACTAGATTGTGATACAATACACTATTGGGTGAAGTTTGATTGACTTCTGCGCAGCGGTTTGGGAGTTAACATCAAAATTACATTTCTCGGCCATATCGCATAGATCTCACTGTGAAAAGGCTTAAATGACTTTTTTATTAAGTTTAATGATTGCGCTCAAACCAAATGTCCTAGAACTAAATTTCCAAATGTAACTACTAGATTGTGATAAAATACACTATTGGGTGAAGTTTGGTTGACTTCTGCGCAGCGGTTTGGGAGTTAACATCAAAATTACATTTCTCGGCCATATCGCATAGATCTCACTGTGAAAAGGCTTAACTGACTTTTTTAAATTAAGTTTGAAGATTGCGCTCAAACCAAATGTCCTAGAACTAAATTTCCAAATGTAACTACTAGATTGTGATACAATACACTATTGGGTGAAGTTTGGTTGACTTCTGCGCAGCGGTTTGGGAGTTAACATCAAAATTACATTTCTCGGCCATATCGCATAGATCTCACTGTGAAAAGCCTTAAATGACTTTTTTTAATTAAGTTTGAAGATTGCGCTCAAACCAAATGTCCTAGAACTAAATTTCCAAATGTAACTACTAGATTGTGATAAAATACACTATTGGGTGAAGTTTGGTTGACTTCTGCGCAGCGGTTTGGGAGTTAACATCAAAATTACATTTCTCGGCCATATCGCATAGATCTCACTGTGAAAAGCCTTAAATGACTTTTTTTAATTAAGTTTGAAGATTGCGCTCAAACCAAATGTCCTAGAACTAAATTTCCAAATGTAACTACTAGAATGTGATACAATACACTATTGGGTGAAGTTTGGTTGACTTCTGCGCAGCGGTTTGGGAGTTAACATCAAAATTACATTTCTCGGCCATATCGCATAGATCTCACTGTGAAAAGGCTTAAATGGCTTTTTTGACCTACGTTTGAGGATTGCGCTCAAATCAAATGTCCTAGAACCAAATTTCCAAATGTAACTACTAGAATGTGATACAATACACTATTGGGTGAAGTTTGGTTGACTTCTGCGCAGCGGTTTGGGAGTTAACATCAAAATTACATTTCTCGGCCATATCGCATAGATCTCACTGTGAAAAGGCTTAAATGGCTTTTTTGACCTAAGTTTGAGGATTGCGCTCAAATCAAATGTCCTAGAACCAAATTTCCACACGTAACTACTAGATTGTGATACAATACACTAATGGGTGAAGTTTGGTTTACTTCAGCGCAGCGGATTGGGAGTTAACATCAAAATTACATTTCTCGGCCATATCGCATAGATCTCACTGTGAAAAGCCTTAAATGACTTTTTTTAATTAAGTTTGAAGATTGCGCTCAAACCAAATGTCCTAGAACTAAATTTCCAAATGTAACTACTAGATTGTGATAAAATACACTATTGGGTGAAGTTTGGTTGACTTCTGCGCAGCGGTTTGGGAGTTAACATCAAAATTACATTTCTCGGCCATATCGCATAGATCTCACTGTGAAAAGCCTTAAATGACTTTTTTTAATTAAGTTTGAAGATTGCGCTCAAACCAAATGTCCTAGAACTAAATTTCCAAATGTAACTACTAGATTGTGATAAAATACACTATTGGGTGAAGTTTGGTTGACTTCTGCGCAGCGGTTTGGGAGTTAACATCAAAATTACATTTCTCGGCCATATCGCATAGATCTCACTGTGAAAAGCCTTAAATGACTTTTTTTAATTAAGTTTGAAGATTGCGCTCAAACCAAATGTCCTAGAACTAAATTTCCAAATGTAACTACTAGAATGTGATACAATACACTATTGGGTGAAGTTTGGTTGACTTCTGCGCAGCGGTTTGGGAGTTAACATCAAAATTACATTTCTCGGCCATATCGCATAGATCTCACTGTGAAAAGGCTTAAATGGCTTTTTTGACCTACGTTTGAGGATTGCGCTCAAATCAAATGTCCTAGAACCAAATTTCCAAATGTAACTACTAGAATGTGATACAATACACTATTGGGTGAAGTTTGGTTGACTTCTGCGCAGCGGTTTGGGAGTTAACATCAAAATTACATTTCTCGGCCATATCGCATAGATCTCACTGTGAAAAGGCTTAAATGGCTTTTTTGACCTAAGTTTGAGGATTGCGCTCAAATCAAATGTCCTAGAACCAAATTTCCACACGTAACTACTAGATTGTGATACAATACACTAATGGGTGAAGTTTGGTTTACTTCAGCGCAGCGGATTGGGAGTTAACATCAAAATTACATTTCTCGGCCATATCGCATAGATCTCACTGTGAAAAGCCTTAAATGACTTTTTTTAATTAAGTTTGAAGATTGCGCTCAAACCAAATGTCCTAGAACTAAATTTCCAAATGTAACTACTAGATTGTGATAAAATACACTATTGGGTGAAGTTTGGTTGACTTCTGCGCAGCGGTTTGGGAGTTAACATCAAAATTACATTTCTCGGCCATATCGCATAGATCTCACTGTGAAAAGCCTTAAATGACTTTTTTTAATTAAGTTTGAAGATTGCGCTCAAACCAAATGTCCTAGAACTAAATTTCCAAATGTAACTACTAGATTGTGATAAAATACACTATTGGGTGAAGTTTGGTTGACTTCTGCGCAGCGGTTTGGGAGTTAACATCAAAATTACATTTCTCGGCCATATCGCATAGATCTCACTGTGAAAAGCCTTAAATGACTTTTTTTAATTAAGTTTGAGGATTGCGCTCAAATCAAATGTCCTAGAACCAAATTTCCACACGTAACTACTAGATTGTGATACAATACACTAATGGGTGAAGTTTGGTTTACTTCAGCGCAGCGGATTGGGAGTTAACATCAAAATTACATTTCTCGGCCATATCGCATAGATCTCACTGTGAAAAGGCTAAAATAGCTTTTTTGACCTAAGTTTGAGGATTGCGCTCAAATCAAATGTCCTAGAACCAAATTTCCACATGTAACTACTAGATTGTGATACAATACACTAATGGGTGAAGTTTGGTTGACTTCTGTGCAGCGGTTTGGGAGTTAACATCAAAATTACATTTCTCGGCCATATCGCATAGATCTCACTGTGAAAAGGCTTAAATGGCTTTTTTGACCTAAGGTTGAGGATTGCGCTCAAATCAAATGTCCTAGAACCAAATTTCCACATGTAACTACTAGATTGTGATACAATACACTATTGGGTGAAGTTTGGTTGACTTCTGCGCAGCGGTTTGGGAGTGAACATCAAAATTACATTTCTCGGCCATATCGCATAGATCTCACTGTGAAAAGGCTTAAATGACTTTTTTTAATTAAGTTTGAAGATTGCGCTCAAACCAAATGTCCTAGAACGAAATTTTCAAATGTAACTACTAGATTCTGATACAATACACTATTGGGTGAAGTTTGGTTGACTTCTGCGCAGCGGTTTGGGAGTTAACATCAAAATTACATTTCTCGGCCATATCGCATAGATCTCACTGTGAAAAGGTTTAAATGACTTTTTTAATTAAGTTTGATGATTGCGCTCAAACAAAATGTCCTAGAACGAAATTTTTAAATGTAACTACTATAATGTGATACAATACACTATTGGGTGAAGTTTGGTTGACTTCTGCGCAGCGGTTTGGGAGTTAACATCAAAATTACATTTCTCGGCCATATCGCATAGATCTCACTGTGAAAAGGCTTAAATGGCTTTTTTGACCTAAGTTTGAGGATTGCGCTCAAATCAAATGTCCTAGAACCAAATGTCCACATGTAACTACTAGATTGTGATACAATACACTATTGGGTGAAGTTTGGTTGACTTCTGCGCAGCGGTTTGGGAGTTAACATCAAAATTACATTTCTCGGCCATATCTTATAGATCTCACTGTGAAAAGGCTTAAATGGCTTTTTTGACCTAAGTTTGAGGATTGCGCTCAAATCAAATGTCCTAGAACCAAATTTCCACATGTAACTACTAGATTGTGATAAAATACACTATTGGGTGAAGTTTGGTTGACTTCTGCGCAGCGGTTTGGGAGTGAACATCAAAATTACATTTCTCGGCCATATCGCATAGATCTCACTGTGAAAATGCTTAAATGACTTTTTTTAATTAAGTTTGAAGATTGCGCTCAAATCAAATGTCCTAGAACTAAATTTCCAAATGTAACTACTAGATTGTGATAAAATACACTATTGGGTGAAGTTTGGTTGACTTCTGCGCAGCGGTTTGGGAGTTAACATCAAAATTACATTTCTTGGCCATATCGCATAGATCTCACTGTGAAAAGCCTTAAATGACTTTTTTTAATTAAGTTTGAAGATTGCGCTCAAACCAAATGTCCTAGAACTAAATTTCCAAATGTAACTACTAGATTGTGATAAAATACACTATTGGGTGAAGTTTGGTTGACTTCTGCGCAGCGGTTTGGGAGTTAACATCAAAATTACATTTCTCGGCCATATCGCATAGATCTCACTGTGAAAAGGCTTAAATGACTTTTTTTAATTAAGTTTGAAGATTGCGCTCAAACCAAATGTCCTAGAACTAAATTTCCAAATGTAACTACTAGGTTGTGATACAATACACTATTGGGTGAAGTTTGGTTGACTTCTGCGCAGCGGTTTGGGAGTTAACATCAAAATTACATTTCTCGGCCATATCGCATAGATCTCACTGTGAAAAGGCTTAAATGACTTTTTTAATTAAGTTTGATGATTGCGTTCAAACAAAATGTCCTAGAACAAAATTTTCAAATGTAACTACTAGATTGTGATACAATACACTATTGGGTGAAGTTTGGTTGACTTCTGCGCAGCGGTTTGGGAGTTAACATCAAAATTACATTTCTCGGCCATATCGCATAGATCTCACTGTGAAAAGGCTTAAATGGCTTTTTTGACCTAAGTTTGAGGATTTCGCTCAAATCAAATGTCCTAGAACCAAATTTCCACATGTAACTACTAGATTGTGATACAATACACTATTGGGTGAAGTTTGGTTGACTTCTGCGCAGCGGTTTGGGAGTTAACATCAAAATTACATTTCTCGGCCATATCGCATAGATCTCACTGTGAAAAGGCTTAAATGACTTTTTTAATTAAGTTTGATGATTGCGCTCAAACAAAATGTCCTAGAACAAAATTTTCAAATGTAACTACTAGATTGTGATACAATACACTATTGGGTGAAGTTTGGTTGACTTCTGCGCAGCGGTTTGGGAGTTAACATCAAAATTACATTTCTCGGCCATATCGCATAGATCTCACTGTGAAAAGGCTTAAATGACTTTTTTAATTAAGTTTAATGATTGCGCTCAAACCAAATGTCCTAGAACGAAATTTTTAAATGTAACTACTAGAATGTGATACAATACACTATTGGGTGAAGTTTGGTTGACTTCTGCGCAGCGGTTTGGGAGTTAACATGAAATTTACATTTCTCGGCCATATCGCATAGATCTCACTGTGAAAAGGCTTAAATGACTTTTTTAATAAAGTTTGATGATTGCGCTCAAAAAAAATGTCCTAGAACAAAATTTTCAAATGTAACTACTAGATTGTGATACAATACACTATTGGGTGAAGTTTGGTTGACTTCTGCGCAGCGGTTTGGGAGTTAACATCAAAATTACATTTCTCGGCCATATCGCATAGATCTCACTGTGAAAAGGCTTAAATGACTTTTTTATTAAGTTTAATGATTGCGCTCAAACCAAATGTCCTAGAACTAAATTTCCAAATGTAACTACTAGATTGTGATAAAATACACTATTGGGTGAAGTTTGGTTGACTTCTGCGCAGCGGTTTGGGAGTTAACATCAAAATTACATTTCTCGGCCATATCGCATAGATCTCACTGTGAAAAGGCTTAAATGACTTTTTTTAATTAAGTTTGAAGATTGCGCTCAAACCAAATGTCCTAGAACTAAATTTCCAAATGTAACTACTAGATTGTGATACAATACACTATTGGGTGAAGTTTGGTTGACTTCTGCGCAGCGGTTTGGGAGTTAACATCAAAATTACATTTCTCGGCCATATCGCTTAGATCTCACTGTGAAAAGGCTTAAATGACTTTTTTTAATTAAGTTTGAAGATTGCGCTCAAACCAAATGTCCTAGAACTAAATTTCCAAATGTAACTACTAGATTGTGATACAATACACTATTGGGTGAAGTTTGGTTGACTTCTGCGCAGCGGTTTGGGAGTTAACATCAAAATTACATTTCTCGGCCATATCGCATAGATCTCACTGTGAAAAGGCTTAAATGACTTTTTTAATTAAGTTTGATGATTGCGTTCAAACAAAATGTCCTAGAACAAAATTTTCAAATGTAACTACTAGATTGTGATACAATACACTATTGGGTGAAGTTTGGTTGACTTCTGCGCAGCGGTTTGGGAGTTAACATCAAAATTACATTTCTCGGCCATATCGCATAGATCTCACTGTGAAAAGGCTTAAATGGCTTTTTTGACCTAAGTTTGAGGATTGCGCTCAAATCAAATGTCCTAGAACCAAATTTCCACATGTAACTACTAGATTGTGATACAATACACTAATGGGTGAAGTTTGGTTGACTTCTGCGCAGCGGTTTGGGAGTTAACATCAAAATTACATTTCTCGGCCATATCGCATAGATCTCACTGTGAAAAGGCTTAAATGACTTTTTTAATTAAGTTTAATGATTGCGCTCAAACCAAATGTCCTAGAACGAAATTTTTAAATGTAACTACTAGAATGTGATACAATACACTATTGGGTGAAGTTTGGTTGACTTCTGCGCAGCGGTTTGGGAGTTAACATGAAATTTACATTTCTCGGCCATATCGCATAGATCTCACTGTGAAAAGGCTTAAATGACTTTTTTAATAAAGTTTGATGATTGCGCTCAAAAAAAATGTCCTAGAACAAAATTTTCAAATGTAACTACTAGATTGTGATACAATACACTATTGGGTGAAGTTTGGTTGACTTCTGCGCAGCGGTTTGGGAGTTAACATCAAAATTACATTTCTCGGCCATATCGCATAGATCTCACTGTGAAAAGGCTTAAATGACTTTTTTATTAAGTTTAATGATTGCGCTCAAACCAAATGTCCTAGAACTAAATTTCCAAATGTAACTACTAGATTGTGATAAAATACACTATTGGGTGAAGTTTGGTTGACTTCTGCGCAGCGGTTTGGGAGTTAACATCAAAATTACATTTCTCGGCCATATCGCATAGATCTCACTGTGAAAAGGCTTAAATGACTTTTTTTAATTAAGTTTGAAGATTGCGCTCAAACCAAATGTCCTAGAACTAAATTTCCAAATGTAACTACTAGATTGTGATACAATACACTATTGGGTGAAGTTTGGTTGACTTCTGCGCAGCGGTTTGGGAGTTAACATCAAAATTACATTTCTCGGCCATATCGCTTAGATCTCACTGTGAAAAGGCTTAAATGACTTTTTTTAATTAAGTTTGAAGATTGCGCTCAAACCAAATGTCCTAGAACTAAATTTCCAAATGTAACTACTAGATTGTGATACAATACACTATTGGGTGAAGTTTGGTTGACTTCTGCGCAGCGGTTTGGGAGTTAACATCAAAATTACATTTCTCGGCCATATCGCATAGATCTCACTGTGAAAAGGCTTAAATGACTTTTTTAATTAAGTTTGATGATTGCGTTCAAACAAAATGTCCTAGAACAAAATTTTCAAATGTAACTACTAGATTGTGATACAATACACTATTGGGTGAAGTTTGGTTGACTTCTGCGCAGCGGTTTGGGAGTTAACATCAAAATTACATTTCTCGGCCATATCGCATAGATCTCACTGTGAAAAGGCTTAAATGGCTTTTTTGACCTAAGTTTGAGGATTGCGCTCAAATCAAATGTCCTAGAACCAAATTTCCACATGTAACTACTAGATTGTGATACAATACACTAATGGGTGAAGTTTGGTTGACTTCTGCGCAGCGGTTTGGGAGTTAACATCAAAATTACATTTCTCGGCCATATCGCATAGATCTCACTGTGAAAAGGCTTAAATGGCTTTTTTGACCTAAGGTTGAGGATTGCGCTCAAATCAAATGTCCTAGAACCAAATTTCCACATGTAACTACTAGATTGTGATACAATACACTATTGGGTGAAGTTTGGTTGACTTCTGCGCAGCGGTTTGGGAGTGAACATCAAAATTACATTTCTCGGCCATATCGCATAGATCTCACTGTGAAAAGGCTTAAATGACTTTTTTAATTAAGTTTGATGATTGCGTTCAAACAAAATGTCCTAGAACAAAATTTTCAAATGTAACTACTAGATTGTGATACAATACACTATTGGGTGATGTTTGGTTGACTTCTGCGCAGCGGTTTGGGAGTTAACATCAAAATTACATTTCTCGGCCATATCGCATAGATCTCACTGTGAAAAGGCTTAAATGGCTTTTTTGACCTAAGTTTGAGGATTGCGCTCAAATCAAATGTCCTAGAACCAAATTTCCACATGTAACTACTAGATTGTGATACAATACACTATTGGGTGAAGTTTGGTTGACTTCTGCGCAGCGGTTTGGGAGTTAACATCAAAATTACATTTCTCGGCCATATCGCATAGATCTCACTGTGAAAAGGCTTAAATGACTTTTTTAAATAAGTTTGATGATTGCGCTCAAACAAAATGTCCTAGAACAAAATTTTCAAATGTAACTACTAGATTGTGATACAATACACTATTGGGTGAAGTTTGGTTGACTTCTGCGCAGCGGTTTGGGAGTTAACATCAAAATTACATTTTTCGGCCATATCGCATAGATCTCACTGTGAAAAGGCTTAAATGACTTTTTTAATTAAGTTTAATGATTGCGCTCAAACCAAATGTCCTAGAACGAAATTTTTAAATGTAACTACTAGAATGTGATACAATACACTATTGGGTGAAGTTTGGTTGACTTCTGCGCAGCGGTTTGGGATTTAACATGAAATTTACATTTCTCGGCCATATCGCATAGATCTCACTGTGAAAAGGCTTAAATGACTTTTTTAATAAAGTTTGATGATTGCGCTCAAAAAAAATGTCCTAGAACAAAATTTTCAAATGTAACTACTAGATTGTGATACAATACACTATTGGGTGAAGTTTGGTTGACTTCTGCGCAGCGGTTTGGGAGTTAACATCAAAATTACATTTCTCGGCCATATCGCATAGATCTCACTGTGAAAAGGCTTAAATGACTTTTTTATTAAGTTTAATGATTGCGCTCAAACCAAATGTCCTAGAACTAAATTTCCAAATGTAACTACTAGATTGTGATAAAATACACTATTGGGTGAAGTTTGGTTGACTTCTGCGCAGCGGTTTGGGAGTTAACATCAAAATTACATTTCTCGGCCATATCGCATAGATCTCACTGTGAAAAGGCTTAAATGACTTTTTTTAATTAAGTTTGAAGATTGCGCTCAAACCAAATGTCCTAGAACTAAATATCCAAATGTAACTACTAGATTGTGATACAATACACTACTGGGTGAAGTTTGGTTGACTTCTGCGCAGCGGTTTGGGAGTTAACATCAAAATTACATTTCTCGGCCATATCGCATAGATCTCACTGTGAAAAGGCTTAAATGACTTTTTTTAATTAAGTTTGAAGATTGCGCTCAAACCAAATGTCCTAGAACTAAATTTCCAAATGTAACTACTAGATTGTGATACAATACACTATTGGGTGAAGTTTGGTTGACTTCTGCGCAGCGGTTTGGGAGTTAACATCAAAATTACATTTCTCGGCCATATCGCATAGATCTCACTGTGAAAAGGCTTAAATGACTTTTTTAATTAAGTTTGATGATTGCGTTCAAACAAAATGTCCTAGAACAAAATTTTCAAATGTAACTACTAGATTGTGATACAATACACTATTGGGTGAAGTTTGGTTGACTTCTGCGCAGCGGTTTGGGAGTTAACATCAAAATTACATTTCTCGGCCATATCGCATAGATCTCACTGTGAAAAGGCTTAAATGGCTTTTTTGACCTAAGTTTGAGGATTGCGCTCAAATCAAATGTCCTAGAACCAAATTTCCACATGTAACTACTAGATTGTGATACAATACACTATTGGGTGAAGTTTGGTTGACTTCTGCGCAGCGGTTTGGGAGTTAACATCAAAATTACATTTCTCGGCCATATCGAAATAGATCTCACTGTGAAAAGGCTTAAATTACTTTTTTAATAAAGTTTGATGATTGCGCTCAAACAAAATGTCCTAGAACAAAATTTTCAAATGTAACTACTAGATTGTGATACAATACACTATTGGGTGAAGTTTGGTTGACTTCTGCGCAGCGGTTTGGGAGTTAACATCAAAATTACATTTCTCGGCCATATCGCATAGATCTCACTGTGAAAAGGTTTAAATGACTTTTTTAATTAAGTTTGATGATTGCGCTCAAACAAAATGTCCTAGAACGAAATTTTTAAATGTAACTACTATAATGTGATACAATACACTATTGGGTGAAGTTTGGTTGACTTCTGCGCAGCGGTTTGGGAGTTAACATCAAAATTACATTTCTCGGCCATATCGCATAGATCTCACTGTGAAAAGGCTTAAATGGCTTTTTTGACCTAAGTTTGAGGATTGCGCTCAAATCAAATGTCCTAGAACCAAATTTCCACATGTAACTACTAGATTGTGATACAATACACTATTGGGTGAAGTTTGGTTGACTTCTGCGCAGCGGTTTTGGAGTTAACATCAAAATTACATTTCTCGGCCATATCTTATAGATCTCACTGTGAAAAGGCTTAAATGGCTTTTTTGACCTAAGTTTGAGGATTGCGCTCAAATCAAATGTCCTAGAACCAAATTTCCACATGTAACTACTAGATTGTGATAAAATACACTATTGGGTGAAGTTTGGTTGACTTCTGCGCAGCGGTTTGGGAGTGAACATCAAAATTACATTTCTCGGCCATATCGCATAGATCTCACTGTGAAAAGGCTTAAATGACTTTTTTTAATTAAGTTTGAAGATTGCGCTCAAACCAAATGTCCTAGAACTAAATTTCCAAATGTAACTACTAGATTGTGATACAATACACTATTGGGTGAAGTTTGGTTGACTTCTGCGCAGCGGTTTGGGAGTTAACATCAAAATTACATTTCTCGGCCATATCGCATAGATCTCACTGTGAAAAGGCTTAAATGACTTTTTTAATTAAGTTTGATGATTGCGTTCAAACAAAATGTCCTAGAACAAAATTTTCAAATGTAACTACTAGATTGTGATACAATACACTATTGGGTGAAGTTTGGTTGACTTCTGCGCAGCGGTTTGGGAGTTAACATCAAAATTACATTTCTCGGCCATATCGCATAGATCTCACTGTGAAAAGGCTTAAATGGCTTTTTTGACCTAAGTTTGAGGATTTCGCTCAAATCAAATGTCCTAGAACCAAATTTCCACATGTAACTACTAGATTGTGATACAATACACTATTGGGTGAAGTTTGGTTGACTTCTGCGCAGCGGTTTGTGAGTTAACATCAAAATTACATTTCTCGGCCATATCGCATAGATCTCACTGTGAAAAGGCTTAAATGACTTTTTTAATTAAGTTTGATGATTGCGCTCAAACAAAATGTCCTAGAACAAAATTTTCAAATGTAACTACTAGATTGTGATACAATACACTATTGGGTGAAGTTTGGTTGACTTCTGCGCAGCGGTTTGGGAGTTAACATCAAAATTACATTTCTCGGCCATATCGCATAGATCTCACTGTGAATAGGCTTAAATGACTTTTTTAATTAAGTTTAATGATTGCGCTCAAACCAAATGTCCTAGAACGAAATTTTTAAATGTAACTACTAGAATGTGATACAATACACTATTGGGTGAAGTTTGGTTGACTTCTGCGCAGCGGTTTGGGAGTTAACATGAAATTTACATTTCTCGGCCATATCGCATAGATCTCACTGTGAAAAGGCTTAAATGACTTTTTTAATAAAGTTTGATGATTGCGCTCAAAAAAAATGTCCTAGAACAAAATTTTCAAATGTAACTACTAGATTGTGATACAATACACTATTGGGTGAAGTTTGGTTGACTTCTGCGCAGCGGTTTGGGAGTTAACATCAAAATTACATTTCTCGGCCATATCGCATAGATCTCACTGTGAAAAGGCTTAAATGACTTTTTTATTAAGTTTAATGATTGCGCTCAAACCAAATGTCCTAGAACTAAATTTCCAAATGTAACTACTAGATTGTGATAAAATACACTATTGGGTGAAGTTTGGTTGACTTCTGCGCAGCGGTTTGGGAGTTAACATCAAAATTACATTTCTCGGCCATATCGCATAGATCTCACTGTGAAAAGGCTTAAATGACTTTTTTTAATTAAGTTTGAAGATTGCGCTCAAACCAAATGTCCTAGAACAAAATTTTCAAATGTAACTACTAGATTGTGATACAATACACTATTGGGTGAAGTTTGGTTGACTTCTGCGCAGCGGTTTGGGAGTTAACATCAAAATTACATTTCTCGGCCATATCGCTTAGATCTCACTGTGAAAAGGCTTAAATGACTTTTTTTTAATTAAGTTTGAAGATTGCGCTCAAACCAAATGTCCTAGAACTAAATTTCCAAATGTAACTACTAGATTGTGATACAATACACTATTGGGTGAAGTTTGGTTGACTTCTGCGCAGCGGTTTGGGAGTTAACATCAAAATTACATTTCTCGGCCATATCGCATAGATCTCACTGTGAAAAGGCTTAAATGACTTTTTTAATTAAGTTTGATGATTGCGTTCAAACAAAATGTCCTAGAACAAAATTTTCAAATGTAACTACTAGATTGTGATACAATACACTATTGGGTGAAGTTTGGTTGACTTCTGCGCAGCGGTTTGGGAGTTAACATCAAAATTACATTTCTCGGCCATATCGCATAGATCTCACTGTGAAAAGGCTTAAATGGCTTTTTTGACCTAAGTTTGAGGATTGCGCTCAAATCAAATGTCCTAGAACCAAATTTCCACATGTAACTACTAGATTGTGATAAAATATACTATTGGGTGAAGTTTGGTTGACTTCTGCGCAGCGGTTTGGGAGTGAACATCAAAATTACATTTCTCGGCCATATCGCATAGATCTCACTGTGAAAACGCTTAAATGACTTTTTTTAATTAAGTTTGAAGATTGCGCTCAAATCAAATGTCCTAGAACTAAATTTCCAAATGTAACTACTAGATTGTGATAAAATACACTATTGGGTAAAGTTTGGTTGACTTCTGCGCAGCGGTTTGGGAGTTAACATCAAAATTACATTTCTCGGCCATATCGCATAGATCTCACTGTGAAAAGGCTTAAATGGCTTTTTTGACCTAAGTTTGAGGATTGCGCTCAAATCAAATGTCCTAGAACCAAATTTCCAAATGTTACTACTAGAATGTGATACAATACACTATTGGGTGAAGTTTGGTTGACTTCTGCGCAGCGGTTTGGGAGTTAACATCAAAATTACATTTCTCGGCCATATCGCATAGATCTCACTGTGAAAAGCTTAAATGGCTTTTTTGACCTTAGTTTGAGGATTGCGCTCAAATCAAATGTCCTAGAACCAAATTTCCACATGTAACTACTAGATTGTGATACAATACACTAATGGGTGAAGTTTGGTTTACTTCAGCGCAGCGGTTTGGGAGTTAACATCAAAATTACATTTCTCGGCCATATCGCATAGATCTCACTGTGAAAAGGCTTAGATAGCTTTTTTGACCTAAGTTTGAGGATTGCGCTCAAATCAAATGTCCTAGAACCAAATTTCAAATGTAACTACTAGATTGTGATACAATACACTATTGGGTGAAGTTTGGTTGACTTCTGCGCAGCGGTTTGGGAGTTAACATCAAAATTACATTTCTCGGCCATATCGCATAGATCTCACTGTGAAAAGGCTTAAAAGGCTTTTTTGACCTAAGTTTGAGGATTGCGCTCAAATCAAATGTCCTAGAACCAAATTTCCAAATGTAACTACTAGATTGTCATACAATACACTATTGGGTGAAGTTTGGTTGACTTCTGCGCAGCGGTTTGGGAGTGAACATCAAAATTACATTTCTCGGCCATATCGCATAGATCTCACTGTGAAAAGGCTTAAATGACTTTTTTTAATTAAGTTTGAAGATTGCGCTCAAACCAAATGTCCTAGAACGAAATTTTCAAATGTAACTACTAGATTGTGATACAATACACTATTGGGTGAAGTTTGGTTGACTTCTGCGCAGCGGTTTGGGAGTTAACATCAAAATTACATTTCTCGGCCATATCGCATAGATCTCACTGTGAAAAGGCTTAAATGACTTTTTTAATTAAGTTTGATGATTGCGCTCAAACAAAATGTCCTAGAACGAAATTTTTAAATGTATCTACTAGAATGTGATACAATACACTATTGGGTGAAGTTTGGTTGACTTCTGCGCAGCGGTTTGGGAGTTAACATCAAAATTACATTTCTCGGCCATATCGCATAGATCTCACTGTGAAAAGGCTTAAATGGCTTTTTTGACCTAAGTTTGAGGATTGCGCTCAAATCAAATGTCCTAGAACCAAATTTCCACATGTAACTACTAGATTGTGATACAATACACTAATGGGTGAAGTTTGGTTTACTTCTGCGCAGCGGTTTGGGAGTTAACATCAAAATTACATTTCTCGGCCATATCGCATAGATCTCACTGTGAAAAGGCTTAAATGGCTTTTTTGACCTAAGTTTGAGGATTGCGCTCAAATCAAATGTCCTAGAACCAAATTTCCACATGTAACTACTAGATTGTGATACAATACACTATTGGGTGAAGTTTGGTTGACTTCTGCGCAGCGGTTTGGGAGTTAACATCAAAATTACATTTCTCGGCCATATCTTATAGATCTCACTGTGAAAAGGCTTAAATGGCTTTTTTGACCTAAGTTTGAGGATTGCGCTCAAATCAAATGTCCTAGAACCAAATTTCCACATGTAACTACTAGATTGTGATAAAATACACTATTGGGTGAAGTTTGGTTGACTTCTGCGCAGCGGTTTGGGAGTGAACATCAAAATTACATTTCTCGGCCATATCGCATAGATCTCACTGTGAAAAGGCTTAAATGACTTTTTTTAATTAAGTTTGAAGATTGCGCTCAAACCAAATGTCCTAGAACTAAATTTCCAAATGTAACTACTAGATTGTGATACAATACACTATTGGGTGAAGTTTGGTTGACTTCTGCGCAGCGGTTTGGGAGTTAACATCAAAATTACATTTCTCGGCCATATCGCATAGATCTCACTGTGAAAAGGCTTAAATGACTTTTTTAATTAAGTTTGATGATTGCGTTCAAACAAAATGTCCTAGAACAAAATTTTCAAATGTAACTACTAGATTGTGATACAATACACTATTGGGTGAAGTTTGGTTGACTTCTGCGCAGCGGTTTGGGAGTTAACATCAAAATTACATTTCTCGGCCATATCGCATAGATCTCACTGTGAAAAGGCTTAAATGGCTTTTTTGACCTAAGTTTGAGGATTTCGCTCAAATCAAATGTCCTAGAACCAAATTTCCACATGTAACTACTAGATTGTGATACAATACACTATTGGGTGAAGTTTGGTTGACTTCTGCGCAGCGGTTTGGGAGTTAACATCAAAATTACATTTCTCGGCCATATCGCATAGATCTCACTGTGAAAAGGCTTAAATGACTTTTTTAATAAAGTTTGATGATTGCGCTCAAACAAAATGTCCTAGAACAAAATTTTCAAATGTAACTACTAGATTGTGATACAATACACTATTGGGTGAAGTTTGGTTGACTTCTGCGCAGCGGTTTGGGAGTTAACATCAAAATTACATTTCTCGGCCATATCGCATAGATCTCACTGTGAAAAGGCTTAAATGACTTTTTTAATTAAGTTTGATGATTGCGCTCAAACAAAATGTCCTAGAACAAAATTTTCAAATGTAACTACTAGATTGTGATAAAATACACTATTGGGTGAAGTTTGGTTTACTTCTGCGCAGCGGTTTGTGAGTTAACATCAAAATTACATTTCTCGGCCATATCGCATAGATCTCACTGTGAAAAGGCTTAAATGGCTTTTTTGACCTAAGTTTGAGGATTGCGCTCAAATCAAATGTCCTAGAACCAAATTTCCACATGTAACTACTAGATTGTGATAAAATATACTATTGGGTGAAGTTTGGTTGACTTCTGCGCAGCGGTTTGGGAGTGAACATCAAAATTACATTTCTCGGCCATATCGCATAGATCTCACTGTGAAAATGCTTAAATGACTTTTTTTAATTAAGTTTGAAGATTGCGCTCAAATCAAATGTCTTAGAACTAAATTTCCAAATGTAACTACTAGAGTGTGATAAAATACACTATTGGGTAAAGTTTGGTTGACTTCTGCGCAGCGGTTTGGGAGTTAACATCAAAATTACATTTCTCGGCCATATCGCATAGATCTCACTGTGAAAAGCCTTAAATGACTTTTTTTAATTAAGTTTGATGATTGCGCTCAAACCAAATGTCCTAGAACTAAATTTCCAAATGTAACTACTAGATTGTGATAAAATACACTATTGGGTGAAGTTTGGTTGACTTCTGCGCAGCGGTTTGGGAGTTAACATCAAAATTACATTTCTCGGCCATATCGCATAGATCTCACTGTGAAAAGCCTTAAATGACTTTTTTTAATTAAGTTTGAAGATTGCGCTCAAACCAAATGTCCTAGAACTAAATTTCCAAATGTAACTACTAGAATGTGATACAATACACTATTGGGTGAAGTTTGGTTGACTTCTGCGCAGCGGTTTGGGAGTTAACATCAAAATTACATTTCTCGGCCATATCGCATAGATCTCACTGTGAAAAGGCTTAAATGGCTTTTTTGACCTAAGTTTGAGGATTGCGCTCAAATCAAATGTCCTAGAACCAAATTTCCAAATGTTACTACTAGAATGTGATACAATACACTATTGGGTGAAGTTTGGTTGACTTCTGCGCAGCGGTTTGGGAGTTAACATCAAAATTACATTTCTCGGCCATATCGCATAGATCTCACTGTGAAAAGGCTTAAATGGCTTTTTTGACCTTAGTTTGAGGATTGCGCTCAAATCAAATGTCCTAGAACCAAATTTCCACATGTAACTACTAGATTGTGATACAATACACTAATGGGTGAAGTTTGGTTTACTTCAGCGCAGCGGTTTGGGAGTTAACATCAAAATTACATTTCTCGGCCATATCGCATAGATCTCACTGTGAAAAGGCTTAAATAGCTTTTTTGACCTAAGTTTGAGGATTGCGCTCAAATCAAATGTCCTAGAACCAAATTTCCACATGTAACTACTAGATTGTGATACAATACACTAATGGGTGAAGTTTGGTTGACTTCTGCGCAGCGGTTTGGGAGTTAACATCAAAATTACATTTCTCGGCCATATCGCATAGATCTCACTGTGAAAAGGCTTAAAAGGCTTTTTTGACCTAAGTTTGAGGATTGCGCTCAAATCAAATGTCCTAGAACCAAATTTCCACATGTAACTACTAGATTGTCATACAATACACTATTGGGTGAAGTTTGGTTGACTTCTGCGCAGCGGTTTGGGAGTGAACATCAAAATTACATTTCTCGGCCATATCGCATAGATCTCACTGTGAAAAGGCTTAAATGACTTTTTTTAATTAAGTTTGAAGATTGCGCTCAAACCAAATGTCCTAGAACGAAATTTTCAAATGTAACTACTAGATTGTGATACAATACACTATTGGGTGAAGTTTGGTTGACTTCTGCGCAGCGGTTTGGGAGTTAACATCAAAATTACATTTCTCGGCCATATCGCATAGATCTCACTGTGAAAAGGCTTAAATGACTTTTTTAATTAAGTTTGATGATTGCGCTCAAACAAAATGTCCTAGAACGAAATTTTTAAATGTAACTACTAGAATGTGATACAATACACTATTGGGTGAAGTTTGGTTGACTTCTGCGCAGCGGTTTGGGAGTTAACATCAAAATTACATTTCTCGGCCATATCGCATAGATCTCACTGTGAAAAGGCTTAAAAGGCTTTTTTGACCTAAGTTTGAGGATTGCGCTCAAATCAAATGTCCTAGAACCAAATTTCCACATGTAACTACTAGATTGTCATACAATACACTATTGGGTGAAGTTTGGTTGACTTCTGCGCAGCGGTTTGGGAGTGAACATCAAAATTACATTTCTCGGCCATATCGCATAGATCTCACTGTGAAAAGGCTTAAATGACTTTTTTTAATTAAGTTTGAAGATTGCGCTCAAACCAAATGTCCTAGAACGAAATTTTCAAATGTAACTACTAGATTGTGATACAATACACTATTGGGTGAAGTTTGGTTGACTTCTGCGCAGCGGTTTGGGAGTTAACATCAAAATTACATTTCTCGGCCATATCGCATAGATCTCACTGTGAAAAGGCTTAAATGACTTTTTTAATTAAGTTTGATGATTGCGCTCAAACAAAATGTCCTAGAACGAAATTTTTAAATGTAACTACTAGAATGTGATACAATACACTATTGGGTGAAGTTTGGTTGACTTCTGCGCAGCGGTTTGGGAGTTAACATCAAAATTACATTTCTCGGCCATATCGCATAGATCTCACTGTGAAAAGGCTTAAATGGCTTTTTTGACCTAAGTTTGAGGATTGCGCTCAAATCAAATGTCCTAGAACCAAATTTCCACATGTAACTACTAGATTGTGATACAATACACTAATGGGTGAAGTTTGGTTTACTTCTGCGCAGCGGTTTGGGAGTTAACATCAAAATTACATTTCTCGGCCATATCGCATAGATCTCACTGTGAAAAGGCTTAAATGGCTTTTTTGACCTAAGTTTGAGGATTGCGCTCAAATCAAATGTCCTAGAACCAAATTTCCACATGTAACTACTAGATTGTGATAAAATACACTATTGGGTGAAGTTTGGTTGACTTCTGCGCAGCGGTTTGGGAGTGAACATCAAAATTACATTTCTCGGCCATATCGCATAGATCTCACTGTGAAAAGGCTTAAATGGCTTTTTTGACCTAAGTTTGAGGATTGCGCTCAAATCAAATGTCCTAGAACCAAATTTCCACATGTAACTACTAGATTGTGATAAAATATACTATTGGGTGAAGTTTGGGTGACTTCTGCGCAGCGGTTTGGGAGTGAACATCAAAATTACATTTCTCGGCCATATCGCATAGATCTCACTGTGAAAACGCTTAAATGACTTTTTTTAATTAAGTTTGAAGATTGCGCTCAAATCAAATGTCCTAGAACTAAATTTCCAAATGTAACTACTAGATTGTGATACAATACACTATTGGGTGAAGTTTGGTTGACTTCTGCGCAGCGGTTTGGGAGTTAACATCAAAATTACATTTCTCGGCCATATCTTATAGATCTCACTGTGAAAAGGCTTAAATGGCTTTTTTGACCTAAGTTTGAGGATTGCGCTCAAATCAAATGTCCTAGAACCAAATTTCCACATGTAACTACTAGATTGTGATAAAATACACTATTGGGTGAAGTTTGGTTGACTTCTGCGCAGCGGTTTGGGAGTGAACATCAAAATTACATTTCTCGGCCATATCGCATAGATCTCACTGTGAAAACGCTTAAATGACTTTTTTTAATTAAGTTTGAAGATTGCGCTCAAATCAAATGTCCTAGAACTAAATTTCCAAATGTAACTACTAGATTGTGATAAAATACACTATTGGGTGAAGTTTGGTTGACTTCTGCGCAGCGGTTTGGGAGTTAACATCAAAATTACATTTCTCGGCCATATCGCATAGATCTCACTGTGAAAAGCCTTAAATGACTTTTTTTAATTAAGTTTGAAGATTGCGCTCAAACCAAATGTCCTAGAACTAAATTTCCAAATGTAACTACTAGATTGTGATAAAATACACTATTGGGTGAAGTTTGGTTGACTTCTGCGCAGCGGTTTGGGAGTTAACATCAAAATTACATTTCTCGGCCATATCGCATAGATCTCACTGTGAAAAGGCTTAAATGACTTTTTTTAATTAAGTTTGAAGATTGCGCTCAAACCAAATGTCCTAGAACTAAATTTCCAAATGTAACTACTAGATTGTGATACAATACACTATTGGGTGAAGTTTGGTTGACTTCTGCGCAGCGGTTTGGGAGTTAACATCAAAATTACATTTCTCGGCCATATCGCATAGATCTCACTGTGAAAAGGCTTAAATGACTTTTTTAATTAAGTTTGATGATTGCGTTCAAACAAAATGTCCTAGAACAAAATTTTCAAATGTAACTACTAGATTGTGATACAATACACTATTGGGTGAAGTTTGGTTGACTTCTGCGCAGCGGTTTGGGAGTTAACATCAAAATTACATTTCTCGGCCATATCGCATAGATCTCACTGTGAAAAGGCTTAAATGGCTTTTTTGACCTAAGTTTGAGGATTTCGCTCAAATCAAATGTCCTAGAACCAAATTTCCACATGTAACTACTAGATTGTGATACAATACACTATTGGGTGAAGTTTGGTTGACTTCTGCGCAGCGGTTTGGGAGTTAACATCAAAATTACATTTCTCGGCCATATCGCATAGATCTCACTGTGAAAAGGCTTAAATGACTTTTTTAATTAAGTTTAATGATTGCGCTCAAACCAAATGTCCTAGAACTAAATTTCCAAATGTAACTACTAGATTGTGATAAAATACACTATTGGGTGAAGTTTGGTTGACTTCTGCGCAGCGGTTTGGGAGTTAACATCAAAATTACATTTCTCGGCCATATCGCATAGATCTCACTGTGAAAAGGCTTAACTGACTTTTTTTAATTAAGTTTGAAGATTGCGCTCAAACCAAATGTCCTAGAACTAAATTTCCAAATGTAACTACTAGATTGTGATACAATACACTATTGGGTGAAGTTTGGTTGACTTCTGCGCAGCGGTTTGGGAGTTAACATCAAAATTACATTTCTCGGCCATATCGCATAGATCTCACTGTGAAAAGCCTTAAATGACTTTTTTAAATTAAGTTTGAAGATTGCGCTCAAACCAAATGTCCTAGAACTAAATTTCCAAATGTAACTACTAGATTGTGATAAAATACACTATTGGGTGAAGTTTGGTTGACTTCTGCGCAGCGGTTTGGGAGTTAACATCAAAATTACATTTCTCGGCCATATCGCATAGATCTCACTGTGAAAAGCCTTAAATGACTTTTTTTAATTAAGTTTGAAGATTGCGCTCAAACCAAATGTCCTAGAACTAAATTTCCAAATGTAACTACTAGAATGTGATACAATACACTATTGGGTGAAGTTTGGTTGACTTCTGCGCAGCGGTTTGGGAGTTAACATCAAAATTACATTTCTCGGCCATATCGCATAGATCTCACTGTGAAAAGGCTTAAATGGCTTTTTTGACCTAAGTTTGAGGATTGCGCTCAAATCAAATGTCCTAGAACCAAATTTCCAAATGTAACTACTAGAATGTGATACAATACACTATTGGGTGAAGTTTGGTTGACTTCTGCGCAGCGGTTTGGGAGTTAACAGCAAAATTACATTTCTCGGCCATATCGCATAGATCTCACTGTGAAAAGGCTTAAATGGCTTTTTTGACCTAAGTTTGAGGATTGCGCTCAAATCAAATGTCCTAGAACCAAATTTCCACACGTAACTACTAGATTGTGATACAATACACTAATGGGTGAAGTTTGGTTTACTTCAGCGCAGCGGATTGGGAGTTAACATCAAAATTACATTTCTCGGCCATATCGCATAGATCTCACTGTGAAAAGGCTAAAATAGCTTTTTTGACCTAAGTTTGAGGATTGCGCTCAAATCAAATGTCCTAGAACCAAATTTCCACATGTAACTACTAGATTGTGATACAATACACTAATGGGTGAAGTTTGGTTGACTTCTGTGCAGCGGTTTGGGAGTTAACATCAAAATTACATTTCTCGGCCATATCGCATAGATCTCACTGTGAAAAGGCTTAAATGGCTTTTTTGACCTAAGGTTGAGGATTGCGCTCAAATCAAATGTCCTAGAACCAAATTTCCACATGTAACTACTAGATTGTGATACAATACACTATTGGGTGAAGTTTGGTTGACTTCTGCGCAGCGGTTTGGGAGTGAACATCAAAATTACATTTCTCGGCCATATCGCATAGATCTCACTGTGAAAAGGCTTAAATGGCTTTTTTGACCTAAGTTTGAGGATTGCGCTCAAATCAAATGTCCTAGAACCAAATGTCCACATGTAACTACTAGATTGTGATACAATACACTATTGGGTGAAGTTTGGTTGACTTCTGCGCAGCGGTTTGGGAGTTAACATCAAAATTACATTTCTCGGCCATATCTTATAGATCTCACTGTGAAAAGGCTTAAATGGCTTTTTTGACCTAAGTTTGAGGATTGCGCTCAAATCAAATGTCCTAGAACCAAATTTCCACATGTAACTACTAGATTGTGATAAAATACACTATTGGGTGAAGTTTGGTTGACTTCTGCGCAGCGGTTTGGGAGTGAACATCAAAATTACATTTCTCGGCCATATCGCATAGATCTCACTGTGAAAACGCTTAAATGACTTTTTTTAATTAAGTTTGAAGATTGCGCTCAAATCAAATGTCCTAGAACTAAATTTCCAAATGTAACTACTAGATTGTGATAAAATACACTATTGGGTGAAGTTTGGTTGACTTCTGCGCAGCGGTTTGGGAGTTAACATCAAAATTACATTTCTCGGCCATATCGCATAGATCTCACTGTGAAAAGCCTTAAATGACTTTTTTTAATTAAGTTTGAAGATTGCGCTCAAACCAAATGTCCTAGAACTAAATTTCCAAATGTAACTACTAGATTGTGATAAAATACACTATTGGGTGAAGTTTGGTTGACTTCTGCGCAGCGGTTTGGGAGTTAACATCAAAATTACATTTCTCGGCCATATCGCATAGATCTCACTGTGAAAAGGCTTAAATGACTTTTTTTAATTAAGTTTGAAGATTGCGCTCAAACCAAATGTCCTAGAACTAAATTTCCAAATGTAACTACTAGATTGTGATACAATACACTATTGGGTGAAGTTTGGTTGACTTCTGCGCAGCGGTTTGGGAGTTAACATCAAAATTACATTTCTCGGCCATATCGCATAGATCTCACTGTGAAAAGGCTTAAATGACTTTTTTAATTAAGTTTGATGATTGCGTTCAAACAAAATGTCCTAGAACAAAATATTCAAATGTAACTACTAGATTGTGATACAATACACTATTGGGTGAAGTTTGGTTGACTTCTGCGCAGCGGTTTGGGAGTTAACATCAAAATTACATTTCTCGGCCATATCGCATAGATCTCACTGTGAAAAGGCTTAAATGGCTTTTTTGACCTAAGTTTGAGGATTTCGCTCAAATCAAATGTCCTAGAACCAAATTTCCACATGTAACTACTAGATTGTGATACAATACACTATTGGGTGAAGTTTGGTTGACTTCTGCGCAGCGGTTTGGGAGTTAACATCAAAATTACATTTCTCGGCCATATCGCATAGATCTCACTGTGAAAAGGCTTAAATGACTTTTTTAATTAAGTTTGATGATTGCGCTCAAACAAAATGTCCTAGAACAAAATTTTCAAATGTAACTACTAGATTGTGATACAATACACTATTGGGTGAAGTTTGGTTGACTTCTGCGCAGCGGTTTGGGAGTTAACATCAAAATTACATTTCTCGGCCATATCGCATAGATCTCACTGTGAAAAGGCTTAAATGACTTTTTTAATTAAGTTTAATGATTGCGCTCAAACCAAATGTTCTAGAACGAAATTTTTAAATGTAACTACTAGAATGTGATACAATACACTATTGGGTGAAGTTTGGTTGACTTCTGCGCAGCGGTTTGGGAGTTAACATGAAATTTACATTTCTCGGCCATATCGCATAGATCTCACTGTGAAAAGGCTTAAATGACTTTTTTAATAAAGTTTGATGATTGCGCTCAAAAAAAATGTCCTAGAACAAAATTTTCAAATGTAACTACTAGATTGTGATACAATACACTATTGGGTGAAGTTTGGTTGACTTCTGCGCAGCGGTTTGGGAGTTAACATCAAAATTACATTTCTCGGCCATATCGCATAGATCTCACTGTGAAAAGGCTTAAATGACTTTTTTATTAAGTTTAATGATTGCGCTCAAACCAAATGTCCTAGAACTAAATTTCCAAATGTAACTACTAGATTGTGATAAAATACACTATTGGGTGAAGTTTGGTTGACTTCTGCGCAGCGGTTTGGGAGTTAACATCAAAATTACATTTCTCGGCCATATCGCATAGATCTCACTGTGAAAAGGCTTAAATGACTTTTTTTAATTAAGTTTGAAGATTGCGCTCAAACCAAATGTCCTAGAACTAAATTTCCAAATGTAACTACTAGATTGTGATACAATACACTATTGGGTGAAGTTTGGTTGACTTCTGCGCAGCGGTTTGGAAGTTAACATCAAAATTACATTTCTCGGCCATATCGCTTAGATCTCACTGTGAAAAGGCTTAAATGACTTTTTTTAATTAAGTTTGAAGATTGCGCTCAAACCAAATGTCCTAGAACTAAATTTCCAAATGTAACTACTAGATTGTGATACAATACACTATTGGGTGAAGTTTGGTTGACTTCTGCGCAGCGGTTTGGGAGTTAACATCAAAATTACATTTCTCGGCCATATCGCATAGATCTCACTGTGAAAAGGCTTAAATGACTTTTTTAATTAAGTTTGATGATTGCGTTCAAACAAAATGTCCTAGAACAAAATTTTCAAATGTAACTACTAGATTGTGATACAATACACTATTGGGTGAAGTTTGGTTGACTTCTGCGCAGCGGTTTGGGAGTTAACATCAAAATTACATTTCTCGGCCATATCGCATAGATCTCACTGTGAAAAGGCTTAAATGGCTTTTTTGACCTAAGTTTGAGGATTGCGCTCAAATCAAATGTCCTAGAACCAAATTTCCACATGTAACTACTAGATTGTGATACAATACACTAATGGGTGAAGTTTGGTTGACTTCTGCGCAGCGGTTTGGGAGTTAACATCAAAATTACATTTCTCGGCCATATCGCATAGATCTCACTGTGAAAAGGCTTAAATGGCTTTTTTTACCTAAGGTTGAGGATTGCGCTCAAATCAAATGTCCTAGAACCAAATTTCCACATGTAACTACTAGATTGTGATACAATACACTATTGGGTGAAGTTTGGTTGACTTCTGCGCAGCGGTTTGGGAGTGAACATCAAAATTACATTTCTCGGCCATATCGCATAGATCTCACTGTGAAAAGGCTTAAATGACTTTTTTTAATTAAGTTTGAAGATTGCGCTCAAACCAAATGTCCTAGAACGAAATTTTCAAATGTAACTACTAGATTGTGATACAATACACTATTGGGTGAAGTTTGGTTGACTTCTGCGCAGCGGTTTGGGAGTTAACATCAAAATTACATTTCTCGGCCATATCGCATAGATCTCACTGTGAAAAGGTTTAAATGACTTTTTTAATTAAGTTTGATGATTGCGCTCAAACAAAATGTCCTAGAACGAAATTTTTAAATGTAACTACTATAATTTGATACAATACACTATTGGGTGAAGTTTGGTTGACTTCTGCGCAGCGGTTTGGGAGTTAACATCAAAATTACATTTCTCGGCCATATCGCATAGATCTCACTGTGAAAAGGCTTAAATGGCTTTTTTGACCTAAGTTTGAGGATTGCGCTCAAATCAAATGTCCTAGAACCAAATTTCCACATGTAACTACTAGATTGTGATACAATACACTATTGGGTGAAGTTTGGTTGACTTCTGCGCAGCGGTTTGGGAGTTAACATCAAAATTACATTTCTCGGCCATATCTTATAGATCTCACTGTGAAAAGGCTTAAATGGCTTTTTTGACCTAAGTTTGAGGATTGCGCTCAAATCAAATGTCCTAGAACCAAATTTCCACATGTAACTACTAGATTGTGATAAAATACACTATTGGGTGAAGTTTGGTTGACTTCTGCGCAGCGGTTTGGGAGTGAACATCAAAATTACATTTCTCGGCCATATCGCATAGATCTCACTGTGAAAACGCTTAAATGACTTTTTTAAATTAAGTTTGAAGATTGCGCTCAAATCAAATGTCCTAGAACTAAATTTCCAAATGTAACTACTAGATTGTGATAAAATACACTATTGGGTGAAGTTTGGTTGACTTCTGCGCAGCGGTTTGGGAGTTAACATCAAAATTACATTTCTCGGCCATATCGCATAGATCTCACTGTGAAAAGCCTTAAATGACTTTTTTTAATTAAGTTTGAAGATTGCGCTCAAACCAAATGTCCTAGAACTAAATTTCCAAATGTAACTACTAGATTGTGATAAAATACACTATTGGGTGAAGTTTGGTTGACTTCTGCGCAGCGGTTTGGGAGTTAACATCAAAATTACATTTCTCGGCCATATCGCATAGATCTCACTGTGAAAAGGCTTAAATGACTTTTTTTAATTAAGTTTGAAGATTGCGCTCAAACCAAATGTCCTAGAACCAAATTTCCAAATGTAACTACTAGATTGTGATACAATACACTATTGGGTGAAGTTTGGTTGACTTCTGCGCAGCGGTTTGGGAGTTAACATCAAAATTACATTTCTCGGCCATATCGCATAGATCTCACTGTGAAAAGGCTTAAATGACTTTTTTAATTAAGTTTGATGATTGCGTTCAAACAAAATGTCCTAGAACAAAATTTTCAAATGTAACTACTAGATTGTGATACAATACACTATTGGGTGAAGTTTGGTTGACTTCTGCGCAGCGGTTTGGGAGTTAACATCAAAATTACATTTCTCGGCCATATCGCATAGATCTCACTGTGAAAAGGCTTAAATGGCTTTTTTGACCTAAGTTTGAGGATTGCGCTCAAATCAAATGTCCTAGAACCAAATTTCCACATGTAACTACTAGATTGTGATACAATACACTATTGGGTGAAGTTTGGTTGACTTCTGCACAGCGGTTTGGGAGTTAACATCAAAATTACATTTCTCGGCCATATCGCATAGATCTCACTGTGAAAAGGCTTAAATGACTTTTTTAAATAAGTTTGATGATTGCGCTCAAACAAAATGTCCTAGAACAAAATTTTCAAATGTAACTACTAGATTGTGATACAATACACTATTGGGTGAAGTTTGGTTGACTTCTGCGCAGCGGTTTGGGAGTTAACATCAAAATTACATTTCTCGGCCATATCGCATAGATCTCACTGTGAAAAGGCTTAAATGACTTTTTTAATTAAGTTTAATGATTGCGCTCAAACCAAATGTCCTAGAACGAAATTTTTAAATGTAACTACTAGAATGTGATACAATACACTATTGGGTGAAGTTTGGTTGACTTCTGCGCAGCGGTTTGGGAGTTAACATTAAATTTACATTTCTCGGCCATATCGCATAGATCTCACTGTGAAAAGGCTTAAATGACTTTTTTAATAAAGTTTGATGATTGCGCTCAAAAAAAATGTCCTAGAACAAAATTTTCAAATGTAACTACTAGATTGTGATACAATACACTATTGGGTGAAGTTTGGTTGACTTCTGCGCAGCGGTTTGGGAGTTAACATCAAAATTACATTTCTCGGCCATATCGCATAGATCTCACTGTGAAAAGGCTTAAATGACTTTTTTATTAAGTTTAATGATTGCGCTCAAACCAAATGTCCTAGAACTAAATTTCCAAATGTAACTACTAGATTGTGATAAAATACACTATTGGGTGAAGTTTGGTTGACTTCTGCGCAGCGGTTTGGGAGTTAACATCAAAATTACATTTCTCGGCCATATCGCATAGATCTCACTGTGAAAAGGCTTAAATGACTTTTTTTAATTAAGTTTGAAGATTGCGCTCAAACCAAATGTCCTAGAACTAAATTTCCAAATGTAACTACTAGATTGTGATACAATACACTATTGGGTGAAGTTTGGTTGACTTCTGCGCAGCGGTTTGGGAGTTAACATCAAAATTACATTTCTCGGCCATATCGCATAGATCTCACTGTGAAAAGGCTTAAATGACTTTTTTTAATTAAGTTTGAAGATTGCGCTCAAACCAAATGTCCTAGAACTAAATTTCCAAATGTAACTACTAGATTGTGATACAATACACTATTGGGTGAAGTTTGGTTGACTTCTGCGCAGCGGTTTGGGAGTTAACATCAAAATTACATTTCTCGGCCATATCGCATAGATCTCACTGTGAAAAGGCTTAAATGACTTTTTTAATTAAGTTTGATGATTGCGTTCAAACAAAATGTCCTAGAACAAAATTTTCAAATGTAACTACTAGATTGTGATACAATACACTATTGGGTGAAGTTTGGTTGACTTCGACGCAGCGGTTTGGGAGTTAACATCAAAATTACATTTCTCGGCCATATCGCATAGATCTCACTGTGAAAAGGCTTAAATGGCTTTTTTGACCTAAGTTTGAGGATTGCGCTCAAATCAAATGTCCTAGAACCAAATTTCCACATGTAACTACTAGATTGTGATACAATACACTATTGGGTGAAGTTTGGTTGACTTCTGCGCAGCGGTTTGGGAGTTAACATCAAAATTACATTTCTCGGCCATATCGCATAGATCTCACTGTGAAAAGGCTTAAATTACTTTTTTAATAAAGTTTGATGATTGCGCTCAAACAAAATGTCCTAGAACAAAATTTTCAAATGTAACTACTAGATTGTGATACAATACACTATTGGGTGAAGTTTGGTTGACTTCTGCGCAGCGGTTTGGGAGTTAACATCAAAATTACATTTCTCGGCCATATCGCATAGATCTCACTGTGAAAAGGTTTAAATGACTTTTTTAATTAAGTTTGATGATTGCGCTCAAACAAAATGTCCTAGAACGAAATTTTTAAATGTAACTACTATAATGTGATACAATACACTATTGGGTGAAGTTTGGTTGACTTCTGCGCAGCGGTTTGGGAGTTAACATCAAAATTACATTTCTCGGCCATATCGCATAGATCTCACTGTGAAAAGGCTTAAATGGCTTTTTTGACCTAAGTTTGAGGATTGCGCTCAAATCAAATGTCCTAGAACCAAATTTCCACATGTAACTACTAGATTGTGATACAATACACTATTGGGTGAAGTTTGGTTGACTTCTGCGCAGCGGTTTGGGAGTTAACATCAAAATTACATTTCTCGGCCATATCTTATAGATCTCACTGTGAAAAGGCTTAAATGGCTTTTTTGACCTAAGTTTGAGGATTGCGCTCAAATCAAATGTCCTAGAACCAAATTTCCACATGTAACTACTAGATTGTGATAAAATACACTATTGGGTGAAGTTTGGTTGACTTCTGCGCAGCGGTTTGGGAGTGAACATCAAAATTACATTTCTCGGCCATATCGCATAGATCTCACTGTGAAAACGCTTAAATGACTTTTTTTAATTAAGTTTGAAGATTGCGCTCAAATCAAATGTCCTAGAACTAAATTTCCAAATGTAACTACTAGATTGTGATAAAATACACTATTGGGTGAAGTTTGGTTGACTTCTGCGCAGCGGTTTGGGAGTTAACATCAAAATTACATTTCTCGGCCATATCGCATAGATCTCACTGTGAAAAGGCTTAAATGACTTTTTTTAATTAAGTTTGAAGATTGCGCTCAAACCAAATGTCCTAGAACTAAATTTCCAAATGTAACTACTAGATTGTGATACAATACACTATTGGGTGAAGTTTGGTTGACTTCTGCGCAGCGGTTTGGGAGTTAACATCAAAATTACATTTCTCGGCCATATCGCATAGATCTCACTGTGAAAAGGCTTAAATGACTTTTTTAATTAAGTTTGATGATTGCGTTCAAACAAAATGTCCTAGAACAAAATTTTCAAATGTAACTACTAGATTGTGATACAATACACTATTGGGTGAAGTTTGGTTGACTTCTGCGCAGCGGTTTGGGAGTTAACATCAAAATTACATTTCTCGGCCATATCGCATAGATCTCACTGTGAAAAGGCTTAAATGGCTTTTTTGACCTAAGTGTGAGGATTTCGCTCAAATCAAATGTCCTAGAACCAAATTTCCACATGTAACTACTAGATTGTGATACAATACACTATTGGGTGAAGTTTGGTTGACTTCTGCGCAGCGGTTTGGGAGTTAACATCAAAATTACATTTCTCGGCCATATCGCATAGATCTCACTGTGAAAAGGCTTAAATGACTTTTTTAAATAAGTTTGATGATTGCGCTCAAACAAAATGTCCTAGAACAAAATTTTCAAATGTAACTACTAGATTGTGATACAATACACTATTGGGTGAAGTTTGGTTGACTTCTGCGCAGCGGTTTGGGAGTTAACATCTAAATTACATTTCTCGGCCATATCGCATAGATCTCACTGTGAAAAGGCTTAAATGACTTTTTTAATTAAGTTTAATGATTGCGCTCAAACCAAATGTCCTAGAACGAAATTTTTAAATGTAACTACTAGAATGTGATACAATACACTATTGGGTGAAGTTTGGTTGACTTCTGCGCAGCAGTTTGGGAGTTAACATCAAATTTACATTTCTCGGCCATATCGCATAGATCTCACTGTGAAAAGGCTTAAATGACTTTTTTAATAAAGTTTGATGATTGCGCTCAAAAAAAATGTCCTAGAACAAAATTTTCAAATGTAACTACTAGATTGTGATACAATACACTATTGGGTGAAGTTTGGTTGACTTCTGCGCAGCGGTTTGGGAGTTAACATCAAAATTACATTTCTCGGCCATATCGCATAGATCTCACTGTGAAAAGGCTTAAATGACTTTTTTATTAAGTTTAATGATTGCGCTCAAACCAAATGTCCTAGAACTAAATTTCCAAATGTAACTACTAGATTGTGATAAAATACACTATTGGGTGAAGTTTGGTTGACTTCTGCGCAGCGGTTTGGGAGTTAACATCAAAATTACATTTCTCGGCCATATCGCATAGATCTCACTGTGAAAAGGCTTAAATGACTTTTTTTAATTAAGTTTGAAGATTGCGCTCAAACCAAATGTCCTAGAACCAAATTTCCACATGTAACTACTAGATTGTGATACAATACACTAATGGGTGAAGTTTGGTTGACTTCTGCGCAGCGGTTTGGGAGTTAACATCAAAATTACATTTCTCGGCCATATCGCATAGATCTCACTGTGAAAAGGCTTAAATGACTTTTTTAATTAAGTTTGAAGATTGCGCTCAAACCAAATGTCCTAGAACAAAATTTTCAAATGTAACTACTAGATTGTGATACAATACACTATTGGGTGAAGTTTGGTTGACTTCTGCGCAGCGGTTTGGGAGTTAACATCAAAATTACATTTCTCGGCCATATCGCATAGATCTCACTGTAAAAAAAGGCTTAAATTACTTTTTTAATAAAGTTTGATGATTGCGCTCAAACAAAATGTCCTAGAACAGAATTTTCAAATGTAACTACTAGATTGTGATACAATACACTATTGGGTGAAGTTTGGTTGACTTCTGCGCAGCGGTTTGGGAGTTAACATCAAAATTACATTTCTCGGCCATATCGCATAGATCTCACTGTGAAAAGGTTTAAATGACTTTTTTAATTAAGTTTGATGATTGCGCTCAAACAAAATGTCCTAGAACGAAATTTTTAAATGTAACTACTATAATGTGATACAATACACTATTGGGTGAAGTTTGGTTGACTTCTGCGCAGCGGTTTGGGAGTTAACATCAAAATTACATTTCTCGGCCATATCGCATAGATCTCACTGTGAAAAGGCTTAAATGGCTTTTTTGACCTAAGTTTGAGGATTGCGCTCAAATCAAATGTCCTAGAACCAAATTTCCACATGTAACTACTAGATTGTGATACAATACACTATTGGGTGAAGTTTGGTTGACTTCTGCGCAGCGGTTTGGGAGTTAACATCAAAATTACATTTCTCGGCCATATCGCATAGATCTCACTGTGAAAAGGCTTAAATGACTTTTTTTAATTAAGTTTGAAGATTGCGCTCAAACCAAATGTCCTAGAACGAAATTTTCAAATGTAACTACTAGATTGTGATACAATACACTATTGGGTGAAGTTTGGTTGACTTCTGCGCAGCGGTTTGGGAGTTAACATCAAAATTACATTTCTCGGCCATATCGCATAGATCTCACTGTGAAAAGGTTTAAATGACTTTTTTAATTAAGTTTGATGATTGCGCTCAAACAAAATGTCCTAGAACGAAATTTTTAAATGTAACTACTATAATGTGATACAATACACTATTGGGTGAAGTTTGGTTGACTTCTGCGCAGCGGTTTGGGAGTTAACATCAAAATTACATTTCTCGGCCATATCGCATAGATCTCACTGTGAAAAGGCTTAAATGGCTTTTTTGACCTAAGTTTGAGGATTGCGCTCAAATCAAATGTCCTAGAACCAAATTTCCACATGTAACTACTAGATTGTGATACAATACACTATTGGATGAAGTTTGGTTGACTTCTGCGCAGCGGTTTGGGAGTTAACATCAAAATTACATTTCTCGGCCATATCTTATAGATCTCACTGTGAAAAGGCTTAAATGGCTTTTTTGACCTAAGTTTGAGGATTGCGCTCAAATCAAATGTCCTAGAACCAAATTTCCACATGTAACTACTAGATTGTGATAAAATACACTATTGGGTGAAGTTTGGTTGACTTCTGCGCAGCGGTTTGGGAGTGAACATCAAAATTACATTTCTCGGCCATATCGCATAGATCTCACTGTGAAAACGCTTAAATGACTTTTTTAATTAAGTTTGATGATTGCGTTCAAACAAAATGTCCTAGAACAAAATTTTCAAATGTAACTACTAGATTGTGATACAATACACTATTGGGTGAAGTTTGGTTGACTTCTGCGCAGCGGTTTGGGAGTTAACATCAAAATTACATTTCTCGGCCATATCGCATAGATCTCACTGTGAAAAGGCTTAAATGGCTTTTTTGACCTAAGTTTGAGGATTTCGCTCAAATCAAATGTCCTAGAACCAAATTTCCACATGTAACTACTAGATTGTGATACAATACACTATTGGGTGAAGTTTGGTTGACTTCTGCGCAGCGGTTTGGGAGTTAACATCAAAATTACATTTCTCGGCCATATCGCATAGATCTCACTGTGAAAAGGCTTAAATGACTTTTTTAATTAAGTTTGATGATTGCGCTCAAACAAAATGTCCTAGAACAAAATTTTCAAATGTAACTACTAGATTGTGATACAATACACTATTGGGTGAAGTTTGGTTGACTTCTGCGCAGCGGTTTGGGAGTTAACATCAAAATTACATTTCTCGGCCATATCGCATAGATCTCACTGTGAATAGGCTTAAATGACTTTTTTAATTAAGTTTAATGATTGCGCTCAAACCAAATGTCCTAGAACGAAATTTTTAAATGTAACTACTAGAATGTGATACAATACACTATTGGGTGAAGTTTGGTTGACTTCTGCGCAGCGGTTTGGGAGTTAACATGAAATTTACATTTCTAGGCCATATCGCATAGATCTCACTGTGAAAAGGCTTAAATGACTTTTTTAATAAAGTTTGATGATTGCGCTCAAAAAAAATGTCCTAGAACAAAATTTTCAAATGTAACTACTAGATTGTGATACAATACACTATTGGGTGAAGTTTGGTTGACTTCTGCGCAGCGGTTTGGGAGTTAACATCAAAATTACATTTCTCGGCCATATCGCATAGATCTCACTGTGAAAAGGCTTAAATGACTTTTTTATTAAGTTTAATGATTGCGCTCAAACCAAATGTCCTAGAACTAAATTTCCAAATGTAACTACTAGATTGTGATAAAATACACTATTGGGTGAAGTTTGGTTGACTTCTGCGCAGCGGTTTGGGAGTTAACATCAAAATTACATTTCTCGGCCATATCGCATAGATCTCACTGTGAAAAGGCTTAAATGACTTTTTTTAATTAAGTTTGAAGATTGCGCTCAAACCAAATGTCCTAGAACTAAATTTCCAAATGTAACTACTAGATTGTGATACAATACACTATTGGGTGAAGTTTGGTTGACTTCTGCGCAGCGGTTTGGGAGTTAACATCAAAATTACATTTCTCGGCCATATCGCATAGATCTCACTGTGAAAAGGCTTAAATGGCTTTTTTGACCTAAGTTTGAGGATTGCGCTCAAATCAAATGTCCTAGAACCAAATTTCCACATGTAACTACTAGATTGTGATACAATACACTATTGGGTGAAGTTTGGTTGACTTCTGCACAGCGGTTTGGGAGTTAACATCAAAATTACATTTCTCGGCCATATCGCATAGATCTCACTGTGAAAAGGCTTAAATGACTTTTTTAAATAAGTTTGATGATTGCGCTCAAACAAAATGTCCTAGAACAAAATTTTCAAATGTAACTACTAGATTGTGATACAATACACTATTGGGTGAAGTTTGGTTGACTTCTGCGCAGCGGTTTGGGAGTTAACATCAAAATTACATTTCTCGGCCATATCGCAAAGATCTCACTGTGAAAAGGCTTAAATGACTTTTTTAATTAAGTTTAATGATTGCGCTCAAACCAAATGTCCTAGAACGAAATTTTTAAATGTAACTACTAGAATGTGATACAATACACTATTGGGTGAAGTTTGGTTGACTTCTGCGCAGCGGTTTGGGAGTTAACATGAAATTTACATTTCTCGGCCATATCGCATAGATCTCACTGTGAAAAGGCTTAAATGACTTTTTTAATAAAGTTTGATGATTGCGCTCAAAAAAAATGTCCTAGAACAAAATTTTCAAATGTAACTACTAGATTGTGATACAATACACTATTGGGTGAAGTTTGGTTGACTTCTGCGCAGCGGTTTGGGAGTTAACATCAAAATTACATTTCTCGGCCATATCGCATAGATCTCACTGTGAAAAGGCTTAAATGACTTTTTTATTAAGTTTAATGATTGCGCTCAAACCAAATGTCCTAGAACTAAATTTCCAAATGTAACTACTAGATTGTGATAAAATACACTATTGGGTGAAGTTTGGTTGACTTCTGCGCAGCGGTTTGGGAGTTAACATCAAAATTACATTTCTCGGCCATATCGCATAGATCTCACTGTGAAAAGGCTTAAATGACTTTTTTTAATTAAGTTTGAAGATTGCGCTCAAACCAAATGTCCTAGAACTAAATTTCCAAATGTAACTACTAGATTGTGATACAATACACTATTGGGTGAAGTTTGGTTGACTTCTGCGCAGCGGTTTGGGAGTTAACATCAAAATTACATTTCTCGGCCATATCGCATAGATCTCACTGTGAAAAGGCTTAAATGACTTTTTTTAATTAAGTTTGAAGATTGCGCTCAAACCAAATGTCCTAGAACTAAATTTCCAAATGTAACTACTAGATTGTGATACAATACACTATTGGGTGAAGTTTGGTTGACTTCTGCGCAGCGGTTTGGGAGTTAACATCAAAATTACATTTCTCGGCCATATCGCATAGATCTCACTGTGAAAAGGCTTAAATGACTTTTTTAATTAAGTTTGATGATTGCGTTCAAACAAAATGTCCTAGAACAAAATTTTCAAATGTAACTACTAGATTGTGATACAATACACTATTGGGTGAAGTTTGGTTGACTTCGACGCAGCGGTTTGGGAGTTAACATCAAAATTACATTTCTCGGCCATATCGCATAGATCTCACTGTGAAAAGGCTTAAATGGCTTTTTTGACCTTAGTTTGAGGATTGCGCTCAAATCAAATGTCCTAGAACCAAATTTCCACATGTAACTACTAGATTGTGATACAATACACTATTGGGTGAAGTTTGGTTGACTTCTGCGCAGCGGTTTGGGAGTTAACATCAAAATTACATTTCTCGGCCATATCGCATAGATCTCACTGTGAAAAGGCTTAAATTACTTTTTTAATAAAGTTTGATGATTGCGCTCAAACAAAATGTCCTAGAACAAAATTTTCAAATGTAACTACTAGATTGTGATACAATACACTATTGGGTGAAGTTTGGTTGACTTCTGCGCAGCGGTTTGGGAGTTAACATCAAAATTACATTTCTCGGCCATATCGCATAGATCTCACTGTGAAAAGGTTTAAATGACTTTTTTAATTAAGTTTGATGATTGCGCTCAAACAAAATGTCCTAGAACGAAATTTTTAAATGTAACTACTATAATGTGATACAATACACTATTGGGTGAAGTTTGGTTGACTTCTGCGCAGCGGTTTGGGAGTTAACATCAAAATTACATTTCTCGGCCATATCGCATAGATCTCACTGTGAAAAGGCTTAAATGGCTTTTTTGACCTAAGTTTGAGGATTGCGCTCAAATCAAATGTCCTAGAACCAAATTTCCACATGTAACTACTAGATTGTGATACAATACACTATTGGGTGAAGTTTGGTTGACTTCTGCGCAGCGGTTTGGGAGTTAACATCAAAATTACATTTCTCGGCCATATCTTATAGATCTCACTGTGAAAAGGCTTAAATGGCTTTTTTGACCTAAGTTTGAGGATTGCGCTCAAATCAAATGTCCTAGAACCAAATTTCCACATGTAACTACTAGATTGTGATAAAATACACTATTGGGTGAAGTTTGGTTGACTTCTGCGCAGCGGTTTGGGAGTGAACATCAAAATTACATTTCTCGGCCATATCGCATAGATCTCACTGTGAAAACGCTTAAATGACTTTTTTTAATTAAGTTTGAAGATTGCGCTCAAATCAAATGTCCTAGAACTAAATTTCCAAATGTAACTACTAGATTGTGATAAAATACACTATTGGGTGAAGTTTGGTTGACTTCTGCGCAGCGGTTTGGGAGTTAACATCAAAATTACATTTCTCGGCCATATCGCATAGATCTCACTGTGAAAAGCCTTAAATGACTTTTTTTAATTAAGTTTGAAGATTGCGCTCAAACCAAATGTCCTAGAACTAAATTTCCAAATGTAACTACTAGATTGTGATAAAATACACTATTGGGTGAAGTTTGGTTGACTTCTGCGCAGCGGTTTGGGAGTTAACATCAAAATTACATTTCTCGGCCATATCGCATAGATCTCACTGTGAAAAGGCTTAAATGACTTTTTTTAATTAAGTTTGAAGATTGCGCTCAAACCAAATGTCCTAGAACTAAATTTCCAAATGTAACTACTAGATTGTGATACAATACACTATTGGGTGAAGTTTGGTTGACTTCTGCGCAGCGGTTTGGGAGTTAACATCAAAATTACATTTCTCGGCCATATCGCATAGATCTCACTGTGAAAAGGCTTAAATGACTTTTTTAATTAAGTTTGATGATTGCGTTCAAACAAAATGTCCTAGAACAAAATTTTCAAATGTAACTACTAGATTGTGATACAATACACTATTGGGTGAAGTTTGGTTGACTTCTGCGCAGCGGTTTGGGAGTTAACATCAAAATTACATTTCTCGGCCATATCGCATAGATCTCACTGTGAAAAGGCTTAAATGGCTTTTTTGACCTAAGTTTGAGGATTTCGCTCAAATCAAATGTCCTAGAACAAAATTTTCAAATGTAACTACTAGATTGTGATACAATACACTATTGGGTGAAGTTTGGTTGACTTCTGCGCAGCGGTTTGGGAGTTAACATCAAAATTACATTTCTCGGCCATATCGCATAGATCTCACTGTGAAAAGGCTTAAATGACTTTTTTATTAAGTTTAATGATTGCGCTCAAACCAAATGTCCTAGAACTAAATTTCCAAATGTAACTACTAGATTGTGATAAAATACACTATTGGGTGAAGTTTGGTTGACTTCTGCGCAGCGGTTTGGGAGTTAACATCAAAATTACATTTCTCGGCCATATCGCATAGATCTCACTGTGAAAAGGCTTAAATGACTTTTTTTAATTAAGTTTGAAGATTGCGCTCAAACCAAATGTCCTAGAACCAAATTTCCACATGTAACTACTAGATTGTGATACAATACACTAATGGGTGAAGTTTGGTTGACTTCTGCGCAGCGGTTTGGGAGTTAACATCAAAATTACATTTCTCGGCCATATCGCATAGATCTCACTGTGAAAAGGCTTAAATGACTTTTTTAATTAAGTTTGAAGATTGCGCTCAAACCAAATGTCCTAGAACAAAATTTTCAAATGTAACTACTAGATTGTGATACAATACACTATTGGGTGAAGTTTGGTTGACTTCTGCGCAGCGGTTTGGGAGTTAACATCAAAATTACATTTCTCGGCCATATCGCATAGATCTCACTGTGAAAAGGCTTAAATTACTTTTTTAATAAAGTTTGATGATTGCGCTCAAACAAAATGTCCTAGAACAGAATTTTCAAATGTAACTACTAGATTGTGATACAATACACTATTGGGTGAAGTTTGGTTGACTTCTGCGCAGCGGTTTGGGAGTTAACATCAAAATTACATTTCTCGGCCATATCGCATAGATCTCACTGTGAAAAGGTTTAAATGACTTTTTTAATTAAGTTTGATGATTGCGCTCAAACAAAATGTCCTAGAACGAAATTTTTAAATGTAACTACTATAATGTGATACAATACACTATTGGGTGAAGTTTGGTTGACTTCTGCGCAGCGGTTTGGGAGTTAACATCAAAATTACATTTCTCGGCCATATCGCATAGATCTCACTGTGAAAAGGCTTAAATGGCTTTTTTGACCTAAGTTTGAGGATTGCGCTCAAATCAAATGTCCTAGAACCAAATTTCCACATGTAACTACTAGATTGTGATACAATACACTATTGGGTGAAGTTTGGTTGACTTCTGCGCAGCGGTTTGGGAGTTAACATCAAAATTACATTTCTCGGCCATATCGCATAGATCTCACTGTGAAAAGGCTTAAATGACTTTTTTTAATTAAGTTTGAAGATTGCGCTCAAACCAAATGTCCTAGAACGAAATTTTCAAATGTAACTACTAGATTGTGATACAATACACTATTGGGTGAAGTTTGGTTGACTTCTGCGCAGCGGTTTGGGAGTTAACATCAAAATTACATTTCTCGGCCATATCGCATAGATCTCACTGTGAAAAGGTTTAAATGACTTTTTTAATTAAGTTTGATGATTGCGCTCAAACAAAATGTCCTAGAACGAAATTTTTAAATGTAACTACTATAATGTGATACAATACACTATTGGGTGAAGTTTGGTTGACTTCTGCGCAGCGGTTTGGGAGTTAACATCAAAATTACATTTCTCGGCCATATCGCATAGATCTCACTGTGAAAAGGCTTAAATGGCTTTTTTGACCTAAGTTTGAGGATTGCGCTCAAATCAAATGTCCTAGAACCAAATTTCCACATGTAACTACTAGATTGTGATACAATACACTATTGGGTGAAGTTTGGTTGACTTCTGCGCAGCGGTTTGGGAGTTAACATCAAAATTACATTTCTCGGCCATATCTTATAGATCTCACTGTGAAAAGGCTTAAATGGCTTTTTTGACCTAAGTTTGAGGATTGCGCTCAAATCAAATGTCCTAGAACCAAATTTCCACATGTAACTACTAGATTGTGATAAAATACACTATTGGGTGAAGTTTGGTTGACTTCTGCGCAGCGGTTTGGGAGTGAACATCAAAATTACATTTCTCGGCCATATCGCATAGATCTCACTGTGAAAACGCTTAAATGACTTTTTTAATTAAGTTTGATGATTGCGTTCAAACAAAATGTCCTAGAACAAAATTTTCAAATGTAACTACTAGATTGTGATACAATACACTATTGGGTGAAGTTTGGTTGACTTCTGCGCAGCGGTTTGGGAGTTAACATCAAAATTACATTTCTCGGCCATATCGCATAGATCTCACTGTGAAAAGGCTTAAATGGCTTTTTTGACCTAAGTTTGAGGATTTCGCTCAAATCAAATGTCCTAGAACCAAATTTCCACATGTAACTACTAGATTGTGATACAATACACTATTGGGTGAAGTTTGGTTGACTTCTGCGCAGCGGTTTGGGAGTTAACATCAAAATTACATTTCTCGGCCATATCGCATAGATCTCACTGTGAAAAGGCTTAAATGACTTTTTTAATTAAGTTTGATGATTGCGCTCAAACAAAATGTCCTAGAACAAAATTTTCAAATGTAACTACTAGATTGTGATACAATACACTATTGGGTGAAGTTTGGTTGACTTCTGCGCAGCGGTTTGGGAGTTAACATCAAAATTACATTTCTCGGCCATATCGCATAGATCTCACTGTGAATAGGCTTAAATGACTTTTTTAATTAAGTTTAATGATTGCGCTCAAACCAAATGTCCTAGAACGAAATTTTTAAATGTAACTACTAGAATGTGATACAATACACTATTGGGTGAAGTTTGGTTGACTTCTGCGCAGCGGTTTGGGAGTTAACATGAAATTTACATTTCTAGGCCATATCGCATAGATCTCACTGTGAAAAGGCTTAAATGACTTTTTTAATAAAGTTTGATGATTGCGCTCAAAAAAAATGTCCTAGAACAAAATTTTCAAATGTAACTACTAGATTGTGATACAATACACTATTGGGTGAAGTTTGGTTGACTTCTGCGCAGCGGTTTGGGAGTTAACATCAAAATTACATTTCTCGGCCATATCGCATAGATCTCACTGTGAAAAGGCTTAAATGACTTTTTTATTAAGTTTAATGATTGCGCTCAAACCAAATGTCCTAGAACTAAATTTCCAAATGTAACTACTAGATTGTGATAAAATACACTATTGGGTGAAGTTTGGTTGACTTCTGCGCAGCGGTTTGGGAGTTAACATCAAAATTACATTTCTCGGCCATATCGCATAGATCTCACTGTGAAAAGGCTTAAATGACTTTTTTTAATTAAGTTTGAAGATTGCGCTCAAACCAAATGTCCTAGAACTAAATTTCCAAATGTAACTACTAGATTGTGATACAATACACTATTGGGTGAAGTTTGGTTGACTTCTGCGCAGCGGTTTGGGAGTTAACATCAAAATTACATTTCTCGGCCATATCGCTTAGATCTCACTGTGAAAAGGCTTAAATGACTTTTTTTAATTAAGTTTGAAGATTGCGCTCAAACCAAATGTCCTAGAACTAAATTTCCAAATGTAACTACTAGATTGTGATACAATACACTATTGGGTGAAGTTTGGTTGACTTCTGCGCAGCGGTTTGGGAGTTAACATCAAAATTACATTTCTCGGCCATATCGCATAGATCTCACTGTGAAAAGGCTTAAATGACTTTTTTAATTAAGTTTGATGATTGCGTTCAAACAAAATGTCCTAGAACAAAATTTTCAAATGTAACTACTAGATTGTGATACAATACACTATTGGGTGAAGTTTGGTTGACTTCTGCGCAGCGGTTTGGGAGTTAACATCAAAATTACATTTCTCGGCCATATCGCATAGATCTCACTGTGAAAAGGCTTAAATAGCTTTTTTGACCTAAGTTTGAGGATTGCGCTCAACTCAAATGTCCTAGAACCAAATTTCCACATGTAACTACTAGATTGTGATACAATACACTAATGGGTGAAGTTTGGTTGACTTCTGCGCAGCGGTTTGGGAGTTAACATCAAAATTACATTTCTCGGCCATATCGCATAGATCTCACTGTGAAAAGGCTTAAAAGGCTTTTTTGACCTAAGTTTGAGGATTGCGCTCAAATCAAATGTCCTAGAACCAAATTTCCACATGTAACTACTAGATTGTCATACAATACACTATTGGGTGAAGTTTGGTTGACTTCTGCGCAGCGGTTTGGGAGTGAACATCAAAATTACATTTCTCGGCCATATCGCATAGATCTCACTGTGAAAAGGCTTAAATGACTTTTTTTAATTAAGTTTGAAGATTGCGCTCAAACCAAATGTCCTAGAACGAAATTTTCAAATGTAACTACTAGATTGTGATACAATACACTATTGGGTGAAGTTTGGTTGACTTCTGCGCAGCGGTTTGGGAGTTAACATCAAAATTACATTTCTCGGCCATATCGCATAGATCTCACTGTGAAAAGGCTTAAATGACTTTTTTAATTAAGTTTGATGATTGCGCTCAAACAAAATGTCCTAGAACGAAATTTTTAAATGTAACTACTAGAATGTGATACAATACACTATTGGGTGAAGTTTGGTTGACTTCTGCGCAGCGGTTTGGGAGTTAACATCAAAATTACATTTCTCGGCCATATCGCATAGATCTCACTGTGAAAAGGCTTAAATGGCTTTTTTGACCTAAGTTTGAGGATTGCGCTCAAATCAAATGTCCTAGAACCAAATTTCCACATGTAACTACTAGATTGTGATACAATACTCTAATGGGTGAAGTTTGGTTTACTTCTGCGCAGCGGTTTGGGAGTTAACATCAAAATTACATTTCTCGGCCATATCGCATAGATCTCACTGTGAAAAGGCTTAAATGGCTTTTTTGACCTAAGTTTGAGGATTGCGCTCAAATCAAATGTCCTAGAACCAAATTTCCACATGTAACTACTAGATTGTGATAAAATACACTATTGGGTGAAGTTTGGTTGACTTCTGCGCAGCGGTTTGGGAGTTAACATCAAAATTACATTTCTCGGCCATATCGCATAGATCTCACTGTGAAAAGGCTTAAAAGGCTTTTTTGACCTAAGTTTGAGGATTGCGCTCAAATCAAATGTCCTAGAACCAAATTTCCACATGTAACTACTAGATTGTCATACAATACACTATTGGGTGAAGTTTGGTTGACTTCTGCGCAGCGGTTTGGGAGTGAACATCAAAATTACATTTCTCGGCCATATCGCATAGATCTCACTGTGAAAAGGCTTAAATGACTTTTTTTAATTAAGTTTGAAGATTGCGCTCAAACCAAATGTCCTAGAACGAAATTTTCAAATGTAACTACTAGATTGTGATACAATACACTATTGGGTGAAGTTTGGTTGACTTCTGCGCAGCGGTTTGGGAGTTAACATCAAAATTACATTTCTCGGCCATATCGCATAGATCTCACTGTGAAAAGGCTTAAATGACTTTTTTAATTAAGTTTGATGATTGCGCTCAAACAAAATGTCCTAGAACGAAATTTTTAAATGTAACTACTAGAATGTGATACAATACACTATTGGGTGAAGTTTGGTTGACTTCTGCGCAGCGGTTTGGGAGTTAACATCAAAATTACATTTCTCGGCCATATCGCATAGATCTCACTGTGAAAAGGCTTAAATGGCTTTTTTGACCTAAGTTTGAGGATTGCGCTCAAATCAAATGTCCTAGAACCAAATTTCCACATGTAACTACTAGATTGTGATACAATACTCTAATGGGTGAAGTTTGGTTTACTTCTGCGCAGCGGTTTGGGAGTTAACATCAAAATTACATTTCTCGGCCATATCGCATAGATCTCACTGTGAAAAGGCTTAAATGGCTTTTTTGACCTAAGTTTGAGGATTGCGCTCAAATCAAATGTCCTAGAACCAAATTTCCACATGTAACTACTAGATTGTGATAAAATACACTATTGGGTGAAGTTTGGTTGACTTCTGCGCAGCGGTTTGGGAGTGAACATCAAAATTACATTTCTCGGCCATATCGCATAGATCTCACTGTGAAAAGGCTTAAATGGCTTTTTTGACCTAAGTTTGAGGATTGCGCTCAAATCAAATGTCCTAGAACCAAATTTCCACATGTAACTACTAGATTGTGATAAAATATACTATTGGGTGAAGTTTGGGTGACTTCTGCGCAGCGGTTTGGGAGTGAACATCAAAATTACATTTCTCGGCCATATCGCATAGATCTCACTGTGAAAACGCTTAAATGACTTTTTTTAATTAAGTTTGAAGATTGCGCTCAAATCAAATGTCCTAGAACTAAATTTCCAAATGTAACTACTAGATTGTGATAAAATACACTATTGGGTGAAGTTTGGTTGACTTCTGCGCAGCGGTTTGGGAGTTAACATCAAAATTACATTTCTCGGCCATATCGCATAGATCTCACTGTGAAAAGGCTTAAATGGCTTTTTTGACCTAAGTTTGAGGATTGCGCTCAAATCAAATGTCCTAGAACCAAATTCCCACATGTAACTACTAGATTGTGATACAATACACTATTGGGTGAAGTTTGGTTGACTTCTGCGCAGCGGTTTGGGAGTTAACATCAAAATTACATTTCTCGGCCATATCGCATAGATCTCACTGTGAAAAGGCTTAAATGACTTTTTTAATTAAGTTTGATGATTGCGCTCAAACAAAATGTCCTAGAACAAAATTTTCAAATGTAACTACTAGATTGTGATACAATACACTATTGGGTGAAGTTTGGTTGACTTCTGCGCAGCGGTTTGGGAGTTAACATCAAAATTACATTTCTCGGCCATATCGCATAGATCTCACTGTGAAAAGGCTTAAATGACTTTTTTAATTAAGTTGATGATTGCGCTCAAACAAAATGTCCTAGAACAAAATTTTCAAATGTAACTACTAGATTGTGATAAAATACACTATTGGGTGAAGTTTGGTTTACTTCTGCGCAGCGGTTTGGGAGTTAACATCAAAATTACATTTCTCGGCCATATCGCATAGATCTCACTGTGAAAAGGCTTAAATGACTTTTTTATTAAGTTTAATGATTGCGCTCAAACCAAATGTCCTAGAACTAAATTTCCAAATGTAACTACTAGATTGTGATAAAATACACTATTGGGTGAAGTTTGGTTGACTTCTGCGCAGCGGTTTGGGAGTTAACATCAAAATTACATTTCTCGGCCATATCGCATAGATCTCACTGTGAAAAGGCTTAAATGACTTTTTTTAATTAAGTTTGAAGATTGCGCTCAAACCAAATGTCCTAGAACTAAATTTCCAAATGTAACTACTAGATTGTGATACAATACACTATTGGGTGAAGTTTGGTTGACTTCTGCGCAGCGGTTTGGGAGTTAACATCAAAATTACATTTCTCGGCCATATCGCATAGATCTCACTGTGAAAAGGCTTAAATGACTTTTTTTAATTAAGTTTGAAGATTGCGCTCAAACCAAATGTCCTAGAACTAAATTTCCAAATGTAACTACTAGATTGTGATACAATACACTATTGGGTGAAGTTTGGTTGACTTCTGCGCAGCGGTTTGGGAGTTAACATCAAAATTACATTTCTCGGCCATATCGCATAGATCTCACTGTGAAAAGGCTTAAATGACTTTTTTAATTAAGTTTGATGATTGCGTTCAAACAAAATGTCCTAGAACAAAATTTTCAAATGTAACTACTAGATTGTGATACAATACACTATTGGGTGAAGTTTGGTTGACTTCGACGCAGCGGTTTGGGAGTTAACATCAAAATTACATTTCTCGGCCATATCGCATAGATCTCACTGTGAAAAGGCTTAAATGGCTTTTTTGACCTTAGTTTGAGGATTGCGCTCAAATCAAATGTCCTAGAACCAAATTTCCACATGTAACTACTAGATTGTGATACAATACACTATTGGGTGAAGTTTGGTTGACTTCTGCGCAGCGGTTTGGGAGTTAACATCAAAATTACATTTCTCGGCCATATCGCATAGATCTCACTGTGAAAAGGCTTAAATTACTTTTTTAATAAAGTTTGATGATTGCGCTCAAACAAAATGTCCTAGAACAAAATTTTCAAATGTAACTACTAGATTGTGATACAATACACTATTGGGTGAAGTTTGGTTGACTTCTGCGCAGCGGTTTGGGAGTTAACATCAAAATTACATTTCTCGGCCATATCGCATAGATCTCACTGTGAAAAGGTTTAAATGACTTTTTTAATTAAGTTTGATGATTGCGCTCAAACAAAATGTCCTAGAACGAAATTTTTAAATGTAACTACTATAATGTGATACAATACACTATTGGGTGAAGTTTGGTTGACTTCTGCGCAGCGGTTTGGGAGTTAACATCAAAATTACATTTCTCGGCCATATCGCATAGATCTCACTGTGAAAAGGCTTAAATGGCTTTTTTGACCTAAGTTTGAGGATTGCGCTCAAATCAAATGTCCTAGAACCAAATTTCCACATGTAACTACTAGATTGTGATACAATACACTATTGGGTGAAGTTTGGTTGACTTCTGCGCAGCGGTTTGGGAGTTAACATCAAAATTACATTTCTCGGCCATATCTTATAGATCTCACTGTGAAAAGGCTTAAATGGCTTTTTTGACCTAAGTTTGAGGATTGCGCTCAAATCAAATGTCCTAGAACCAAATTTCCACATGTAACTACTAGATTGTGATAAAATACACTATTGGGTGAAGTTTGGTTGACTTCTGCGCAGCGGTTTGGGAGTGAACATCAAAATTACATTTCTCGGCCATATCGCATAGATCTCACTGTGAAAACGCTTAAATGACTTTTTTTAATTAAGTTTGAAGATTGCGCTCAAATCAAATGTCCTAGAACTAAATTTCCAAATGTAACTACTAGATTGTGATAAAATACACTATTGGGTGAAGTTTGGTTGACTTCTGCGCAGCGGTTTGGGAGTTAACATCAAAATTACATTTCTCGGCCATATCGCATAGATCTCACTGTGAAAAGCCTTAAATGACTTTTTTTAATTAAGTTTGAAGATTGCGCTCAAACCAAATGTCCTAGAACTAAATTTCCAAATGTAACTACTAGATTGTGATAAAATACACTATTGGGTGAAGTTTGGTTGACTTCTGCGCAGCGGTTTGGGAGTTAACATCAAAATTACATTTCTCGGCCATATCGCATAGATCTCACTGTGAAAAGGCTTAAATGACTTTTTTTAATTAAGTTTGAAGATTGCGCTCAAACCAAATGTCCTAGAACTAAATTTCCAAATGTAACTACTAGATTGTGATACAATACACTATTGGGTGAAGTTTGGTTGACTTCTGCGCAGCGGTTTGGGAGTTAACATCAAAATTACATTTCTCGGCCATATCGCATAGATCTCACTGTGAAAAGGCTTAAATGACTTTTTTAATTAAGTTTGATGATTGCGTTCAAACAAAATGTCCTAGAACAAAATTTTCAAATGTAACTACTAGATTGTGATACAATACACTATTGGGTGAAGTTTGGTTGACTTCTGCGCAGCGGTTTGGGAGTTAACATCAAAATTACATTTCTCGGCCATATCGCATAGATCTCACTGTGAAAAGGCTTAAATGGCTTTTTTGACCTAAGTTTGAGGATTTCGCTCAAATCAAATGTCCTAGAACAAAATTTTCAAATGTAACTACTAGATTGTGATACAATACACTATTGGGTGAAGTTTGGTTGACTTCTGCGCAGCGGTTTGGGAGTTAACATCAAAATTACATTTCTCGGCCATATCGCATAGATCTCACTGTGAAAAGGCTTAAATGACTTTTTTATTAAGTTTAATGATTGCGCTCAAACCAAATGTCCTAGAACTAAATTTCCAAATGTAACTACTAGATTGTGATAAAATACACTATTGGGTGAAGTTTGGTTGACTTCTGCGCAGCGGTTTGGGAGTTAACATCAAAATTACATTTCTCGGCCATATCGCATAGATCTCACTGTGAAAAGGCTTAAATGACTTTTTTTAATTAAGTTTGAAGATTGCGCTCAAACCAAATGTCCTAGAACCAAATTTCCACATGTAACTACTAGATTGTGATACAATACACTAATGGGTGAAGTTTGGTTGACTTCTGCGCAGCGGTTTGGGAGTTAACATCAAAATTACATTTCTCGGCCATATCGCATAGATCTCACTGTGAAAAGGCTTAAATGACTTTTTTAATTAAGTTTGAAGATTGCGCTCAAACCAAATGTCCTAGAACAAAATTTTCAAATGTAACTACTAGATTGTGATACAATACACTATTGGGTGAAGTTTGGTTGACTTCTGCGCAGCGGTTTGGGAGTTAACATCAAAATTACATTTCTCGGCCATATCGCATAGATCTCACTGTGAAAAGGCTTAAATTACTTTTTTAATAAAGTTTGATGATTGCGCTCAAACAAAATGTCCTAGAACAGAATTTTCAAATGTAACTACTAGATTGTGATACAATACACTATTGGGTGAAGTTTGGTTGACTTCTGCGCAGCGGTTTGGGAGTTAACATCAAAATTACATTTCTCGGCCATATCGCATAGATCTCACTGTGAAAAGGTTTAAATGACTTTTTTAATTAAGTTTGATGATTGCGCTCAAACAAAATGTCCTAGAACGAAATTTTTAAATGTAACTACTATAATGTGATACAATACACTATTGGGTGAAGTTTGGTTGACTTCTGCGCAGCGGTTTGGGAGTTAACATCAAAATTACATTTCTCGGCCATATCGCATAGATCTCACTGTGAAAAGGCTTAAATGGCTTTTTTGACCTAAGTTTGAGGATTGCGCTCAAATCAAATGTCCTAGAACCAAATTTCCACATGTAACTACTAGATTGTGATACAATACACTATTGGGTGAAGTTTGGTTGACTTCTGCGCAGCGGTTTGGGAGTTAACATCAAAATTACATTTCTCGGCCATATCGCATAGATCTCACTGTGAAAAGGCTTAAATGACTTTTTTTAATTAAGTTTGAAGATTGCGCTCAAACCAAATGTCCTAGAACGAAATTTTCAAATGTAACTACTAGATTGTGATACAATACACTATTGGGTGAAGTTTGGTTGACTTCTGCGCAGCGGTTTGGGAGTTAACATCAAAATTACATTTCTCGGCCATATCGCATAGATCTCACTGTGAAAAGGTTTAAATGACTTTTTTAATTAAGTTTGATGATTGCGCTCAAACAAAATGTCCTAGAACGAAATTTTTAAATGTAACTACTATAATGTGATACAATACACTATTGGGTGAAGTTTGGTTGACTTCTGCGCAGCGGTTTGGGAGTTAACATCAAAATTACATTTCTCGGCCATATCGCATAGATCTCACTGTGAAAAGGCTTAAATGGCTTTTTTGACCTAAGTTTGAGGATTGCGCTCAAATCAAATGTCCTAGAACCAAATTTCCACATGTAACTACTAGATTGTGATACAATACACTATTGGGTGAAGTTTGGTTGACTTCTGCGCAGCGGTTTGGGAGTTAACATCAAAATTACATTTCTCGGCCATATCTTATAGATCTCACTGTGAAAAGGCTTAAATGGCTTTTTTGACCTAAGTTTGAGGATTGCGCTCAAATCAAATGTCCTAGAACCAAATTTCCACATGTAACTACTAGATTGTGATAAAATACACTATTGGGTGAAGTTTGGTTGACTTCTGCGCAGCGGTTTGGGAGTGAACATCAAAATTACATTTCTCGGCCATATCGCATAGATCTCACTGTGAAAACGCTTAAATGACTTTTTTAATTAAGTTTGATGATTGCGTTCAAACAAAATGTCCTAGAACAAAATTTTCAAATGTAACTACTAGATTGTGATACAATACACTATTGGGTGAAGTTTGGTTGACTTCTGCGCAGCGGTTTGGGAGTTAACATCAAAATTACATTTCTCGGCCATATCGCATAGATCTCACTGTGAAAAGGCTTAAATGGCTTTTTTGACCTAAGTTTGAGGATTTCGCTCAAATCAAATGTCCTAGAACCAAATTTCCACATGTAACTACTAGATTGTGATACAATACACTATTGGGTGAAGTTTGGTTGACTTCTGCGCAGCGGTTTGGGAGTTAACATCAAAATTACATTTCTCGGCCATATCGCATAGATCTCACTGTGAAAAGGCTTAAATGACTTTTTTAATTAAGTTTGATGATTGCGCTCAAACAAAATGTCCTAGAACAAAATTTTCAAATGTAACTACTAGATTGTGATACAATACACTATTGGGTGAAGTTTGGTTGACTTCTGCGCAGCGGTTTGGGAGTTAACATCAAAATTACATTTCTCGGCCATATCGCATAGATCTCACTGTGAATAGGCTTAAATGACTTTTTTAATTAAGTTTAATGATTGCGCTCAAACCAAATGTCCTAGAACGAAATTTTTAAATGTAACTACTAGAATGTGATACAATACACTATTGGGTGAAGTTTGGTTGACTTCTGCGCAGCGGTTTGGGAGTTAACATGAAATTTACATTTCTAGGCCATATCGCATAGATCTCACTGTGAAAAGGCTTAAATGACTTTTTTAATAAAGTTTGATGATTGCGCTCAAAAAAAATGTCCTAGAACAAAATTTTCAAATGTAACTACTAGATTGTGATACAATACACTATTGGGTGAAGTTTGGTTGACTTCTGCGCAGCGGTTTGGGAGTTAACATCAAAATTACATTTCTCGGCCATATCGCATAGATCTCACTGTGAAAAGGCTTAAATGACTTTTTTATTAAGTTTAATGATTGCGCTCAAACCAAATGTCCTAGAACTAAATTTCCAAATGTAACTACTAGATTGTGATAAAATACACTATTGGGTGAAGTTTGGTTGACTTCTGCGCAGCGGTTTGGGAGTTAACATCAAAATTACATTTCTCGGCCATATCGCATAGATCTCACTGTGAAAAGGCTTAAATGACTTTTTTTAATTAAGTTTGAAGATTGCGCTCAAACCAAATGTCCTAGAACTAAATTTCCAAATGTAACTACTAGATTGTGATACAATACACTATTGGGTGAAGTTTGGTTGACTTCTGCGCAGCGGTTTGGGAGTTAACATCAAAATTACATTTCTCGGCCATATCGCTTAGATCTCACTGTGAAAAGGCTTAAATGACTTTTTTTAATTAAGTTTGAAGATTGCGCTCAAACCAAATGTCCTAGAACTAAATTTCCAAATGTAACTACTAGATTGTGATACAATACACTATTGGGTGAAGTTTGGTTGACTTCTGCGCAGCGGTTTGGGAGTTAACATCAAAATTACATTTCTCGGCCATATCGCATAGATCTCACTGTGAAAAGGCTTAAATGACTTTTTTAATTAAGTTTGATGATTGCGTTCAAACAAAATGTCCTAGAACAAAATTTTCAAATGTAACTACTAGATTGTGATACAATACACTATTGGGTGAAGTTTGGTTGACTTCTGCGCAGCGGTTTGGGAGTTAACATCAAAATTACATTTCTCGGCCATATCGCATAGATCTCACTGTGAAAAGGCTTAAATAGCTTTTTTGACCTAAGTTTGAGGATTGCGCTCAACTCAAATGTCCTAGAACCAAATTTCCACATGTAACTACTAGATTGTGATACAATACACTAATGGGTGAAGTTTGGTTGACTTCTGCGCAGCGGTTTGGGAGTTAACATCAAAATTACATTTCTCGGCCATATCGCATAGATCTCACTGTGAAAAGGCTTAAAAGGCTTTTTTGACCTAAGTTTGAGGATTGCGCTCAAATCAAATGTCCTAGAACCAAATTTCCACATGTAACTACTAGATTGTCATACAATACACTATTGGGTGAAGTTTGGTTGACTTCTGCGCAGCGGTTTGGGAGTGAACATCAAAATTACATTTCTCGGCCATATCGCATAGATCTCACTGTGAAAAGGCTTAAATGACTTTTTTTAATTAAGTTTGAAGATTGCGCTCAAACCAAATGTCCTAGAACGAAATTTTCAAATGTAACTACTAGATTGTGATACAATACACTATTGGGTGAAGTTTGGTTGACTTCTGCGCAGCGGTTTGGGAGTTAACATCAAAATTACATTTCTCGGCCATATCGCATAGATCTCACTGTGAAAAGGCTTAAATGACTTTTTTAATTAAGTTTGATGATTGCGCTCAAACAAAATGTCCTAGAACGAAATTTTTAAATGTAACTACTAGAATGTGATACAATACACTATTGGGTGAAGTTTGGTTGACTTCTGCGCAGCGGTTTGGGAGTTAACATCAAAATTACATTTCTCGGCCATATCGCATAGATCTCACTGTGAAAAGGCTTAAATGGCTTTTTTGACCTAAGTTTGAGGATTGCGCTCAAATCAAATGTCCTAGAACCAAATTTCCACATGTAACTACTAGATTGTGATACAATACTCTAATGGGTGAAGTTTGGTTTACTTCTGCGCAGCGGTTTGGGAGTTAACATCAAAATTACATTTCTCGGCCATATCGCATAGATCTCACTGTGAAAAGGCTTAAATGGCTTTTTTGACCTAAGTTTGAGGATTGCGCTCAAATCAAATGTCCTAGAACCAAATTTCCACATGTAACTACTAGATTGTGATAAAATACACTATTGGGTGAAGTTTGGTTGACTTCTGCGCAGCGGTTTGGGAGTTAACATCAAAATTACATTTCTCGGCCATATCGCATAGATCTCACTGTGAAAAGGCTTAAAAGGCTTTTTTGACCTAAGTTTGAGGATTGCGCTCAAATCAAATGTCCTAGAACCAAATTTCCACATGTAACTACTAGATTGTCATACAATACACTATTGGGTGAAGTTTGGTTGACTTCTGCGCAGCGGTTTGGGAGTGAACATCAAAATTACATTTCTCGGCCATATCGCATAGATCTCACTGTGAAAAGGCTTAAATGACTTTTTTTAATTAAGTTTGAAGATTGCGCTCAAACCAAATGTCCTAGAACGAAATTTTCAAATGTAACTACTAGATTGTGATACAATACACTATTGGGTGAAGTTTGGTTGACTTCTGCGCAGCGGTTTGGGAGTTAACATCAAAATTACATTTCTCGGCCATATCGCATAGATCTCACTGTGAAAAGGCTTAAATGACTTTTTTAATTAAGTTTGATGATTGCGCTCAAACAAAATGTCCTAGAACGAAATTTTTAAATGTAACTACTAGAATGTGATACAATACACTATTGGGTGAAGTTTGGTTGACTTCTGCGCAGCGGTTTGGGAGTTAACATCAAAATTACATTTCTCGGCCATATCGCATAGATCTCACTGTGAAAAGGCTTAAATGGCTTTTTTGACCTAAGTTTGAGGATTGCGCTCAAATCAAATGTCCTAGAACCAAATTTCCACATGTAACTACTAGATTGTGATACAATACTCTAATGGGTGAAGTTTGGTTTACTTCTGCGCAGCGGTTTGGGAGTTAACATCAAAATTACATTTCTCGGCCATATCGCATAGATCTCACTGTGAAAAGGCTTAAATGGCTTTTTTGACCTAAGTTTGAGGATTGCGCTCAAATCAAATGTCCTAGAACCAAATTTCCACATGTAACTACTAGATTGTGATAAAATACACTATTGGGTGAAGTTTGGTTGACTTCTGCGCAGCGGTTTGGGAGTGAACATCAAAATTACATTTCTCGGCCATATCGCATAGATCTCACTGTGAAAAGGCTTAAATGGCTTTTTTGACCTAAGTTTGAGGATTGCGCTCAAATCAAATGTCCTAGAACCAAATTTCCACATGTAACTACTAGATTGTGATAAAATATACTATTGGGTGAAGTTTGGGTGACTTCTGCGCAGCGGTTTGGGAGTGAACATCAAAATTACATTTCTCGGCCATATCGCATAGATCTCACTGTGAAAACGCTTAAATGACTTTTTTTAATTAAGTTTGAAGATTGCGCTCAAATCAAATGTCCTAGAACTAAATTTCCAAATGTAACTACTAGATTGTGATAAAATACACTATTGGGTGAAGTTTGGTTGACTTCTGCGCAGCGGTTTGGGAGTTAACATCAAAATTACATTTCTCGGCCATATCGCATAGATCTCACTGTGAAAAGGCTTAAATGGCTTTTTTGACCTAAGTTTGAGGATTGCGCTCAAATCAAATGTCCTAGAACCAAATTCCCACATGTAACTACTAGATTGTGATACAATACACTATTGGGTGAAGTTTGGTTGACTTCTGCGCAGCGGTTTGGGAGTTAACATCAAAATTACATTTCTCGGCCATATCGCATAGATCTCACTGTGAAAAGGCTTAAATGACTTTTTTAATTAAGTTTGATGATTGCGCTCAAACAAAATGTCCTAGAACAAAATTTTCAAATGTAACTACTAGATTGTGATACAATACACTATTGGGTGAAGTTTGGTTGACTTCTGCGCAGCGGTTTGGGAGTTAACATCAAAATTACATTTCTCGGCCATATCGCATAGATCTCACTGTGAAAAGGCTTAAATGACTTTTTTAATTAAGTTGATGATTGCGCTCAAACAAAATGTCCTAGAACAAAATTTTCAAATGTAACTACTAGATTGTGATAAAATACACTATTGGGTGAAGTTTGGTTTACTTCTGCGCAGCGGTTTGGGAGTTAACATCAAAATTACATTTCTCGGCCATATCGCATAGATCTCACTGTGAAAAGGCTTAAATGGCTTTTTTGACCTAAGTTTGAGGATTGCGCTCAAATCAAATGTCCTAGAACCAAATTTCCACATGTAACTACTAGATTGTGATAAAATATACTATTGGGTGAAGTTTGGTTGACTTCTGCGCAGCGGTTTGGGAGTGAACATCAAAATTACATTTCTCGGCCATATCGCATAGATCTCACTGTGAAAACGCTTAAATGACTTTTTTTAATTAAGTTTGAAGATTGCGCTCAAATCAAATGTCCTAGAACTAAATTCCCAAATGTAACTACTAGATTGTGATAAAATACACTATTGGGTAAAGTTTGGTTGACTTCTGCGCAGCGGTTTGGGAGTTAACATCAAAATTACATTTCTCGGCCATATCGCATAGATCTCACTGTGAAAAGCCTTAAATGACTTTTTTTAATTAAGTTTGATGATTGCGCTCAAATCAAATGTCCTAGAACTAAATTTCCAAATGTAACTACTAGATTGTGATAAAATACACTATTGGGTGAAGTTTGGTTGACTTCTGCGCAGCGGTTTGGGAGTTAACATCAAAATTACATTTCTCGGCCATATCGCATAGATCTCACTGTGAAAAGGCTTAAATGACTTTTTTTAATTAAGTTTGAAGATTGCGCTCAAACCAAATGTCCTAGAACTAAATTTCCAAATGTAACTACTAGATTGTGATACAATACACTATTGGGTGAAGTTTGGTTGACTTCTGCGCAGCGGTTTGGGAGTTAACATCAAAATTACATTTCTCGGCCATATCGCATAGATCTCACTGTGAAAAGGCTTAAATGACTTTTTTAATTAAGTTTGATGATTGCGTTCAAACAAAATGTCCTAGAACAAAATTTTCAAATGTAACTACTAGATTGTGATACAATACACTATTGGGTGAAGTTTGGTTGACTTCTGCGCAGCGGTTTGGGAGTTAACATCAAAATTACATTTCTCGGCCATATCGCATAGATCTCACTGTGAAAAGGCTTAAATGGCTTTTTTGACCTAAGTTTGAGGATTGCGCTCAAATCAAATGTCCTAGAACCAAATCTCCACATGTAACTACTAGATTGTGATACAATACACTATTGGGTGAAGTTTGGTTGACTTCTGCGCAGCGGTTTGGGAGTGAACATCAAAATTACATTTCTCGGCCATATCGCATAGATCTCACTGTGAAAAGGCTTAAATGACTTTTTTTAATTAAGTTTGAAGATTGCGCTCAAACCAAATGTCCTAGAACGAAATTTTCAAATGTAACTACTAGATTGTGATACAATACACTATTGGGTGAAGTTTGTTTGACTTCTGCGCAGCGGTTTGGGAGTTAACATCAAAATTACATTTCTCGGCCATATCGCATAGATCTCACTGTGAAAAGGCTTAAATGACGTTTTTAATTAAGTTTGATGATTGCGCTCAAACAAAATGTCCTAGAACGAAATTTTTAAATGTAACTACTAGAATGTGATACAATACACTATTGGGTGAAGTTTGGTTGACTTCTGCGCAGCGGTTTGGGAGTTAACATCAAAATTACATTTCTCGGCCATATCGCATAGATCTCACTGTGAAAAGGCTTAAATGGCTTTTTTGACCTAAGTTTGAGGATTGCGCTCAAATCAAATGTCCTAGAACCAAATTTCCACATGTAACTACTAGATTGTGATACAATACACTAATGGGTGAAGTTTGGTTTACTTCTGCGCAGCGGTTTGGGAGTTAACATCAAAATTACATTTCTCGGCCATATCGCATAGATCTCACTGTGAAAAGGCTTAAATGGCTTTTTTGACCTAAGTTTGAGGATTGCGCTCAAATCAAATGTCCTAGAACCAAATTTCCACATGTAACTACTAGATTGTGATAAAATACACTATTGGGTGAAGTTTGGTTGACTTCTGCGCAGCGGTTTGGGAGTTAACATCAAAATTACATTTCTCGGCCATATCGCATAGATCTCACTGTGAAAAGGCTTAAATGGCTTTTTTGACCTAAGTTTGAGGATTGCGCTCAAATCAAATGTCCTAGAACCAAATTTCCACATGTAACTACTAGATTGTGATAAAATACACTATTGGGTGAAGTTTGGTTGACTTCTGCGCAGCGGTTTGGGAGTGAACATCAAAATTACATTTCTCGGCCATATCGCATAGATCTCACTGTGAAAACGCTTAAATGACTTTTTTTAATTAAGTTTGAAGATTGCGCTCAAATCAAATGTCCTAGAACTAAATTTCCAAATGTAACTACTAGATTGTGATAAAATACACTATTGGGTGAAGTTTGGTTGACTTCTGCGCAGCGGTTTGGGAGTTAACATCAAAATTACATTTCTTGGCCATATCGCATAGATCTCACTGTGAAAAGCCTTAAATGACTTTTTTTAATTAAGTTTGAAGATTGCGCTCAAATCAAATGTCCTAGAACTAAATTTCCAAATGTAACTACTAGATTGTGATAAAATACACTATTGGGTGAAGTTTGGTTGACTTCTGCGCAGCGGTTTGGGAGTTAACATCAAAATTACATTTCTCGGCCATATCGCATAGATCTCACTGTGAAAAGCCTTAAATGACTTTTTTTAATTAAGTTTGAAGATTGCGCTCAAACCAAATGTCCTAGAACTAAATTTCCAAATGTAACTACTAGAATGTGATACAATACACTATTGGGTGAAGTTTGGTTGACTTCTGCGCAGCGGTTTGGGAGTTAACATCAAAATTACATTTCTCGGCCATATCGCATAGATCTCACTGTGAAAAGGCTTAAATGGCTTTTTTGACCTAAGTTTGAGGATTGCGCTCAAATCAAATGTCCCAGAATCAAATTTCCAAATGTTACTACTAGAATGTGATACAATACACTATTGGGTGAAGTTTGGTTGACTTCTGCGCAGCGGTTTGGGAGTTAACATCAAAATTACATTTCTCGGCCATATCGCATAGATCTCACTGTGAAAAGGCTTAAATGGCTTTTTTGACCTAAGTTTGAGGATTGCGCTCAAATCAAATGTCCTAGAACCAAATTTCCACATGTAACTACTAGATTGTGATACAATACACTAATGGGTGAAGTTTGGTTTACTTCAGCGCAGCGGTTTGGGAGTTAACATCAAAATTACATTTCTCGGCCATATCGCATAGATCTCACTGTGAAAAGGCTTAAATAGCTTTTTTGACCTAAGTTTGAAGATTGCGCTCAAATCAAATGTCCTAGAACCAAATTTCCACATGTAACTACTAGATTGTGATACAATACACTAATGGGTGAAGTTTGGTTGACTTCTGCGCAGCGGTTTGGGAGTGAACATCAAAATTACATTTCTCGGCCATATCGCATAGATCTCACTGTGAAAAGGCTTAAATGGCTTTTTTGACCTAAGTTTGAGGATTGCGCTCAAATCAAATGTCCTAGAACCAAATTTCCACATGTAACTACTAGATTGTGATAAAATATACTATTGGGTGAAGTTTGGGTGACTTCTGCGCAGCGGTTTGGGAGTGAACATCAAAATTACATTTCTCGGCCATATCGCATAGATCTCACTGTGAAAACGCTTAAATGACTTTTTTTAATTAAGTTTGAAGATTGCGCTCAAATCAAATGTCCTAGAACTAAATTTCCAAATGTAACTACTAGATTGTGATAAAATACACTATTGGGTGAAGTTTGGTTGACTTCTGCGCAGCGGTTTGGGAGTTAACATCAAAATTACATTTCTCGGCCATATCGCATAGATCTCACTGTGAAAAGGCTTAAATGACTTTTTTTAATTAAGTTTGAAGATTGCGCTCAAACCAAATGTCCTAGAACTAAATTTCCAAATGTAACTACTAGATTGTGATACAATACACTATTGGGTGAAGTTTGGTTTACTTCTGCGCAGCGGTTTGGGAGTTAACATCAAAATTACATTTCTCGGCCATATCGCATAGATCTCACTGTGAAAAGGCTTAAATGGCTTTTTTGACCTAAGTTTGAGGATTGCGCTCAAATCAAATGTCCTAGAACCAAATTTCCACATGTAACTACTAGATTGTGATAAAATACACTATTGGGTGAAGTTTGGTTGACTTCTGCGCAGCGGTTTGGGAGTGAACATCAAAATTACATTTCTCGGCAATATCGCATAGATCTCACTGTGAAAACGCTTAAATGACTTTTTTTAATTAAGTTTGAAGATTGCGCTCAAATCAAATGTCCAAGAACTAAATTTCCAAATGTAACTACTAGATTGTGATAAAATACACTATTGGGTGAAGTTTGGTTGACTTCTGCGCAGCGGTTTGGGAGTTAACATCAAAATTACGTTTCTCGGCCATATCGCATAGATCTCACTGTGAAAAGGCTTAAATGGCTTTTTTGACCTAAGTTTGAGGATTGCGCTCAAATCAAATGTCCTTGAACCAAATTTCCACATGTAACTACTAGATTGTGATACAATACACTATTGGGTGAAGTTTGGTTGACTTCTGCGCAGCGGTTTGGGAGTTAACATCAAAATTACATTTCTCGGCCATATCGCATAGATCTCACTGTGAAAAGGCTTAAATGACTTTTTTAATTAAGTTTGATGATTGCGCTCAAACAAAATGTCCTAGAACAAAATTTTCCAATGTAACTACTAGATTGTGATACAATACACTATTGGGTGAAGTTTGGTTGACTTCTGCGCAGCGGTTTGGGAGTTAACATCAAAATTACATTTCTCGGCCATATCGCATAGATCTCACTGTGAAAAGGCTTAAATGACTTTTTTAATTAAGTTTGATGATTGCGCTCAAACAAAATGTCCTAGAACAAAATTTTCAAATGTAACTACTAGATTGTGATACAATACACTATTGGGTGAAGTTTGGTTGACTTCTGCGCAGCGGTTTGGGAGTTAACATCAAAATTACATTTCTCGGCCATATCGCATAGATCTCACTGTGAAAAGGCTTAAATGACTTTTTTAATAAAGTTTGATGATTGCGCTCAAAAAAAATGTCCTAGAACAAAATTTTCAAATGTAACTACTAGATTGTGATACAATACACTATTGGGTGAAGTTTGGTTGACTTCTGCGCAGCGGTTTGGGAGTTAACATCAAAATTACATTTCTCGGCCATATCGCATAGATCTCACTGTGAAAACGCTTAAATGACTTTTTTTAATTAAGTTTGAAGATTGCGCTCAAATCAAATGTCCTAGAACTAAATTTCCAAATGTAACTACTAGATTGTGATAAAATACACTATTGGGTAAAGTTTGGTTGACTTCTGCGCAGCGGTTTGGGAGTTAACATCAAAATTACATTTCTCGGCCATATCGCATAGATCTCACTGTGAAAAGCCTTAAATGACTTTTTTTAATTAAGTTTGATGATTGCGCTCAAACCAAATGTCCTAGAACTAAATTTCCAAATGTAACTACTAGATTGTGATAAAATACACTATTGGGTGAAGTTTGGTTGACTTCTGCGCAGCGGTTTGGGAGTTAACATCAAAATTACATTTCTCGGCCATATCGCATAGATCTCACTGTGAAAAGCCTTAAATGACTTTTTTTAATTAAGTTTGAAGATTGCGCTCAAACCAAATGTCCTAGAACTAAATTTCCAAATGTAACTACTAGAATGTGATACAATACACTATTGGGTGAAGTTTGGTTGACTTCTGCGCAGCGGTTTGGGAGTTAACATCAAAATTACATTTCTCGGCCATATCGCATAGATCTCACTGTGAAAAGGCTTAAATGGCTTTTTTGACCTAAGTTTGAGGATTGCGCTCAAATCAAATGTCCTAGAACCAAATTTCCAAATGTTACTACTAGAATGTGATACAATACACTATTGGGTGAAGTTTGGTTGACTTCTGCGCAGCGCTTTGGGAGTTAACATCAAAATTACATTTCTCGGCCATATCGCATAGATCTCACTGTGAAAAGGCTTAAATGGCTTTTTTGACCTAAGTTTGAGGATTGCGCTCAAATCAAATGTCCTAGAACCAAATTTCCACATGTAACTACTAGATTGTGATACAATACACTAATGGGTGAAGTTTGGTTTACTTCAGCGCAGCGGTTTAGGAGTTAACATCACAATTACATTTCTCGGCCATATCGCATAGATCTCACTGTGAAAAGGCTTAAATAGCTTTTTTGACCTAAGTTTGAGGATTGCGCTCAAATCAAATGTCCTAGAACCAAATTTCCACATGTAACTACTAGATTGTGATACAATACACTAATGGGTGAAGTTTGGTTGACTTCTGCGCAGCGGTTTGGGAGTTAACATCAAAATTACATTTCTCGGCCATATCGCATAGATCTCACTGTGAAAAGGCTTAAATGGCTTTTTTGACCTAAGTTTGAGGATTGCGCTCAAATCAAATGTCCTAGAACCAAATCTCCACATGTAACTACTAGATTGTGATACAATACACTATTGGGTGAAGTTTGGTTGACTTCTGCGCAGCGGTTTGGGAGTGAACATCAAAATTACATTTCTCGGCCATATCGCATAGATCTCACTGTGAAAAGGCTTAAATGACTTTTTTTAATTAAGTTTGAAGATTGCGCTCAAACCAAATGTCCTAGAACGAAATTTTCAAATGTAACTACTAGATTGTGATACAATACACTATTGGGTGAAGTTTGTTTGACTTCTGCGCAGCGGTTTGGGAGTTAACATCAAAATTACATTTCTCGGCCATATCGCATAGATCTCACTGTGAAAAGGCTTAAATGACGTTTTTAATTAAGTTTGATGATTGCGCTCAAACAAAATGTCCTAGAACGAAATTTTTAAATGTAACTACTAGAATGTGATACAATACACTATTGGGTGAAGTTTGGTTGACTTCTGCGCAGCGGTTTGGGAGTTAACATCAAAATTACATTTCTCGGCCATATCGCATAGATCTCACTGTGAAAAGGCTTAAATGGCTTTTTTGACCTAAGTTTGAGGATTGCGCTCAAATCAAATGTCCTAGAACCAAATTTCCACATGTAACTACTAGATTGTGATACAATACACTAATGGGTGAAGTTTGGTTTACTTCTGCGCAGCGGTTTGGGAGTTAACATCAAAATTACATTTCTCGGCCATATCGCATAGATCTCACTGTGAAAAGGCTTAAATGGCTTTTTTGACCTAAGTTTGAGGATTGCGCTCAAATCAAATGTCCTAGAACCAAATTTCCACATGTAACTACTAGATTGTGATAAAATACACTATTGGGTGAAGTTTGGTTGACTTCTGCGCAGCGGTTTGGGAGTTAACATCAAAATTACATTTCTCGGCCATATCGCATAGATCTCACTGTGAAAAGGCTTAAATGGCTTTTTTGACCTAAGTTTGAGGATTGCGCTCAAATCAAATGTCCTAGAACCAAATTTCCACATGTAACTACTAGATTGTGATAAAATACACTATTGGGTGAAGTTTGGTTGACTTCTGCGCAGCGGTTTGGGAGTGAACATCAAAATTACATTTCTCGGCCATATCGCATAGATCTCACTGTGAAAACGCTTAAATGACTTTTTTTAATTAAGTTTGAAGATTGCGCTCAAATCAAATGTCCTAGAACTAAATTTCCAAATGTAACTACTAGATTGTGATAAAATACACTATTGGGTGAAGTTTGGTTGACTTCTGCGCAGCGGTTTGGGAGTTAACATCAAAATTACATTTCTTGGCCATATCGCATAGATCTCACTGTGAAAAGCCTTAAATGACTTTTTTTAATTAAGTTTGAAGATTGCGCTCAAATCAAATGTCCTAGAACTAAATTTCCAAATGTAACTACTAGATTGTGATAAAATACACTATTGGGTGAAGTTTGGTTGACTTCTGCGCAGCGGTTTGGGAGTTAACATCAAAATTACATTTCTCGGCCATATCGCATAGATCTCACTGTGAAAAGGCTTAAATGACTTTTTTTAATTAAGTTTGAAGATTGCGCTCAAACCAAATGTCCTAGAACTAAATTTCCAAATGTAACTACTAGATTGTGATACAATACACTATTGGGTGAAGTTTGGTTGACTTCTGCGCAGCGGTTTGGGAGTTAACATCAAAATTACATTTCTCGGCCATATCGCATAGATCTCACTGTGAAAAGCCTTAAATGACTTTTTTTAATTAAGTTTGATGATTGCGCTCAAACCAAATGTCCTACAACTAAATTTCCAAATGTAACTACTAGATTGTGATAAAATACACTATTGGGTGAAGTTTGGTTGACTTCTGCGCAGCGGTTTGGGAGTTAACATCAAAATTACATTTCTCGGCCATATCGCATAGATCTCACTGTGAAAAGCCTTAAATGACTTTTTTTAATTAAGTTTGAAGATTGCGCTCAAACCAAATGTCCTAGAACTAAATTTCCAAATGTAACTACTAGAATGTGATACAATACACTATTGGGTGAAGTTTGGTTGACTTCTGCGCAGCGGTTTGGGAGTTAACATCAAAATTACATTTCTCGGCCATATCGCATAGATCTCACTGTGAAAAGGCTTAAATGGCTTTTTTGACCTAAGTTTGAGGATTGCGCTCAAATCAAATGTCCTAGAACCAAATTTCCAAATGTTACTACTAGAATGTGATACAATACACTATTGGGTGAAGTTTGGTTGACTTCTGCGCAGCGGTTTGGGAGTTAACATCAAAATTACATTTCTCGGCCATATCGCATAGATCTCACTGTGAAAAGGCTTAAATGGCTTTTTTGACCTAAGTTTGAGGATTGCGCTCAAATCAAATGTCCTAGAACCAAATTTCCACATGTAACTACTAGATTGTGATACAATACACTAATGGGTGAAGTTTGGTTTACTTCAGCGCAGCGGTTTAGGAGTTAACATCAAAATTACATTTCTCGGCCATATCGCATAGATCTCACTGTGAAAAGGCTTAAATAGCTTTTTTGACCTAAGTTTGAGGATTGCGCTCAAATCAAATGTCCTAGAACCAAATTTCCACATGTAACTACTAGATTGTGATACAATACACTAATGGGTGAAGTTTGGTTGACTTCTGCGCAGCGGTTTGGGAGTTAACATCAAAATTACATTTCTCGGCCATATCGCATAGATCTCACTGTGAAAAGGCTTAAATGGCTTTTTTGACCTAAGTTTGAGGATTGCGCTCAAATCAAATGTCCTAGAACCAAATTTCCACATGTAACTACTAGATTGTGATACAATACACTATTGGGTGAAGTTTGGTTGACTTCTGCGCAGCGGTTTGGGAGTGAACATCAAAATTACATTTCTCGGCCATATCGCATAGATCTCACTGTGAAAAGGCTTAAATGACTTTTTTTAATTAAGTTTGAAGATTGCGCTCAGACCAAATGTCCTAGAACGAAATTTTCAAATGTAACTACTAGATTGTGATACAATACACTATTGGGTGAAGTTTGGTTGACTTCTGCGCAGCGGTTTGGGAGTTAACATCAAAATTACATTTCTCGGCCATATCGCATAGATCTCACAGTGAAAAGGCTTAAATGACTTTTTTAATTAAGTTTGATGATTGCGCTCAAACAAAATGTCCTAGAACGAAATTTTTAAATGTAACTACTAGAATGTGATACAATACACTATTGGGTGAAGTTTGGTTGACTTCTGCGCAGCGGTTTGGGAGTTAACATCAAAATTACATTTCTCGGCCATATCGCATAGATCTCACTGTGAAAAGGCTTAAATGGCTTTTTTGACCTAAGTTTGAGGATTGCGCTCAAATCAAATGTCCTAGAACCAAATTTCCACATGTAACTACTAGATTGTGATACAATACACTATTGGGTGAAGTTTGGTTGACTTCTGCGCAGCGGTTTGGGAGTGAACATCAAAATTACATTTCTCGGCCATATCGCATAGATCTCACTGTGAAAAGGCTTAAATGACTTTTTTTAATTAAGTTTGAAGATTGCGCTCAGACCAAATGTCCTAGAACGAAATTTTCAAATGTAACTACTAGATTGTGATACAATACACTATTGGGTGAAGTTTGGTTGACTTCTGCGCAGCGGTTTGGGAGTTAACATCAAAATTACATTTCTCGGCCATATCGCATAGATCTCACAGTGAAAAGGCTTAAATGACTTTTTTAATTAAGTTTGATGATTGCGCTCAAACAAAATGTCCTAGAACGAAATTTTTAAATGTAACTACTAGAATGTGATACAATACACTATTGGGTGAAGTTTGGTTGACTTCTGCGCAGCGGTTTGGGAGTTAACATCAAAATTACATTTCTCGGCCATATCGCATAGATCTCACTGTGAAAAGGCTTAAATGGCTTTTTTGACCTAAGTTTGAGGATTGCGCTCAAATCAAATGTCCTAGAACCAAATTTCCACATGTAACTACTAGATTGTGATACAACACACTAATGGGTGAAGTTTGGTTTACTTCTGCGCAGCGGTTTGGGAGTTAACATCAAAATTACATTTCTCGGCCATATCATATAGATCTCACTGTGAAAAGGCTTAAATGGCTTTTTTGACCTAAGTTTGAGGATTGCGCTCAAATCAAATGTCCTAGAACCAAATTTCCACATGTAACTACTAGATTGTGATACAATACACTAATGGGTGAAGTTTGGTTTACTTCTGCGCAGCGGTTTGGGAGTTAACATCAAAATTACATTTCTCGGCCATATCGCATAGATCTCACTGTGAAAAGGCTTAAATGGCTTTTTTGACCTAAGTTTGAGGATTGCGCTCAAATCAAATGTCCTAGAACCAAATTTCCACATGTAACTACTAGATTGTGATAAAATACACTATTGGGTGAAGTTTGGTTGACTTCTGCGCAGCGGTTTGGGAGTGAACATCAAAATTACATTTCTCGGCCATATCGCATAGATCTCACTGTGAAAACGCTTAAATGACTTTTTTTAATTAAGTTTGAAGATTGCGCTCAAATCAAATGTCCTAGAACTAAATTTCCAAATGTAACTACTAGATTGTGATAAAATACACTATTGGGTGAAGTTTGGTTGACTTCTGCGCAGCGGTTTGGGAGTTAACATCAAAATTACATTTCTCGGCCATATCGCATAGATCTCACTGTGAAAAGGCTTGAATGGCTTTTTTGACCTAAGTTTGAGGATTGCGCTCAAATCAAATGTCCTAGAACCAAATTTCCACATGTAACTACTAGATTGTGATACAATACACTATTGGGTGAAGTTTGGTTGACTTCTGCGCAGCGGTTTGGGAGTTAACATCAAAATTACATTTCTCGGCCATATCGCATAGATCTCACTGTGAAAAGTCTTAAATGACTTTTTTAATTAAGTTTGATGATTGCGCTCAAACAAAATGTCCTAGAACAAAATTTTCAAATGTAACTACTAGATTGTGATACAATACACTATTGGGTGAAGTTTGGTTGACTTCTGCGCAGCGGTTTGGGAGTTAACATCAAAATTACATTTCTCGGCCATATCGCATAGATCTCACTGTGAAAAGGCTTAAATGACTTTTTTAATAAAGTTTGATGATTGCGCTCAAAAAAAAATGTCCTAGAACAAAATTTTCAAATGTAACTACTAGATTGTGATACAATACACTATTGGGTGAAGTTTGGTTGACTTCTGCGCAGCGGTTTGGGAGTTAACATCAAAATTACATTTCTCGGCCATATCGCATAGATCTCACTGTGAAAAGGCTTAAATGACTTTTTTATTAAGTTTAATGATTGCGCTCAAACCAAATGTCCTAGAACGAAATTTTTAAATGTAACTACTAGAATGTGATACAATACACTATTGGGTGAAGTTTGGTTGACTTCTGCGCAGCGGTTTGGGAGTTAACATGAAATTTACATTTCTCGGCCATATCGCATAGATCTCACTGTGAAAAGGCTTAAATTACTTTTTTAATAAAGTTTGATGATTGCGCTCAAACAAAATGTCCTAGAACAAAATTTTCAAATGTAACTACTAGATTGTGATACAATACACTATTGGGTGAAGTTTGGTTGACTTCTGCGCAGCGGTTTGGGAGTTAACATCAAAATTACATTTCTCGGCCATATCGCATAGATCTCACTGTGAAAAGGCTTAAATGACTTTTTTAATTAAGTTGATGATTGCGCTCAAACAAAATGTCCTAGAACAAAATTTTCAAATGTAACTACTAGATTGTGATAAAATACACTATTGGGTGAAGTTTGGTTTACTTCTGCGCAGCGGTTTGGGAGTTAACATCAAAATTACATTTCTCGGCCATATCGCATAGATCTCACTGTGAAAAGGCTTAAATGGCTTTTTTGACCTAAGTTTGAGGATTGCGCTCAAATCAAATGTCCTAGAACCAAATTTCCACATGTAACTACTAGATTGTGATACAATACACTAATGGGTGAAGTTTGGTTTATTTCTGCGCAGCGGTTTGGGAGTTAACATCAAAATTACATTTCTCGGCCATATCGCATAGATCGCACTGTGAAAAGGCTTAAATGGCTTTTTTGACCTAAGTTTAATGATTGCGCTCAAATCAAATGTCCTAGAACCAAATTTCCACATGTAACTACTAGATTGTGATAAAATACACTATTGGGTGAAGTTTGGTTGACTTCTGCGCAGCGGTTTGGGAGTGAACATCAAAATTACATTTCTCGGCCATATCGCATAGATCTCACTGTGAAAACGCTTAAATGACTTTTTTTAATTAAGTTTGAAGATTGCGCTCAAATCAAATGTCCTAGAACTAAATTTCCAAATGTAACTATACTAGATTGTGATAAAATACACTATTGGGTGAAGTTTGGTTGACTTCTGCGCAGCGGTTTGGGAGTTAACATCAAAATTACATTTCTCGGCCATATCGCATAGATCTCACTGTGAAAAGCCTTAAATGACTTTTTTTAATTAAGTTTGAAGATTGCGCTCAAATCAAATGTCCTAGAACTAAATTTCCAAATGTAACTACTAGATTGTGATAAAATACACTATTGGGTGAAGTTTGGTTGACTTCTGCGCAGCGGTTTGGGAGTTAACATCAAAATTACATTTCTCGGCCATATCGCATAGATCTCACTGTGAAAAGGCTTAAATGACTTTTTTTAATTAAGTTTGAAGATTGCGCTCAAACCAAATGTCCTAGAACTAAATTTCCAAATGTAACTACTAGATTGTGATACAATACACTATTGGGTGAAGTTTGGTTGACTTCTGCGCAGCGGTTTGGGAGTTAACATCAAAATTACATTTCTCGGCCATATCGCATAGATCTCACTGTGAAAAGGCTTAAATGGCTTTTTTGACCTAAGTTTGAGGATTGCGCTCAAATCAAATGTCCTAGAACCAAATTTCCACATGTAACTACTAGATTGTGATACAACACACTAATGGGTGAAGTTTGGTTTACTTCTGCGCAGCGGTTTGGGAGTTAACATCAAAATTACATTTCTCGGCCATATCGCATAGATCTCACTGTGAAAAGGCTTAAATGGCTTTTTTGACCTAAGTTTGAGGATTGCGCTCAAATCAAATGTCCTAGAACCAAATTTCCACATGTAACTACTAGATTGTGATACAATACACTAATGGGTGAAGTTTGGTTTACTTCTGCGCAGCGGTTTGGGAGTTAACATCAAAATTACATTTCTCGGCCATATCGCATAGATCTCACTGTGAAAAGGCTTAACTGGCTTTTTTGACCTAAGTTTGAGGATTGCGCTCAAATCAAATGTCCTAGAACCAAATTTCCACATGTAACTACTAGATTGTGATAAAATACACTATTGGGTGAAGTTTGGTTGACTTCTGCGCAGCGGTTTGGGAGTGAACATCAAAATTACATTTCTCGGCCATATCGCATAGATCTCACTGTGAAAACGCTTAAATGACTTTTTTTAATTAAGTTTGAAGATTGCGCTCAAATCAAATGTCCTAGAACTAAATTTCCAAATGTAACTACTAGATTGTGATAAAATACACTATTGGGTGAAGTTTGGTTGACTTCTGCGCAGCGGTTTGGGAGTTAACATCAAAATTACATTTCTCGGCCATATCGCATAGATCTCACTGTGAAAAGGCTTGAATGGCTTTTTTGACCTAAGTTTGAGGATTGCGCTCAAATCAAATGTCCTAGAACCAAATTTCCACATGTAACTACTAGATTGTGATACAATACACTATTGGGTGAAGTTTGGTTGACTTCTGCGCAGCGGTTTGGGAGTTAACATCAAAATTACATTTCTCGGCCATATCGCATAGATCTCACTGTGAAAAGGCTTAAATGACTTTTTTAATTAAGTTTGATGATTGCGCTCAAACAAAATGTCCTAGAACAAAATTTTCAAATGTAACTACTAGATTGTGATACAATACACTATTGGGTGAAGTTTGGTTGACTTCTGCGCAGCGGTTTGGGAGTTAACATCAAAATTACATTTCTCGGCCATATCGCATAGATCTCACTGTGAAAAGGCTTAAATGACTTTTTTATTAAGTTTAATGATTGCGCTCAAACCAAATGTCCTAGAACGAAATTTTTAAATGTAACTACTAGAATGTGATACAATACACTATTGGGTGAAGTTTGGTTGACTTCTGCGCAGCGGTTTGGGAGTTAACATGAAATTTACATTTCTCGGCCATATCGCATAGATCTCACTGTGAAAAGGCTTAAATTACTTTTTTAATAAAGTTTGATGATTGCGCTCAAACAAAATGTCCTAGAACAAAATTTTCAAATGTAACTACTAGATTGTGATACAATACACTATTGGGTGAAGTTTGGTTGACTTCTGCGCAGCGGTTTGGGAGTTAACATCAAAATTACATTTCTCGGCCATATCGCATAGATCTCACTGTGAAAAGGCTTAAATGACTTTTTTAATTAAGTTGATGATTGCGCTCAAACAAAATGTCCTAGAACAAAATTTTCAAATGTAACTACTAGATTGTGATAAAATACACTATTGGGTGAAGTTTGGTTTACTTCTGCGCAGCGGTTTGGGAGTTAACATCAAAATTACATTTCTCGGCCATATCGCATAGATCTCACTGTGAAAAGGCTTAAATGGCTTTTTTGACCTAAGTTTGAGGATTGCGCTCAAATCAAATGTCCTAGAACCAAATTTCCACATGTAACTACTAGATTGTGATACAATACACTAATGGGTGAAGTTTGGTTTATTTCTGCGCAGCGGTTTGGGAGTTAACATCAAAATTACATTTCTCGGCCATATCGCATAGATCGCACTGTGAAAAGGCTTAAATGGCTTTTTTGACCTAAGTTTAATGATTGCGCTCAAATCAAATGTCCTAGAACCAAATTTCCACATGTAACTACTAGATTGTGATAAAATACACTATTGGGTGAAGTTTGGTTGACTTCTGCGCAGCGGTTTGGGAGTGAACATCAAAATTACATTTCTCGGCCATATCGCATAGATCTCACTGTGAAAACGCTTAAATGACTTTTTTTAATTAAGTTTGAAGATTGCGCTCAAATCAAATGTCCTAGAACTAAATTTCCAAATGTAACTACTAGATTGTGATAAAATACACTATTGGGTGAAGTTTGGTTGACTTCTGCGCAGCGGTTTGGGAGTTAACATCAAAATTACATTTCTCGGCCATATCGCATAGATCTCACTGTGAAAAGCCTTAAATGACTTTTTTTAATTAAGTTTGAAGATTGCGCTCAAATCAAATGTCCTAGAACTAAATTTCCAAATGTAACTACTAGATTGTGATAAAATACACTATTGGGTGAAGTTTGGTTGACTTCTGCGCAGCGGTTTGGGAGTTAACATCAAAATTACATTTCTCGGCCATATCGCATAGATCTCACTGTGAAAAGGCTTAAATGACTTTTTTTAATTAAGTTTGAAGATTGCGCTCAAACCAAATGTCCTAGAACTAAATTTCCAAATGTAACTACTAGATTGTGATACAATACACTATTGGGTAAAGTTTGGTTGACTTCTGCGCAGCGGTTTGGGAGTTAACATCAAAATTACATTTCTCGGCCATATCGCATAGATCTCACTGTGAAAAGGCTTAAATGACTTTTTTAATTAAGTTTGATGATTGCGTTCAAACAAAATGTCCTAGAACAAAATTTTCAAATGTAACTACTAGATTGTGATACAATACACTATTGGGTGAAGTTTGGTTGACTTCTGCGCAGCGGTTTGGGAGTTAACATCAAAATTACATTTCTCGGCCATATCGCATAGATCTCACTGTGAAAAGGCTTAAATGGCTTTTTTGACCTAAATTTGAGGATTGCGCTCAAATCAAATGTCCTAGAACCAAATTTCCACATGTAACTACTAGATTGTGATACAATACACTATTGGGTGAAGTTTGGTTGACTTCTGCGCAGCGGTTTGGGAGTTAACATCAAAATTACATTTCTCGGCCATATCGCATAGATCTCACTGTGAAAAGGCTTAAATGACTTTTTTAATTAAGTTTGATGATTGCGCTCACACAAAATGTCCTAGAACAAAATTTTCAAATGTAACTACTAGATTGTGATACAATACACTATTGGGTGAAGTTTGGTTGACTTCTGCGCAGCGGTTTGGGAGTTAACATCAAAATTACATTTCTCGGCCATATCGCATAGATCTCACTGTGAAAAGGCTTAAATGACTTTTTTAATTAAGTTTAATGATTGCGCTCAAACCAAATGTCCTAGAACGAAATTTTTAAATGTAACTACTAGAATGTGATACAATACACTATTGGGTGAAGTTTGGTTGACTTCTGCGCAGCGGTTTGGGAGTTAACATGAAATTTACATTTCTCGGCCATATCGCATAGATCTCACTGTGAAAAGGCTTAAATGACTTTTTTAATAAAGTTTGATGATTGCGCTCAAAAAAAATGTCCTAGAACAAAATTTTCAAATGTAACTACTAGATTGTGATACAATACACTATTGGGTGAAGTTTGGTTGACTTCTGCGCAGCGGTTTGGGAGTTAACATCAAAATTACATTTCTCGGCCATATCGCATAGATCTCACTGTGAAAAGGCTTAAATGACTTTTTTAATTAAGTTTGATGATTGCGCTCAAACAAAATGTCCTAGAACAAAATTTTCAAATGTAACTACTAGATTGTGATAAAATACACTATTGGGTGAAGTTTGGTTTACTTCTGCGCAGCGGTTTGGGAGTTAACATCAAAATTACATTTCTCGGCCATATCGCATAGATCTCACTGTGAAAAGGATTAAATGGCTTTTTTGACATAAGTTTGAGGATTGCGCTCAAATCAAATGTCCTAGAACCAAATTTCCACATGTAACTACTAGATTGTGATAAAATACACTATTGGGTGAAGTTTGGTTGACTTCTGCGCAGCGGTTTGGGAGTGAACATCAAAGTTACATTTCTCGGCCATATCGCATAGATCTCACTGTGAAAAGGCTTAAATGGCTTTTTTAATTAAGTTTGATGATTGCGCTCAAATCAAATGTCCTAGAACCAAATTTCCACATGTAACTACTAGATTGTGATACAATACACTAATGGGTGAAGTTTGGTTGACTTCTGCGCAGCGGTTTGGGAGTTAACATCAAAATTACATTTCTCGGCCATATCGCATAGATCTCACTGTGAAAAGGCTTAAATGACTTTTTAAATTACGTTTAATGATTGCGCTCAAACCAAATGTCCTAGAACGAAATTTTTAAATGTAACTACTAGAATGTGATACAATACACTATTGGGTGAAGTTTGGTTTACTTCTGCGCAGCGGTTTGGGAGTTAACATCAAAATTACATTTCTCGGCCATATCGCATAGATCTCACTGTGAAAAGGCTTAAATGGCTTTTTTGACCTAAGTTTGAGGATTGCGCTCAAATCAAATGTCCTAGAACCAAATTTCCACATGTAACTACTAGATTGTGATACAATACACTAATGGGTGAAGTTTGGTTTACTTCTGCGCAGCGGTTTGGGAGTTAACATCAAAATTACATTTCTCGGCCATATCGCATAGATCTCACTGTGAAAAGGCTTAAATGGCTTTTATGACCTAAGTTTGAGGATTGCGCTCAAATCAAATGTCCTAGAACCAAATTTCCACATGTAACTACTAGATTGTGATACAATACACTAATGGGTGAAGTTTGGTTGACTTCTGCGCAGCGGTTTGGGAGTTAACATCAAAATTACATTTCTCGGCCATATCGCATAGATCTCACTGTGACAAGGCTTAAATCACTTTTTTAATAAAGTTTGATGATTGCGCTCAAACAAAATGTCCTAGAACAAAATTTTCAAATGTAACTACTAGATTGTGATACAATACACTAATGGGTGAAATTTGGTTGACTTCTGCGCAGCGGTTTGGGAGTTAACATCAAAATTACATTTCTCGGCCATATCGCATAGATCTCACTGTGAAAAGGCTTAAATGACTTTTTTAATTAAGTTTGATGATTGCGTTCAAACAAAATGTCCTAGAACAAAATTTTCAAATGTAACTACTAGATTGTGATACAATACACTATTGGGTGAAGTTTGGTTTACTTCTGCGCAGCGGTTTGGGAGTTAACATCAAAATTGCATTTCTCGGCCATATCGCATAGATCTCACTGTGAAAAGGCTTAAATGGCTTTTTTGACCTAAGTTTGAGGATTGCGCTCAAATCAAATGTCCTAGAACCAAATTTCCACATGTAACTACTAGATTGTGATAAAATACACTATTGGGTGAAGTTTGGTTGACTTCTGCGCAGCGGTTTGGGAGTGAACATCAAAATTACATTTCTCGGCCATATCGCATAGATCTCACTGTGAAAACGCTTAAATGACTTTTTTTAATTAAGTTTGAAGATTGCGCTCAAATCAAATGTCCTAGAACTAAATTTCCAAATGTAACTACTAGATTGTGATAAAATACACTATTGGGTGAAGTTTGGTTGACTTCTGCGCAGCGGTTTGGGAGTTAACATCAAAATTACATTTCTCGGCCATATCGCATAGATCTCACTGTGAAAAGTCTTAAATGACTTTTTTTAATTAAGTTTGAAGATTGCGCTCAAACCAAATGTCCTAGAACTAAATTTCTAAATGTAACTACTAGATTGTGATAAAATACACTATTGGGTGAAGTTTGGTTGACTTCTGCGCAGCGGTTTGGGAGTTAACATCAAAATTACATTTCTCGGCCATATCGCATAGATCTCACTGTGAAAAGGCTTAAATGACTTTTTTTAATTGTTTGAAGATTGCGCTCAAACCAAATGTCCTAGAACAAAATTTCCAAATGTAACTACTAGATTGTGATACAATACACTATTGGGTGAAGTTTGGTTGACTTCTGCGCAGCGGTTTGGGAGTTAACATCAAAATTACATTTCTCGGCCATATCGCATAGATCTCACTGTGAAAAGGCTTAAATGACTTTTTTAATTAAGTTTGATGATTGCGTTCAAACAAAATGTCCTAGAACAAAATTTTCAAATTTAACTACTAGATTGTGATACAATACACTATTGGGTGAAGTTTGGTTGACTTCTGCGCAGCGGTTTGGGAGTTAACATCAAAATTACATTTCTCGGCCATATCGCATAGATCTCACTGTGAAAAGGCTTAAATGGCTTTTTTGACCTAAGTTTGAGGATTGCGCTCAAATCAAATGTCCTAGAACCAAATTTCCACATGTAACTACTAGATTGTGATACAATACACTATTGGGTGAAGTTTGGTTTACTTCTGCGCAGCGGTTTGGGAGTTAACATCAAAATTACATTTCTCGGCCATATCGCATAGATCTCACTGTGAAAAGGCTTAAATGGCTTTTTTGACCTAAGTTTGAGGATTGCGCTCAAATCAAATGTCCTAGAACCAAATTTCCAAATGTAAGTACTAGAATGTGATACAATACACTATTGGGTGAAGTTTGGTTGACTTCTGCGCAGCGGTTTGGGAGTTAACATCAAAATTACATTTCTCGGCCATATCGCATAGATCTCACTGTGAAAAGGCTTAAATGGCTTTTTTGACCTAAGTTTGAGGATTGCGCTCAAATCAAATGTCCTAGAACCAAATTTCCACATGTAACTACTAGATTGTGATACAATACACTAATGGGTGAAGTTTGGTTTACTTCTGCGCAGCGGTTTGGGAGTTAACATCAAAATTACATTTCTCGGCCATATCGCATAGATCTCACTGTGAAAAGGCTTAAATGGCTTTTTTGACCTAAGTTTGAGGATTGCGCTCAAATCAAATGTCCTAGAACAAAATTTCCACATGTAACTACTAGATTGTGTTACAATACACTAATGGGTGAAGTTTGGTTGACTTCTGCGCAGCGGTTTGGGAGTGAACATCAAAATTACATTTCTCGGCCATATCGCATAGATCTCACTGTGAAAACGCTTAAATGACTTTTTTTAATTAAGTTTGAAGATTGCGCTCAAATCAAATGTCCTAGAACTAAATTTCCAAATGTAACTACTAGATTGTGATAAAATACACTATTGGGTGAAGGTTGGTTGACTTCTGCGCAGCGGTTTGGGAGTTAACATCAAAATTACATTTCTCGGCCATATCGCATAGATATCACTGTGAAAAGGCTTAAATGACTTTTTTTAATTGTTTGAAGATTGCGCTCAAACCAAATGTCCTAGAACTAAATTTCCAAATGTAACTACTAGATTGTGATACAATACACTATTGGGTGAAGTTTGGTTGACTTCTGCGCAGCGGTTTGGGAGTTAACATCAAAATTACATTTCTCGGCCATATCGCATAGATCTCACTGTGAAAAAGCTTAAATGACTTTTTTAATTAAGTTTGATGATTGCGTTCAAACAAAATGTCCTAGAACAAAATTTTCAAATGTAACTACTAGATTGTGATACAATACACTATTGGGTGAAGTTTGGTTGACTTCTGCGCAGCGGTTTGGGAGTTAACATCAAAATTACATTTCTCGGCCATATCGCATAGATCTCACTGTGAAAAGGCTTAAATGGCTTTTTTGACCTAAGTTTGAGGATTGCGCTCAAATCAAATGTCCTAGAACCAAATTTCCACATGTAACTACTAGATTATGATACAATACACTATTGGGTGAAGTTTGGTTTACTTCTGCGCAGCGGTTTGGGAGTTAACATCAAAATTACATTTCTCGGCCATATCGCATAGATCTCACTGTGAAAAGGCTTAAATGGCTTTTTTGACCTAAGTTTGAGGATTGCGCTCAAATCAAATGTCCTAGAACCAAATTTCCAAATGTAAGTACTAGAATGTGATACAATACACTATTGGGTGAAGTTTGGTTGACTTCTGCGCAGCGGTTTGGGAGTTAACATCAAAATTACATTTCTCGGCCATATCGCATAGATCTCACTGTGAAAAGGCTTAAATGGCTTTTTTGACCTAAGTTGGAGGATTGCGCTCAAATCAAATGTCCTAGAACCAAATTTCCACATGTAACTACTAGATTGTGATACAATACACTATTGGGTGAAGTTTGGTTGACTTCTGCGCAGCGGTTTGGGAGTGAACATCAAAATTACATTTCTCGGCCATATCGCATAGATCTCACTGTGAAAAGGCTTAAATGACTTTTTTTAATTAAGTTTGAAGATTGCGCTCAAACCAAATGTCCTAGAACGAAATTTTCAAATGTAACTACTAGATTGTGATACAATACACTATTGGGTGAAGTTTGGTTGACTTCTGCGCAGCGGTTTGGGAGTTAACATCAAAATTACATTTCTCGGCCATATCGCATAGATCTCACTGTGAAAAGGCTTAATTAACTTTTTTAATTAAGTTTAATGATTGCGTTCAAACCAAATGTCCTAAAACGAAATTTTTAAATGTAACTACTAGAATGTGATACAATACACTATTGGGTGAAGTTTGGTTGACTTCTGCGCAGCGGTTTGGGAGTTAACATGAAATTTACATTTCTCGGCCATATCGCATAGATCTCACTGTGAAAAGGCTTAAATGACTTTTTTAATAAAGTTTGATGATTGCGCTCAAACAAAATGTCCTAGAACAAAATTTTCAAATGTAACTACTAGATTGTGATACAATACACTATTGGGTGAAGTTTGGTTGACTTCTGCGCAGCGGTTTGGGAGTTAACATCAAAATTACATTTCTCGGCCATATCGCATAGATCTCACTGTGAAAAGCCTTAAATGACTTTTTTAAATTAAGTTTGAAGATTGCGCTCAAACCAAATGTCCTAGAACTAAATTTCCAAATGTAACTACTAGATTGTGATACAATACACTATTGGGTGAAGTTTGGTTGACTTCTGCGCAGCGGTTTGGGAGTTAACATCAAAATTACATTTCTCGGCCATATCGCATAGATCTCACTGTGAAAAGGCTTAAATGACTTTTTTAATTAAGTTTGATGATTGCGTTCAAACAAAATGTCCTAGAACAAAATTTTCAAATGTAACTACTAGATTGTGATACAATACACTATTGGGTGAAGTTTGGTTGACTTCTGCGCAGCGGTTTGGGAGTTAACATCAAAAGTACATTTCTCGGCCATATCGCATAGATCTCACTGTGAAAAGGCTTAAATGACTTTTTTAATTAAGTTTGATGATTGCGCTCAAATCAAATGTCCTAGAACCAAATTTCCACATGTAACTACTAGATTGTGATACAATACACTAATGGGTGAAGTTTGGTTTACTTCTGCGCAGCGGTTTGGGAGTTAACATCAAAATTACATTTCTCGGCCATATCGCATAGATCTCACTGTGAAAAGGCTTAAATGGCTTTTTTGACCTAAGTTTGAGGATTGCGCTCAAATCAAATGTCCTAGAACCAAATTTCCACATGTAACTACTAGATTGTGATAAAATACACTATTGGGTGAAGTTTGGTTGACTTCTGCGCAGCGGTTTGGGAGTGAACATCAAAATTACATTTCTCGGCCATATCGCATAGATCTCACTGTGAAAACGCTTAAATGACTTTTTTTAATTAAGTTTGAAGATTGCGCTCAAATCAAATGTCCTAGAACTAAATTTCCAAATGTAACTACTAGATTGTGATAAAATACACTATTGGGTGAAGTTTGGTTGACTTCTGCGCAGCGGTTTGGGAGTTAACATCAAAATTACATTTCTCGGCCATATCGCATACATCTCACTGTAAAAAGCCTTAAATGACTTTTTTTAATTAAGTTTGAAGATTGCGCTCAAACCAAATGTCCTAGAACTAAATTTCCAAATGTAACTACTAGATTGTGATAAAATACACTATTGGGTGAAGTTTGGTTGACTTCTGCGCAGCGGTTTGGGAATTAACATCAAAATTACATTTCTCGGCCATATCGCATAGATCTCACTGTGAAAAGGCTTAAATGACTTTTTTTAATTAAGTTTGAAGATTGCGCTCAAACCAAATGTCCTAGAACTAAATTTCCAAATGTAACTACTAGATTGTGATACAATACACTATTGGGTGAAGTTTGGTTGACTTCTGCGCAGCGGTTTGGGAGTTAACATCAAAATTACATTTCTCGGCCATATCGCATAGATCTCACTGTGAAAAGGCTTAAATGACTTTTTTAATTAAGTTTGATGATTGCGTTCAAACAAAATGTCCTAGAACAAAATTTTCAAATGTAACTACTAGATTGTGATACAATACACTATTGGATGAAGTTTGGTTGACTTCTGCGCAGCGGTTTGGGAGTTAACATCAAAATTACATTTCTCGGCCATATCGCATAGATCTCACTGTGAAAAGGCTTAAATGGCTTTTTTGACCTAAGTTTGAGGATTGCGCTCAAATCAAATGTCCTAGAACCAAATTTCCACATGTAACTACTAGATTGTGATACAATACACTATTGGGTGAAGTTTGGTTTACTTCTGCGCAGCGGTTTGGGAGTTAACATCAAAATTACATTTCTCGGCCATATCGCATAGATCTCACTGTGAAAAGGCTTAAATGGCTTTTTTGACCTAAGTTTGAGGATTGCGCTCAAATCAAATGTCCTAGAACCAAATTTCCACATGTAACTACTAGATTGTGATACAATACACTAATGGGTGAAGTTTGGTTTACTTCTGCGCAGCGGTTTGGGAGTTAACATCAAAATTACATTTCTCGGCCATATCGCATAGATCTCACTGTGAAAAGGCTTAAATGGCTTTTTTGACCTAGGTTTGAGGATTGCGCTCAAATCAAATGTCCTAGATCCAAATTTCCACATGTAACTACTAGATTGTGATAAAATACACTATTGGGTGAAGTTTGGTTGACTTCTGCGCAGCGGTTTGGGAGTGAACATCAAAATTACATTTCTCGGCCATATCGCATAGATCTCACTGTGAAAACGCTTAAATGACTTTTTTTAATTAAGTTTGAAGATTGCGCTCAAATCAAATGTCCTAGAACTAAATTTCCAAATGTAACTACTAGATTGTGATAAAATACACTATTGGGTGAAGTTTGGTTGACTTCTGCGCAGCGGTTTGGGAGTTAACATCAAAATTACATTTCTCGGCCATATCGCATAGATCTCACTGTGAAAAGCCTTAAATGACTTTTTTTAATTAAGTTTGAAGATTGCGCTCAAACCAAATGTCCTAGAACTAAATTTCCAAATGTAACTACTAGATTGTGATACAATACACTATTGGGTGAAGTTTGGTTGACTTCTGCGCAGCGGTTTGGGAGTTAACATCAAAATTACATTTCTCGGCCATATCGCATAGATCTCACTGTGAAAAGGCTTAAATGGCTTTTTTGACCTAAGTTTGAGGATTGCGCTCAAATCAAATGTCCTAGAACCAAATTTCCACATGTAATTACTAGATTGTGATACAATACACTAATGGGTGAAGTTTGGTTGACTTCTGCGCAGCGGTTTGGGAGTTAACATCAAAATTACATTTCTCGGCCATATCGCATAGATCTCACTGTGAAAAGGCTTAAATGACTTTTTTAATTAAGTTTAATGATTGCGCTCAAACCAAATGTCCTAGAACGAAATTTTCAAATGTAACTACTAGAATGTGATACAATACACTATTGGGTGAAGTTTAGTTGACTTCTGCGCAGCGGTTTGGGAGTTAACATCAAAATTACATTTCTCGGCCATATCGCATAGATCTCACTGTGAAAAGGCTTAAATGGCTTTTTTGACCTAAGTTTAATGATTGCGCTCAAACCAAATGTCCTAGAACGAAATTTTCAAATGTAACTACTAGAATGTGATACAATACACTATTGGGTGAAGTTTGGTTGACTTCTGCGCAGCGGTTTGGGAGTTAACATCAAAATTACATTTCTCGGCCATATCGCATAGATCTCACTGTGAAAAGGCTTAAATGGCTTTTTTGACCTAAGTTTGAGGATTGCGCTCAAATCAAATGTCTTAGAACCAAATTTCCACATGTAACTACTAGATTGTGATACAATACACTAATGGGTGAAGTTTGGTTGACTTCTGCGCAGCGGTTTGGGAGTTAACATCAAAATTACATTTCTCGGCCATATCGCATAGATCTCACTGTGAAAAGGCTTAAATGACTTTTTTAATTAAGTTTGATGATTGCGTTCAAACAAAATGTCCTAGAACAAAATTTTCAAATGTAACTACTAGATTGTGATACAATACACTATTGGGTGAAGTTTGGTTGACTTCTGCGCAGCGGTTTGGGAGTTAACATCAAAATTACATTTCTCGGCCATATCGCATAGATCTCACTGTGAAAAGGCTTAAATGGCTTTTTTGACCTAAGTTTAATGATTGCGCTCAAACCAAATATCCTAGAACGAAATTTTCAAATGTAACTACTAGAATGTGATACAATACACTATTGGGTGAAGTTTGGTTGACTTCTGCGCAGCGGTTTGGGAGTTAACATCAAAATTACATTTCTCGGCCATATCGCATAGATCTCACTGTGAAAAGGCTTAAATGGCTTTTTTGACCTAAGTTTAATGATTGCGCTCAAACCAAATGTCCTAGAACGAAATTTTCAAATGTAACTACTAGAATGTGATACAATACACTATTGGGTGAAGTTTGGTTGACTTCTGCGCAGCGGTTTGGGAGTTAACATCAAAATTACATTTCTCGGCCATATCGCATAGATCTCACTGTGAAAAGGCTTAAATGGCTTTTTTGACCTAAGTTTGAGGATTGCGCTCAAACCAAATGTCCTAGAACTAAATTTCCAAATGTAACTACTAGATTGTGATACAATACACTATTGGGTGAAGTTTGGTTTACTTCTGCGCAGCGGTTTGGGAGTTAACATCAAAATTACATTTCTCGGCCATATCGCATAGATCTCACTGTGAAAAGGCTTAAATGGCTTTTTTGACCTAAGTTTGAGGATTGCGCTCAAATCAAATGTCCTAGAACCAAATTTCCACATGTAACTACTAGATTGTGATAAAATACACTATTGGGTGAAGTTTGGTTGACTTCTGCGCAGCGGTTTGGGAGTGAACATCAAAATTACATTTCTCGGCCATATCGCATAGATCTCACTGTGAAAACGCTTAAATGACTTTTTTTAATTAAGTTTGAAGATTGCGCTCAAATCAAATGTCCTAGAACTAAATTTCCAAATGTAACTACTAGATTGTGATAAAATACACTATTGGGTGAAGTTTGGTTGACTTCTGCGCAGCGGTTTGGGAGTTAACATCAAAATTACATTTCTCGGCCATATCGCATACATCTCACTGTAAAAAGCCTTAAATGACTTTTTTTAATTAAGTTTGAAGATTGCGCTCAAACCAAATGTCCTAGAACTAAATTTCCAAATGTAACTACTAGATTGTGATAAAATACACTATTGGGTGAAGTTTGGTTGACTTCTGCGCAGCGGTTTGGGAATTAACATCAAAATTACATTTCTCGGCCATATCGCATAGATCTCACTGTGAAAAGGCTTAAATGACTTTTTTTAATTAAGTTTGAAGATTGCGCTCAAACCAAATGTCCTAGAACTAAATTTCCAAATGTAACTACTAGATTGTGATACAATACACTATTGGGTGAAGTTTGGTTGACTTCTGCGCAGCGGTTTGGGAGTTAACATCAAAATTACATTTCTCGGCCATATCGCATAGATCTCACTGTGAAAAGGCTTAAATGACTTTTTTAATTAAGTTTGATGATTGCGTTCAAACAAAATGTCCTAGAACAAAATTTTCAAATGTAACTACTAGATTGTGATACAATACACTATTGGATGAAGTTTGGTTGACTTCTGCGCAGCGGTTTGGGAGTTAACATCAAAATTACATTTCTCGGCCATATCGCATAGATCTCACTGTGAAAAGGCTTAAATGGCTTTTTTGACCTAAGTTTGAGGATTGCGCTCAAATCAAATGTCCTAGAACCAAATTTCCACATGTAACTACTAGATTGTGATACAATACACTATTGGGTGAAGTTTGGTTTACTTCTGCGCAGCGGTTTGGGAGTTAACATCAAAATTACATTTCTCGGCCATATCGCATAGATCTCACTGTGAAAAGGCTTAAATGGCTTTTTTGACCTAAGTTTGAGGATTGCGCTCAAATCAAATGTCCTAGAACCAAATTTCCACATGTAACTACTAGATTGTGATACAATACACTAATGGGTGAAGTTTGGTTTACTTCTGCGCAGCGGTTTGGGAGTTAACATCAAAATTACATTTCTCGGCCATATCGCATAGATCTCACTGTGAAAAGGCTTAAATGGCTTTTTTGACCTAGGTTTGAGGATTGCGCTCAAATCAAATGTCCTAGAACCAAATTTCCACATGTAACTACTAGATTGTGATAAAATACACTATTGGGTGAAGTTTGGTTGACTTCTGCGCAGCGGTTTGGGAGTGAACATCAAAATTACATTTCTCGGCCATATCGCATAGATCTCACTGTGAAAACGCTTAAATGACTTTTTTTAATTAAGTTTGAAGATTGCGCTCAAATCAAATGTCCTAGAACTAAATTTCCAAATGTAACTACTAGATTGTGATAAAATACACTATTGGGTGAAGTTTGGTTGACTTCTGCGCAGCGGTTTGGGAGTTAACATCAAAATTACATTTCTCGGCCATATCGCATAGATCTCACTGTGAAAAGCCTTAAATGACTTTTTTTAATTAAGTTTGAAGATTGCGCTCAAACCAAATGTCCTAGAACTAAATTTCCAAATGTAACTACTAGATTGTGATACAATACACTATTGGGTGAAGTTTGGTTGACTTCTGCGCAGCGGTTTGGGAGTTAACATCAAAATTACATTTCTCGGCCATATCGCATAGATCTCACTGTGAAAAGGCTTAAATGACTTTTTTTAATTAAGTTTGAAGATTGCGCTCAAACCAAATGTCCTAGAACTAAATTTCCAAATGTAACTACTAGATTGTGATACAATACACTATTGGGTGAAGTTTGGTTGACTTCTGCGCAGCGGTTTGGGAGTTAACATCAAAATTACATTTCTCGGCCATATCGCATAGATCTCACTGTGAAAAGGCTTAAATGACTTTTTTAATTAAGTTTGATGATTGCGTTCAAACAAAATGTCCTAGAACAAAATTTTCAAATGTAACTACTAGATTGTGATACAATACACTATTGGGTGAAGTTTGGTTGACTTCTGCGCAGCGGTTTGGGAGTTAACATCAAAATTACATTTCTCGGCCATATCGCATAGATCTCACTGTGAAAAGGCTTAAATGACTTTTTTAATTAAGTTTGATGATTGCGCTCAAACAAAATGTCCTAGAACGAAATTTTTAAATGTAACTACTAGATTGTGATACAATACACTATTGGGTGAAGTTTGGTTGACTTCTGCGCAGCGGTTTGGGAGTTAACATCAAAATTACATTTCTCGGCCATATCGCATAGATCTCACTGTGAAAAGGCTTAAATGACTTTTTTAATTAAGTTTGATGATTGCGTTCAAACAAAATGTCCTAGAACAAAATTTTCAAATGTAACTACTAGATTGTGATACAATACACTATTGGATGAAGTTTGGTTGACTTCTGCGCAGCGGTTTGGGAGTTAACATCAAAATTACATTTCTCGGCCATATCGCATAGATCTCACTGTGAAAAGGCTTAAATGGCTTTTTTGACCTAAGTTTGAGGATTGCGCTCAAATCAAATGTCCTAGAACCAAATTTCCACATGTAACTACTAGATTGTGATACAATACACTATTGGGTGAAGTTTGGTTTACTTCTGCGCAGCGGTTTGGGAGTTAACATCAAAATTACATTTCTCGGCCATATCGCATAGATCTCACTGTGAAAAGGCTTAAATGGCTTTTTTGACCTAAGTTTGAGGATTGCGCTCAAATCAAATGTCCTAGAACCAAATTTCCACATGTAACTACTAGATTGTGATACAATACACTAATGGGTGAAGTTTGGTTTACTTCTGCGCAGCGGTTTGGGAGTTAACATCAAAATTACATTTCTCGGCCATATCGCATAGATCTCACTGTGAAAAGGCTTAAATGGCTTTTTTGACCTAAGTTTGAAGATTGCGCTCAAATCAAATGTCCTAGAACCAAATTTCCACATGTAACTACTAGATTGTGATAAAATACACTATTGGGTGAAGTTTGGTTGACTTCTGCGCAGCGGTTTGGGAGTGAACATCAAAATTACATTTCTCGGCCATATCGCATAGATCTCACTGTGAAAACGCTTAAATGACTTTTTTTAATTAAGTTTGAAGATTGCGCTCAAATCAAATGTCCTAGAACTAAATTTCCAAATGTAACTACTAGATTGTGATAAAATACACTATTGGGTGAAGTTTGGTTGACTTCTGCGCAGCGGTTTGGGAGTTAACATCAAAATTACATTTCTCGGCCATATCGCATAGATCTCACTGTGAAAAGCCTTAAATGACTTTTTTTTAATTAAGTTTGAAGATTGCGCTCAAACCAAATGTCCTAGAACTAAATTTCCAAATGTAACTACTAGATTGTGATACAATACACTATTGGGTGAAGTTTGGTTGACTTCTGCGCAGCGGTTTGGGAGTTAACATCAAAATTACATTTCTCGGCCATATCGCATAGATCTCACTGTGAAAAGGCTTAAATGGCTTTTTTGACCTAAGTTTGAGGATTGCGCTCAAATCAAATGTCCTAGAACCAAATTTCCACATGTAACTACTAGATTGTGATACAATACACTAATGGGTGAAGTTTGGTTTACTTCTGCGCAGCGGTTTGGGAGTTAACATCAAAATTACATTTCTCGGCCATATCGCATAGATCTCACTGTGAAAAGGCTTAAATGGCTTTTTTGACCTAAGTTTGAGGATTGCGCTCAAATCAAATGTCCTAGAACCAAATTTCCACATGTAACTACTAGATTGTGATACAATACACTAATGGGTGAAGTTTGGTTGACTTCTGCGCAGCGGTTTGGGAGTTAACATCAAAATTACATTTCTCGGCCATATCGCATAGATCTCACTGTGAAAAGGCTTAAATGACTTTTTTAATTAAGTTTGATGATTGCGCTCAAACAAAATTTCCTAGAACAAAATTTTCAAATGTAACTACTAGATTGTGATACAATACACTATTGGGTGAAGTTTGATTGACTTCTGCGCAGCGGTTTGGGAGTTAACATCAAAATTACATTTCTCGGCCATATCGCATAGATCTCACTGTGAAAAGGCTTAAATGGCTTTTTTGACCTAAGTTTGAGGATTGCGCTCAAATCAAATGTCCTAGAACCAAATTTCCACATGTAACTACTAGATTGTGATACAATACACTAATGGGTGAAGTTTGGTTTACTTCTGCGCAGCGGTTTGGGAGTTAACATCAAAATTACATTTCTCGGCCATATCGCATAGATCTCACTGTGAAAAGGCTTAAATGGCTTTTTTGACCTAAGTTTAATAATTGCGCTCAAACCAAATGTCCTAAAACTAAATTTCCAAATGTAACTACTAGATTGTGATAAAATACACTATTGGGTGAAGTTTGGTTGACTTCTGCGCAGCGGTTTGGGAGTTAACATCAAAATTACATTTCTCGGCCATATCGCATAGATCTCACTGTGAAAAGGCTTAAATGACTTTTTTAATTAAGTTTGATGATTGCGTTCAAACAAAATGTCCTAAAACAAAATTTTCAAATGTAACTACTAGATTGTGATACAATACACTATTGGGTGAAGTTTGGTTGACTTCTGCGCAGCGGTTTGGGAGTTAACATCAAAATTACATTTCTCGGCCATATCGCATAGATCTCACTGTGAAAAGGCTTAAATGGCTTTTTTGACCTAAGTTTGAGGATTGCGCTCAAATCAAATGTCCTAGAACCAAATTTCCACATGTAACTACTAGATTGTGATACAATACACTAATGGGTGAAGTTTGGTTTACTTCTGCGCAGCGGTTTGGGAGTTAACATCAAAATTACATTTCTCGGCCATATCGCATAGATCTCACTGTGAAAAGGCTTAAATGGCTTTTTTGACCTAAGTTTGAGGATTGCGCTCAAATCAAATGTCCTAGAACCAAATTTCCACATGTAATTACTAGATTGTGATACAATACACTAATGGGTGAAGTTTGGTTGACTTCTGCGCAGCGGTTTGGGAGTTAACATCAAAATTACATTTCTCGGCCATATCGCATAGATCTCACTGTGAAAAGGCTTAAATGACTTTTTTAATTAAGTTTAATGATTGCGCTCAAACCAAATGTCCTAGAACGAAATTTTCAAATGTAACTACTAGAATGTGATGCAATACACTATTGGGTGAAGTTTAGTTGACTTCTGCGCAGCGGTTTGGGAGTTAACATCAAAATTACATTTCTCGGCCATATCGCATAGATCTCACTGTGAAAAGGCTTAAATGACTTTTTTAATTAAGTTTGATGATTGCGTTCAAACAAAATGTCCTAGAACAAAATTTTCAAATGTAACTACTAGATTGTGATACAATACACTATTGGGTGAAGTTTGGTTGACTTCTGCGCAGCGGTTTGGGAGTTAACGTCAAAATTACATTTCTCGGCCATATCGCATAGATCTCACTGTGAAAAGGCTTAAATGGCTTTTTTGACCTAAGTTTGAGGATTGCGCTCAAATCAAATGTCCTAGAACCAAATTTCCACATGTAACTACTAGATTGTGATACAATACACTAATGGGTGAAGTTTGGTTTACTTCTGCGCAGCGGTTTGGGAGTTAACATCAAAATTACATTTCTCGGCCATATCGCATAGATCTCACTGTGAAAAGGCTTAAATGGCTTTTTTGACCTAAGTTTAATGATTGCGCTCAAACCAAATGTCCTAGAACGAAATTTTCAAATGTAACTACTAGAATGTGATACAATACACTATTGGGTGAAGTTTGGTTGACTTCTGCGCAGCGGTTTGGGAGTTAACATCAAAATTACATTTCTCGGCCATATCGCATAGATCTCACTGTGAAAAGGCTTAAATGGCTTTTTTGACCTAAGTTTGAGGATTGCGCTCAAATCAAATGTCTTAGAACCAAAATTCCACATGTAACTACTAGATTGTGATACAATACACTAATGGGTGAAGTTTGGTTTACTTCTGCGCAGCGGTTTGGGAGTGAACATCAAAATTACATTTCTCGGCCATATCGCATAGATCTCACTGTGAAAAGGCTTAAATGGCTTTTTTGACCTAAGTTTGAGGATTGCGCTCAAATCAAATGTCCTAGAACCAAATTTCCACATGTAACTACTAGATTGTGATACAATACACTATTGGGTGAAATTTGGTTTACTTCTGCGCAGCGGTTTGGGAGTTAACATCAAAATTACATTTCTCGGCCATATCGCATAGATCTCACTGTGAAAAGGCTTAAATGGCTTTTTTGACCTAAGTTTAATAATTGCGCTCAAACCAAATGTCCTAAAACTAAATTTCCAAATGTAACTACTAGATTGTGATAAAATACACTATTGGGTGAAGTTTGGTTGACTTCTGCGCAGCGGTTTGGGAGTTAACATCAAAATTACATTTCTCGGCCATATCGCATAGATCTCACTGTGAAAAGGCTTAAATGGCTTTTTTGACCTAAGTTTAATGATTGCGCTCAAACCAAATGTCCTAGAACGAAATTTTCAAATGTAACTACTAGAATGTGATACAATACACTATTGGGTGAAGTTTGGTTGACTTCTGCGCAGCGGTTTGGGAGTTAACATCAAAATTACATTTCTCGGCCATATCGCATAGATCTCACTGTGAAAAGGCTTAAATGGCTTTTTTGACCTAAGTTTGAGGATTGCGCTCAAATCAAATGTCTTAGAACCAAATTTCCACATGTAACTACTAGATTGTGATACAATACACTAATGGGTGAAGTTTGGTTGACTTCTGCGCAGCGGTTTGGGAGTTAACATCAAAATTACATTTCTCGGCCATATCGCATAGATCTCACTGTGAAAAGGCTTAAATGACTTTTTTAATTAAGTTTGATGATTGCGTTCAAACAAAATGTCCTAGAACAAAATTTTCAAATGTAACTACTAGATTGTGATACAATACACTATTGGGTGAAGTTTGGTTGACTTCTGCGCAGCGGTTTGGGAGTTAACATCAAAATTACATTTCTCGGCCATATCGCATAGATCTCACTGTGAAAAGGCTTAAATGGCTTTTTTGACCTAAGTTTAATGATTGCGCTCAAACCAAATGTCCTAGAACGAAATTTTCAAATGTAACTACTAGAATGTGATACAATACACTATTGGGTGAAGTTTGGTTGACTTCTGCGCAGCGGTTTGGGAGTTAACATCAAAATTACATTTCTCGGCCATATCGCATAGATCTCACTGTGAAAAGGCTTAAATGGCTTTTTTGACCTAAGTTTGAGGATTGCGCTCAAACAAAATGTCCTAGAACAAAATTTTCAAATGTAACTACTAGATTGTGATACAATACACTATTGGGTGAAGTTTGGTTGACTTCTGCGCAGCGGTTTGGGAGTTAACATCAAAATTACATTTCTCGGCCATATCGCATAGATCTCACTGTTGAAAGGCTTAAATGGCTTTTTTGACCTAAGTTTAATAATTGCGCTCAAACCAAATGTCCTAAAACTAAATTTCCAAATGTAACTACTAGATTGTGATAAAATACACTATTGGGTGAAGTTTGGTTGACTTCTGCGCAGCGGTTTGGGAGTTAACATCAAAATTACATTTCTCGGCCATATCGCATAGATCTCACTGTGAAAAGGCTTAAATGACTTTTTTAATTAAGTTTGATGATTGCGTTCAAACAAAATGTCCTAAAACAAAATTTTCAAATGTAACTACTAGATTGTGATACAATACACTATTGGGTGAAGTTTGGTTGACTTCTGCGCAGCGGTTTGGGAGTTAACATCAAAATTACATTTCTCGGCCATATCGCATAGATCTCACTGTGAAAAGGCTTAAATGGCTTTTTTGACCTAAGTTTGAGGATTGCGCTCAAATCAAATGTCCTAGAACCAAATTTCCACATGTAACTACTAGATTGTGATACAATACACTAATGGGTGAAGTTTGGTTTACTTCTGCGCAGCGGTTTGGGAGTTAACATCAAAATTACATTTCTCGGCCATATCGCATAGATCTCACTGTGAAAAGGCTTAAATGGCTTTTTTGACCTAAGTTTGAGGATTGCGCTCAAATCAAATGTCCTAGAACCAAATTTCCACATGTAATTACTAGATTGTGATACAATACACTAATGGGTGAAGTTTGGTTGACTTCTGCGCAGCGGTTTGGGAGTTAACATCAAAATTACATTTCTCGGCCATATCGCATAGATCTCACTGTGAAAAGGCTTAAATGACTTTTTTAATTAAGTTTAATGATTGCGCTCAAACCAAATGTCCTAGAACGAAATTTTCAAATGTAACTACTAGAATGTGATACAATACACTATTGGGTGAAGTTTAGTTGACTTCTGCGCAGCGGTTTGGGAGTTAACATCAAAATTACATTTCTCGGCCATATCGCATAGATCTCACTGTGAAAAGGCTTAAATGGCTTTTTTGACCTAAGTTTAATGATTGCGCTCAAACCAAATGTCCTAGAACGAAATTTTCAAATGTAACTACTAGAATGTGATAAAATACACTATTGGGTGAAGTTTGGTTGACTTCTGCGCAGCGGTTTGGGAGTTAACATCAAAATTACATTTCTCGGCCATATCGCATAGAACTCACTGTGAAAAGGCTTAAATGGCTTTTTTGACCTAAGTTTGAGGATTGCGCTCAAATCAAATGTCTTAGAACCAAAATTCCACATGTAACTACTAGATTGTGATACAATACACTAATGGGTGAAGTTTGGTTGACTTCTGCGCAGCGGTTTGGGAGTTAACATCAAAATTACATTTCTCGGCCATATCGCATAGATCTCACTGTGAAAAGGCTTAAATGACTTTTTTAATTAAGTTTGATGATTGCGTTCAAACAAAATGTCCTAGAACAAAATTTTCAAATGTAACTACTAGATTGTGATACAATACACTATTGGGTGAAGTTTGGTTGACTTCTGCGCAGCGGTTTGGGAGTTAACATCAAAATTACATTTCTCGGCCATATCGCATAGATCTCACTGTGAAAAGGCTTAAATGGCTTTTTTGACCTAAGTTTAATGATTGCGCTCAAACCAAATGTCCTAGAACGAAATTTTCAAATGTAACTACTAGAATGTGATACAATACACTATTGGGTGAAGTTTGGTTGACTTCTGCGCAGCGGTTTGGGAGTTAACATCAAAATTACATTTCTCGGCCATATCGCATAGATCTCACTGTGAAAAGGCTTAAATGGCTTTTTTGACCTAAGTTTGAGGATTGCGCTCAAACAAAATGTCCTAGAACAAAATTTTCAAATGTAACTACTAGATTGTGATACAATACACTATTGGGTGAAGTTTGGTTGACTTCTGCGCAGCGGTTTGGGAGTTAACATCAAAATTACATTTCTCGGCCATATCGCATAGATCTCACTGTGAAAAGGCTTAAATGACTTTTTTAATTAAGTTTGATGATTGCGTTCAAACAAAATGTCCTAGAACAAAATTTTCAAATGTAACTACTAGATTGTGATACAATACACTATTGGGTGAAGTTTGGTTGACTTCTGCGCAGCGGTTTGGGAGTTAACATCAAAATTACATTTCTCGGCCATATCGCATAGATCTCACTGTGAAAAGGCTTAAATGGCTTTTTTGACCTAAGTTTGAGGATTGCGCTCAAATCAAATGTCCTAGAACCAAATTTCCACATGTAACTACTAGATTGTAATACAATACACTAATGGGTGAAGTTTGGTTTACTTCTGCGCAGCGGTTTGGGAGTTAACATCAAAATTACATTTCTCGGCCATATCGCATAGATCTCACTGTGAAAAGGCTTAAATGGCTTTTTTGACCTAAGTTTAATAATTGCGCTCAAACCAAATGTCCTAAAACTAAATTTCCAAATGTAACTACTAGATTGTGATAAAATACACTATTGGGTGAAGTTTGGTTGACTTCTGCGCAGCGGTTTGGGAGTTAACATCAAAATTACATTTCTCGGCCATATCGCATAGATCTCACTGTGAAAAGGCTTAAATGACTTTTTTAATTAAGTTTAATGATTGCGCTCAAACCAAATGTCCTAGAACGAAATTTTCAAATGTAACTACTAGAATGTGATACAATACACTATTGGGTGAAGTTTGGTTGACTTCTGCGCAGCGGTTTGGGAGTTAACATCAAAATTACATTTCTCGGCCATATCGCATAGATCTCACTGTGAAAAGGCTTAAATGGCTTTTTTGACCTAAGTTTGAGGATTGCGCTCAAATCAAATGTCTTAGAACCAAAATTCCACATGTAACTACTAGATTGTGATACAATACACTAATGGGTGAAGTTTGGTTGACTTCTGCGCAGCGGTTTGGGAGTTAACATCAAAATTACATTTCTCGGCCATATCGCATAGATCTCACTGTGAAAAGGCTTAAATGACTTTTTTAATTAAGTTTGATGATTGCGTTCAAACAAAATGTCCTAGAACAAAATTTTCAAATGTAACTACTAGATTGTGATACAATACACTATTGGGTGAAGTTTGGTTGACTTCTGCGCAGCGGTTTGGGAGTTAACATCAAAATTACATTTCTCGGCCATATCGCATAGATCTCACTGTGAAAAGGCTTAAATGGCTTTTTTGACCTAAGTTTGAGGATTGCGCTCAAATCAAATGTCCTAGAACCAAATTTCCACATGTAATTACTAGATTGTGATACAATACACTAATGGGTGAAGTTTGGTTGACTTCTGCGCAGCGGTTTGGGAGTTAACATCAAAATTACATTTCTCGGCCATATCGCATAGATCTCACTGTGAAAAGGCTTAAATGACTTTTTTAATTAAGTTTAATGATTGCGCTCAAACCAAATGTCCTAGAACGAAATTTTCAAATGTAACTACTAGAATGTGATACAATACACTATTGGGTGAAGTTTAGTTGACTTCTGCGCAGCGGTTTGGGAGTTAACATCAAAATTACATTTCTCGGCCATATCGCATAGATCTCACTGTGAAAAGGCTTAAATGGCTTTTTTGACCTAAGTTTAATGATTGCGCTCAAACCAAATGTCCTAGAACGAAATTTTCAAATGTAACTACTAGAATGTGATACAATACACTATTGGGTGAAGTTTGGTTGACTTCTGCGCAGCGGTTTGGGAGTTAACATCAAAATTACATTTCTCGGCCATATCGCATAGATCTCACTGTGAAAAGGCTTAAATGGCTTTTTTGACCTAAGTTTGAGGATTGCGCTCAAATCAAATGTCTTAGAACCAAATTTCCACATGTAACTACTAGATTGTGATACAATACACTAATGGGTGAAGTTTGGTTGACTTCTGCGCAGCGGTTTGGGAGTTAACATCAAAATTACATTTCTCGGCCATATCGCATAGATCTCACTGTGAAAAGGCTTAAATGACTTTTTTAATTAAGTTTGATGATTGCGTTCAAACAAAATGTCCTAGAACAAAATTTTCAAATGTAACTACTAGATTGTGATACAATACACTATTGGGTGAAGTTTGGTTGACTTCTGCGCAGCGGTTTGGGAGTTAACATCAAAATTACATTTCTCGGCCATATCGCATAGATCTCACTGTGAAAAGGCTTAAATGGCTTTTTTGACCTAAGTTTAATGATTGCGCTCAAACCAAATGTCCTAGAACGAAATTTTCAAATGTAACTACTAGAATGTGATACAATACACTATTGGGTGAAGTTTGGTTGACTTCTGCGCAGCGGTTTGGGAGTTAACATCAAAATTACATTTCTCGGCCATATCGCATAGATCTCACTGTGAAAAGGCTTAAATGGCTTTTTTGACCTAAGTTTAATGATTGCGCTCAAACCAAATGTCCTAGAACGAAATTTTCAAATGTAACTACTAGAATGTGATACAATACACTATTGGGTGAAGTTTGGTTGACTTCTGCGCAGCGGTTTGGGAGTTAACATCAAAATTACATTTCTCGGCCATATCGCATAGATCTCACTGTGAAAAGGCTTAAATGGCTTTTTTGACCTAAGTTTGAGGATTGCGCTCAAACAAAATGTCCTAGAACAAAATTTTCAAATGTAACTACTAGATTGTGATACAATACACTATTGGGTGAAGTTTGGTTGACTTCTGCGCAGCGGTTTGGGAGTTAACATCAAAATTACATTTCTCGGCCATATCGCATAGATCTCACTGTTGAAAGGCTTAAATGGCTTTTTTGACCTAAGTTTAATAATTGCGCTCAAACCAAATGTCCTAAAACTAAATTTCCAAATGTAACTACTAGATTGTGATAAAATACACTATTGGGTGAAGTTTGGTTGACTTCTGCGCAGCGGTTTGGGAGTTAACATCAAAATTACATTTCTCGGCCATATCGCATAGATCTCACTGTGAAAAGGCTTAAATGACTTTTTTAATTAAGTTTGATGATTGCGTTCAAACAAAATGTCCTAAAACAAAATTTTCAAATGTAACTACTAGATTGTGATACAATACACTATTGGGTGAAGTTTGGTTGACTTCTGCGCAGCGGTTTGGGAGTTAACATCAAAATTACATTTCTCGGCCATATCGCATAGATCTCACTGTGAAAAGGCTTAAATGGCTTTTTTGACCTAAGTTTGAGGATTGCGCTCAAATCAAATGTCCTAGAACCAAATTTCCACATGTAACTACTAGATTGTGATACAATACACTAATGGGTGAAGTTTGGTTTACTTCTGCGCAGCGGTTTGGGAGTTAACATCAAAATTACATTTCTCGGCCATATCGCATAGATCTCACTGTGAAAAGGCTTAAATGGCTTTTTTGACCTAAGTTTGAGGATTGCGCTCAAATCAAATGTCCTAGAACCAAATTTCCACATGTAATTACTAGATTGTGATACAATACACTAATGGGTGAAGTTTGGTTGACTTCTGCGCAGCGGTTTGGGAGTTAACATCAAAATTACATTTCTCGGCCATATCGCATAGATCTCACTGTGAAAAGGCTTAAATGACTTTTTTAATTAAGTTTAATGATTGCGCTCAAACCAAATGTCCTAGAACGAAATTTTCAAATGTAACTACTAGAATGTGATACAATACACTATTGGGTGAAGTTTAGTTGACTTCTGCGCAGCGGTTTGGGAGTTAACATCAAAATTACATTTCTCGGCCATATCGCATAGATCTCACTGTGAAAAGGCTTAAATGGCTTTTTTGACCTAAGTTTAATGATTGCGCTCAAACCAAATGTCCTAGAACGAAATTTTCAAATGTAACTACTAGAATGTGATAAAATACACTATTGGGTGAAGTTTGGTTGACTTCTGCGCAGCGGTTTGGGAGTTAACATCAAAATTACATTTCTCGGCCATATCGCATAGATCTCACTGTGAAAAGGCTTAAATGGCTTTTTTGACCTAAGTTTGAGGATTGCGCTCAAATCAAATGTCTTAGAACCAAAATTCCACATGTAACTACTAGATTGTGATACAATACACTAATGGGTGAAGTTTGGTTGACTTCTGCGCAGCGGTTTGGGAGTTAACATCAAAATTACATTTCTCGGCCATATCGCATAGATCTCACTGTGAAAAGGCTTAAATGACTTTTTTAATTAAGTTTGATGATTGCGTTCAAACAAAATGTCCTAGAACAAAATTTTCAAATGTAACTACTAGATTGTGATACAATACACTATTGGGTGAAGTTTGGTTGACTTCTGCGCAGCGGTTTGGGAGTTAACATCAAAATTACATTTCTCGGCCATATCGCATAGATCTCACTGTGAAAAGGCTTAAATGGCTTTTTTGACCTAAGTTTAATGATTGCGCTCAAACCAAATGTCCTAGAACGAAATTTTCAAATGTAACTACTAGAATGTGATACAATACACTATTGGGTGAAGTTTGGTTGACTTCTGCGCAGCGGTTTGGGAGTTAACATCAAAATTACATTTCTCGGCCATATCGCATAGATCTCACTGTGAAAAGGCTTAAATGGCTTTTTTGACCTAAGTTTGAGGATTGCGCTCAAACAAAATGTCCTAGAACAAAATTTTCAAATGTAACTACTAGATTGTGATACAATACACTATTGGGTGAAGTTTGGTTGACTTCTGCGCAGCGGTTTGGGAGTTAACATCAAAATTACATTTCTCGGCCATATCGCATAGATCTCACTGTGAAAAGGCTTAAATGACTTTTTTAATTAAGTTTGATGATTGCGTTCAAACAAAATGTCCTAGAACAAAATTTTCAAATGTAACTACTAGATTGTGATACAATACACTATTGGGTGAAGTTTGGTTGACTTCTGCGCAGCGGTTTGGGAGTTAACATCAAAATTACATTTCTCGGCCATATCGCATAGATCTCACTGTGAAAAGGCTTAAATGGCTTTTTTGACCTAAGTTTGAGGATTGCGCTCAAATCAAATGTCCTAGAACCAAATTTCCACATGTAACTACTAGATTGTAATACAATACACTAATGGGTGAAGTTTGGTTTACTTCTGCGCAGCGGTTTGGGAGTTAACATCAAAATTACATTTCTCGGCCATATCGCATAGATCTCACTGTGAAAAGGCTTAAATGGCTTTTTTGACCTAAGTTTAATAATTGCGCTCAAACCAAATGTCCTAAAACTAAATTTCCAAATGTAACTACTAGATTGTGATAAAATACACTATTGGGTGAAGTTTGGTTGACTTCTGCGCAGCGGTTTGGGAGTTAACATCAAAATTACATTTCTCGGCCATATCGCATAGATCTCACTGTGAAAAGGCTTAAATGGCTTTTTTGACCTAAGTTTAATGATTGCGCTCAAACCAAATGTCCTAGAACGAAATTTTCAAATGTAACTACTAGAATGTGATACAATACACTATTGGGTGAAGTTTGGTTGACTTCTGCGCAGCGGTTTGGGAGTTAACATCAAAATTACATTTCTCGGCCATATCGCATAGATCTCACTGTGAAAAGGCTTAAATGGCTTTTTTGACCTAAGTTTGAGGATTGCGCTCAAATCAAATGTCTTAGAACCAAATTTCCACATGTAACTACTAGATTGTGATACAATACACTAATGGGTGAAGTTTGGTTGACTTCTGCGCAGCGGTTTGGGAGTTAACATCAAAATTACATTTCTCGGCCATATCGCATAGATCTCACTGTGAAAAGGCTTAAATGACTTTTTTAATTAAGTTTGATGATTGCGTTCAAACAAAATGTCCTAGAACAAAATTTTCAAATGTAACTACTAGATTGTGATACAATACACTATTGGGTGAAGTTTGGTTGACTTCTGCGCAGCGGTTTGGGAGTTAACATCAAAATTACATTTCTCGGCCATATCGCAAAGATCTCACTGTGAAAAGGCTTAAATGGCTTTTTTGACCTAAGTTTGAGGATTGCGCTCAAATCAAATGTCCTAGAACCAAATTTCCACATGTAACTACTAGATTGTGATACAATACACTAATGGGTGAAGTTTGGTTTACTTCTGCGCAGCGGTTTGGGAGTTAACATCAAAATTACATTTCTCGGCCATATCGCATAGATCTCACTGTGAAAAGGCTTAAATGGCTTTTTTGACCTAAGTTTAATGATTGCGCTCAAACCAAATGTCCTAGAACGAAATTTTCAAATGTAACTACTAGAATGTGATACAATACACTATTGGGTGAAGTTTGGTTGACTTCTGCGCAGCGGTTTGGGAGTTAACATCAAAATTACATTTCTCGGCCATATCGCATAGATCTCACTGTGAAAAGGCTTAAATGGCTTTTTTGACCTAAGTTTGAGGATTGCGCTCAAACAAAATGTCCTAGAACAAAATTTTCAAATGTAACTACTAGATTGTGATACAATACCCTATTGGGTGAAGTTTGGTTGACTTCTGCGCAGCGGTTTGGGAGTTACCATCAAAATTACATTTCTCGGCCATATCGCATAGATCTCACTGTGAAAAGGCTTAAATGACTTTTTTAATTAAGTTTGATGATTGCGTTCAAACAAAATGTCCTAGAACAAAATTTTCAAATGTAACTACTAGATTGTGATACAATACACTATTGGGTGAAGTTTGGTTGACTTCTGCGCAGCGGTTTGGGAGTTAACATCAAAATTACATTTCTCGGCCATATCGCATAGATCTCACTGTGAAAAGGCTTAAATGGCTTTTTTGACCTAAGTTTGAGGATTGCGCTCAAATCAAATGTCCTAGAACCAAATTTCCACATGTAACTACTAGATTGTGATACAATACACTAATGGGTGAAGTTTGGTTTACTTCTGCGCAGCGGTTTGGGAGTTAACATCAAAATTACATTTCTCGGCCATATCGCATAGATCTCACTGTGAAAAGGCTTAAATGGCTTTTTTGACCTAAGTTTAATAATTGCGCTCAAACCAAATGTCCTAAAACTAAATTTCCAAATGTATCTACTAGATTGTGATAAAATACACTATTGGGTGAAGTTTGGTTGACTTCTGCGCAGCGGTTTGGGAGTTAACATCAAAATTACATTTCTCGGCCATATCGCATAGATCTCACTGTGAAAAGGCTTAAATGACTTTTTTAATTAAGTTTGATGATTGCGTTCAAACAAAATGTCCTAAAACAAAATTTTCAAATGTAACTACTAGATTGTGATACAATACACTATTGGGTGAAGTTTGGTTGACTTCTGCGCAGCGGTTTGGGAGTTAACATCAAAATTACATTTCTCGGCCATATCGCATAGATCTCACTGTGAAAAGGCTTAAATGGCTTTTTTGACCTAAGTTTGAGGATTGCGCTCAAATCAAATGTCCTAGAACCAAATTTCCACATGTAACTACTAGATTGTGATACAATACACTAATGGGTGAAGTTTGGTTTACTTCTGCGCAGCGGTTTGGGAGTTAACATCAAAATTACATTTCTCGGCCATATCGCATAGATCTCACTGTGAAAAGGCTTAAATGGCTTTTTTGACCTAAGTTTGAGGATTGCGCTCAAATCAAATGTCCTAGAACCAAATTTCCACATGTAATTACTAGATTGTGATACAATACACTAATGGGTGAAGTTTGGTTGACTTCTGCGCAGCGGTTTGGGAGTTAACATCAAAATTACATTTCTCGGCCATATCGCATAGATCTCACTGTGAAAAGGCTTAAATGACTTTTTTAATTAAGTTTAATGATTGCGCTCAAACCAAATGTCCTAGAACGAAATTTTCAAATGTAACTACTAGAATGTGATACAATACACTACTGGGTGAAGTTTAGTTGACTTCTGCGCAGCGGTTTGGGAGTTAACATCAAAATTACATTTCTCGGCCATATCGCATAGATCTCACTGTGAAAAGGCTTAAATGGCTTTTTTGACCTAAGTTTGAGGATTGCGCTCAAATCAAATGTCCTAGAACCAAATTTCCACATGTAACTACTAGATTGTGATACAATACACTAATGGGTGAAGTTTGGTTTACTTCTGCGCAGCGGTTTGGGAGTTAACATCAAAATTACATTTCTCGGCCATATCGCATAGATCTCACTGTGAAAAGGCTTAAATGGCTTTTTTGACCTAAGTTTGAGGATTGCGCTCAAATCAAATGTCCTAGAACCAAATTTCCACATGTAATTACTAGATTGTGATACAATACACTAATGGGTGAAGTTTGGTTGACTTCTGCGCAGCGGTTTGGGAGTTAACATCAAAATTACATTTCTCGGCCATATCGCATAGATCTCACTGTGAAAAGGCTTAAATGACTTTTTTAATTAAGTTTAATGATTGCGCTCAAACCAAATGTCCTAGAACGAAATTTTCAAATGTAACAACTAGAATGTGATACAATACACTACTGGGTGAAGTTTAGTTGACTTCTGCGCAGCGGTTTGGGAGTTAACATCAAAATTACATTTCTCGGCCATATCGCATAGATCTCACTGTGAAAAGGCTTAAATGGCTTTTTTGACCTAAGTTTAATGATTGCGCTCAAACCAAATGTCCTAGAACGAAATTTTCAAATGTAACTACTAGAATGTGATACAATACACTATTGGGTGAAGTTTGGTTGACTTCTGCGCAGCGGTTTGGGAGTTAACATCAAAATTACATTTCTCGGCCATATCGCATAGATCTCACTGTGAAAAGGCTTAAATGGCTTTTTTGACCTAAGTTTGAGGATTGCGTTCAAACAAAATGTCCTAGAACAAAATTTTCAAATGTAACTACTAGATTGTGATACAATACACTATTGGGTGAAGTTTGGTTGACTTCTGCGCAGCGGTTTGGGAGTTAACATCAAAATTACATTTCTCGGCCATATCGCATAGATCTCACTGTGAAAAGGCTTAAATGACTTTTTTAATTAAGTTTGATGATTGCGTTCAAACAAAATGTCCTAGAACAAAATTTTCAAATGTAACTACTAGATTGTGATACAATACACTATTGGGTGAAGTTTGGTTGACTTCTGCGCAGCGGTTTGGGAGTTAACATCAAAATTACATTTCTCGGCCATATCGCATAGATCTCACTGTGAAAAGGCTTAAATGGCTTTTTTGACCTAAGTTTGAGGATTGCGCTCAAATCAAATGTCCTAGAACCAAATTTCCACATGTAATTACTAGATTGTGATACAATACACTAATGGGTGAAGTTTGGTTGACTTCTGCGCAGCGGTTTGGGAGTTAACATCAAAATTACATTTCTCGGCCATATCGCATAGATCTCACTGTGAAAAGGCTTAAATGACTTTTTTAATTAAGTTTAATGATTGCGCTCAAACCAAATGTCCTAGAACGAAATTTTCAAATGTAACTACTAGAATGTGATACAATACACTATTGGGTGAAGTTTAGTTGACTTCTGCGCAGCGGTTTGGGAGTTAACATCAAAATTACATTTCTCGGCCATATCGCATAGATCTCACTGTGAAAAGGCTTAAATGGCTTTTTTGACCTAAGTTTAATGATTGCGCTCAAACCAAATGTCCTAGAACGAAATTTTCAAATGTAACTACTAGAATGTGATACAATACACTATTGGGTGAAGTTTGGTTGACTTCTGCGCAGCGGTTTGGGAGTTAACATCAAAATTACATTTCTCGGCCATATCGCATAGATCTCACTGTGAAAAGGCTTAAATGGCTTTTTTGACCTAAGTTTGAGGATTGCGCTCAAATCAAATGTCTTAGAACCAAATTTCCACATGTAACTACTAGATTGTGATACAATACACTAATGGGTGAAGTTTGGTTGACTTCTGCGCAGCGGTTTGGGAGTTAACATCAAAATTACATTTCTCGGCCATATCGCATAGATCTCACTGTGAAAAGGCTTAAATGACTTTTTTAATTAAGTTTGATGATTGCGTTCAAACAAAATGTCCTAGAACAAAATTTTCAAATGTAACTACTAGATTGTGATACAATACACTATTGGGTGAAGTTTGGTTGACTTCTGCGCAGCGGTTTGGGAGTTAACATCAAAATTACATTTCTCGGCCATATCGCAAAGATCTCACTGTGAAAAGGCTTAAATGGCTTTTTTGACCTAAGTTTGAGGATTGCGCTCAAATCAAATGTCCTAGAACCAAATTTCCACATGTAACTACTAGATTGTGATACAATACACTAATGGGTGAAGTTTGGTTTACTTCTGCGCAGCGGTTTGGGAGTTAACATCAAAATTACATTTCTCGGCCATATCGCATAGATCTCACTGTGAAAAGGCTTAAATGGCTTTTTTGACCTAAGTTTAATGATTGCGCTCAAACCAAATGTCCTAGAACGAAATTTTCAAATGTAACTACTAGAATGTGATACAATACACTATTGGGTGAAGTTTGGTTGACTTCTGCGCAGCGGTTTGGGAGTTAACATCAAAATTACATTTCTCGGCCATATCGCATAGATCTCACTGTGAAAAGGCTTAAATGGCTTTTTTGACCTAAGTTTGAGGATTGCGCTCAAACAAAATGTCCTAGAACAAAATTTTCAAATGTAACTACTAGATTGTGATACAATACCCTATTGGGTGAAGTTTGGTTGACTTCTGCGCAGCGGTTTGGGAGTTACCATCAAAATTACATTTCTCGGCCATATCGCATAGATCTCACTGTGAAAAGGCTTAAATGACTTTTTTAATTAAGTTTGATGATTGCGTTCAAACAAAATGTCCTAGAACAAAATTTTCAAATGTAACTACTAGATTGTGATACAATACACTATTGGGTGAAGTTTGGTTGACTTCTGCGCAGCGGTTTGGGAGTTAACATCAAAATTACATTTCTCGGCCATATCGCATAGATCTCACTGTGAAAAGGCTTAAATGGCTTTTTTGACCTAAGTTTGAGGATTGCGCTCAAATCAAATGTCCTAGAACCAAATTTCCACATGTAACTACTAGATTGTGATACAATACACTAATGGGTGAAGTTTGGTTTACTTCTGCGCAGCGGTTTGGGAGTTAACATCAAAATTACATTTCTCGGCCATATCGCATAGATCTCACTGTGAAAAGGCTTAAATGGCTTTTTTGACCTAAGTTTAATAATTGCGCTCAAACCAAATGTCCTAAAACTAAATTTCCAAATGTATCTACTAGATTGTGATAAAATACACTATTGGGTGAAGTTTGGTTGACTTCTGCGCAGCGGTTTGGGAGTTAACATCAAAATTACATTTCTCGGCCATATCGCATAGATCTCACTGTGAAAAGGCTTAAATGACTTTTTTAATTAAGTTTGATGATTGCGTTCAAACAAAATGTCCTAAAACAAAATTTTCAAATGTAACTACTAGATTGTGATACAATACACTATTGGGTGAAGTTTGGTTGACTTCTGCGCAGCGGTTTGGGAGTTAACATCAAAATTACATTTCTCGGCCATATCGCATAGATCTCACTGTGAAAAGGCTTAAATGGCTTTTTTGACCTAAGTTTGAGGATTGCGCTCAAATCAAATGTCCTAGAACCAAATTTCCACATGTAACTACTAGATTGTGATACAATACACTAATGGGTGAAGTTTGGTTTACTTCTGCGCAGCGGTTTGGGAGTTAACATCAAAATTACATTTCTCGGCCATATCGCATAGATCTCACTGTGAAAAGGCTTAAATGGCTTTTTTGACCTAAGTTTGAGGATTGCGCTCAAATCAAATGTCCTAGAACCAAATTTCCACATGTAATTACTAGATTGTGATACAATACACTAATGGGTGAAGTTTGGTTGACTTCTGCGCAGCGGTTTGGGAGTTAACATCAAAATTACATTTCTCGGCCATATCGCATAGATCTCACTGTGAAAAGGCTTAAATGACTTTTTTAATTAAGTTTAATGATTGCGCTCAAACCAAATGTCCTAGAACGAAATTTTCAAATGTAACTACTAGAATGTGATACAATACACTACTGGGTGAAGTTTAGTTGACTTCTGCGCAGCGGTTTGGGAGTTAACATCAAAATTACATTTCTCGGCCATATCGCATAGATCTCACTGTGAAAAGGCTTAAATGGCTTTTTTGACCTAAGTTTGAGGATTGCGCTCAAATCAAATGTCCTAGAACCAAATTTCCACATGTAACTACTAGATTGTGATACAATACACTAATGGGTGAAGTTTGGTTTACTTCTGCGCAGCGGTTTGGGAGTTAACATCAAAATTACATTTCTCGGCCATATCGCATAGATCTCACTGTGAAAAGGCTTAAATGGCTTTTTTGACCTAAGTTTGAGGATTGCGCTCAAATCAAATGTCCTAGAACCAAATTTCCACATGTAATTACTAGATTGTGATACAATACACTAATGGGTGAAGTTTGGTTGACTTCTGCGCAGCGGTTTGGGAGTTAACATCAAAATTACATTTCTCGGCCATATCGCATAGATCTCACTGTGAAAAGGCTTAAATGACTTTTTTAATTAAGTTTAATGATTGCGCTCAAACCAAATGTCCTAGAACGAAATTTTCAAATGTAACAACTAGAATGTGATACAATACACTACTGGGTGAAGTTTAGTTGACTTCTGCGCAGCGGTTTGGGAGTTAACATCAAAATTACATTTCTCGGCCATATCGCATAGATCTCACTGTGAAAAGGCTTAAATGGCTTTTTTGACCTAAGTTTAATGATTGCGCTCAAACCAAATGTCCTAGAACGAAATTTTCAAATGTAACTACTAGAATGTGATACAATACACTATTGGGTGAAGTTTGGTTGACTTCTGCGCAGCGGTTTGGGAGTTAACATCAAAATTACATTTCTCGGCCATATCGCATAGATCTCACTGTGAAAAGGCTTAAATGGCTTTTTTGACCTAAGTTTGAGGATTGCGTTCAAACAAAATGTCCTAGAACAAAATTTTCAAATGTAACTACTAGATTGTGATACAATACACTATTGGGTGAAGTTTGGTTGACTTCTGCGCAGCGGTTTGGGAGTTAACATCAAAATTACATTTCTCGGCCATATCGCATAGATCTCACTGTGAAAAGGCTTAAATGACTTTTTTAATTAAGTTTGATGATTGCGTTCAAACAAAATGTCCTAGAACAAAATTTTCAAATGTAACTACTAGATTGTGATACAATACACTATTGGGTGAAGTTTGGTTGACTTCTGCGCAGCGGTTTGGGAGTTAACATCAAAATTACATTTCTCGGCCATATCGCATAGATCTCACTGTGAAAAGGCTTAAATGGCTTTTTTGACCTAAGTTTGAGGATTGCGCTCAAATCAAATGTCCTAGAACCAAATTTCCACATGTAACTACTAGATTGTGATACAATACACTATTGGGTGAAGTTTGGTTTACTTCTGCGCAGCGGTTTGGGAGTTAACATCAAAATTACATTTCTCGGCCATATCGCATAGATCTCACTGTGAAAAGGCTTAAATGACTTTTTTAATTAAGTTTGATGATTGCGTTCAAACAAAATGTCCTAGAACAAAATTTTCAAATGTAACTACTAGATTGTGATACAATACACTATTGGGTGAAGTTTGGTTGACTTCTGCGCAGCGGTTTGGGAGATAACATCAAAATTACATTTCTCGGCCATATCGCATAGATCTCACTGTGAAAAGGCTTAAATGACTTTTTTAATTAAGTTTGATGATTGCGTTCAAACAAAATGTCCTAGAACAAAATTTTCAAATGTAACTACTAGATTGTGATACAATACACTATTGGGTGAAGTTTGGTTGACTTCTGCGCAGCGGTTTGGGAGTTAACATCAAAATTACATTTCTCGGCCATATCGCATAGATCTCACTGTGAAAAGGCTTAAATGGCTTTTTTGACCTAAGTTTGAGGATTGCGCTCAAATCAAATGTCCTAGAACCAAATTTCCACATGTAACTACTAGATTGTGATACAATACACTAATGGGTGAAGTTAGGTGTACTTCTGCGCAGCGGTTTGGGAGTTAACATCAAAATTACATTTCTCGGCAATATCGCATATATCTCACTGTGAAAAGGCTTAAATGGCTTTTTTGACCTAAGTTTAATAATTGCGCTCAAACCAAATGTCCTAAAACTAAATTTCCAAATGTAACTACTAGATTGTGATAAAATACACTATTGGGTGAAGTTTGGTTGACTTCTGCGCAGCGGTTTGGGAGTTAACATCAAAATTACATTTCTCGGCCATATCGCATAGATCTCACTGTGAAAAGGCTTAAATGACTTTTTTAATTAAGTTTGATGATTGCGTTCAAACAAAATGTCCTAAAACAAAATTTTCAAATGTAACTACTAGATTGTGATACAATACACTATTGGGTGAAGTTTGGTTGACTTCTGCGCAGCGGTTTGGGAGTTAACATCAAAATTACATTTCTCGGCCATATCGCATAGATCTCACTGTGAAAAGGCTTAAATGGCTTTTTTGACCTAAGTTTGAGGATTGCGCTCAAATCAAATGTCCTAGAACCAAATTTCCACATGTAATTACTAGATTGTGATACAATACACTAATGGGTGAAGTTTGGTTGACTTCTGCGCAGCGGTTTGGGAGTTAACATCAAAATTACATTTCTCGGCCATATCGCATAGATCTCACTGTGAAAAGGCTTAAATGGCTTTTTTGACCTAAGTTTGAGGATTGCGCTCAAATCAAATGTCCTAGAACCAAATTTCCACATGTAATTACTAGATTGTGATACAATACACTAATGGGTGAAGTTTGGTTGACTTCTGCGCAGCGGTTTGGGAGTTAACATCAAAATTACATTTCTCGGCCATATCGCATAGATCTCACTGTGAAAAGGCTTAAATGACTTTTTTAATTAAGTTTAATGATTGCGCTCAAACCAAATGTCCTAGAACGAAATTTTCAAATGTAACTACTAGAATGTGATACAATACACTATTGGGTGAAGTTTAGTTGACTTCTGCGCAGCGGTTTGGGAGTTAACATCAAAATTACATTTCTCGGCCATATCGCATAGATCTCACTGTGAAAAGGCTTAAATGGCTTTTTTGACCTAAGTTTAATGATTGCGCTCAAACCAAATGTCCTAGAACAAAATTTTCAAATGTAACTACTAGATTGTGATACAATACACTATTGGGTGAAGTTTGGTTGACTTCTGCGCAGCGGTTTGGGAGATAACATCAAAATTACATTTCTCGGCCATATCGCATAGATCTCACTGTGAAAAGGCTTAAATGACTTTTTTAATTAAGTTTGATGATTGCGTTCAAACAAAATGTCCTAGAACAAAATTTTCAAATGTAACTACTAGATTGTGATACAATACACTATTGGGTGAAGTTTGGTTGACTTCTGCGCAGCGGTTTGGGAGTTAACATCAAAATTACATTTCTCGGCCATATCGCATAGATCTCACTGTGAAAAGGCTTAAATGGCTTTTTTGACCTAAGTTTGAGGATTGCGCTCAAATCAAATGTCCTAGAACCAAATTTCCACATGTAACTACTAGATTGTGATACAATACACTAATGGGTGAAGTTAGGTGTACTTCTGCGCAGCGGTTTGGGAGTTAACATCAAAATTACATTTCTCGGCAATATCGCATATATCTCACTGTGAAAAGGCTTAAATGGCTTTTTTGACCTAAGTTTAATAATTGCGCTCAAACCAAATGTCCTAAAACTAAATTTCCAAATGTAACTACTAGATTGTGATAAAATACACTATTGGGTGAAGTTTGGTTGACTTCTGCGCAGCGGTTTGGGAGTTAACATCAAAATTACATTTCTCGGCCATATCGCATAGATCTCACTGTGAAAAGGCTTAAATGACTTTTTTAATTAAGTTTGATGATTGCGTTCAAACAAAATGTCCTAAAACAAAATTTTCAAATGTAACTACTAGATTGTGATACAATACACTATTGGGTGAAGTTTGGTTGACTTCTGCGCAGCGGTTTGGGAGTTAACATCAAAATTACATTTCTCGGCCATATCGCATAGATCTCACTGTGAAAAGGCTTAAATGGCTTTTTTGACCTAAGTTTGAGGATTGCGCTCAAATCAAATGTCCTAGAACCAAATTTCCACATGTAACTACTAGATTGTGATACAATACACTAATGGGTGAAGTTTGGTTTACTTCTGCGCAGCGGTTTGGGAGTTAACATCAAAATTACATTTCTCGGCCATATCGCATAGATCTCACTGTGAAAAGGCTTAAATGGCTTTTTTGACCTAAGTTTGAGGATTGCGCTCAAATCAAATGTCCTAGAACCAAATTTCCACATGTAATTACTAGATTGTGATACAATACACTAATGGGTGAAGTTTGGTTGACTTCTGCGCAGCGGTTTGGGAGTTAACATCAAAATTACATTTCTCGGCCATATCGCATAGATCTCACTGTGAAAAGGCTTAAATGACTTTTTTAATTAAGTTTAATGATTGCGCTCAAACCAAATGTCCTAGAACGAAATTTTCAAATGTAACTACTAGAATGTGATACAATACACTATTGGGTGAAGTTTAGTTGACTTCTGCGCAGCGGTTTGGGAGTTAATATCAAAATTACATTTCTCGGCCATATCGCATAGATCTCACTGTGAAAAGGCTTAAATGGCTTTTTTGACCTAAGTTTAATGATTGCGCTCAAACCAAATGTCCTAGAACGAAATTTTCAAATGTAACTACTAGAATGTGATACAATACACTATTGGGTGAAGTTTGGTTGACTTCTGCGCAGCGGTTTGGGAGTTAACATCAAAATTACATTTCTCGGCCATATCGCATAGATCTCACTGTGAAAAGGCTTAAATGGCTTTTTTGACCTAAGTTTGAGGATTGCGCTCAAATCAAATGTCTTAGAACCAAAATTCCACATGTAACTACTAGATTGTGATACAATACACTAATGGGTGAAGTTTGGTTGACTTCTGCGCAGCGGTTTGGGAGTTAACATCAAAATTACATTTCTCGGCCATATCGCATAGATCTCACTGTGAAAAGGCTTAAATGACTTTTTTAATTAAGTTTGATGATTGCGTTCAAACAAAATGTCCTAGAACAAAATTTTCAAATGTAACTACTAGATTGTGATACAATACACTATTGGGTGAAGTTTGGTTGACTTCTGCGCAGCGGTTTGGGAGTTAACATCAAAATTACATTTCTCGGCCATATCGCATAGATCTCACTGTGAAAAGGCTTAAATGACTTTTTTAATTAAGTTTGATGATTGCGTTCAAACAAAATGTCCTAGAACAAAATTTTCAAATGTAACTACTAGATTGTGATACAATACACTATTGGGTGAAGTTTGGTTGACTTCTGCGCAGCGGTTTGGGAGTTAACGTCAAAATTACATTTCTCGGCCATATCGCATAGATCTCACTGTGAAAAGGCTTAAATGGCTTTTTTGACCTAAGTTTGAGGATTGCGCTCAAACAAAATGTCCTAGAACAAAATTTTTAAATGTAACTACTAGATTGTGATACAATACACTAATGGGTGAAGTTTGGTTGACTTCTGTGCAGCGGTTTGGGAGTTAACATCAAAATTACATTTCTCGGCCATATCGCATAGATCTCACTGTGAAAAGGCTTAAATGACTTTTTTAATTAAGTTTGATGATTGCGTTCAAACAAAATGTCCTAGAACAAAATTTTCAAATGTAACTACTAGATTGTGATACAATACACTATTGGGTGAAGTTTGGTTGACTTCTGCGCAGCGGTTTGGGAGTTAACATCAAAATTACATTTCTCGGCCATATCGCATTGATCTCACTGTGAAAAGGCTTAAATGGCTTTTTTGACCTAAGTTTAATGATTGCGCTCAAACCAAATGTCCTAGAACGAAATTTTCAAATGTAACTACTAGAATGTGATACAATACACTAATGGGTGAAGTTTGGTTGACTTCTGCGCAGCGGTTTGGGAGTTAACATCAAAATTACATTTCTCGGCCATATCGCATAGATCTCACTGTGAAAAGGCTTAAATGACTTTTTTAATTAAGTTTGATGATTGCGTTCAAACAAAATGTCCTAGAACAAAATTTTCAAATGTAACTACTAGATTGTGATACAATACACTATTGGGTGAAGTTTAGTTGACTTCTGCGCAGCGGTTTGGGAGTTAACATCAAAATTACATTTCTCGGCCATATCGCATTGATCTCACTGTGAAAAGGCTTAAATGGCTTTTTTGACCTAAGTTTAATGATTGCGCTCAAACCAAATGTCCTAGAACGAAATTTTCAAATGTAACTACTAGAATGTGATACAATACACTATTGGGTGAAGTTTGGTTGACTTCTGCGCAGCGGTTTGGGAGTTAACATTAAAATTACATTTCTCGGCCATATCGCATAGATCTCACTGTGAAAAGGCTTAAATGACTTTTTTAATTAAGTTTGATGATTGCGTTCAAATCAAATGTCTTAGAACCAAAATTCCACATGTAACTACTAGATTGTGATACAATACACTAATGGGTGAAGTTTGGTTGACTTCTGCGCAGCGGTTTGGGAGTTAACATCAAAATTACATTTCTCGGCCATATCGCATAGATCTCACTGTGAAAAGGCTTAAATGACTTTTTTAATTAAGTTTGATGATTGCGTTCAAACAAAATGTCCTAGAACAAAATTTTCAAATGTAACTACTAGATTGTGATACAATACACTATTGGGTGAAGTTTGGTTGACTTCTGCGCAGCGGTTTGGGAGTTAACATCAAAATTACATTTCTCGGCCATATCGCATAGATCTCACTGTGAAAAGGCTTAAATGGCTTTTTTGACCTAAGTTTGAGGATTGCGCTCAAATCAAATGTCCTAGAACCAAATTTCCACATGTAACTACTAGATTGTGATACAATACACTATTGGGTGAAGTTTGGTTTACTTCTGCGCAGCGGTTTGGGAGTTAACATCAAAATTACATTTCTCGGCCATATCGCATAGATCTCACTGTGAAAAGGCTTAAATGACTTTTTTAATTAAGTTTGATGATTGCGTTCAAACAAAATGTCCTAGAACAAAATTTTCAAATGTAACTACTAGAATGTGATACAATACACTATTGGGTGAAGTTTAGTTGACTTCTGCGCAGCGGTTTGGGAGTTAACATCAAAATTACATTTCTCGGCCATATCGCATAGATCTCACTGTGAAAAGGCTTAAATGGCTTTTTTGACCTAAGTTTAATGATTGCGCTCAAACCAAATGTCCTAGAACGAAATTTTCAAATGTAACTACTAGAATGTGATACAATACACTATTGGGTGAAGTTTAGTTGACTTCTGCGCAGCGGTTTGGGAGTTAACATCAAAATTACATTTCTCGGCCATATCGCATAGATCTCACTGTGAAAGGCTTAAATGGCTTTTTTGACCTAAGTTTGAGGATTGCGCTCAAATCAAATGTCTTAGAACCAAATTTCCACATGTAACTACTAGATTGTGATACAATACACTAATGGGTGAAGTTTGGTTGACTTCTGCGCAGCGGTTTGGGAGTTAACATCAAAATTACATTTCTCGGCCATATCGCATAGATCTCACTGTGAAAAGGCTTAAATGACTTTTTTAATTAAGTTTGATGATTGCGCTCAAACAAAATTTCCTAGAACAAAATTTTCAAATGTAACTACTAGATTGTGATACAATACACTATTGGGTGAAGTTTGATTGACTTCTGCGCAGCGGTTTGGGAGTTAACATCAAAATTACATTTCTCGGCCATATCGCATAGATCTCACTGTGAAAAGGCTTAAATGGCTTTTTTGACCTAAGTTTGAGGATTGCGCTCAAATCAAATGTCCTAGAACCAAATTTCCACATGTAACTACTAGATTGTGATACAATACACTAATGGGTGAAGTTTGGTTTACTTCTGCGCAGCGGTTTGGGAGTTAACATCAAAATTACATTTCTCGGCCATATCGCATAGATCTCACTGTGAAAAGGCTTAAATGGCTTTTTTGACCTAAGTTTAATAATTGCGCTCAAACCAAATGTCCTAAAACTAAATTTCCAAATGTAACTACTAGATTGTGATAAAATACACTATTGGGTGAAGTTTGGTTGACTTCTGCGCAGCGGTTTGGGAGTTAACATCAAAATTACATTTCTCGGCCATATCGCATAGATCTCACTGTGAAAAGGCTTAAATGACTTTTTTAATTAAGTTTGATGATTGCGTTCAAACAAAATGTCCTAAAACAAAATTTTCAAATGTAACTACTAGATTGTGATACAATACACTATTGGGTGAAGTTTGGTTGACTTCTGCGCAGCGGTTTGGGAGTTAACATCAAAATTACATTTCTCGGCCATATCGCATAGATCTCACTGTGAAAAGGCTTAAATGGCTTTTTTGACCTAAGTTTGAGGATTGCGCTCAAATCAAATGTCCTAGAACCAAATTTCCACATGTAACTACTAGATTGTGATACAATACACTAATGGGTGAAGTTTGGTTTACTTCTGCGCAGCGGTTTGGGAGTTAACATCAAAATTACATTTCTCGGCCATATCGCATAGATCTCACTGTGAAAAGGCTTAAATGGCTTTTTTGACCTAAGTTTAATAATTGCGCTCAAACCAAATGTCCTAAAACTAAATTTCCAAATGTAACTACTAGATTGTGATAAAATACACTATTGGGTGAAGTTTGGTTGACTTCTGCGCAGCGGTTTGGGAGTTAACATCAAAATTACATTTCTCGGCCATATCGCATAGATCTCACTGTGAAAAGGCTTAAATGGCTTTTTTGACCTAAGTTTGAGGATTGCGCTCAAATCAAATGTTCTAGAACCAAATTTCCACATGTAACTACTAGATTGTGATACAATACACTAATGGGTGAAGTTTGGTTGACTTCTGCGCAGCGGTTTGGGAGTTAACATCAAAATTACATTTCTCGGCCATATCGCATAGATCTCACTGTGAAAAGGCTTAAATGACTTTTTTAATTAAGTTTGATGATTGCGCTCAAACAAAATTTCCTAGAACAAAATTTTCAAATGTAACTACTAGATTGTGATACAATACACTATTGGGTGAAGTTTGATTGACTTCTGCGCAGCGGTTTGGGAGTTAACATCAAAATTACATTTCTCGGCCATATCGCATAGATCTCACTGTGAAAAGGCTTAAATGGCTTTTTTGACCTAAGTTTGAGGATTGCGCTCAAATCAAATGTCCTAGAACCAAATTTCCACATGTAACTACTAGATTGTGATACAATACACTAATGGGTGAAGTTTGGTTTACTTCTGCGCAGCGGTTTGGGAGTTAACATCAAAATTACATTTCTCGGCCATATCGCATAGATCTCACTGTGAAAAGGCTTAAATGGCTTTTTTGACCTAAGTTTAATAATTGCGCTCAAACCAAATGTCCTAAAACTAAATTTCCAAATGTAACTACTAGATTGTGATAAAATACACTATTGGGTGAAGTTTGGTTGACTTCTGCGCAGCGGTTTGGGAGTTAACATCAAAATTACATTTCTCGGCCATATCGCATAGATCTCACTGTGAAAAGGCTTAAATGACTTTTTTAATTAAGTTTGATGATTGCGTTCAAACAAAATGTCCTAAAACAAAATTTTCAAATGTAACTACTAGATTGTGATACAATACACTATTGGGTGAAGTTTGGTTGACTTCTGCGCAGCGGTTTGGGAGTTAACATCAAAATTACATTTCTCGGCCATATCGCATAGATCTCACTGTGAAAAGGCTTAAATGGCTTTTTTGACCTAAGTTTGAGGATTGCGCTCAAATCAAATGTCCTAGAACCAAATTTCCACATGTAACTACTAGATTGTGATACAATACACTAATGGGTGAAGTTTGGTTTACTTCTGCGCAGCGGTTTGGGAGTTAACATCAAAATTACATTTCTCGGCCATATCGCATAGATCTCACTGTGAAAAGGCTTAAATGGCTTTTTTGACCTAAGTTTGAGGATTGCGCTCAAATCAAATGTTCTAGAACCAAATTTCCACATGTAACTACTAGATTGTGATACAATACACTAATGGGTGAAGTTTGGTTGACTTCTGCGCAGCGGTTTGGGAGTTAACATCAAAATTACATTTCTCGGCCATATCGCATAGATCTCACTGTGAAAAGGCTTAAATGGCTTTTTTGACCTAAGTTTAATAATTGCGCTCAAACCAAATGTCCTAAAACTAAATTTCCAAATGTAACTACTAGATTGTGATAAAATACACTATTGGGTGAAGTTTGGTTGACTTCTGCGCAGCGGTTTGGGAGTTAACATCAAAATTACATTTCTCGGCCATATCGCATAGATCTCACTGTGAAAAGGCTTAAATGGCTTTTTTGACCTAAGTTTAATGATTGCGCTCAAACCAAATGTCCTAGAACGAAATTTTCAAATGTAACTACTAGAATGTGATACAATACACTATTGGGTGAAGTTTGGTTGACTTCTGCGCAGCGGTTTGGGAGTTAACATCAAAATTACATTTCTCGGCCATATCGCATAGATCTCACTGTGAAAAGGCTTAAATGGCTTTTTTGACCTAAGTTTGAGGATTGCGCTCAAATCAAATGTCTTAGAACCAAAATTCCACATGTAACTACTAGATTGTGATACAATACACTAATGGGTGAAGTTTGGTTGACTTCTGCGCAGCGGTTTGGGAGTTAACATCAAAATTACATTTCTCGGCCATATCGCATAGATCTCACTGTGAAAAGGCTTAAATGACTTTTTTAATTAAGTTTGATGATTGCGTTCAAACAAAATGTCCTAGAACAAAATTTTCAAATGTAACTACTAGATTGTGATACAATACACTATTGGGTGAAGTTTGGTTGACTTCTGCGCAGCGGTTTGGGAGTTAACATCAAAATTACATTTCTCGGCCATATCGCATAGATCTCACTGTGAAAAGGCTTAAATGGCTTTTTTGACCTAAGTTTGAGGATTGCGCTCAAATCAAATGTCTTAGAACCAAAATTCCACATGTAACTACTAGATTGTGATACAATACACTAATGGGTGAAGTTTGGTTGACTTCTGCGCAGCGGTTTGGGAGTTAACATCAAAATTACATTTCTCGGCCATATCGCATAGATCTCACTGTGAAAAGGCTTAAATGACTTTTTTAATTAAGTTTGATGATTGCGTTCAAACAAAATGTCCTAGAACAAAATTTTCAAATGTAACTACTAGATTGTGATACAATACACTATTGGGTGAAGTTTGGTTGACTTCTGCGCAGCGGTTTGGGAGTTAACATCAAAATTACATTTCTCGGCCATATCGCATAGATCTCACTGTGAAAAGGCTTAAATGGCTTTTTTGACCTAAGTTTGAGGATTGCGCTCAAATCAAATGTCCTAGAACCAAATTTCCACATGTAACTACTAGATTGTGATACAATACACTATTGGGTGAAGTTTGGTTGACTTCTGCGCAGCGGTTTGGGAGATAACATCAAAATTACATTTCTCGGCCATATCGCATAGATCTCACTGTGAAAAGGCTTAAATGACTTTTTTAATTAAGTTTGATGATTGCGTTCAAACAAAATGTCCTAGAACAAAATTTTCAAATGTAACTACTAGATTGTGATACAATACACTATTGGGTGAAGTTTGGTTGACTTCTGCGCAGCGGTTTGGGAGTTAACATCAAAATTACATTTCTCGGCCATATCGCATAGATCTCACTGTGAAAAGGCTTAAATGGCTTTTTTGACCTAAGTTTGAGGATTGCGCTCAAATCAAATGTCCTAGAACCAAATTTCCACATGTAACTACTAGATTGTGATACAATACACTAATGGGTGAAGTTAGGTGTACTTCTGCGCAGCGGTTTGGGAGTTAACATCAAAATTACATTTCTCGGCAATATCGCATATATCTCACTGTGAAAAGGCTTAAATGGCTTTTTTGACCTAAGTTTAATAATTGCGCTCAAACCAAATGTCCTAAAACTAAATTTCCAAATGTAACTACTAGATTGTGATAAAATACACTATTGGGTGAAGTTTGGTTGACTTCTGCGCAGCGGTTTGGGAGTTAACATCAAAATTACATTTCTCGGCCATATCGCATAGATCTCACTGTGAAAAGGCTTAAATGACTTTTTTAATTAAGTTTGATGATTGCGTTCAAACAAAATGTCCTAAAACAAAATTTTCAAATGTAACTACTAGATTGTGATACAATACACTATTGGGTGAAGTTTGGTTGACTTCTGCGCAGCGGTTTGGGAGTTAACATCAAAATTACATTTCTCGGCCATATCGCATAGATCTCACTGTGAAAAGGCTTAAATGGCTTTTTTGACCTAAGTTTGAGGATTGCGCTCAAATCAAATGTCCTAGAACCAAATTTCCACATGTAACTACTAGATTGTGATACAATACACTAATGGGTGAAGTTTGGTTTACTTCTGCGCAGCGGTTTGGGAGTTAACATCAAAATTACATTTCTCGGCCATATCGCATAGATCTCACTGTGAAAAGGCTTAAATGGCTTTTTTGACCTAAGTTTGAGGATTGCGCTCAAATCAAATGTCCTAGAACCAAATTTCCACATGTAATTACTAGATTGTGATACAATACACTAATGGGTGAAGTTTGGTTGACTTCTGTGCAGCGGTTTGGGAGTTAACATCAAAATTACATTTCTCGGCCATATCGCATAGATCTCACTGTGAAAAGGCTTAAATGACTTTTTTAATTAAGTTTAATGATTGCGCTCAAACCAAATGTCCTAGAACGAAATTTTCAAATGTAACTACTAGAATGTGATACAATACACTATTGGGTGAAGTTTAGTTGACTTCTGCGCAGCGGTTTGGGAGTTAATATCAAAATTACATTTCTCGGCCATATCGCATAGATCTCACTGTGAAAAGGCTTAAATGGCTTTTTTGACCTAAGTTTAATGATTGCGCTCAAACCAAATGTCCTAGAACGAAATTTTCAAATGTAACTACTAGAATGTGATACAATACACTATTGGGTGAAGTTTGGTTGACTTCTGCGCAGCGGTTTGGGAGTTAACATCAAAATTACATTTCTCGGCCATATCGCATAGATCTCACTGTGAAAAGGCTTAAATGGCTTTTTTGACCTAAGTTTGAGGATTGCGCTCAAATCAAATGTCTTAGAACCAAAATTCCACATGTAACTACTAGATTGTGATACAATACACTAATGGGTGAAGTTTGGTTGACTTCTGCGCAGCGGTTTGGGAGTTAACATCAAAATTACATTTCTCGGCCATATCGCATAGATCTCACTGTGAAAAGGCTTAAATGACTTTTTTAATTAAGTTTGATGATTGCGTTCAAACAAAATGTCCTAGAACAAAATTTTCAAATGTAACTACTAGATTGTGATACAATACACTATTGGGTGAAGTTTGGTTGACTTCTGCGCAGCGGTTTGGGAGTTAACATCAAAATTACATTTCTCGGCCATATCGCATAGATCTCACTGTGAAAAGGCTTAAATGGCTTTTTTGACCTAAGTTTGAGGATTGCGCTCAAATCAAATGTCCTAGAACCAAATTTCCACATGTAACTACTAGATTGTGATACAATACACTATTGGGTGAAGTTTGGTTTACTTCTGCGCAGCGGTTTGGGAGTTAACATCAAAATTACATTTCTCGGCCATATCGCATAGATCTCACTGTGAAAAGGCTTAAATGACTTTTTTAATTAAGTTTGATGATTGCGTTCAAACAAAATGTCCTAGAACAAAATTTTCAAATGTAACTACTAGAATGTGATACAATACACTATTGGGTGAAGTTTAGTTGACTTCTGCGCAGCGGTTTGGGAGTTAACATCAAAATTACATTTCTCGGCCATATCGCATAGATCTCACTGTGAAAAGGCTTAAATGGCTTTTTTGACCTAAGTTTAATGATTGCGCTCAAACCAAATTTCCTAGAACGAAATTTCCAAATGTAACTACTAGAATGTGATACAATACACTATTGGGTGAAGTTTAGTTGACTTCTGCGCAGCGGTTTGGGAGTTAACATCAAAATTACATTTCTCGGCCATATCGCATAGATCTCACTGTGAAAAGGCTTAAATGGCTTTTTTGACCTAAGTTTGAGGATTGCGCTCAAATCAAATGTCTTAGAACCAAATTTCCACATGTAACTACTAGATTGTGATACAATACACTAATGGGTGAAGTTTGGTTGACTTCTGCTCAGCGGTTTGGGAGTTAACATCAAAATTACATTTCTCGGCCATATCGCATAGATCTCACTGTGAAAAGGCTTAAATGACTTTTTTAATTAAGTTTGATGATTGCGTTTAAACAAAATGTCCTAGAACAAAATTTTCAAATGTAACTACTAGATTGTGATACAATACACTATTGGGTGAAGTTTGGTTGACTTCTGCGCAGCGGTTTGGGAGTTAACATCAAAATTACATTTCTCGGCCATATCGCATAGATCTCACTGTGAAAAGGCTTAAATGGCTTTTTTGACCTAAGTTTGAGGATTGCGCTCAAATCAAATGTCCTAGAACCAAATTTCCACATGTAACTACTAGATTGTGATACAATACACTAATGGGTGAAGTTTGGTTTACTTCTGCGCAGCGGTTTGGGAGTTAACATCAAAATTACATTTCTCGGCCATATCGCATAGATCTCACTGTGAAAAGGCTTAAATGGCTTTTTTGACCTAAGTTTAATGATTGCGCTCAAACCAAATGTCCTAGAACGAAATTTTCAAATGTAACTACTAGAATGTGATACAATACACTATTGGGTGAAGTTTGGTTGACTTCTGCGCAGCGGTTTGGGAGTTAACATCAAAATTACATTTCTCGGCCATATCGCATAGATCTCACTGTGAAAAGGCTTAAATGACTTTTTTAATTAAGTTTGATGATTGCGTTTAAACAAAATGTCCTAGAACAAAATTTTCAAATGTAACTACTAGATTGTGATACAATACACTATTGGGTGAAGTTTGGTTGACTTCTGCGCAGCGGTTTGGGAGTTAACATCAAAATTACATTTCTCGGCCATATCGCATAGATCTCACTGTGAAAAGGCTTAAATGGCTTTTTTGACCTAAGTTTGAGGATTGCGCTCAAATCAAATGTCCTAGAACCAAATTTCCACATGTAACTACTAGATTGTGATACAATACACTAATGGGTGAAGTTTGGTTTACTTCTGCGCAGCGGTTTGGGAGTTAACATCAAAATTACATTTCTCGGCCATATCGCATAGATCTCACTGTGAAAAGGCTTAAATGGCTTTTTTGACCTAAGTTTGAGGATTGCGCTCAAACAAAATGTCCTAGAACAAAATTTTCAAATGTAACTACTAGATTGTGATACAATACACTATTGGGTGAAGTTTGGTTGACTTCTGCGCAGCGGTTTGGGAGATAACATCAAAATTACATTTCTCGGCCATATCGCATAGATCTCACTGTGAAAAGGCTTAAATGACTTTTTTAATTAAGTTTGATGATTGCGTTCAAACAAAATGTCCTAGAACAAAATTTTCAAATGTAACTACTAGATTGTGATACAATACACTATTGGGTGAAGTTTGGTTGACTTCTGCGCAGCGGTTTGGGAGTTAACATCAAAATTACATTTCTCGGCCATATCGCATAGATCTCACTGTGAAAAGGCTTAAATGACTTTTTTAATTAAGTTTGATGATTGCGTTCAAACAAAATGTCCTAGAACAAAATTTTCAAATGTAACTACTAGATTGTGATACAATACACTATTGGGTGAAGTTTGGTTGACTTCTGCGCAGCGGTTTGGGAGTTAACGTCAAAATTACATTTCTCGGCCATATCGCATAGATCTCACTGTGAAAAGGCTTAAATGGCTTTTTTGACCTAAGTTTGAGGATTGCGCTCAAACAAAATGTCCTAGAACAAAATTTTTAAATGTAACTACTAGATTGTGATACAATACACTAATGGGTGAAGTTTGGTTGACTTCTGTGCAGCGGTTTGGGAGTTAACATCAAAATTACATTTCTCGGCCATATCGCATAGATCTCACTGTGAAAAGGCTTAAATGACTTTTTTAATTAAGTTTGATGATTGCGTTCAAACAAAATGTCCTAGAACAAAATTTTCAAATGTAACTACTAGATTGTGATACAATACACTATTGGGTGAAGTTTGGTTGACTTCTGCGCAGCGGTTTGGGAGTTAACATCAAAATTACATTTCTCGGCCATATTGCATTGATCTCACTGTGAAAAGGCTTAAATGGCTTTTTTGACCTAAGTTTAATGATTGCGCTCAAACCAAATGTCCTAGAACGAAATTTTCAAATGTAACTACTAGAATGTGATACAATACACTAATGGGTGAAGTTTGGTTGACTTCTGCGCAGCGGTTTGGGAGTTAACATCAAAATTACATTTCTCGGCCATATCGCATAGATCTCACTGTGAAAAGGCTTAAATGACTTTTTTAATTAAGTTTGATGATTGCGTTCAAACAAAATGTCCTAGAACAAAATTTTCAAATGTAACTACTAGATTGTGATACAATACACTATTGGGTGAAGTTTAGTTGACTTCTGCGCAGCGGTTTGGGAGTTAACATCAAAATTACATTTCTCGGCCATATCGCATTGATCTCACTGTGAAAAGGCTTAAATGGCTTTTTTGACCTAAGTTTAATGATTGCGCTCAAACCAAATGTCCTAGAACGAAATTTTCAAATGTAACTACTAGAATGTGATACAATACACTATTGGGTGAAGTTTGGTTGACTTCTGCGCAGCGGTTTGGGAGTTAACATTAAAATTACATTTCTCGGCCATATCGCATAGATCTCACTGTGAAAAGGCTTAAATGACTTTTTTAATTAAGTTTGATGATTGCGTTCAAATCAAATGTCTTAGAACCAAAATTCCACATGTAACTACTAGATTGTGATACAATACACTAATGGGTGAAGTTTGGTTGACTTCTGCGCAGCGGTTTGGGAGTTAACATCAAAATTACATTTCTCGGCCATATCGCATAGATCTCACTGTGAAAAGGCTTAAATGACTTTTTTAATTAAGTTTGATGATTGCGTTCAAACAAAATGTCCTAGAACAAAATTTTCAAATGTAACTACTAGATTGTGATACAATACACTATTGGGTGAAGTTTGGTTGACTTCTGCGCAGCGGTTTGGGAGTTAACATCAAAATTACATTTCTCGGCCATATCGCATAGATCTCACTGTGAAAGGCTTAAATGGCTTTTTTGACCTAAGTTTGAGGATTGCGCTCAAATCAAATGTCTTAGAACCAAATTTCCACATGTAACTACTAGATTGTGATACAATACACTAATGGGTGAAGTTTGGTTGACTTCTGCGCAGCGGTTTGGGAGTTAACATCAAAATTACATTTCTCGGCCATATCGCATAGATCTCACTGTGAAAAGGCTTAAATGACTTTTTTAATTAAGTTTGATGATTGCGCTCAAACAAAATTTCCTAGAACAAAATTTTCAAATGTAACTACTAGATTGTGATACAATACACTATTGGGTGAAGTTTGATTGACTTCTGCGCAGCGGTTTGGGAGTTAACATCAAAATTACATTTCTCGGCCATATCGCATAGATCTCACTGTGAAAAGGCTTAAATGGCTTTTTTGACCTAAGTTTGAGGATTGCGCTCAAATCAAATGTCCTAGAACCAAATTTCCACATGTAACTACTAGATTGTGATACAATACACTAATGGGTGAAGTTTGGTTTACTTCTGCGCAGCGGTTTGGGAGTTAACATCAAAATTACATTTCTCGGCCATATCGCATAGATCTCACTGTGAAAAGGCTTAAATGGCTTTTTTGACCTAAGTTTAATAATTGCGCTCAAACCAAATGTCCTAAAACTAAATTTCCAAATGTAACTACTAGATTGTGATAAAATACACTATTGGGTGAAGTTTGGTTGACTTCTGCGCAGCGGTTTGGGAGTTAACATCAAAATTACATTTCTCGGCCATATCGCATAGATCTCACTGTGAAAAGGCTTAAATGACTTTTTTAATTAAGTTTGATGATTGCGTTCAAACAAAATGTCCTAAAACAAAATTTTCAAATGTAACTACTAGATTGTGATACAATACACTATTGGGTGAAGTTTGGTTGACTTCTGCGCAGCGGTTTGGGAGTTAACATCAAAATTACATTTCTCGGCCATATCGCATAGATCTCACTGTGAAAAGGCTTAAATGGCTTTTTTGACCTAAGTTTGAGGATTGCGCTCAAATCAAATGTCCTAGAACCAAATTTCCACATGTAACTACTAGATTGTGATACAATACACTAATGGGTGAAGTTTGGTTTACTTCTGCGCAGCGGTTTGGGAGTTAACATCAAAATTACATTTCTCGGCCATATCGCATAGATCTCACTGTGAAAAGGCTTAAATGGCTTTTTTGACCTAAGTTTAATAATTGCGCTCAAACCAAATGTCCTAAAACTAAATTTCCAAATGTAACTACTAGATTGTGATAAAATACACTATTGGTTGAAGTTTGGTTGACTTCTGCGCAGCGGTTTGGGAGTTAACATCAAAATTACATTTCTCGGCCATATCGCATAGATCTCACTGTGAAAAGGCTTAAATGGCTTTTTTGACCTAAGTTTGAGGATTGCGCTCAAATCAAATGTTCTAGAACCAAATTTCCACATGTAACTACTAGATTGTGATACAATACACTAATGGGTGAAGTTTGGTTGACTTCTGCGCAGCGGTTTGGGAGTTAACATCAAAATTACATTTCTCGGCCATATCGCATAGATCTCACTGTGAAAAGGCTTAAATGACTTTTTTAATTAAGTTTGATGATTGCGCTCAAACAAAATTTCCTAGAACAAAATTTTCAAATGTAACTACTAGATTGTGATACAATACACTATTGGGTGAAGTTTGATTGACTTCTGCGCAGCGGTTTGGGAGTTAACATCAAAATTACATTTCTCGGCCATATCGCATAGATCTCACTGTGAAAAGGCTTAAATGGCTTTTTTGACCTAAGTTTGAGGATTGCGCTCAAATCAAATGTCCTAGAACCAAATTTCCACATGTAACTACTAGATTGTGATACAATACACTAATGGGTGAAGTTTGGTTTACTTCTGCGCAGCGGTTTGGGAGTTAACATCAAAATTACATTTCTCGGCCATATCGCATAGATCTCACTGTGAAAAGGCTTAAATGGCTTTTTTGACCTAAGTTTAATAATTGCGCTCAAACCAAATGTCCTAAAACTAAATTTCCAAATGTAACTACTAGATTGTGATAAAATACACTATTGGGTGAAGTTTGGTTGACTTCTGCGCAGCGGTTTGGGAGTTAACATCAAAATTACATTTCTCGGCCATATCGCATAGATCTCACTGTGAAAAGGCTTAAATGACTTTTTTAATTAAGTTTGATGATTGCGTTCAAACAAAATGTCCTAAAACAAAATTTTCAAATGTAACTACTAGATTGTGATACAATACACTATTGGGTGAAGTTTGGTTTACTTCTGCGCAGCGGTTTGGGAGTTAACATCAAAATTACATTTCTCGGCCATATCGCATAGATCTCACTGTGAAAAGGCTTAAATGGCTTTTTTGACCTAAGTTTGAGGATTGCGCTCAAATCAAATGTTCTAGAACCAAATTTCCACATGTAACTACTAGATTGTGATACAATACACTAATGGGTGAAGTTTGGTTGACTTCTGCGCAGCGGTTTGGGAGTTAACATCAAAATTACATTTCTCGGCCATATCGCATAGATCTCACTGTGAAAAGGCTTAAATGACTTTTTTAATTAAGTTTGATGATTGCGCTCAAACAAAATTTCCTAGAACAAAATTTTCAAATGTAACTACTAGATTGTGATACAATACACTATTGGGTGAAGTTTGATTGACTTCTGCGCAGCGGTTTGGGAGTTAACATCAAAATTACATTTCTCGGCCATATCGCATAGATCTCACTGTGAAAAGGCTTAAATGGCTTTTTTGACCTAAGTTTGAGGATTGCGCTCAAATCAAATGTCCTAGAACCAAATTTCCACATGTAACTACTAGATTGTGATACAATACACTAATGGGTGAAGTTTGGTTTACTTCTGCGCAGCGGTTTGGGAGTTAACATCAAAATTACATTTCTCGGCCATATCGCATAGATCTCACTGTGAAAAGGCTTAAATGGCTTTTTTGACCTAAGTTTAATAATTGCGCTCAAACCAAATGTCCTAAAACTAAATTTCCAAATGTAACTACTAGATTGTGATAAAATACACTATTGGGTGATGTTTGGTTGACTTCTGCGCAGCGGTTTGGGAGTTAACATCAAAATTACATTTCTCGGCCATATCGCATAGATCTCACTGTGAAAAGGCTTAAATGACTTTTTTAATTAAGTTTGATGATTGCGTTCAAACAAAATGTCCTAAAACAAAATTTTCAAATGTAACTACTAGATTGTGATACAATACACTATTGGGTGAAGTTTGGTTGACTTCTGCGCAGCGGTTTGGGAGTTAACATCAAAATTACATTTCTCGGCCATATCGCATAGATCTCACTGTGAAAAGGCTTAAATGGCTTTTTTGACCTAAGTTTGAGGATTGCGCTCAAATCAAATGTCCTAGAACCAAATTTCCACATGTAACTACTAGATTGTGATACAATACACTAATGGGTGAAGTTTGGTTTACTTCTGCGCAGCGGTTTGGGAGTTAACATCAAAATTACATTTCTCGGCCATATCGCATAGATCTCACTGTGAAAAGGCTTAAATGGCTTTTTTGACCTAAGTTTAATAATTGCGCTCAAACCAAATGTCCTAAAACTAAATTTCCAAATGTAACTACTAGATTGTGATAAAATACACTATTGGGTGAAGTTTGGTTGACTTCTGCGCAGCGGTTTGGGAGTTAACATCAAAATTACATTTCTCGGCCATATCGCATAGATCTCACTGTGAAAAGGCTTAAATGGCTTTTTTGACCTAAGTTTGAGGATTGCGCTCAAATCAAATGTTCTAGAACCAAATTTCCACATGTAACTACTAGATTGTGATACAATACACTAATGGGTGAAGTTTGGTTGACTTCTGCGCAGCGGTTTGGGAGTTAACATCAAAATTACATTTCTCGGCCATATCGCATAGATCTCACTGTGAAAAGGCTTAAATGACTTTTTTAATTAAGTTTGATGATTGCGCTCAAACAAAATTTCCTAGAACAAAATTTTCAAATGTAACTACTAGATTGTGATACAATACACTATTGGGTGAAGTTTGATTGACTTCTGCGCAGCGGTTTGGGAGTTAACATCAAAATTACATTTCTCGGCCATATCGCATAGATCTCACTGTGAAAAGGCTTAAATGGCTTTTTTGACCTAAGTTTGAGGATTGCGCTCAAATCAAATGTCCTAGAACCAAATTTCCACATGTAACTACTAGATTGTGATACAATACACTAATGGGTGAAGTTTGGTTTACTTCTGCGCAGCGGTTTGGGAGTTAACATCAAAATTACATTTCTCGGCCATATCGCATAGATCTCACTGTGAAAAGGCTTAAATGGCTTTTTTGACCTAAGTTTAATAATTGCGCTCAAACCAAATGTCCTAAAACTAAATTTCCAAATGTAACTACTAGATTGTGATAAAATACACTATTGGGTGAAGTTTGGTTGACTTCTGCGCAGCGGTTTGGGAGTTAACATCAAAATTACATTTCTCGGCCATATCGCATAGATCTCACTGTGAAAAGGCTTAAATGACTTTTTTAATTAAGTTTGATGATTGCGTTCAAACAAAATGTCCTAAAACAAAATTTTCAAATGTAACTACTAGATTGTGATACAATACACTATTGGGTGAAGTTTGGTTGACTTCTGCGCAGCGTTTTGGGAGTTAACATCAAAATTACATTTCTCGGCCATATCGCATAGATCTCACTGTGAAAAGGCTTAAATGGCTTTTTTGACCTAAGTTTGAGGATTGCGCTCAAATCAAATGTCCTAGAACCAAATTTCCACATGTAACTACTAGATTGTGATACAATACACTAATGGGTGAAGTTTGGTTTACTTCTGCGCAGCGGTTTGGGAGTTAACATCAAAATTACATTTCTCGGCCATATCGCATAGATCTCACTGTGAAAAGGCTTAAATGGCTTTTTTGACCTAAGTTTGAGGATTGCGCTCAAATCAAATGTTCTAGAACCAAATTTCCACATGTAACTACTAGATTGTGATACAATACACTAATGGGTGAAGTTTGGTTGACTTCTGCGCAGCGGTTTGGGAGTTAACATCAAAATTACATTTCTCGGCCATATCGCATAGATCTCACTGTGAAAAGGCTTAAATGACTTTTTTAATTAAGTTTGATGATTGCGCTCAAACAAAATTTCCTAGAACAAAATTTTCAAATGTAACTACTAGATTGTGATACAATACACTATTGGGTGAAGTTTGATTGACTTCTGCGCAGCGGTTTGGGAGTTAACATCAAAATTACATTTCTCGGCCATATCGCATAGATCTCACTGTGAAAAGGCTTAAATGGCTTTTTTGACCTAAGTTTGAGGATTGCGCTCAAATCAAATGTCCTAGAACCAAATTTCCACATGTAACTACTAGATTGTGATACAATACACTAATGGGTGAAGTTTGGTTTACTTCTGCGCAGCGGTTTGGGAGTTAACATCAAAATTACATTTCTCGGCCATATCGCATAGATCTCACTGTGAAAAGGCTTAAATGGCTTTTTTGACCTAAGTTTGAGGATTGCGCTCAAATCAAATGTCCTAGAACCAAATTTCCACATGTAACTACTAGATTGTGATACAATACACTAATGGGTGAAGTTTGGTTGACTTCTGCGCAGCGGTTTGGGAGTTAACATCAAAATTACATTTCTCGGCCATATCGCATAGATCTCACTGTGAAAAGGCTTAAATGACTTTTTTAATTAAGTTTGATGATTGCGCTCAAACAAAATTTCCTAGAACAAAATTTTCAAATGTAACTACTAGATTGTGATACAATACACTATTGGGTGAAGTTTGATTGACTTCTGCGCAGCGGTTTGGGAGTTAACATCAAAATTACATTTCTCGGCCATATCGCATAGATCTCACTGTGAAAAGGCTTAAATGGCTTTTTTGACCTAAGTTTGAGGATTGCGCTCAAATCAAATGTCCTAGAACCAAATTTCCACATGTAACTACTAGATTGTGATACAATACACTAATGGGTGAAGTTTGGTTTACTTCTGCGCAGCGGTTTGGGAGTTAACATCAAAATTACATTTCTCGGCCATATCGCATAGATCTCACTGTGAAAAGGCTTAAATGGCTTTTTTGACCTAAGTTTAATAATTGCGCTCAAACCAAATGTCCTAAAACTAAATTTCCAAATGTAACTACTAGATTGTGATAAAATACACTATTGGGTGAAGTTTGGTTGACTTCTGCGCAGCGGTTTGGGAGTTAACATCAAAATTACATTTCTCGGCCATATCGCATAGATCTCACTGTGAAAAGGCTTAAATGACTTTTTTAATTAAGTTTGATGATTGCGTTCAAACAAAATGTCCTAAAACAAAATTTTCAAATGTAACTACTAGATTGTGATACAATACACTATTGGGTGAAGTTTGGTTGACTTCTGCGCAGCGGTTTGGGAGTTAACATCAAAATTACATTTCTCGGCCATATCGCATAGATCTCACTGTGAAAAGGCTTAAATGGCTTTTTTGACCTAAGTTTGAGGATTGCGCTCAAATCAAATGTCCTAGAACCAAATTTCCACATGTAACTACTAGATTGTGATACAATACACTAATGGGTGAAGTTTGGTTTACTTCTGCGCAGCGGTTTGGGAGTTAACATCAAAATTACATTTCTCGGCCATATCGCATAGATCTCACTGTGAAAAGGCTTAAATGGCTTTTTTGACCTAAGTTTGAGGATTGCGCTCAAATCAAATGTCCTAGAACCAAATTTCCACATGTAATTACTAGATTGTGATACAATACACTAATGGGTGAAGTTTGGTTGACTTCTGCGCAGCGGTTTGGGAGTTAACATCAAAATTACATTTCTCGGCCATATCGCATAGATCTCACTGTGAAAAGGCTTAAATGACTTTTTTAATTAAGTTTAATGATTGCGCTCAAACCAAATGTCCTAGAACGAAATTTTCAAATGTAACTACTAGAATGTGATGCAATACACTATTGGGTGAAGTTTAGTTGACATCTGCGCAGCGGTTTGGGAGTTAACATCAAAATTACATTTCTCGGCCATATCGCATAGATCTCACTGTGAAAAGGCTTAAATGACTTTTTTAATTAAGTTTGATGATTGCGTTCAAACAAAATGTCCTAGAACAAAATTTTCAAATGTAACTACTAGATTGTGATACAATACACTATTGGGTGAAGTTTGGTTGACTTCTGCGCAGCGGTTTGGGAGTTAACGTCAAAATTACATTTCTCGGCCATATCGCATAGATCTCACTGTGAAAAGGCTTAAATGGCTTTTTTGACCTAAGTTTGAGGATTGCGCTCAAATCAAATGTCCTAGAACCAAATTTCCACATGTAACTACTAGATTGTGATACAATACACTAATGGGTGAAGTTTGGTTTACTTCTGCGCAGCGGTTTGGGAGTTAACATCAAAATTACATTTCTCGGCCATATCGCATAGATCTCACTGTGAAAAGGCTTAAATGGCTTTTTTGACCTAAGTTTAATGATTGCGCTCAAACCAAATGTCCTAGAACGAAATTTTCAAATGTAACTACTAGAATGTGATACAATACACTATTGGGTGAAGTTTGGTTGACTTCTGCGCAGCGGTTTGGGAGTTAACATCAAAATTACATTTCTCGGCCATATCGCATAGATCTCACTGTGAAAAGGCTTAAATGGCTTTTTTGACCTAAGTTTGAGGATTGCGCTCAAATCAAATGTCTTAGAACCAAAATTCCACATGTAACTACTAGATTGTGATACAATACACTAATGGGTGAAGTTTGGTTTACTTCTGCGCAGCGGTTTGGGAGTTAACATCAAAATTACATTTCTCGGCCATATCGCATAGATCTCACTGTGAAAAGGCTTAAATGGCTTTTTTGACCTAAGTTTAATGATTGCGCTCAAACCAAATGTCCTAGAAAGAAATTTTCAAATGTAACTACTAGAATGTGATATAATACACTATTGGGTGAAGTTTGGTTGACTTCTGCGCAGCGGTTTGGGAGTTAACATCAAAATTACATTTCTCGGCCATATCGCATAGATCTCACTGTGAAAAGGCTTAAATGGCTTTTTTGACCTAAGTTTGAGGATTGCGCTCAACTCAAATGTCTTAGAACCAAAATTCCACGTGTAACTACTAGATTGTGATACAATACACTAATGGTTGAAGTTTGGTTGACTTCTGCGCAGCGGTTTGGGAGTTAACATCAAAATTACATTTCTCGGCCATATCGCATAGATCTCACTGTGAAAAGGCTTAAATGGCTTTTTTGACCTAAGTTTGAGGATTGCGCTCAAATCAAATGTCCTAGAACCAAATTTCCACATGTAACTACTAGATTGTGATACAATACACTATTGGGTGAAATTTGGTTTACTTCTGCGCAGCGGTTTGGGAGTTAACATCAAAATTACATTTCTCGGCCATATCGCATAGATCTCACTGTGAAAAGGCTTAAATGGCTTTTTTGACCTAAGTTTAATAATTGCGCTCAAACCAAATGTCCTAAAACTAAATTTCCAAATGTAACTACTAGATTGTGATAAAATACACTATTGGGTGAAGTTTGGTTGACTTCTGCGCAGCGGTTTGGGAGTTAACATCAAAATTACATTTCTCGGCCATATCGCATAGATCTCACTGTGAAAAGGCTTAAATGGCTTTTTTGACCTAAGTTTGAGGATTGCGCTCAAATCAAATGTTCTTGAACCAAATTTCCACATGTAACTACTAGATTGTGATACAATACACTAATGGGTGAAGTTTGGTTGACTTCTGCGCAGCGGTTTGGGAGTTAACATCAAAATTACATTTCTCGGCCATATCGCATAGATCTCACTGTGAAAAGGCTTAAATGACTTTTTTAATTAAGTTTGATGATTGCGCTCAAACAAAATTTCCTAGAACAAAATTTTCAAATGTAACTACTAGATTGTGATACAATACACTATTGGGTGAAGTTTGATTGACTTCTGCGCAGCGGTTTGGGAGTTAACATCAAAATTACATTTCTCGGCCATATCGCATAGATCTCACTGTGAAAAGGCTTAAATGGCTTTTTTGACCTAAGTTTTAGGATTGCGCTCAAATCAAATGTCCTAGAACCAAATTTCCACATGTAACTACTAGATTGTGATACAATACACTAATGGGTGAAGTTTGGTTTACTTCTGCGCAGCGGTTTGGGAGTTAACATCAAAATTACATTTCTCGGCCATATCGCATAGATCTCACTGTGAAAAGGCTTAAATGGCTTTTTTGACCTAAGTTTAATAATTGCGCTCAAACCAAATGTCCTAAAACTAAATTTCCAAATGTAACTACTAGATTGTGATAAAATACACTATTGGGTGAAGTTTGGTTGACTTCTGCGCAGCGGTTTGGGAGTTAACATCAAAATTACATTTCTCGGCCATATCGCATAGATCTCACTGTGAAAAGGCTTAAATGACTTTTTTAATTAAGTTTGATGATTGCGTTCAAACAAAATGTCCTAAAACAAAATTTTCAAATGTAACTACTAGATTGTGATACAATACACTATTGGGTGAAGTTTGGTTGACTTCTGCGCAGCGGTTTGGGAGTTAACATCAAAATTACATTTCTCGGCCATATCGCATAGATCTCACTGTGAAAAGGCTTAAATGGCTTTTTTGACCTAAGTTTGAGGATTGCGCTCAAATCAAATGTCCTAGAACCAAATTTCCACATGTAACTACTAGATTGTGATACAATACACTAATGGGTGAAGTTTGGTTTACTTCTGCGCAGCGGTTTGGGAGTTAACATCAAAATTACATTTCTCGGCCATATCGCATAGATCTCACTGTGAAAAGGCTTAAATGGCTTTTTTGACCTAAGTTTGAGGATTGCGCTCAAATCAAATGTCCTAGAACCAAATTTCCACATGTAATTACTAGATTGTAATACAATACACTAATGGGTGAAGTTTGGTTGACTTCTGCGCAGCGGTTTGGGAGTTAACATCAAAATTACATTTCTCGGCCATATCGCATAGATCTCACTGTGAAAAGGCTTAAATGACTTTTTTAATTAAGTTTAATGATTGCGCTCAAACCAAATGTCCTAGAACGAAATTTTCAAATGTAACTACTAGAATGTGATGCAATACACTATTGGGTGAAGTTTAGTTGACTTCTGCGCAGCGGTTTGGGAGTTAACATCAAAATTACATTTCTCGGCCATATCGCATAGATCTCACTGTGAAAAGGCTTAAATGACTTTTTTAATTAAGTTTGATGATTGCGTTCAAACAAAATGTCCTAGAACAAAATTTTCAAATGTAACTACTAGATTGTGATACAATACACTATTGGGTGAAGTTTGGTTGACTTCTGCGCAGCGGTTTGGGAGTTAACGTCAAAATTACATTTCTCGGCCATATCGCATAGATCTCACTGTGAAAAGGCTTAAATGGCTTTTTTGACCTAAGTTTGAGGATTGCGCTCAAATCAAATGTCCTAGAACCAAATTTCCACATGTAACTACTAGATTGTGATACAATACACTAATGGGTGAAGTTTGGTTTACTTCTGCGCAGCGGTTTGGGAGTTAACATCAAAATTACATTTCTCGGCCATATCGCATAGATCTCACTGTGAAAAGGCTTAAATGGCTTTTTTGACCTAAGTTTAATGATTGCGCTCAAACCAAATGTCCTAGAACGAAATTTTCAAATGTAACTACTAGAATGTGATACAATACACTATTGGGTGAAGTTTGGTTGACTTCTGCGCAGCGGTTTGGGAGTTAACATCAAAATTACATTTCTCGGCCATATCGCATAGATCTCACTGTGAAAAGGCTTAAATGACTTTTTTAATTAAGTTTGATGATTGCGTTCAAACAAAATGTCCTAGAACAAAATTTTCAAATGTAACTACTAGATTGTGATACAATACACTATTGGGTGAAGTTTGGTTGACTTCTGCGCAGCGGTTTGGGAGTTAACATCAAAATTACATTTCTCGGCCATATCGCATAGATCTCACTGTGAAAAGGCTTAAATGGCTTTTTTGACCTAAGTTTAATAATTGCGCTCAAACCAAATGTCCTAAAACTAAATTTCCAAATGTAACTACTAGATTGTGATAAAATACACTATTGGGTGAAGTTTGGTTGACTTCTGCGCAGCGGTTTGGGAGTTAACATCAAAATTACATTTCTCGGCCATATCGCATAGATCTCACTGTGAAAAGGCTTAAATGGCTTTTTTGACCTAAGTTTGAGGATTGCGCTCAAATCAAATGTTCTAGAACCAAATTTCCACATGTAACTACTAGATTGTGATACAATACACTAATGGGTGAAGTTTGGTTGACTTCTGCGCAGCGGTTTGGGAGTTAACATCAAAATTACATTTCTCGGCCATATCGCATAGATCTCACTGTGAAAAGGCTTAAATGACTTTTTTAATTAAGTTTGATGATTGCGCTCAAACAAAATTTCCTAGAACAAAATTTTCAAATGTAACTACTAGATTGTGATACAATACACTAATGGGTGAAGTTTGGTTTACTTCTGCGCAGCGGTTTGGGAGTTAACATCAAAATTACATTTCTCGGCCATATCGCATAGATCTCACTGTGAAAAGGCTTAAATGGCTTTTTTGACCTAAGTTTGAGGATTGCGCTCAAATCAAATGTCCTAGAACCAAATTTCCACATGTAATTACTAGATTGTGATACAATACACTAATGGGTGAAGTTTGGTTGACGTCTGCGCAGCGGTTTGGGAGTTAACATCAAAATTACATTTCTCGGCCATATCGCATAGATCTCACTGTGAAAAGGCTTAAATGACTTTTTTAATTAAGTTTAATGATTGCGCTCAAACCAAATGTCCTAGAACGAAATTTTCAAATGTAACTACTAGAATGTGATACAATACACTATTGGGTGAAGTTTAGTTGACTTCTGCGCAGCGGTTTGGGAGTTAACATCAAAATTACATTTCTCGGCCATATCGCATAGATCTCACTGTGAAAAGGCTTAAATGGCTTTTTTGACCTAAGTTTAATGATTGCGCTCAAACCAAATGTCCTAGAACGAAATTTTCAAATGTAACTACTAGAATGTGATACAATACACTATTGGGTGAAGTTTGGTTGACTTCTGCGCAGCGGTTTGGGAGTTAACATCAAAATTACATTTCTCGGCCATATCGCATAGATCTCACTGTGAAAAGGCTTAAATGGCTTTTTTGACCTAAGTTTAATGATTGCGCTCAAACCAAATGTCCTAGAACGAAATTTTCAAATGTAACTACTAGAATGTGATACAATACACTATTGGGTGAAGTTTGGTTGACTTCTGCGCAGCGGTTTGGGAGTTAACATCAAAATTACATTTCTCGGCCATATCGCATAGATCTCACTGTGAAAAGGCTTAAATGGCTTTTTTGACCTAAGTTTGAGGATTGCGCTCAAATCAAATGTCTTAGAACCAAAATTCCACGTGTAACTACTAGATTGTGATACAATACACTAATGGTTGAAGTTTGGTTGACTTCTGCGCAGCGGTTTGGGAGTTAACATCAAAATTACATTTCTCGGCCATATCGCATAGATCTCACTGTGAAAAGGCTTAAATGGCTTTTTTGACCTAAGTTTAATAATTGCGCTCAAACCAAATGTCCTAAAACTAAATTTCCAAATGTAACTACTAGATTGTGATAAAATACACTATTGGGTGAAGTTTGGTTGACTTCTGCGCAGCGGTTTGGGAGTTAACATCAAAATTACATTTCTCGGCCATATCGCATAGATCTCACTGTGAAAAGGCTTAAATGACTTTTTTAATTAAGTTTGATGATTGCGTTCAAACAAAATGTCCTAGAACAAAATTTTCAAATGTAACTACTAGATTGTGATACAATACACTATTGGGTGAAGTTTGGTTGACTTCTGCGCAGCGGTTTGGGAGTTAACATCAAAATTACATTTCTCGGCCATATCGCATAGATCTCACTGTGAAAAGGCTTAAATGGCTTTTTTGACCTAAGTTTAATAATTGCGCTCAAACCAAATGTCCTAAAACTAAATTTCCAAATGTAACTACTAGATTGTGATAAAATACACTATTGGGTGAAGTTTGGTTGACTTCTGCGCAGCGGTTTGGGAGTTAACATCAAAATTACATTTCTCGGCCATATCGCATAGATCTCACTGTGAAAAGGCTTAAATGGCTTTTTTGACCTAAGTTTGAGGATTGCGCTCAAATCAAATGTTCTAGAACCAAATTTCCACATGTAACTACTAGATTGTGATACAATACACTAATGGGTGAAGTTTGGTTGACTTCTGCGCAGCGGTTTGGGAGTTAACATCAAAATTACATTTCTCGGCCATATCGCATAGATCTCACTGTGAAAAGGCTTAAATGACTTTTTTAATTAAGTTTGATGATTGCGCTCAAACAAAATTTCCTAGAACAAAATTTTCAAATGTAACTACTAGATTGTGATACAATACACTAATGGGTGAAGTTTGGTTTACTTCTGCGCAGCGGTTTGGGAGTTAACATCAAAATTACATTTCTCGGCCATATCGCATAGATCTCACTGTGAAAAGGCTTAAATGGCTTTTTTGACCTAAGTTTGAGGATTGCGCTCAAATCAAATGTCCTAGAACCAAATTTCCACATGTAATTACTAGATTGTGATACAATACACTAATGGGTGAAGTTTGGTTGACGTCTGCGCAGCGGTTTGGGAGTTAACATCAAAATTACATTTCTCGGCCATATCGCATAGATCTCACTGTGAAAAGGCTTAAATGACTTTTTTAATTAAGTTTAATGATTGCGCTCAAACCAAATGTCCTAGAACGAAATTTTCAAATGTAACTACTAGAATGTGATACAATACACTATTGGGTGAAGTTTAGTTGACTTCTGCGCAGCGGTTTGGGAGTTAACATCAAAATTACATTTCTCGGCCATATCGCATAGATCTCACTGTGAAAAGGCTTAAATGGCTTTTTTGACCTAAGTTTAATGATTGCGCTCAAACCAAATGTCCTAGAACGAAATTTTCAAATGTAACTACTAGAATGTGATACAATACACTATTGGGTGAAGTTTGGTTGACTTCTGCGCAGCGGTTTGGGAGTTAACATCAAAATTACATTTCTCGGCCATATCGCATAGATCTCACTGTGAAAAGGCTTAAATGGCTTTTTTGACCTAAGTTTAATGATTGCGCTCAAACCAAATGTCCTAGAACGAAATTTTCAAATGTAACTACTAGAATGTGATACAATACACTATTGGGTGAAGTTTGGTTGACTTCTGCGCAGCGGTTTGGGAGTTAACATCAAAATTACATTTCTCGGCCATATCGCATTGATCTCACTGTGAAAAGGCTTAAATGGCTTTTTTGACCTAAGTTTGAGGATTGCGCTCAAATCAAATGTCTTAGAACCAAAATTCCACGTGTAACTACTAGATTGTGATACAATACACTAATGGTTGAAGTTTGGTTGACTTCTGCGCAGCGGTTTGGGAGTTAACATCAAAATTACATTTCTCGGCCATATCGCATAGATCTCACTGTGAAAAGGCTTAAATGACTTTTTTAATTAAGTTTGATGATTGCGTTCAAACAAAATGTCCTAGAACAAAATTTTCAAATGTAACTACTAGATTGTGATACAATACACTATTGGGTGAAGTTTGGTTGACTTCTGCGCAGCGGTTTGGGAGTTAACATCAAAATTACATTTCTCGGCCATATCGCATAGATCTCACTGTGAAAAGGCTTAAATGGCTTTTTTGACCTAAGTTTAATAATTGCGCTCAAACCAAATGTCCTAAAACTAAATTTCCAAATGTAACTACTAGATTGTGATAAAATACACTATTGGGTGAAGTTTGGTTGACTTCTGCGCAGCGGTTTGGGAGTTAACATCAAAATTACATTTCTCGGCCATATCGCATAGATCTCACTGTGAAAAGGCTTAAATGGCTTTTTTGACCTAAGTTTGAGGATTGCGCTCAAATCAAATGTTCTAGAACCAAATTTCCACATGTAACTACTAGATTGTGATACAATACACTAATGGGTGAAGTTTGGTTGACTTCTGCGCAGCGGTTTGGGAGTTAACATCAAAATTACATTTCTCGGCCATATCGCATAGATCTCACTGTGAAAAGGCTTAAATGACTTTTTTAATTAAGTTTGATGATTGCGCTCAAACAAAATTTCCTAGAACAAAATTTTCAAATGTAACTACTAGATTGTGATACAATACACTAATGGGTGAAGTTTGGTTTACTTCTGCGCAGCGGTTTGGGAGTTAACATCAAAATTACATTTCTCGGCCATATCGCATAGATCTCACTGTGAAAAGGCTTAAATGGCTTTTTTGACCTAAGTTTGAGGATTGCGCTCAAATCAAATGTCCTAGAACCAAATTTCCACATGTAATTACTAGATTGTGATACAATACACTAATGGGTGAAGTTTGGTTGACTTCTGCGCAGCGGTTTGGGAGTTAACATCAAAATTACATTTCTCGGCCATATCGCATAGATCTCACTGTGAAAAGGCTTAAATGACTTTTTTAATTAAGTTTAATGATTGCGCTCAAACCAAATGTCCTAGAACGAAATTTTCAAATGTAACTACTAGAATGTGATACAATACACTATTGGGTGAAGTTTAGTTGACTTCTGCGCAGCGGTTTGGGAGTTAACATCAAAATTACATTTCTCGGCCATATCGCATAGATCTCACTGTGAAAAGGCTTAAATGGCTTTTTTGACCTAAGTTTAATGATTGCGCTCAAACCAAATGTCCTAGAACGAAATTTTCAAATGTAACTACTAGAATGTGATACAATACACTATTGGGTGAAGTTTGGTTGACTTCTGCGCAGCGGTTTGGGAGTTAACATCAAAATTACATTTCTCGGCCATATCGCATAGATCTCACTGTGAAAAGGCTTAAATGGCTTTTTTGACCTAAGTTTAATGATTGCGCTCAAACCAAATGTCCTAGAACGAAATTTTCAAATGTAACTACTAGAATGTGATACAATACACTATTGGGTGAAGTTTGGTTGACTTCTGCGCAGCGGTTTGGGAGTTAACATCAAAATTACATTTCTCGGCCATATCGCATAGATCTCACTGTGAAAAGGCTTAAATGGCTTTTTTGACCTAAGTTTGAGGATTGCGCTCAAACAAAATGTCCTAGAACAAAATTTTCAAATGTAACTACTAGATTGTGATACAATACACTATTGGGTGAAGTTTGGTTGACTTCTGCGCAGCGGTTTGGGAGTTAACATCAAAATTACATTTCTCGGCCATATCGCATAGATCTCACTGTGAAAAGGCTTAAATGACTTTTTTAATTAAGTTTGATGATTGCGTTCAAACAAAATGTCCTAGAACAAAATTTTCAAATGTAACTACTAGATTGTGATACAATACACTATTGGGTGAAGTTTGGTTGACTTCTGCGCAGCGGTTTGGGAGTTAACATCAAAATTACATTTCTCGGCCATATCGCATAGATCTCACTGTGAAAAGGCTTAAATGACTTTTTTAATTAAGTTTGATGATTGCGTTCAAACAAAACGTCCTAGAACAAAATTTTCAAATGTAACTACTAGATTGTGATACAATACACTATTGGGTGAAGTTTGGTTGACTTCTGCGCAGCGGTTTGGGAGTTAACGTCAAAATTACATTTCTCGGCCATATCGCATAGATCTCACTGTGAAAAGGCTTAAATGGCTTTTTTGACCTAAGTTTGAGGATTGCGCTCAAATCAAATGTCCTAGAACCAAATTTCTACATGTAACTACTAGATTGTGATACAATACACTAATGGGTGAAGTTTGGTTTACTTCTGCGCAGCGGTTTGGGAGTTAACATCAAAATTACATTTCTCGGCCATATCGCATAGATCTCACTGTGAAAAGGCTTAAATGGCTTTTTTGACCTAAGTTTAATAATTGCGCTCAAACCAAATGTCCTAAAACTAAATTTCCAAATGTAACTACTAGATTGTGATAAAATACACTATTGGGTGAAGTTTGGTTGACTTGTGCGCAGCGGTTTGGGAGTTAACATCAAAATTACATTTCTCGGCCATATCGCATAGATCTCACTGTGAAAAGGCTTAAATGGCTTTTTTGACCTAAGTTTGAGGATTGCGCTCAAATCAAATGTCCTAGAACCAAATTTCCACATGTAACTACTAGATTGTGATACAATACACTAATGGGTGAAGTTTGGTTGACTTCTTCGCAGCGGTTTGGGAGTTAACATCAAAATTACATTTCTCGGCCATATCGCATAGATCTCACTGTGAAAAGGCTTAAATGACTTTTTTAATTAAGTTTGATGATTGCGCTCAAACAAAATTTCCTAGAACAAAATTTTCAAATGTAACTACTAGATTGTGATACAATACACTATTGGGTGAAGTTTGGTTGACTTCTGCGCAGCGGTTTGGGAGTTAACATCAAAATTACATTTCTCGGCCATATCGCATAGATCTCACTGTGAAAAGGCTTAAATGACTTTTTTAATTAAGTTTGATGATTGCGTTCAAACAAAATGTCCTAGAACAAAATTTTTAAATGTAACTACTAGATTTTGATACAATACACTATTGGGTGAAGTTTAGTTGACTTCTGCGCAGCGGTTTGGGAGTTAACATCAAAATTACATTTCTCGGCCATATCGCATAGATCTCACTGTGAAAAGGCTTAAATGACTTTTTTAATTAAGTTTAATGATTGCGCTCAAACCAAATGTCCTAGAACGAAATTTTCAAATGTAACTACTAGAATGTGATACAATACACTATTGGGTGAAGTTTGGTTGACTTCTGCGCAGCGGTTTGGGAGTTAACATCAAAATTACATTTCTCGGCCATATCGCATAGATCTCACTGTGAAAAGGCTTAAATGGCTTTTTTGACCTAAGTTTAATGATTGCGCTCAAACCAAATGTCCTAGAACGAAATTTTCAAATGTAACTACTAGAATGTGATACAATACACTATTGGGTGAAGTTTGGTTGACTTCTGCGCAGCGGTTTGGGAGTTAACATCAAAATTACATTTCTCGGCCATATCGCATAGATCTCACTGTGAAAAGGCTTAAATGGCTTTTTTGACCTAAGTTTGAGGATTGCGCTCAAATCAAATGTCTTAGAACCAAAATTCCACGTGTAACTACTAGATTGTGATACAATACACTAATGGTTGAAGTTTGGTTGACTTCTGCGCAGCGGTTTGGGAGTTAACATCAAAATTACATTTCTCGGCCATATCGCATAGATCTCACTGTGAAAAGGCTTAAATGACTTTTTTAATTAAGTTTGATGATTGCGTTCAAACAAAATGTCCTAGAACAAAATTTTCAAATGTAACTACTAGATTGTGATACAATACACTATTGGGTGAAGTTTGGTTGACTTCTGCGCAGCGGTTTGGGAGTTAACATCAAAATTACATTTCTCGGCCATATCGCATAGATCTCACTGTGAAAAGGCTTAAATGGCTTTTTTGACCTAAGTTTAATAATTGCGCTCAAACCAAATGTCCTAAAACTAAATTTCCAAATGTAACTACTAGATTGTGATAAAATACACTATTGGGTGAAGTTTGGTTGACTTCTGCGCAGCGGTTTGGGAGTTAACATCAAAATTACATTTCTCGGCCATATCGCATAGATCTCACTGTGAAAAGGCTTAAATGGCTTTTTTGACCTAAGTTTGAGGATTGCGCTCAAATCAAATGTTCTAGAACCAAATTTCCACATGTAACTACTAGATTGTGATACAATACACTAATGGGTGAAGTTTGGTTGACTTCTGCGCAGCGGTTTGGGAGTTAACATCAAAATTACATTTCTCGGCCATATCGCATAGATCTCACTGTGAAAAGGCTTAAATGACTTTTTTAATTAAGTTTGATGATTGCGCTCAAACAAAATTTCCTAGAACAAAATTTTCAAATGTAACTACTAGATTGTGATACAATACACTAATGGGTGAAGTTTGGTTTACTTCTGCGCAGCGGTTTGGGAGTTAACATCAAAATTACATTTCTCGGCCATATCGCATAGATCTCACTGTGAAAAGGCTTAAATGGCTTTTTTGACCTAAGTTTGAGGATTGCGCTCAAATCAAATGTCCTAGAACCAAATTACCACATGTAATTACTAGATTGTGATACAATACACTAATGGGTGAAGTTTGGTTGACTTCTGCGCAGCGGTTTGGGAGTTAACATCAAAATTACATTTCTCGGCCATATCGCATAGATCTCACTGTGAAAAGGCTTAAATGACTTTTTTAATTAAGTTTAATGATTGCGCTCAAACCAAATGTCCTAGAACGAAATTTTCAAATGTAACTACTAGAATGTGATACAATACACTATTGGGTGAAGTTTAGTTGACTTCTGCGCAGCGGTTTGGGAGTTAACATCAAAATTACATTTCTCGGCCATATCGCATAGATCTCACTGTGAAAAGGCTTAAATGGCTTTTTTGACCTAAGTTTAATGATTGCGCTCAAACCAAATGTCCTAGAACGAAATTTTCAAATGTAACTACTAGAATGTGATACAATACACTATTGGGTGAAGTTTGGTTGACTTCTGCGCAGCGGTTTGGGAGTTAACATCAAAATTACATTTCTCGGCCATATCGCATAGATCTCACTGTGAAAAGGCTTAAATGGCTTTTTTGACCTAAGTTTAATGATTGCGCTCAAACCAAATGTCCTAGAACGAAATTTTCAAATGTAACTACTAGAATGTGATACAATACACTATTGGGTGAAGTTTGGTTGACTTCTGCGCAGCGGTTTGGGAGTTAACATCAAAATTACATTTCTCGGCCATATCGCATAGATCTCACTGTGAAAAGGCTTAAATGGCTTTTTTGACCTAAGTTTGAGGATTGCGCTCAAACAAAATGTCCTAGAACAAAATTTTCAAATGTAACTACTAGATTGTGATACAATACACTATTGGGTGAAGTTTGGTTGACTTCTGCGCAGCGGTTTGGGAGTTAACATCAAAATTACATTTCTCGGCCATATCGCATAGATCTCACTGTGAAAAGGCTTAAATGACTTTTTTAATTAAGTTTGATGATTGCGTTCAAACAAAATGTCCTAGAACAAAATTTTCAAATGTAACTACTAGATTGTGATACAATACACTATTGGGTGAAGTTTGGTTGACTTCTGCGCAGCGGTTTGGGAGTTAACATCAAAATTACATTTCTCGGCCATATCGCATAGATCTCACTGTGAAAAGGCTTAAATGACTTTTTTAATTAAGTTTGATGATTGCGTTCAAACAAAACGTCCTAGAACAAAATTTTCAAATGTAACTACTAGATTGTGATACAATACACTATTGGGTGAAGTTTGGTTGACTTCTGCGCAGCGGTTTGGGAGTTAACGTCAAAATTACATTTCTCGGCCATATCGCATAGATCTCACTGTGAAAAGGCTTAAATGGCTTTTTTGACCTAAGTTTGAGGATTGCGCTCAAATCAAATGTCCTAGAACCAAATTTCTACATGTAACTACTAGATTGTGATACAATACACTAATGGGTGAAGTTTGGTTTACTTCTGCGCAGCGGTTTGGGAGTTAACATCAAAATTACATTTCTCGGCCATATCGCATAGATCTCACTGTGAAAAGGCTTAAATGGCTTTTTTGACCTAAGTTTAATAATTGCGCTCAAACCAAATGTCCTAAAACTAAATTTCCAAATGTAACTACTAGATTGTGATAAAATACACTATTGGGTGAAGTTTGGTTGACTTGTGCGCAGCGGTTTGGGAGTTAACATCAAAATTACATTTCTCGGCCATATCGCATAGATCTCACTGTGAAAAGGCTTAAATGGCTTTTTTGACCTAAGTTTGAGGATTGCGCTCAAATCAAATGTCCTAGAACCAAATTTCCACATGTAACTACTAGATTGTGATACAATACACTAATGGGTGAAGTTTGGTTGACTTCTTCGCAGCGGTTTGGGAGTTAACATCAAAATTACATTTCTCGGCCATATCGCATAGATCTCACTGTGAAAAGGCTTAAATGACTTTTTTAATTAAGTTTGATGATTGCGCTCAAACAAAATTTCCTAGAACAAAATTTTCAAATGTAACTACTAGATTGTGATACAATACACTATTGGGTGAAGTTTGGTTGACTTCTGCGCAGCGGTTTGGGAGTTAACATCAAAATTACATTTCTCGGCCATATCGCATAGATCTCACTGTGAAAAGGCTTAAATGACTTTTTTAATTAAGTTTGATGATTGCGTTCAAACAAAATGTCCTAGAACAAAATTTTTAAATGTAACTACTAGATTTTGATACAATACACTATTGGGTGAAGTTTAGTTGACTTCTGCGCAGCGGTTTGGGAGTTAACATCAAAATTACATTTCTCGGCCATATCGCATAGATCTCACTGTGAAAAGGCTTAAATGACTTTTTTAATTAAGTTTAATGATTGCGCTCAAACCAAATGTCCTAGAACGGAATTTTCAAATGTAACTACTAGAATGTGATACAATACACTATTGGGTGAAGTTTGGTTGACTTCTGCGCAGCGGTTTGGGAGTTAACGTCAAAATTACATTTCTCGGCCATATCGCATAGATCTCACTGTGAAAAGGCTTAAATGGCTTTTTTGACCTAAGTTTGAGGATTGCGCTCAAATCAAATGTCCTAGAACCAAATTTCCACATGTAACTACTAGATTGTGATACAATACACTAATGGGTGAAGTTTGGTTTACTTCTGCGCAGCGGTTTGGGAGTTAACATCAAAATTACATTTCTCGGCCATATCGCATAGATCTCACTGTGAAAAGGCTTAAATGGCTATTTTGACCTAAGTTTAATGATTGCGCTCAGACCAAATGTCCTAGAACGAAATTTTCAAATGTAACTACTAGAATGTGATACAATACACTATTGGGTGAAGTTTGGTTGACTTCTGCGCAGCGGTTTGGGAGTTAACATCAAAATTACATTTCTCGGCCATATCGCATAGATCTCACTGTGAAAAGGCTTAAATGGCTTTTTTGACCTAAGTTTGAGGATTGCGCTCAAACAAAATGTCCTAGAACAAAATTTTCAAATGTAACTACTAGATTGTGATACAATACACTATTGGGTGAAGTTTGGTTGACTTCTGCGCAGCGGTTTGGGAGTTAACATCAAAATTACATTTCTCGGCCATATCGCATAGATCTCACTGTGAAAAGGCTTAAATGACTTTTTTAATTAAGTTTGATGATTGCGTTCAAACAAAATGTCCTAGAACAAAATTTTCAAATGTAACTACTAGATTGTGATACAATACACTATTGAGTGAAGTTTGGTTGACTTCTGCGCAGCGGTTTGGGAGTTAACATCAAAATTACATTTCTCGGCCATATCGCATAGATCTCACTGTGAAAAGGCTTAAATGGCTTTTTTGACCTAAGTTTGAGGATTGCGCTCAAATCAAATGTCCTAGAACCAAATTTCCACATGTAACTACTAGATTGTGATACAATACACTAATGGGTGAAGTTTGGTTTACTTCTGCGCAGCGGTTTGGGAGTTAACATCAAAATTACATTTCTCGGCCATATCGCATAGATCTCACTGTGAAAAGGCTTAAATGGCTTTTTTGACCTAAGTTTAATAATTGCGCTCAAACCAAATGTCCTAAAACTAAATTTCCAAATGTAACTACTAGATTGTGATAAAATACACTATTGGGTGAAGTTTGGTTGACTTCTGCGCAGCGGTTTGGGAGTTAACATCAAAATTACATTTCTCGGCCATATCGCATAGATCTCACTGTGAAAAGGCTTAAATGGCTTTTTTGACCTAAGTTTGAGGATTGCGCTCAAATCAAATGTCCTAGAACCAAATTTCCACATGTAACTACTAGATTGTGATACAATACACTAATGGGTGAAGTTTGGTTGACTTCTGCGCAGCGGTTTGGGAGTTAACATCAAAATTACATTTCTCGGCCATATCGCATAGATCTCACTGTGAAAAGGCTTAAATGACTTTTTTAATTAAGTTTGATGATTGCGCTCAAACAAAATTTCCTAGAACAAAATTTTCAAATGTAACTACTAGATTGTGATACAATACACTATTGGGTGAAGTTTGGTTGACTTCTGCGCAGCGGTTTGGGAGTTAACATCAAAATTACATTTCTCGGCCATATCGCATAGATCTCACTGTGAAAAGGCTTAAATGACTTTTTTAATTAAGTTTGATGATTGCGTTCAAACAAAATGTCCTAGAACAAAATTTTCAAATGTAACTACTAGATTGTGATACAATACACTATTGGGTGAAGTTTGGTTGACCTCTGCGCAGCGGTTTGGGAGTTAACATCAAAATTACATTTCTCGGCCATATCGCATAGATCTCACTGTGAAAAGGCTTAAATGACTTTTTTAATTAAGTTTGATGATTGCGTTCAAACAAAATGTCCTAGAACAAAATTTTCAAATGTAACTACTAGATTGTGATACAATACACTATTGGGTGAAGTTTGGTTGACTTCTGCGCAGCGGTTTGGGAGTTAACATCAAAATTACATTTCTCGGCCATATTGCATAGATCTCACTGTGAAAAGGCTTAAATGGTTTTTTGACCTAAGTTTGAGGATTGCGCTCAAATCAAATGTCCTAGAACCAAATTTCCACATGTAACTACTAGATTGTGATACAATACACTAATGGGTGAAGTTTGGTTTACTTCTGCGCAGCGGTTTGGGAGTTAACATCAAAATTACATTTCTCGGCCATATCGCATAGATCTCACTGTGAAAAGGCTTAAATGGCTTTTTTGACCTAAGTTTAATAATTGCGCTCAAACCAAATGTCCTAAAACTAAATTTCCAAATGTAACTACTAGATTGTGATAAAATACACTATTGGGTGAAGTTTGGTTGACTTCTGCGCAGCGGTTTGGGAGTTAACATCAAAATTACATTTCTCGGCCATATCGCATAGATCTCACTGTGAAAAGGCTTAAATGGCTTTTTTGACCTAAGTTTGAGGATTGCGCTCAAATCAAATGTCCTAGAACCAAATTTCCACATGTAACTACTAGATTGTGATACAATACACTAATGGGTGAAGTTTGGTTGACTTCTGCGCAGCGGTTTGGGAGTTAACATCAAAATTACATTTCTCGGCCATATCGCATAGATCTCACTGTGAAAAGGCTTAAATGACTTTTTTAATTAAGTTTGATGATTGCGCTCAAACAAAATTTCCTAGAACAAAATTTTCAAATGTAACTACTAGATTGTGATACAATACACTAATGGGTGAAGTTTGGTTTACTTCTGCGCAGCGGTTTGGGAGTTAACATCAAAATTACATTTCTCGGCCATATCGCATAGATCTCACTGTGAAAAGGCTTAAATGACTTTTTTAATTAAGTTTGATGATTGCGCTCAAACAAAATTTCCTAGAACAAAATTTTCAAATGTAACTACTAGATTGTGATACAATACACTATTGGGTGAAGTTTGGTTGACTTCTGCGCAGCGGTTTGGGAGTTAACATCAAAATTACATTTCTCGGCCATATCGCATAGATCTCACTGTGAAAAGGCTTAAATGACTTTTTTAATTAAGTTTGATGATTGCGTTCAAACAAAATGTCCTAGAACAAAATTTTCAAATGTAACTACTAGATTGTGATACAATACACTATTGGGTGAAGTTTGGTTGACCTCTGCGCAGCGGTTTGGGAGTTAACATCAAAATTACATTTCTCGGCCATATCGCATAGATCTCACTGTGAAAAGGCTTAAATGACTTTTTTAATTAAGTTTGATGATTGCGTTCAAACAAAATGTCCTAGAACAAAATTTTCAAATGTAACTACTAGATTGTGATACAATACACTATTGGGTGAAGTTTGGTTGACTTCTGCGCAGCGGTTTGGGAGTTAACATCAAAATTACATTTCTCGGCCATATTGCATAGATCTCACTGTGAAAAGGCTTAAATGGTTTTTTGACCTAAGTTTGAGGATTGCGCTCAAATCAAATGTCCTAGAACCAAATTTCCACATGTAACTACTAGATTGTGATACAATACACTAATGGGTGAAGTTTGGTTTACTTCTGCGCAGCGGTTTGGGAGTTAACATCAAAATTACATTTCTCGGCCATATCGCATAGATCTCACTGTGAAAAGGCTTAAATGGCTTTTTTGACCTAAGTTTAATAATTGCGCTCAAACCAAATGTCCTAAAACTAAATTTCCAAATGTAACTACTAGATTGTGATAAAATACACTATTGGGTGAAGTTTGGTTGACTTCTGCGCAGCGGTTTGGGAGTTAACATCAAAATTACATTTCTCGGCCATATCGCATAGATCTCACTGTGAAAAGGCTTAAATGGCTTTTTTGACCTAAGTTTGAGGATTGCGCTCAAATCAAATGTCCTAGAACCAAATTTCCACATGTAACTACTAGATTGTGATACAATACACTAATGGGTGAAGTTTGGTTGACTTCTGCGCAGCGGTTTGGGAGTTAACATCAAAATTACATTTCTCGGCCATATCGCATAGATCTCACTGTGAAAAGGCTTAAATGACTTTTTTAATTAAGTTTGATGATTGCGCTCAAACAAAATTTCCTAGAACAAAATTTTCAAATGTAACTACTAGATTGTGATACAATACACTATTGGGTGAAGTTTGGTTGACTTCTGCGCAGCGGTTTGGGAGTTAACATCAAAATTACATTTCTCGGCCATATCGCATAGATCTCACTGTGAAAAGGCTTAAATGACTTTTTTAATTAAGTTTGATGATTGCGTTCAAACAAAATGTCCTAGAACAAAATTTTCAAATGTAACTACTAGATTGTGATACAATACACTATTGGGTGAAGTTTGGTTGACTTCTGCGCAGCGGTTTGGGAGTTAACATCAAAATTACATTTCTCGGCCATATCGCATAGATCTCACTGTGAAAAGGCTTAAATGACTTTTTTAATTAAGTTTGATGATTGCGTTCAAACAAAATGTCCTAGAACAAAATTTTCAAATGTAACTACTAGATTGTGATACAATACACTATTGGGTGAAGTTTGGTTGACTTTTGCGCAGCGGTTTGGGAGTTAACATCAAAATTACATTTCTCGGCCATATCGCATAGATCTCACTGTGAAAAGGCTTAAATGGTTTTTTGACCTAAGTTTGAGGATTGCGCTCAAATCAAATGTCCTAGAACCAAATTTCCACATGTAACTACTAGATTGTGATACAATACACTAATGGGTGAAGTTTGGTTTACTTCTGCGCAGCGGTTTGGGAGTTAACATCAAAATTACATTTCTCGGCCATATCGCATAGATCTCACTGTGAAAAGGCTTAAATGGCTTTTTTGACCTAAGTTTAATAATTGCGCTCAAACCAAATGTCCTAAAACTAAATTTCCAAATGTAACTACTAGATTGTGATAAAATACACTATTGGGTGAAGTTTGGTTGACTTCTGCGCAGCGGTTTGGGAGTTAACATCAAAATTACATTTCTCGGCCATATCGCATAGATCTCACTGTGAAAAGGCTTAAATGACTTTTTTAATTAAGTTTGATGATTGCGTTCAAACAAAATGTCCTAAAACAAAATTTTCAAATGTAACTACTAGATTGTGATACAATACACTATTGGGTGAAGTTTGGTTGACTTCTGCGCAGCGGTTTGGGAGTTAACATCAAAATTACATTTCTCGGCCATATCGCATAGATCTCACTGTGAAAAGGCTTAAATGGCTTTTTTGACCTAAGTTTGAGGATTGCGCTCAAATCAAATGTCCTAGAACATAATTTCCACATGTAACTACTAGATTGTGATACAATACACTAATGGGTGAAGTTTGGTTTACTTCTGCGCAGCGGTTTGGGAGTTAACATCAAAATTACATTTCTCGGCCATATCGCATAGATCTCACTGTGAAAAGGCTTAAATGGCTTTTTTGACCTAAGTTTGAGGATTGCGCTCAAATCAAATGTCCTAGAACCAAATTTCCACATGTAATTACTAGATTGTGATACAATACACTAATGGGTGAAGTTTGGTTGACTTCTGCGCAGCGGTTTGGGAGTTAACATCAAAATTACATTTCTCGGCCATATCGCATAGATCTCACTGTGAAAAGGCTTAAATGACTTTTTTAATTAAGTTTAATGATTGCGCTCAAACCAAATGTCCTAGAACGAAATTTTTAAATGTAACTACTAGAATGTGATACAATACACTATTGGGTGAAGTTTAGTTGACTTCTGCGCAGCGGTTTGGGAGTTAACATCAAAATTACATTTCTCGGCCATATCGCATAGATCTCACTGTGAAAAGGCTTAAATGGCTTTTTTGACCTAAGTTTAATGATTGCGCTCAAACCAAATGTCCTAGAACGAAATTTTCAAATGTAACTACTAGAATGTGATACAATACACTATTGGGTGAAGTTTGGTTGACTTCTGCGCAGCGGTTTGGGAGTTAACATTAAAATTACATTTCTCGGCCATATCGCATAGATCTCACTGTGAAAAGGCTTAAATGGCTTTTTTGACCTAAGTTTGAGGATTGCGCTCAAATCAAATGTCTTAGAACCAAAATTCCACATGTAACTACTAGATTGTGATACAATACACTAATGGGTGAAGTTTGGTTGACTTCTGCGCAGCGGTTTGGGAGTTAACATCAAAATTACATTTCTCGGCCATATCGCATAGATCTCACTGTGAAAAGGCTTAAATGACTTTTTTAATTAAGTTTGATGATTGCGTTCAAACAAAATGTCCTAGAACAAAATTTTCAAATGTAACTACTAGATTGTGATACAATACACTATTGGGTGAAGTTTGGTTGACTTCTGCGCAGCGGTTTGGGAGTTAACATCAAAATTACATTTCTCGGCCATATCGCATAGATCTCACTGTGAAAAGGCTTAAATGGCTTTTTTGACCTAAGTTTGAGGATTGCGCTCAAATCAAATGTCCTAGAACCAAATTTCCACATGTAACTACTAGATTGTGATACAATACACTATTGGGTGAAGTTTGGTTTACTTCTGCGCAGCGGTTTGGGAGTTAACATCAAAATTACATTTCTCGGCCATATCGCATAGATCTCACTGTGAAAAGGCTTAAATGACTTTTTTAATTAAGTTTGATGATTGCGTTCAAACAAAATGTCCTAGAACAAAATTTTCAAATGTAACTACTAGAATGTGATACAATACACTATTGGGTGAAGTTTAGTTGACTTCTGCGCAGCGGTTTGGGAGTTAACATCAAAATTACATTTCTCGGCCATATCGCATAGATCTCACTGTGAAAAGGCTTAAATGGCTTTTTTGACCTAAGTTTGAGGATTGCGCTCAAATCAAATGTCCTAGAACCAAATTTCCACATGTAACTACTAGATTGTGATACAATACACTAATGGGTGAAGTTTGGTTTACTTCTGCGCAGCGGTTTGGGAGTTAACATCAAAATTACATTTCTCGGCCATATCGCATAGATCTCACTGTGAAAAGGCTTAAATGGCTTTTTTGACCTAAGTTTAATAATTGCGCTCAAACCAAATGTCCTAAAACTAAATTTCCAAATGTAACTACTAGATTGTGATAAAATACACTATTGGGTGAAGTTTGGTTGACTTCTGCGCAGCGGTTTGGGAGTTAACATCAAAATTACATTTCTCGGCCATATCGCATAGATCTCACTGTGAAAAGGCTTAAATGGCTTTTTTGACCTAAGTTTGAGGATTGCGCTCAAATCAAATGTCCTAGAACCAAATTTCCACATGTAACTACTAGATTGTGATACAATACACTAATGGGTGAAGTTTGGTTGACTTCTGCGCAGCGGTTTGGGAGTTAACATCAAAATTACATTTCTCGGCCATATCGCATAGATCTCACTGTGAAAAGGCTTAAATGACTTTTTTAATTAAGTTTGATGATTGCGCTCAAACAAAATTTCCTAGAACAAAATTTTCAAATGTAACTACTAGATTGTGATACAATACACTATTGGGTGAAGTTTGGTTGACTTCTGCGCAGCGGTTTGGGAGTTAACATCAAAATTACATTTCTCGGCCATATCGCATAGATCTCACTGTGAAAAGGCTTAAATGACTTTTTTAATTAAGTTTGATGATTGCGTTCAAACAAAATGTCCTAGAACAAAATTTTCAAATGTAACTACTAGATTGTGATACAATACACTATTGGGTGAAGTTTGGTTGACCTCTGCGCAGCGGTTTGGGAGTTAACATCAAAATTACATTTCTCGGCCATATCGCATAGATCTCACTGTGAAAAGGCTTAAATGACTTTTTTAATTAAGTTTGATGATTGCGTTCAAACAAAATGTCCTAGAACAAAATTTTCAAATGTAACTACTAGATTGTGATACAATACACTATTGGGTGAAGTTTGGTTGACTTCTGCGCAGCGGTTTGGGAGTTAACATCAAAATTACATTTCTCGGCCATATTGCATAGATCTCACTGTGAAAAGGCTTAAATGGTTTTTTGACCTAAGTTTGAGGATTGCGCTCAAATCAAATGTCCTAGAACCAAATTTCCACATGTAACTACTAGATTGTGATACAATACACTAATGGGTGAAGTTTGGTTTACTTCTGCGCAGCGGTTTGGGAGTTAACATCAAAATTACATTTCTCGGCCATATCGCATAGATCTCACTGTGAAAAGGCTTAAATGGCTTTTTTGACCTAAGTTTAATAATTGCGCTCAAACCAAATGTCCTAAAACTAAATTTCCAAATGTAACTACTAGATTGTGATAAAATACACTATTGGGTGAAGTTTGGTTGACTTCTGCGCAGCGGTTTGGGAGTTAACATCAAAATTACATTTCTCGGCCATATCGCATAGATCTCACTGTGAAAAGGCTTAAATGGCTTTTTTGACCTAAGTTTGAGGATTGCGCTCAAATCAAATGTCCTAGAACCAAATTTCCACATGTAACTACTAGATTGTGATACAATACACTAATGGGTGAAGTTTGGTTGACTTCTGCGCAGCGGTTTGGGAGTTAACATCAAAATTACATTTCTCGGCCATATCGCATAGATCTCACTGTGAAAAGGCTTAAATGACTTTTTTAATTAAGTTTGATGATTGCGCTCAAACAAAATTTCCTAGAACAAAGTTTTCAAATGTAACTACTAGATCGTGATACAATACACTATTGGGTGAAGTTTGGTTGACTTCTGCGCAGCGGTTTGGGAGTTAACATCAAAATTACATTTCTCGGCCATATCGCATAGATCTCACTGTGAAAAGGCTTAAATGACTTTTTTAATTAAGTTTGATGATTGCGTTCAAACAAAATGTCCTAGAACAAAATTTTCAAATGTAACTACTAGATTGTGATACAATACACTATTGGGTGAAGTTTGGTTGACTTCTGCGCAGCGGTTTGGGAGTTAACATCAAAATTACATTTCTCGGCCATATCGCATAGATCTCACTGTGAAAAGGCTTAAATGACTTTTTTAATTAAGTTTGATGATTGCGTTCAAACAAAATGTCCTAGAACAAAATTTTCAAATGTAACTACTAGATTGTGATACAATACACTATTGGGTGAAGTTTGGTTGACTTCTGCGCAGCGGTTTGGGAGTTAACATCAAAATTACATTTCTCGGCCATATCGCATAGATCTCACTGTGAAAAGGCTTAAATGGTTTTTTGACCTAAGTTTGAGGATTGCGCTCAAATCAAATGTCCTAGAACCAAATTTCCACATGTAACTACTAGATTGTGATACAATACACTAATGGGTGAAGTTTGGTTTACTTCTGCGCAGCGGTTTGGGAGTTAACATCAAAATTACATTTCTCGGCCATATCGCATAGATCTCACTGTGAAAAGGCTTAAATGGCTTTTTTGACCTAAGTTTAATAATTGCGCTCAAACCAAATGTCCTAAAACTAAATTTCCAAATGTAACTACTAGATTGTGATAAAATACACTATTGGGTGAAGTTTGGTTGACTTCTGCGCAGCGGTTTGGGAGTTAACATCAAAATTACATTTCTCGGCCATATCGCATAGATCTCACTGTGAAAAGGCTTAAATGACTTTTTTAATTAAGTTTGATGATTGCGTTCAAACAAAATGTCCTAAAACAAAATTTTCAAATGTAACTACTAGATTGTGATACAATACACTATTGGGTGAAGTTTGGTTGACTTCTGCGCAGCGGTTTGGGAGTTAACATCAAAATTACATTTCTCGGCCATATCGCATAGATCTCACTGTGAAAAGGCTTAAATGGCTTTTTTGACCTAAGTTTGAGGATTGCGCTCAAATCAAATGTCCTAGAACCAAATTTCCACATGTAACTACTAGATTGTGATACAATACACTAATGGGTGAAGTTTGGTTTACTTCTGCGCAGCGGTTTGGGAGTTAACATCAAAATTACATTTCTCGGCCATATCGCATAGATCTCACTGTGAAAAGGCTTAAATGGCTTTTTTGACCTAAGTTTAATAATTGCGCTCAAACCAAATGTCCTAAAACTAAATTTCCAAATGTAACTACTAGATTGTGATAAAATACACTATTGGGTGAAGTTTGGTTGACTTCTGCGCAGCGGTTTGGGAGTTAACATCAAAATTACATTTCTCGGCCATATCGCATAGATCTCACTGTGAAAAGGCTTAAATGGCTTTTTTGACCTAAGTTTGAGGATTGCGCTCAAATCAAATGTCCTAGAACCAAATTTCCACATGTAACTACTAGATTGTGATACAATACACTAATGGGTGAAGTTTGGTTGACTTCTGCGCAGCGGTTTGGGAGTTAACATCAAAATTACATTTCTCGGCCATATCGCATAGATCTCACTGTGAAAAGGCTTAAATGACTTTTTTAATTAAGTTTGATGATTGCGCTCAAACAAAATTTCCTAGAACAAAATTTTCAAATGTAACTACTAGATTGTGATACAATACACTATTGGGTGAAGTTTGGTTGACTTCTGCGCAGCGGTTTGGGAGTTAACATCAAAATTACATTTCTCGGCCATATCGCATAGATCTCACTGTGAAAAGGCTTAAATGACTTTTTTAATTAAGTTTGATGATTGCGTTCAAACAAAATGTCCTAGAACAAAATTTTCAAATGTAACTACTAGATTGTGATACAATACACTATTGGGTGAAGTTTGGTTGACTTCTGCGCAGCGGTTTGGGAGTTAACATCAAAATTACATTTCTCGGCCATATCGCATAGATCTCACTGTGAAAAGGCTTAAATGACTTTTTTAATTAAGTTTGATGATTGCGTTCAAACAAAATGTCCTAGAACAAAATTTTCAAATGTAACTACTAGATTGTGATACAATACACTATTGGGTGAAGTTTGGTTGACTTCTGCGCAGCGGTTTGGGAGTTAACATCAAAATTACATTTCTCGGCCATATCGCATAGATCTCACTGTGAAAAGGCTTAAATGGTTTTTTGACCTAAGTTTGAGGATTGCGCTCAAATCAAATGTCCTAGAACCAAATTTCCACATGTAACTACTAGATTGTGATACAATACACTAATGGGTGAAGTTTGGTTTACTTCTGCGCAGCGGTTTGGGAGTTAACATCAAAATTACATTTCTCGGCCATATCGCATAGATCTCACTGTGAAAAGGCTTAAATGGCTTTTTTGACCTAAGTTTAATAATTGCGCTCAAACCAAATGTCCTAAAACTAAATTTCCAAATGTAACTACTAGATTGTGATAAAATACACTATTGGGTGAAGTTTGGTTGACTTCTGCGCAGCGGTTTGGGAGTTAACATCAAAATTACATTTCTCGGCCATATCGCATAGATCTCACTGTGAAAAGGCTTAAATGACTTTTTTAATTAAGTTTGATGATTGCGTTCAAACAAAATGTCCTAAAACAAAATTTTCAAATGTAACTACTAGATTGTGATACAATACACTATTGGGTGAAGTTTGGTTGACTTCTGCGCAGCGGTTTGGGAGTTAACATCAAAATTACATTTCTCGGCCATATCGCATAGATCTCACTGTGAAAAGGCTTAAATGGCTTTTTTGACCTAAGTTTGAGGATTGCGCTCAAATCAAATGTCCTAGAACATAATTTCCACATGTAACTACTAGATTGTGATACAATACACTAATGGGTGAAGTTTGGTTTACTTCTGCGCAGCGGTTTGGGAGTTAACATCAAAATTACATTTCTCGGCCATATCGCATAGATCTCACTGTGAAAAGGCTTAAATGGCTTTTTTGACCTAAGTTTGAGGATTGCGCTCAAATCAAATGTCCTAGAACCAAATTTCCACATGTAATTACTAGATTGTGATACAATACACTAATGGGTGAAGTTTGGTTGACTTCTGCGCAGCGGTTTGGGAGTTAACATCAAAATTACATTTCTCGGCCATATCGCATAGATCTCACTGTGAAAAGGCTTAAATGACTTTTTTAATTAAGTTTAATGATTGCGCTCAAACCAAATGTCCTAGAACGAAATTTTTAAATGTAACTACTAGAATGTGATACAATACACTATTGGGTGAAGTTTAGTTGACTTCTGCGCAGCGGTTTGGGAGTTAACATCAAAATTACATTTCTCGGCCATATCGCATAGATCTCACTGTGAAAAGGCTTAAATGGCTTTTTTGACCTAAGTTTAATGATTGCGCTCAAACCAAATGTCCTAGAACGAAATTTTCAAATGTAACTACTAGAATGTGATACAATACACTATTGGGTGAAGTTTGGTTGACTTCTGCGCAGCGGTTTGGGAGTTAACATTAAAATTACATTTCTCGGCCATATCGCATAGATCTCACTGTGAAAAGGCTTAAATGGCTTTTTTGACCTAAGTTTGAGGATTGCGCTCAAATCAAATGTCTTAGAACCAAAATTCCACATGTAACTACTAGATTGTGATACAATACACTAATGGGTGAAGTTTGGTTGACTTCTGCGCAGCGGTTTGGGAGTTAACATCAAAATTACATTTCTCGGCCATATCGCATAGATCTCACTGTGAAAAGGCTTAAATGACTTTTTTAATTAAGTTTGATGATTGCGTTCAAACAAAATGTCCTAGAACAAAATTTTCAAATGTAACTACTAGATTGTGATACAATACACTATTGGGTGAAGTTTGGTTGACTTCTGCGCAGCGGTTTGGGAGTTAACATCAAAATTACATTTCTCGGCCATATCGCATAGATCTCACTGTGAAAAGGCTTAAATGGCTTTTTTGACCTAAGTTTGAGGATTGCGCTCAAATCAAATGTCCTAGAACCAAATTTCCACATGTAACTACTAGATTGTGATACAATACACTATTGGGTGAAGTTTGGTTTACTTCTGCGCAGCGGTTTGGGAGTTAACATCAAAATTACATTTCTCGGCCATATCGCATAGATCTCACTGTGAAAAGGCTTAAATGACTTTTTTAATTAAGTTTGATGATTGCGTTCAAACAAAATGTCCTAGAACAAAATTTTCAAATGTAACTACTAGAATGTGATACAATACACTATTGGGTGAAGTTTAGTTGACTTCTGCGCAGCGGTTTGGGAGTTAACATCAAAATTACATTTCTCGGCCATATCGCATAGATCTCACCGTGAAAAGGCTTAAATGGCTTTTTTGACCTAAGTTTAATGATTGCGCTCAAACCAAATGTCCTAGAACGAAATTTTCAAATGTAACTACTAGAATGTGATACAATACACTATTGGGTGAAGTTTAGTTGACTTCTGCGCAGCGGTTTGGGAGTTAACATCAAAATTACATTTCTCGGCCATATCGCATAGATCTCACTGTGAAAGGCTTAAATGGCTTTTTTGACCTAAGTTTGAGGATTGCGCTCAAATCAAATGTCTTAGAACCAAATTTCCACATGTAACTACTAGATTGTGATACAATACACTAATGGGTGAAGTTTGGTTGACTTCTGCGCAGCGGTTTGGGAGTTAACATCAAAATTACATTTCTCGGCCATATCGCATAGATCTCACTGTGAAAAGGCTTAAATGGCTTTTTTGACCTAAGTTTAATGATTGCGCTCAAACCAAATGTCCTAGAACGAAATTTTCAAATGTAACTACTAGAATGTGATACAATACACTATTGGGTGAAGTTTAGTTGACTTCTGCGCAGCGGTTTGGGAGTTAACATCAAAATTACATTTCTCGGCCATATCGCATAGATCTCACTGTGAAAGGCTTAAATGGCTTTTTTGACCTAAGTTTGAGGATTGCGCTCAAATCAAATGTCTTAGAACCAAATTTCCACATGTAACTACTAGATTGTGATACAATACACTAATGGGTGAAGTTTGGTTGACTTCTGCGCAGCGGTTTGGGAGTTAACATCAAAATTACATTTCTCGGCCATATCGCATAGATCTCACTGTGAAAAGGCTTAAATGACTTTTTTAATTAAGTTTGATGATTGCGTTCAAACCAAATGTCCTAAAACTAAATTTCCAAATGTAACTACTAGATTGTGATACAATACACTATTGGGTGAAGTTTGGTTGACTTCTGCGCAGCGGTTTGGGAGTTAACATCAAAATTACATTTCTCGGCCATATCGCATAGATCTCACTGTGAAAAGGCTTAAATGGCTTTTTTGACCTAAGTTTGAGGATTGCGCTCAAATCAAATGTCCTAGAACCAAATTTCCACATGTAACTACTAGATTGTGATACAATACACTAATGGGTGAAGTTTGGTTGACTTCTGCGCAGCGGTTTGGGAGTTAACATCAAAATTACATTTCTCGACCATATCGCATAGATCTCACTGTGAAAAGGCTTAAATGGCTTTTTTGACCTAAGTTTGAGGATTGCGCTCAAATCAAATGTCCTAGAACCAAATTTCCACATGTAATTACTAGATTGTGATACAATACACTAATGGGTGAAGTTTGGTTGACTTCTGCGCAGCGGTTTGGGAGTTAACATCAAAATTACATTTCTCGGCCATATCGCATAGATCTCACTGTGAAAAGGCTTAAATGACTTTTTTAATTAAGTTTAATGATTGCGCTCAAACCAAATGTCCTAGAACGAAATTTTCAAATGTAACTACTAGAATGTGATACAATACACTATTGGGTGAAGTTTAGTTGACTTCTGCGCAGCGGTTTGGGAGTTAACATCAAAATTACATTTCTCGGCCATATCGCATAGATCTCACTGTGAAAAGGCTTAAATGGCTTTTTTGACCTAAGTTTAATGATTGCGCTCAAACCAAATGTCCTAGAACGAAATTTTCAAATGTAACTACTAGAATGTGATACAATACACTATTGGGTGAAGTTTGGTTGACTTCTGCGCAGCGGTTTGGGAGTTAACATCAAAATTACATTTCTCGGCCATATCGCTAAGATCTCACTGTGAAAAGGCTTAAATGGCTTTTTTGACCTAAGTTTGAGGATTGCGCTCAAATCAAATGTCTTAGAACCAAAATTCCACATGTAACTACTAGATTGTGATACAATACACTATTGGGTGAAGTTTGGTTGACTTCTGCGCAGCGGTTTGGGAGTTAACATCAAAATTACATTTCTCGGCCATATCGCATAGATCTCACTGTGAAAAGGCTTAAATGACTTTTTTAATTAAGTTTGATGATTGCGCTCAAATCAAATGTCCTAGAACCAAATTTCCACATGTAACTACTAGATTGTGATACAATACACTATTGGGTGAAGTTTGGTTGACTTCTGCGCAGCGGTTTGGGAGTTAACGTCAAAATTACATTTCTCGGCCATATCGCATAGATCTCACTGTGAAAAGGCTTAAATGGCTTTTTTGACCTAAGTTTGAGGATTGCGCTCAAATCAAATGTCCTAGAACCAAATTTCCACATGTAACTACTAGATTGTGATACAATACACTAATGGGTGAAGTTTGGTTTACTTCTGCGCAGCGGTTTGGGAGTTAACATCAAAATTACATTTCTCGGCCATATCGCATAGATCTCACTGTGAAAAGGCTTAAATGGCTATTTTGACCTAAGTTTAATGATTGCGCTCAAACCAAATGTCCTAGAACGAAATTTTCAAATGTAACTACTAGAATGTGATACAATACACTATTGGGTGAAGTTTGGTTGACTTCTGCGCAGCGGTTTGGGAGTTAACATCAAAATTACATTTCTCGGCCATATCGCATAGATCTCACTGTGAAAAGGCTTAAATGGCTTTTTTGACCTAAGTTTGAGGATTGCGCTCAAACAAAATGTCCTAGAACAAAATTTTCAAATGTAACTACTAGATTGTGATACAATACACTATTGGGTGAAGTTTGGTTGACTTCTGCGCAGCGGTTTGGGAGTTAACATCAAAATTACATTTCTCGGCCATATCGCATAGATCTCACTGTGAAAAGGCTTAAATGACTTTTTTAATTAAGTTTGATGATTGCGTTCAAACAAAATGTCCTAGAACAAAATTTTCAAATGTAACTACTAGATTGTGATACAATACACTATTGGGTGAAGTTTGGTTGACTTCTGCGCAGCGGTTTGGGAGTTAACATCAAAATTACATTTCTCGGCCATATCGCATAGATCTCACTGTGAAAAGGCTTAAATGGCTTTTTTGACCTAAGTTTGAGGATTGCGCTCAAATCAAATGTCCTAGAACCAAATTTCCACATGTAACTACTAGATTGTGATACAATACACTAATGGGTGAAGTTTGGTTTACTTCTGCGCAGCGGTTTGGGAGTTAACATCAAAATTACATTTCTCGGCCATATCGCATAGATCTCACTGTGAAAAGGCTTAAATGGCTTTTTTGACCTAAGTTTAATAATTGCGCTCAAACCAAATGTCCTAAAACTAAATTTCCAAATGTAACTACTAGATTGTGATAAAATACACTATTGGGTGAAGTTTGGTTGACTTCTGCGCAGCGGTTTGGGAGTTAACATCAAAATTACATTTCTCGGCCATATCGCATAGATCTCACTGTGAAAAAGCTTAAATGGCTTTTTTGACCTAAGTTTGAGGATTGCGCTCAAATCAAATGTCCTAGAACCAAATTTCCACATGTAACTACTAGATTGTGATACAATACACTAATGGGTGAAGTTTGGTTGACTTCTGCGCAGCGGTTTGGGAGTTAACATCAAAATTACATTTCTCGGCCATATCGCATAGATCTCACTGTGAAAAGGCTTAAATGGCTATTTTGACCTAAGTTTAATGATTGCGCTCAGACCAAATGTCCTAGAACGAAATTTTCAAATGTAACTACTAGAATGTGATACAATACACTATTGGGTGAAGTTTGGTTGACTTCTGCGCAGCGGTTTGGGAGTTAACATCAAAATTACATTTCTCGGCCATATCGCATAGATCTCACTGTGAAAAGGCTTAAATGGCTTTTTTGACCTAAGTTTGAGGATTGCGCTCAAACAAAATGTCCTAGAACAAAATTTTCAAATGTAACTACTAGATTGTGATACAATACACTATTGGGTGAAGTTTGGTTGACTTCTGCGCAGCGGTTTGGGAGTTAACATCAAAATTACATTTCTCGGCCATATCGCATAGATCTCACTGTGAAAAGGCTTAAATGACTTTTTTAATTAAGTTTGATGATTGCGTTCAAACAAAATGTCCTAGAACAAAATTTTCAAATGTAACTACTAGATTGTGATACAATACACTATTGAGTGAAGTTTGGTTGACTTCTGCGCAGCGGTTTGGGAGTTAACATCAAAATTACATTTCTCGGCCATATCGCATAGATCTCACTGTGAAAAGGCTTAAGTGGCTTTTTTGACCTAAGTTTGAGGATTGCGCTCAAATCAAATGTCCTAGAACCAAATTTCCACATGTAACTACTAGATTTTGATACAATACACTAATGGGTGAAGTTTGGTTTACTTCTGCGCAGCGGTTTGGGAGTTAACATCAAAATTACATTTCTCGGCCATATCGCATGGATCTCACTGTGAAAAGGCTTAAATGGCTTTTTTGACCTAAGTTTAATAATTGCGCTCAAACCAAATGTCCTAAAACTAAATTTCCAAATGTAACTACTAGATTGTGATAAAATACACTATTGGGTGAAGTTTGGTTGACTTCTGCGCAGCGGTTTGGGAGTTAACATCAAAATTACATTTCTCGGCCATATCGCATAGATCTCACTGTGAAAAGGCTTAAATGGCTTTTTTGACCTAAGTTTGAGGATTGCGCTCAAATCAAATGTCCTAGAACCAAATTTCCACATGTAACTACTAGATTGTGATACAATACACTAATGGGTGAAGTTTGGTTGACTTCTGCGCAGCGGTTTGGGAGTTAACATCAAAATTACATTTCTCGGCCATATCGCATAGATCTCACTGTGAAAAGGCTTAAATGACTTTTTTAATTAAGTTTGATGATTGCGCTCAAACAAAATTTCCTAGAACAAAATTTTCAAATGTAACTACTAGATTGTGATACAATACACTATTGGGTGAAGTTTGGTTGACTTCTGCGCAGCGGTTTGGGAGTTAACATCAAAATTACATTTCTCGGCCATATCGCATAGATCTCACTGTGAAAAGGCTTAAATGACTTTTTTAATTAAGTTTGATGATTGCGTTCAAACAAAATGTCCTAGAACAAAATTTTTCAATGTAACTACTAGATTGTGATACAATACACTATTGGGTGAAGTTTAGTTGACTTCTGCGCAGCGGTTTGGGAGTTAACATCAAAATTACATTTCTCGGCCATATCGCATAGATCTCACTGTGAAAAGGCTTAAATGACTTTTTTAATTGTTTGATGATTGCGTTCAAACAAAATGTCCTAGAACAAAATTTTCAAATGTAACTACTAGATTGTGATACAATACACTATTGGGTGAAGTTTGGTTGACTTCTGCGCAGCGGTTTGGGAGTTAACATCAAAATTACATTTCTCGGCCATATCGCATAGATATCACTGTGAAAAGGCTTAAATGGCTTTTTTGACCTAAGTTTGAGGATTGCGCTCAAATCAAATGTCCTAGAACCAAATTTCCACATGTAACTACTAGATTGTGATACAATACACTAATGGGTGAAGTTTGGTTTACTTCTGCACAGCGGTTTGGGAGTTAACATCAAAATTACATTTCTCGGCCATATCTCATAGATCTCACTGTGAAAAGGCTTAAATGGCTTTTTTGACCTAAGTTTAATAATTGCGCTCAAACCAAATGTCCTAAAACTAAATTTCCAAATGTAACTACTAGATTGTGATAAAATACACTATTGGGTGAAGTTTGGTTGACTTCTGCGCAGCGGTTTGGGAGTTAACATCAAAATTACATTTCTCGGCCATATCGCATAGATCTCACTGTGAAAAGGCTTAAATGACTTTTTTAATTAAGTTTGATGATTGCGTTCAAACAAAATGTCCTAAAACAAAATTTTCAAATGTAACTACTAGATTGTGATACAATACACTATTGGGTGAAGTTTGGTTGACTTCTGCGCAGCGGTTTGGGAGTTAACATCAAAATTACATTTCTCGGCCATATCGCATAGATCTCACTGTGAAAAGGCTTAAATGGCTTTTTTGACCTAAGTTTGAGGATTGCGCTCAAATCAAATGTCTTAGAACCAAATTTCCACATGTAACTACTAGATTGTGATACAATACACTAATGGGTGAAGTTTGGTTGACTTCTGCGCAGCGGTTTGGGAGTTAACATCAAAATTACATTTCTCGGCCATATCGCATAGATCTCACTGTGAAAAGGCTTAAATGGCTTTTTTGACCTAAGTTTGAGGATTGCGCTCAAATCAAATGTCCTAGAACCAAATTTCCACATGTAACTACTAGATTGTGATACAATACACTAATGGGTGAAGTTTGGTTTACTTCTGCGCAGCGGTTTGGGAGTTAACATCAAAATTACATTTCTCGGCCATATCGCATAGATCTCACTGTGAAAAGGCTTAAATGGCTTTTTTGACCTAAGTTTAATATTTGCGCTCAAACCAAATGTCCTAAAACTAAATTTCCAAATGTAACTACTAGATTGTGATAAAATACACTATTGGGTGAAGTTTGGTTGACTTCTGCGCAGCGGTTTGGGAGTTAACATCAAAATTACATTTCTCGGCCATATCGCATAGATCTCACTGTGAAAAGGCTTAAATGGCTTTTTTGACCTAAGTTTAATGATTGCGCTCAAACCAAATGTCCTAGAACAAAATTTTCAAATGTAACTACTAGAATGTGATACAATACACTATTGGGTGAAGTTTGGTTGACTTCTGCGCAGCGGTTTGGGAGTTAACATCAAAATTACATTTCTCGGCCATATCGCATAGATCTCACTGTGAAAAGGCTTAAATGGCTTTTTTGACCTAAGTTTGAGGATTGCGCTCAAATCAAATGTCTTAGAACCAAAATTCCACATGTAACTACTAGATTGTGATACAATACACTAATGGGTGAAGTTTGGTTGACTTCTGCGCAGCGGTTTGGGAGTTAACATCAAAATTACATTTCTCGGCCATATCGCATAGATCTCACTGTGAAAAGGCTTAAATGGCTTTTTTGACCTAAGTTTGAGGATTGCGCTAAATTCAAATGTCCTAGAACCAAATTTCCACACGTAACTACTAGATTGTGATACAATACACTATTGGGTGAAGTTTGGTTTACTTCTGCGCAGCGGTTTGGGAGTTAACATCAAAATTACATTTCTCGGCCATATCGCATAGATCTCACTGTGAAAAGGCTTAAATGACTTTTTTAATTAAGTTTGATGATTGCGTTCAAACAAAATGTCCTAGAACAAAATTTTCAAATGTAACTACTAGATTGTGATACAATACACTATTGGGTGAAGTTTGGTTGACTTCTGCGCAGCGGTTTGGGAGTTAACATCAAAATTACATTTCTCGGCCATATCGCATAGATCTCACTGTGAAAAGGCTTAAATGACTTTTTTAATTAAGTTTGATGATTGCGTTCAAACAAAATGTCCTAGAACAAAATTTTCAAATGTAACTACTAGATTGTGATACAATACACTATTGGGTGAAGTTTGGTTGACTTCTGCGCAGCGGTTTGGGAGTTAACATCAAAATTACATTTCTCGGCCATATCGCATAGATCTCACTGTGAAAAGGCTTAAATGGCTTTTTTGACCTAAGTTTGAGGATTGCGCTCAAATCAAATGTCCTAGAACCAAATTTCCACATGTAACTACTAGATTGTGATACAATACACTAATGGGTGAAGTTTGGTTTACTTCTGCGCAGCGGTTTGGGAGTTAACATCAAAATTACATTTCTCGGCCATATCGCATAGATCTCACTGTGAAAAGGCTTAAATGGCTTTTTTGACCTAAGTTTAATAATTGCGCTCAAACCAAATGTCCTAAAACTAAATTTCCAAATGTAACTACTAGATTGTGATAAAATACACTATTGGGTGAAGTTTGGTTGACTTCTGCGCAGCGGTTTGGGAGTTAACATCAAAATTACATTTCTCGGCCATATCGCATAGATCTCACTGTGAAAAGGCTTAAATTACTTTTTTAATTAAGTTTGATGATTGCGTTCAAACAAAATGTCCTAAAACAAAATTTTCAAATGTAACTACTAGATTGTGATACAATACACTATTGGGTGAAGTTTGGTTGACTTCTGCGCAGCGGTTTGGGAGTTAACATCAAAATTACATTTCTCGGCCATATCGCATAGATCTCACTGTGAAAAGGCTAAATGACTTTTTTAATTAAGTTTGATGATTGCGTTCAAACAAAATGTCCTAAAACAAAATTTTCAAATGTAACTACTAGATTGTGATACAATACACTATTGGGTGAAGTTTGGTTGACTTCTGCGCAGCGGTTTGGGAGTTAACATCAAAATTACATTTCTCGGCCATATCGCATAGATCTCACTGTGAAAAGGCTTAAATGGCTTTTTTGACCTAAGTTTGAGGATTGCGCTCAAATCAAATGTCTTAGAACCAAATTTCCACATGTAACTACTAGATTGTGATACAATACACTAATGGGTGAAGTTTGGTTGACTTCTGCGCAGCGGTTTGGGAGTTAACATCAAAATTACATTTCTCGGCCATATCGCATAGATCTCACTGTGAAAAGGCTTAAATGGCTTTTTTGACCTAAGTTTGAGGATTGCGCTCAAATCAAATGTCCTAGAACCAAATTTCCACATGTAACTACTAGATTGTGATACAATACACTAATGGGTGAAGTTTGGTTTACTTCTGCGCAGCGGTTTGGGAGTTAACATCAAAATTACATTTCTCGGCCATATCGCATAGATCTCAATGTGAAAAGGCTTAAATGGCTTTTTTGACCTAAGTTTAATATTTGCGCTCAAACCAAATGTCCTAAAACTAAATTTCCAAATGTAACTACTAGATTGTGATAAAATACACTATTGGGTGAAGTTTGGTTGACTTCTGCGCAGCGGTTTGGGAGTTAACATCAAAATTACATTTCTCGGCCATATCGCATAGATCTCACTGTGAAAAGGCTTAAATGGCTTTTTTGACCTAAGTTTAATGATTGCGCTCAAACCAAATGTCCTAGAACGAAATTTTCAAATGTAACTACTAGAATGTGATACAATACACTATTGGGTGAAGTTTGGTTGACTTCTGCGCAGCGGTTTGGGAGTTAACATCAAAATTACATTTCTCGGCCATATCGCATAGATCTCACTGTGAAAAGGCTTAAATGGCTTTTTTGACCTAAGTTTGAGGATTGCGCTCAAATCAAATGTCTTAGAACCAAAATTCCACATGTAACTACTAGATTGTGATACAATACACTAATGGGTGAAGTTTGGTTGACTTCTGCGCAGCGGTTTGGGAGTTAACATCAAAATTACATTTCTCGGCCATATCGCATAGATCTCACTGTGAAAAGGCTTAAATGACTTTTTTAATTAAGTTTGATGATTGCGTTCAAACAAAATGTCCTAGAACAAAATTTTCAAATGTAACTACCAGATTGTGATACAATACACTATTGGGTGAAGTTTGGTTGACTTCTGCGCAGCGGTTTGGGAGTTAACATCAAAATTACATTTCTCGGCCATATCGCATAGATCTCACTGTGAAAAGGCTTAAATGACTTTTTTAATTAAGTTTGATGATTGCGTTCAAACAAAATGTCCTAGAACAAAATTTTCAAATGTAACTACTAGATTGTGATACAATACACTATTGGGTGAAGTTTGGTTGACTTCTGCGCAGCGGTTTGGGAGTTAACATCAAAATTACATTTCTCGGCCATATCGCATAGATCTCACTGTGAAAAGGCTTAAATGGCTTTTTTGACCTAAGTTTGAGGATTGCGCTCAAATCAAATGTCCTAGAACCAAATTTCCACATGTAACTACTAGATTGTGATACAATACACTAATGGGTGAAGTTTGGTTGACTTCTGCGCAGCGGTTTGGGAGTTAACATCAAAATTACATTTCTCGGCCATATCGCATAGATCTCACTGTGAAAAGGCTTAAATGGCTTTTTTGACCTAAGTTTGAGGATTGCGCTCAAATCAAATGTCCTAGAACCAAATTTCCACATGTAACTACTAGATTGTGATACAATACACTAATGGGTGAAGTTTGGTTTACTTCTGCGCAGCGGTTTGGGAGTTAACATCAAAATTACATTTCTCGGCCATATCGCATAGATCTCACTGTGAAAAGGCTTAAATGGCTTTTTTGACCTAAGTTTGAGGATTGCGCTCAAATCAAATGTCCTAGAACCAAATTTCCACATGTAACTACTAGATTGTGATACAATACACTAATGGGTGAAGTTTGGTTTACTTCTGCGCAGCGGTTTGGGAGTTAACATCAAAATTACATTTCTCGGCCATATCGCATAGATCTCACTGTGAAAAGGCTTAAATGACTTTTTTAATTAAGTTTGATGATTGCGTTCAAACAAAATGTCCTAGAACGAAATTTTCAAATGTAACTACTAGATTGTGATACAATACACTATTGGGTGAAGTTTGGTTGACTTCTGCGCAGCGGTTTGGGAGTTAACATCAAAATTACATTTCTCGGCCATATCGCATAGATCTCACTGTGAAAAGGCTTAAATGGCTTTTTTGACCTAAGTTTGAGGATTGCGCTCAAATCAAATGTCCTAGAACCAAATTTCCACATGTAACTACTAGATTGTGATACAATACACTAATGGGTGAAGTTTGGTTGACTTCTGCGCAGCGGTTTGGGAGTTAACATCAAAATTACATTTCTCGGCCATATCGCATAGATCTCACTGTGAAAAGGCTTAAATGACTTTTTTAATTAAGTTTGATGATTGCGCTCAAACAAAATTTCCTAGAACAAAATTTTCAAATGTAACTACTAGATTGTGATACAATACACTATTGGGTGAAGTTTGGTTGACTTCTGCGCAGCGGTTTGGGAGTTAACATCAAAATTACATTTCTCGGCCATATCGCATAGATCTCACTGTGAAAAGGCTTAAATGACTTTTTTAATTAAGTTTGATGATTGCGTTCAAACAAAATGTCCTAGAACAAAATTTTTCAATGTAACTACTAGATTGTGATACAATACACTATTGGGTGAAGTTTAGTTGACTTCTGCGCAGCGGTTTGGGAGTTAACATCAAAATTACATTTCTCGGCCATATCGCATAGATCTCACTGTGAAAAGGCTTAAATGACTTTTTTAATTGTTTGATGATTGCGTTCAAACAAAATGTCCTAGAACAAAATTTTCAAATGTAACTACTAGATTGTGATACAATACACTATTGGGTGAAGTTTGGTTGACTTCTGCGCAGCGGTTTGGGAGTTAACATCAAAATTACATTTCTCGGCCATATCGCATAGATATCACTGTGAAAAGGCTTAAATGGCTTTTTTGACCTAAGTTTGAGGATTGCGCTCAAATCAAATGTCCTAGAACCAAATTTCCACATGTAACTACTAGATTGTGATACAATACACTAATGGGTGAAGTTTGGTTTACTTCTGCACAGCGGTTTGGGAGTTAACATCAAAATTACATTTCTCGGCCATATCGCATAGATCTCACTGTGAAAAGGCTTAAATGGCTTTTTTGACCTAAGTTTAATAATTGCGCTCAAACCAAATGTCCTAAAACTAAATTTCCAAATGTAACTACTAGATTGTGATAAAATACACTATTGGGTGAAGTTTGGTTGACTTCTGCGCAGCGGTTTGGGAGTTAACATCAAAATTACATTTCTCGGCCATATCGCATAGATCTCACTGTGAAAAGGCTTAAATGACTTTTTTAATTAAGTTTGATGATTGCGTTCAAACAAAATGTCCTAAAACAAAATTTTCAAATGTAACTACTAGATTGTGATACAATACACTATTGGGTGAAGTTTGGTTGACTTCTGCGCAGCGGTTTGGGAGTTAACATCAAAATTACATTTCTCGGCCATATCGCATAGATCTCACTGTGAAAAGGCTTAAATGGCTTTTTTGACCTAAGTTTGAGGATTGCGCTCAAATCAAATGTCTTAGAACCAAATTTCCACATGTAACTACTAGATTGTGATACAATACACTAATGGGTGAAGTTTGGTTGACTTCTGCGCAGCGGTTTGGGAGTTAACATCAAAATTACATTTCTCGGCCATATCGCATAGATCTCACTGTGAAAAGGCTTAAATGGCTTTTTTGACCTAAGTTTGAGGATTGCGCTCAAATCAAATGTCCTAGAACCAAATTTCCACATGTAACTACTAGATTGTGATACAATACACTAATGGGTGAAGTTTGGTTTACTTCTGCGCAGCGGTTTGGGAGTTAACATCAAAATTACATTTCTCGGCCATATCGCATAGATCTCACTGTGAAAAGGCTTAAATGGCTTTTTTGACCTAAGTTTAATATTTGCGCTCAAACCAAATGTCCTAAAACTAAATTTCCAAATGTAACTACTAGATTGTGATAAAATACACTATTGGGTGAAGTTTGGTTGACTTCTGCGCAGCGGTTTGGGAGTTAACATCAAAATTACATTTCTCGGCCATATCGCATAGATCTCACTGTGAAAAGGCTTAAATGGCTTTTTTGACCTAAGTTTAATGATTGCGCTCAAACCAAATGTCCTAGAACAAAATTTTCAAATGTAACTACTAGAATGTGATACAATACACTATTGGGTGAAGTTTGGTTGACTTCTGCGCAGCGGTTTGGGAGTTAACATCAAAATTACATTTCTCGGCCATATCGCATAGATCTCACTGTGAAAAGGCTTAAATGGCTTTTTTGACCTAAGTTTGAGGATTGCGCTCAAATCAAATGTCTTAGAACCAAAATTCCACATGTAACTACTAGATTGTGATACAATACACTAATGGGTGAAGTTTGGTTGACTTCTGCGCAGCGGTTTGGGAGTTAACATCAAAATTACATTTCTCGGCCATATCGCATAGATCTCACTGTGAAAAGGCTTAAATGGCTTTTTTGACCTAAGTTTGAGGATTGCGCTAAATTCAAATGTCCTAGAACCAAATTTCCACACGTAACTACTAGATTGTGATACAATACACTATTGGGTGAAGTTTGGTTTACTTCTGCGCAGCGGTTTGGGAGTTAACATCAAAATTACATTTCTCGGCCATATCGCATAGATCTCACTGTGAAAAGGCTTAAATGACTTTTTTAATTAAGTTTGATGATTGCGTTCAAACAAAATGTCCTAGAACAAAATTTTCAAATGTAACTACTAGATTGTGATACAATACACTATTGGGTGAAGTTTGGTTGACTTCTGCGCAGCGGTTTGGGAGTTAACATCAAAATTACATTTCTCGGCCATATCGCATAGATCTCACTGTGAAAAGGCTTAAATGACTTTTTTAATTAAGTTTGATGATTGCGTTCAAACAAAATGTCCTAGAACAAAATTTTCAAATGTAACTACTAGATTGTGATACAATACACTATTGGGTGAAGTTTGGTTGACTTCTGCGCAGCGGTTTGGGAGTTAACATCAAAATTACATTTCTCGGCCATATCGCATAGATCTCACTGTGAAAAGGCTTAAATGGCTTTTTTGACCTAAGTTTGAGGATTGCGCTCAAATCAAATGTCCTAGAACCAAATTTCCACATGTAACTACTAGATTGTGATACAATACACTAATGGGTGAAGTTTGGTTTACTTCTGCGCAGCGGTTTGGGAGTTAACATCAAAATTACATTTCTCGGCCATATCGCATAGATCTCACTGTGAAAAGGCTTAAATGGCTTTTTTGACCTAAGTTTAATAATTGCGCTCAAACCAAATGTCCTAAAACTAAATTTCCAAATGTAACTACTAGATTGTGATAAAATACACTATTGGGTGAAGTTTGGTTGACTTCTGCGCAGCGGTTTGGGAGTTAACATCAAAATTACATTTCTCGGCCATATCGCATAGATCTCACTGTGAAAAGGCTTAAATTACTTTTTTAATTAAGTTTGATGATTGCGTTCAAACAAAATGTCCTAAAACAAAATTTTCAAATGTAACTACTAGATTGTGATACAATACACTATTGGGTGAAGTTTGGTTGACTTCTGCGCAGCGGTTTGGGAGTTAACATCAAAATTACATTTCTCGGCCATATCGCATAGATCTCACTGTGAAAAGGCTAAATGACTTTTTTAATTAAGTTTGATGATTGCGTTCAAACAAAATGTCCTAAAACAAAATTTTCAAATGTAACTACTAGATTGTGATACAATACACTATTGGGTGAAGTTTGGTTGACTTCTGCGCAGCGGTTTGGGAGTTAACATCAAAATTACATTTCTCGGCCATATCGCATAGATCTCACTGTGAAAAGGCTTAAATGGCTTTTTTGACCTAAGTTTGAGGATTGCGCTCAAATCAAATGTCTTAGAACCAAATTTCCACATGTAACTACTAGATTGTGATACAATACACTAATGGGTGAAGTTTGGTTGACTTCTGCGCAGCGGTTTGGGAGTTAACATCAAAATTACATTTCTCGGCCATATCGCATAGATCTCACTGTGAAAAGGCTTAAATGGCTTTTTTGACCTAAGTTTGAGGATTGCGCTCAAATCAAATGTCCTAGAACCAAATTTCCACATGTAACTACTAGATTGTGATACAATACACTAATGGGTGAAGTTTGGTTTACTTCTGCGCAGCGGTTTGGGAGTTAACATCAAAATTACATTTCTCGGCCATATCGCATAGATCTCAATGTGAAAAGGCTTAAATGGCTTTTTTGACCTAAGTTTAATATTTGCGCTCAAACCAAATGTCCTAAAACTAAATTTCCAAATGTAACTACTAGATTGTGATAAAATACACTATTGGGTGAAGTTTGGTTGACTTCTGCGCAGCGGTTTGGGAGTTAACATCAAAATTACATTTCTCGGCCATATCGCATAGATCTCACTGTGAAAAGGCTTAAATGGCTTTTTTGACCTAAGTTTAATGATTGCGCTCAAACCAAATGTCCTAGAACGAAATTTTCAAATGTAACTACTAGAATGTGATACAATACACTATTGGGTGAAGTTTGGTTGACTTCTGCGCAGCGGTTTGGGAGTTAACATCAAAATTACATTTCTCGGCCATATCGCATAGATCTCACTGTGAAAAGGCTTAAATGGCTTTTTTGACCTAAGTTTGAGGATTGCGCTCAAATCAAATGTCTTAGAACCAAAATTCCACATGTAACTACTAGATTGTGATACAATACACTAATGGGTGAAGTTTGGTTGACTTCTGCGCAGCGGTTTGGGAGTTAACATCAAAATTACATTTCTCGGCCATATCGCATAGATCTCACTGTGAAAAGGCTTAAATGACTTTTTTAATTAAGTTTGATGATTGCGTTCAAACAAAATGTCCTAGAACAAAATTTTCAAATGTAACTACCAGATTGTGATACAATACACTATTGGGTGAAGTTTGGTTGACTTCTGCGCAGCGGTTTGGGAGTTAACATCAAAATTACATTTCTCGGCCATATCGCATAGATCTCACTGTGAAAAGGCTTAAATGACTTTTTTAATTAAGTTTGATGATTGCGTTCAAACAAAATGTCCTAGAACAAAATTTTCAAATGTAACTACTAGATTGTGATACAATACACTATTGGGTGAAGTTTGGTTGACTTCTGCGCAGCGGTTTGGGAGTTAACATCAAAATTACATTTCTCGGCCATATCGCATAGATCTCACTGTGAAAAGGCTTAAATGGCTTTTTTGACCTAAGTTTGAGGATTGCGCTCAAATCAAATGTCCTAGAACCAAATTTCCACATGTAACTACTAGATTGTGATACAATACACTAATGGGTGAAGTTTGGTTGACTTCTGCGCAGCGGTTTGGGAGTTAACATCAAAATTACATTTCTCGGCCATATCGCATAGATCTCACTGTGAAAAGGCTTAAATGGCTTTTTTGACCTAAGTTTGAGGATTGCGCTCAAATCAAATGTCCTAGAACCAAATTTCCACATGTAACTACTAGATTGTGATACAATACACTAATGGGTGAAGTTTGGTTTACTTCTGCGCAGCGGTTTGGGAGTTAACATCAAAATTACATTTCTCGGCCATATCGCATAGATCTCACTGTGAAAAGGCTTAAATGGCTTTTTTGACCTAAGTTTGAGGATTGCGCTCAAATCAAATGTCCTAGAACCAAATTTCCACATGTAACTACTAGATTGTGATACAATACACTAATGGGTGAAGTTTGGTTTACTTCTGCGCAGCGGTTTGGGAGTTAACATCAAAATTACATTTCTCGGCCATATCGCATAGATCTCACTGTGAAAAGGCTTAAATGACTTTTTTAATTAAGTTTGATGATTGCGTTCAAACAAAATGTCCTAGAACGAAATTTTCAAATGTAACTACTAGATTGTGATACAATACACTATTGGGTGAAGTTTGGTTGACTTCTGCGCAGCGGTTTGGGAGTTAACATCAAAATTACATTTCTCGGCCATATCGCATAGATCTCACTGTGAAAAGGCTTAAATGGCTTTTTTGACCTAAGTTTGAGGATTGCGCTCAAATCAAATGTCCTAGAACCAAATTTCCACATGTAACTACTAGATTGTGATACAATACACTAATGGGTGAAGTTTGGTTGACTTCTGCGCAGCGGTTTGGGAGTTAACATCAAAATTACATTTCTCGGCCATATCGCATAGATCTCACTGTGAAAAGGCTTAAATGGCTTTTTTGACCTAAGTTTAATAATTGCGCTCAAACCAAATGTCCTAAAACTAAATTTCCAAATGTAACTACTAGATTGTGATAAAATACACTATTGGGTGAAGTTTGGTTGACTTCTGCGCAGCGGTTTGGGAGTTAACATCAAAATTACATTTCTCGGCCATATCGCATAGATCTCACTGTGAAAAGGCTTAAATTACTTTTTTAATTAAGTTTGATGATTGCGTTCAAACAAAATGTCCTAAAACAAAATTTTCAAATGTAACTACTAGATTATGATACAATACACTATTGGGTGAAGTTTGGTTGACTTCTGCGCAGCGGTTTGGGAGTTAACATCAAAATTACATTTCTCGGCCATATCGCATAGATCTCACTGTGAAAAGGCTTAAATGGCTTTTTTGACCTAAGTTTGAGGATTGCGCTCAAATCAAATGTCCTAGAACCAAATTTCCACATGTAACTACTAGATTGTGATACAATACACTAATGGGTGAAGTTTGGTTTACTTCTGCGCAGCGGTTTGGGAGTTAACATCAAAATTACATTTCTCGGCCATATCGCATAGATCTCACTGTGAAAAGGCTTAAATGGCTTTTTTGACCTAAGTTTGAGGATTGCGCTCAAATCAAATGTCCTAGAACCAAATTTCCACATGTAATTACTAGATTGTGATACAATACACTAATGGGTGAAGTTTGGTTGACTTCTGCGCAGCGGTTTGGGAGTTAACATCAAAATTACATTTCTCGGCCATATCGCATAGATCTCACTGTGAAAAGGCTTAAATGACTTTTTTAATTAAGTTTAATGATTGCGCTCAAACCAAATGTCCTAGAACGAAATTTTCAAATGTAACTACTAGAATGTGATACAATACACTATTGGGTGAAGTTTAGTTGACTTCTGCGCAGCGGTTTGGGAGTTAACATCAAAATTACATTTCTCGGCCATATCGCATAGATCTCACTGTGAAAAGGCTTAAATGGCTTTTTTGACCTAAGTTTAATGATTGCGCTCAAACCAAATGTCCTAGAACGAAATTTTCAAATGTAACTACTAGAATGTGATACAATACACTATTGGGTGAAGTTTGGTTGACTTCTGCGCAGCGGTTTGGGAGTTAACATTAAAATTACATTTCTCGGCCATATCGCATAGATCTCACTGTGAAAAGGCTTAAATGGATTTTTTGACCTAAGTTTGAGGATTGCGCTCAAATCAAATGTCTTAGAACCAAAATTCCACATGTAACTACTAGATTGTGATACAATACACTAATGGGTGAAGTTTGGTTGACTTCTGCGCAGCGGTTTGGGAGTTAACATCAAAATTACATTTCTCGGCCATATCGCATAGATCTCACTGTGAAAAGGCTTAAATGACTTTTTTAATTAAGTTTGATGATTGCGTTCAAACAAAATGTCCTAGAACAAAATTTTCAAATGTAACTACTAGATTGTGATACAATACACTATTGGGTGAAGTTTGGTTGACTTCTGCGCAGCGGTTTGGGAGTTAACATCAAAATTACATTTCTCGGCCATATCGCATAGATCTCACTGTGAAAAGGCTTAAATGGCTTTTTTGACCTAAGTTTGAGGATTGCGCTCAAATCAAATGTCCTAGAACCAAATTTCCACATGTAACTACTAGAATGTGATACAATACACTATTGGGTGAAGTTTGGTTGACTTCTGCGCAGCGGTTTGGGAGTTAACATCAAAATTACATTTCTCGGCCATATCGCATAGATCTCACTGTGAAAAGGCTTAAATGGCTTTTTTGACCTAAGTTTGAGGATTGCGCTCAAACAAAATGTCCTAGAACAAAATTTTCAAATGTAACTACTAGATTGTGATACAATACACTATTGGGTGAAGTTTGGTTGACTTCTGCGCAGCGGTTTGGGAGTTAACATCAAAATTACATTTCTCAGCCATATCGCATAGATCTCACTGTGAAAAGGCTTAAATGACTTTTTTAATTAAGTTTGATGATTGCGTTCAAACAAAATGTCCTAGAACAAAATTTTCAAATGTAACTACTAGATTGTGATACAATACACTATTGGGTGAAGTTTGGTTGACTTCTGCGCAGCGGTTTGGGAGTTAACATCAAAATTACATTTCTCGGCCATATCGCATAGATCTCACTGTGAAAAGGCTTAAATGACTTTTTTAATTAAGTTTGATGATTGCGTTCAAACAAAATGTCCTAGAACAAAATTTTCAAATGTAACTACTAGATTGTGATACAATACACTATTGGGTGAAGTTTGGTTGACTTCTGCGCAGCGGTTTGGGAGTTAACGTCAAAATTACATTTCTCGGCCATATCGCATAGATCTCACTGTGAAAAGGCTTAAATGGCTTTTTTGACCTAAGTTTGAGGATTGCGCTCAAATCAAATGTCCTAGAACCAAATTTCCACATGTAACTACTAGATTGTGATACAATACACTAATGGGTGAAGTTTGGTTTACTTCTGCGCAGCGGTTTGGGAGTTAACATCAAAATTACATTTCTCGGCCATATCGCATAGATCTCACTGTGAAAAGGCTTAAATGGCTTTTTTGACCTAAGTTTAATGATTGCGCTCAAACCAAATGTCCTAGAACGAAATTTTCAAATGTAACTACTAGAATGTGATACAATACACTATTGGGTGAAGTTTGGTTGACTTCTGCGCAGCGGTTTGGGAGTTAACATCAAAATTACATTTCTCGGCCATATCGCATAGATCTCACTGTGAAAAGGCTTAAATGGCTTTTTTGACCTAAGTTTGAGGATTGCGCTCAAATCAAATGTCTTAGAACCAAAATTCCACATGTAACTACTAGATTGTGATACAATACACTAATGGGTGAAGTTTGGTTGACTTCTGCGCAGCGGTTTGGGAGTTAACATCAAAATTACATTTCTCGGCCATATCGCATAGATCTCACTGTGAAAAGGCTTAAATGACTTTTTTAATTAAGTTTGATGATTGCGTTCAAACAAAATGTCCTAGAACAAAATTTTCAAATGTAACTACTAGAATGTGATACAATACACTATTGGGTGAAGTTTAGTTGACTTCTGCGCAGCGGTTTGGGAGTTAACATCAAAATTACATTTCTCGGCCATATCGCATAGATCTCACTGTGAAAAGGCTTAAATGGCTTTTTTGACCTAAGTTTAATGATTGCGCTCAAACCAAATGTCCTAGAACGAAATTTTCAAATGTAACTACTAGAATGTGATACAATACACTATTGGGTGAAGTTTAGTTGACTTCTGCGCAGCGGTTTGGGAGTTAACATCAAAATTACATTTCTCGGCCATATCGCATAGATCTCACTGTGAAAGGCTTAAATGGCTTTTTTGACCTAAGTTTGAGGATTGCGCTCAAATCAAATGTCTTAGAACCAAATTTCCACATGTAACTACTAGATTGTGATACAATACACTAATGGGTGAAGTTTGGTTGACTTCTGCGCAGTGGTTTGGGAGTTAACATCAAAATTACATTTCTCGGCCATATCGCATAGATCTCACTGTGAAAAGGCTTAAATGACTTTTTTAATTAAGTTTGATGATTGCGTTCAAACAAAATGTCCTAGAACAAAATTTTCAAATGTAACTACTAGATTGTGATACAATACACTATTGGGTGAAGTTTGGTTGACTTCTGCGCAGCGGTTTGGGAGTTAACATCAAAATTACATTTCTCGGCCATATCGCATAGATCTCACTGTGAAAAGGCTTAAATGGCTTTTTTGACCTAAGTTTGAGGATTGCGCTCAAATCAAATGTCCTAGAACCAAATTTCCACATGTAACTACTAGATTGTGATACAATACACTAATGGGTGAAGTTTGGTTTACTTCTGCGCAGCGGTTTGGGAGTTAACATCAAAATTACATTTCTTGGCCATATCGCATAGATCTCACTGTGAAAAGGCTTAAATGGCTTTTTTGACCTAAGTTTAATGATTGCGCTCAAACCAAATGTCCTAGAACCAAATTTTCAAATGTAACTACTAGAATGTGATACAATACACTATTGGGTGAAGTTTGGTTGACTTCTGCGCAGCGGTTTGGGAGTTAACATCAAAATTACATTTCTCGGCCATATCGCATAGATCTCACTGTGAAAAGGCTTAAATGGCTTTTTTGACCTAAGTTTGAGGATTGCGCTCAAACAAAATGTCCTAGAACAAAATTTTCAAATGTAACTACTAGATTGTGATACAATACACTATTGGGTGAAGTTTGGTTGACTTCTGCGCAGCGGTTTGGGAGTTAACATCAAAATTACATTTCTCGGCCATATCGCATAGATCTCACTGTGAAAAGGCTTAAATGACTTTTTTAATTAAGTTTGATGATTGCGTTCAAACAAAATGTCCTAGAGCAAAATTTTCAAATGTAACTACTAGATTGTGATACAATACACTATTGGTTGAAGTTTGGTTGACTTCTGCGCAGCGGTTTGGGAGTTAACATCAAAATTACATTTCTCGGCCATATCGCATAGATCTCACTGTGAAAAGGCTTAAATGACTTTTTTAATTAAGTTTGATGATTGCGTTCAAACAAAATGTCCTAGAACAAAATTTTCAAATGTAACTACTAGATTGTGATACAATACACTATTGGGTGAAGTTTGGTTGACTTCTGCGCAGCGGTTTGGGAGTTAACGTCAAAATTACATTTCTCGGCCATATCGCATAGATCTCACTGTGAAAAGGCTTAAATGGCTTTTTTGACCTAAGTTTGAGGATTGCGCTCAAATCAAATGTCCTAGAATCAAATTTCCACATGTAACTACTAGATTGTGATACAATACACTAATGGGTGAAGTTTGGTTTACTTCTGCGCAGCGGTTTGGGAGTTAACATCAAAATTACATTTCTCGGCCATATCGCATAGATCTCACTGTGAAAAGGCTTAAATGGCTTTTTTGACCTAAGTTTAATGATTGCGCTCAAACCAAATGTCCTAGAACGAAATTTTCAAATGTAACTACTAGAATGTGATACAATACACTATTGGGTGAAGTTTGGTTGACTTCTGCGCAGCGGTTTGGGAGTTAACATCAAAATTACATTTCTCGGCCATATCGCATAGATCTCACTGTGAAAAGGCTTAAATGGCTTTTTTGACCTAAGTTTGAGGATTGCGCTCAAATCAAATGTCTTAGAACCAAAATTCCACATGTAACTACTAGATTGTGATACAATACACTAATGGGTGAAGTTTGGTTGACTTCTGCGCAGCGGTTTGGGAGTTAACATCAAAATTACATTTCTCGGCCATATCGCATAGATCTCACTGTGAAAAGGCTTAAATGACTTTTTTAATTAAGTTTGATGATTGCGTTCAAACAAAATGTCCTAGAACAAAATTTTCAAATGTAACTACTAGATTGTGATACAATACACTATTGGGTGAAGTTTGGTTGACTTCTGCGCAGCGGTTTGGGAGTTAACATCAAAATTACATTTCTCGGCCATATCGCATAGATCTCACTGTGAAAAGGCTTAAATGGCTTTTTTGACCTAAGTTTGAGGATTGCGCTCAAATCAAATGTCCTAGAACCAAATTTCCACATGTAACTACTAGATTGTGATACAATACACTATTGGGTGAAGTTTGGTTTACTTCTGCGCAGCGGTTTGGGAGTTAACATCAAAATTACATTTCTCGGCCATATCGCATAGATCTCACTGTGAAAAGGCTTAAATGGCTTTTTATACCTAAGTTTGAGGATTACGCTCAAATCAAATGTCCTAGAACCAAATTTCCACATGTAACTACTAGATTGTGATACAATACACTAATGGGTGAAGTTTGGTTGACTTCTGCGCAGCGGTTTGGGAGTTAACATCAAAATTACATTTCTCGGCCATATCGCATAGATCTCACTGTGAAAAGGCTTAAATGACTTTTTTAATTAAGTTTGATGATTGCGCTCAAACAAAATTTCCTAGAACAAAATTTTCAAATGTAACTACTAGATTGTGATACAATACACTATTGGGTGAAGTTTGATTGACTTCTGCGCAGCGGTTTGGGAGTTAACATCAAAATTACATTTCTCGGCCATATCGCATAGATCTCACTGTGAAAAGGCTTAAATGACTTTTTTAATTAAGTTTGATGATTGCGTTCAAACAAAATGTCCTAGAACAAAATTTTTAAATGTAACTACTAGATTGTGATACAATACACTATTGGGTGAAGTTTAGTTGACTTCTGCGCAGCGGTTTGGGAGTTAACATCAAAATTACATTTCTCGGCCATATCGCATAGATCTCACTGTGAAAAGGCTTAAATGACTTTTTTAATTAAGTTTAATGATTGCGCTCAAACCAAATGTCCTAGAACGGAATTTTCAAATGTAACTACTAGAATGTGATACAATACACTATTGGGTGAAGTTTGGTTGACTTCTGCGCAGCGGTTTGGGAGTTAAGGTCAAAATTACATTTCTCGGCCATATCGCATAGATCTCACTGTGAAAAGGTTTAAATGGCTTTTTTGACCTAAGTTTGAGGATTGCGCTCAAATCAAATGTCCTAGAACCAAATTTCCACATGTAACTACTAGATTGTGATACAATACACTAATGGGTGAAGTTTGGTTTACTTCTGCGCAGCGGTTTGGGAGTTAACATCAAAATTACATTTCTCGGCCATATCGCATAGATCTCACTGTGAAAAGGCTTAAATGGCTATTTTGACCTAAGTTTAATGATTGCGCATAAACCAAATGTCCTAGAACGAAATTTTCAAATGTAACTACTAGAATGTGATACAATACACTATTGGGTGAAGTTTGGTTGACTTCTGCGCAGCGGTTTGGGAGTTAACATCAAAATTACATTTCTCGGCCATATCGCATAGATCTCACTGTGAAAAGGCTTAAATGACTTTTTTAATTAAGTTTGATGATTGCGTTCAAACAAAATGTCCTAGAACAAAATTTTCAAATGTAACTACTAGATTGTGATACAATACACTATTGGGTGAAGTTTGGTTGACTTCTGCGCAGCGGTTTGGGAGTTAACATCAAAATTACATTTCTCGGCCATATCGCATAGATCTCACTGTGAAAAGGCTTAAATGGCTTTTTTGACCTAAGTTTGAGGATTGCGCTCAAATCAAATGTCCTAGAACCAAATTTCCACATGTAACTACTAGATTGTGATACAATACACTAATGGGTGAAGTTTGGTTTACTTCTGCGCAGCGGTTTGGGAGTTAACATCAAAATTACATTTCTCGGCCATATCGCATAGATCTCACTGTGAAAAGGCTTAAATGGCTTTTTTGACCTAAGTTTAATAATTGCGCTCAAACCAAATGTCCTAAAACTAAATTTCCAAATGTAACTACTAGATTGTGATAAAATACACTATTGGGTGAAGTTTGGTTGACTTCTGCGCAGCGGTTTGGGAGTTAACATCAAAATTACATTTCTCGGCCATATCGCATAGATCTCACTGTGAAAAGGCTTAAATGGCTTTTTTGACCTAAGTTTGAGGATTGCGCTCAAATCAAATGTCCTAGAACCAAATTTCCACATGTAACTACTAGATTGTGATACAATACACTAATGGGTGAAGTTTGGTTGACTTCTGCGCAGCGGTTTGGGAGTTAACATCAAAATTACATTTCTCGGCCATATCGCATAGATCTCACTGTGAAAAGGCTTAAATGACTTTTTTAATTAAGTTTGATGATTGCGCTCAAACAAAATTTCCTAGAACAAAATTTTCAAATGTAACTACTAGATTGTGATACAATACACTATTGGGTGAAGTTTGGTTGACTTCTGCGCAGCGGTTTGGGAGTTAACGTCAAAATTACATTTCTCGGCCATATCGCATAGATCTCACTGTGAAAAGGCTTAAATGGCTTTTTTGACCTAAGTTTGAGGATTGCGCTCAAATCAAATGTCCTAGAACCAAATTTCCACATGTAACTACTAGATTGTGATACAATACACTAATGGGTGAAGTTTGGTTTACTTCTGCGCAGCGGTTTGGGAGTTAACATCAAAATTACATTTCTCGGCCATATCGCATAGATCTCACTGTGAAAAGGCTTAAATGGCTTTTTTGACCTAAGTTTAATGATTGCGCTCAAACCAAATGTCCTAGAACGAAATTTTCAAATGTAACTACTAGAATGTGATACAATACACTATTGGGTGAAGTTTGGTTGACTTCTGCGCAGCGGTTTGGGAGTTAACATCAAAATTACATTTCTCGGCCATATCGCATAGATCTCACTGTGAAAAGGCTTAAATGGCTTTTTTGACCTAAGTTTGAGGATTGCGCTCAAATCAAATGTCTTAGAACCAAAATTCCACATGTAACTACTAGATTGTGATACAATACACTAATGGGTGAAGTTTGGTTGACTTCTGCGCAGCGGTTTGGGAGTTAACATCAAAATTACATTTCTCGGCCATATCGCATAGATCTCACTGTGAAAAGGCTTAAATGACTTTTTTAATTAAGTTTGATGATTGCGTTCAAACAAAATGTCCTAGAACAAAATTTTCAAATGTAACTACTAGATTGTGATACAATACACTATTGGGTGAAGTTTGGTTGACTTCTGCGCAGCGGTTTGGGAGTTAACATCAAAATTACATTTCTCGGCCATATCGCATAGATCTCACTGTGAAAAGGCTTAAATGGCTTTTTTGACCTAAGTTTGAGGATTGCGCTCAAATCAAATGTCCTAGAACCAAATTTCCACATGTAACTACTAGATTGTGATACAATACACTATTGGGTGAAGTTTGGTTTACTTCTGCGCAGCGGTTTGGGAGTTAACATCAAAATTACATTTCTCGGCCATATCGCATAGATCTCACTGTGAAAAGGCTTAAATGGCTTTTTTGACCTAAGTTTAATAATTGCGCTCAAACCAAATGTCCTAAAACTAAATTTCCAAATGTAACTACTAGATTGTGATAAAATACACTATTGGGTGAAGTTTGGTTGACTTCTGCGCAGCGGTTTGGGAGTTAACATCAAAATTACATTTCTCGGCCATATCGCATAGATCTCACTGTGAAAAGGCTTAAATGGCTTTTTATACCGAAGTTTGAGGATTGCGCTCAAATCAAATGTCCTAGAACCAAATTTCCACATGTAACTACTAGATTGTGATACAATACACTAATGGGTGAAGTTTGGTTGACTTCTGCGCAGCGGTTTGGGAGTTAACATCAAAATTACATTTCTCGGCCATATCGCATAGATCTCACTGTGAAAAGGCTTAAATGACTTTTTTAATTAAGTTTGATGATTGCGCTCAAACAAAATTTCCTAGAACAAAATTTTCAAATGTAACTACTAGATTGTGATACAATACACTATTGGGTGAAGTTTGATTGACTTCTGCGCAGCGGTTTGGGAGTTAACATCAAAATTACATTTCTCGGCCATATCGCATAGATCTCACTGTGAAAAGGCTTAAATGACTTTTTTAATTAAGTTTGATGATTGCGTTCAAACAAAATGTCCTAGAACAAAATTTTTAAATGTAACTACTAGATTGTGATACAATACACTATTGGGTGAAGTTTAGTTGACTTCTGCGCAGCGGTTTGGGAGTTAACATCAAAATTACATTTCTCGGCCATATCGCATAGATCTCACTGTGAAAAGGCTTAAATGACTTTTTTAATTAAGTTTAATGATTGCGCTCAAACCAAATGTCCTAGAACGGAATTTTCAAATGTAACTACTAGAATGTGATACAATACACTATTGGGTGAAGTTTGGTTGACTTCTGCGCAGCGGTTTGGGAGTTAAGGTCAAAATTACATTTCTCGGCCATATCGAATAGATCTCACTGTGAAAAGGCTTAAATGGCTTTTTTGACCTAAGTTTGAGGATTGCGCTCAAATCAAATGTCCTAGAACCAAATTTCCACATGTAACTACTAGATTGTGATACAATGCACTAATGGGTGAAGTTTGGTTTACTTCTGCGCAGCGGTTTGGGAGTTAACATCAAAATTACATTTCTCGGCCATATCGCATAGATCTCACTGTGAAAAGGCTTAAATGGCTATTTTGACCTAAGTTTAATGATTGCGCATAAACCAAATGTCCTAGAACGAAATTTTCAAATGTAACTACTAGAATGTGATACAATACACTATTGGGTGAAGTTTGGTTGACTTCTGCGCAGCGGTTTGGGAGTTAACATCAAAATTACATTTCTCGGCCATATCGCATAGATCTCACTGTGAAAAGGCTTAAATGACTTTTTTAATTAAGTTTGATGATTGCGTTCAAACAAAATGTCCTAGAACAAAATTTTCAAATGTAACTACTAGATTGTGATACAATACACTATTGGGTGAAGTTTGGTTGACTTCTGCGCAGCGGTTTGGGAGTTAACATCAAAATTACATTTCTCGGCCATATCGCATAGATCTCACTGTGAAAAGGCTTAAATGGCTTTTTTGACCTAAGTTTGAGGATTGCGCTCAAATCAAATGTCCTAGAACCAAATTTCCACATGTAACTACTAGATTGTGATACAATACACTAATGGGTGAAGTTTGGTTTACTTCTGCGCAGCGGTTTGGGAGTTAACATCAAAATTACATTTCTCGGTCATATCGCATAGATCTCACTGTGAAAAGGCTTAAATGGCTTTTTTGACCTAAGTTTAATAATTGCGCTCAAACCAAATGTCCTAAAACTAAATTTCCAAATGTAACTACTAGATTGTGATAAAATACACTATTGGGTGAAGTTTGGTTGACTTCTGCGCAGTGGTTTGGGAGTTAACATCAAAATTACATTTCTCGGCCATATCGCATAGATCTCACTGTGAAAAGGCTTAAATGGCTTTTTTGACCTAAGTTTGAGGATTGCGCTCAAATCAAATGTCCTAGAACCAAATTTCCACATGTAACTACTAGATTGTGATACAATACACTAATGGGTGAAATTTGGTTGACTTCTGCGCAGCGGTTTGGGAGTTAACATCAAAATTACATTTCTCGGCCATATCGCATAGATCTCACTGTGAAAAGGCTTAAATGACTTTTTTAATTAAGTTTGATGATTGCGCTCAAACAAAATTTCCTAGAACAAAATTTTCAAATGTAACTACTAGATTGTGATACAATACACTATTGGGTGAAGTTTGGTTGACTTCTGCGCAGCGGTTTGGGAGTTAACATCAAAATTACATTTCTCGGCCATATCGCATAGATCTCACTGTGAAAAGGCTTAAATGACTTTTTTAATTAAGTTTGATGATTGCGTTCAAACAAAATGTCCTAGAACAAAATTTTTAAATGTAACTACTAGATTGTGATACAATACACTATTGGGTGAAGTTTAGTTGACTTCTGCGCAGCGGTTTGGGAGTTAACATCAAAATTACATTTCTCGGCCATATCGCATAGATCTCACTGTGAAAAGGCTTAAATGACTTTTTTAATTAAGTTTGATGATTGCGTTCAAACAAAATGTCCTAGAACAAAATTTTCAAATGTAACTACTAGATTGTGATACAATACACTATTGGGTGAAGTTTGGTTGACTTCTGCGCAGCGGTTTGGGAGTTAACATCAAAATTACATTTCTCGGCCATATCGCATAGATCTCACTGTGAAAAGGCTTAAATGGCTTTTTTGACCTAAGTTTGAGGATTGCGCTCAAATCAAATGTCCTAGAACCAAATTTCCACATGTAACTACTAGATTGTGATACAATACACTAATAGGTGAAGTTTGGTTTACTTCTGCGCAGCGGTTTGGGAGTTAACATCAAAATTACATTTCTCGGCCATATCGCATAGATCTCACTGTGAAAAGGCTTAAATGGCTTTTTTGACCTAAGTTTAATAATTGCGCTCAAACCAAATGTCCTAAAACTAAATTTCCAAATGTAACTACTAGATTGTGATAAAATACACTATTGGGTGAAGTTTGGTTGACTTCTGCGCAGCGGTTTGGGAGTTAACATCAAAATTACATTTCTCGGCCATATCGCATAGATCTCACTGTGACGAGGCTTAAATGACTTTTTTAATTAAGTTTGATGATTGCGTTCAAACAAAATGTCCTAAAACAAAATTTTCAAATGTAACTACTAGATTGTGATACAATACACTATTGGGTGAAGTTTGGTTGACTTCTGCGCAGCGGTTTGGGAGTTAACATCAAAATTACATTTCTCGGCCATATCGCATAGATCTCACTGTGAAAAGGCTTAAATGGCTTTTTTGACCTAAGTTTGAGGATTGCGCTCAAATCAAATGTCCTAGAACCAAATTTCCACATGTAACTACTAGATTGTGATACAATACACTAATGGGTGAAGTTTGGTTTACTTCTGCGCAGCGGTTTGGGAGTTAACATCAAAATTACATTTCTCGGCCATATCGCATAGATCTCACTGTGAAAAGGCTTAAATGGCTTTTTTGACCTAAGTTTGAGGATTGCGCTCAAATCAAATGTCCTAGAACCAAATTTCCACATGTAATTACTAGATTGTGATACAATACACTAATGGGTGAAGTTTGGTTGACTTCTGCGCAGCGGTTTGGGAGTTAACATCAAAATTACATTTCTCGGCCATATCGCATAGATCTCACTGTGAAAAGGCTTAAATGACTTTTTTAATTAAGTTTAATGATTGCGCTCAAACCAAATGTCCTAGAACGAAATTTTCAAATGTAACTACTAGAATGTGATACAATACACTATTGGGTGAAGTTTAGTTGACTTCTGCGCAGCGGTTTGGGAGTTAACATCAAAATTACATTTCTCGGCCATATCGCATAGATCTCACTGTGAAAAGGCTTAAATGGCTTTTTTGACCTAAGTTTAATGATTGCGCTCAAACCAAATGTCCTAGAACGAAATTTTCAAATGTAACTACTAGAATGTGATACAATACACTATTGGGTGAAGTTTGGTTGACTTCTGCGCAGCGGTTTGGGAGTTAACATCAAAATTACATTTCTCGGCCATATCGCATAGATCTCACTGTGAAAAGGCTTAAATGGCTTTTTTGACCTAAGTTTGAGGATTGCGCTCAAATCAAATGTCTTAGAACCAAAATTCCACATGTAACTACTAGATTGTGATACAATACACTAATGGGTGAAGTTTGGTTGACTTCTGCGCAGCGGTTTGGGAGTTAACATCAAAATTACATTTCTCGGCCATATCGCATAGATCTCACTGTGAAAAGGCTTAAATGACTTTTTTAATTAAGTTTGATGATTGCGTTCAAACAAAATGTCCTAGAACAAAATTTTCAAATGTAACTACTAGATTGTGATACAATACACTATTGGTTGAAGTTTGGTTGACTTCTGCGCAGCGGTTTGGGAGTTAACATCAAAATTACATTTCTCGGCCATATCGCATAGATCTCACTGTGAAAAGGCTTAAATGGCTTTTTTGACCTAAGTTTGAGGATTGCGCTCAAATCAAATGTCCTAGAACCAAATTTCCACATGTAACTACTAGATTGTGATACAATACACTATTGGGTGAAGTTTGGTTTACTTCTGCGCAGCGGTTTGGGAGTTAACATCAAAATTACATTTCTCGGCCATATCGCATAGATCTCACTGTGAAAAGGCTTAAATGACTTTTTTAATTAAGTTTGATGATTGCGTTCAAACAAAATGTCCTAGAACAAAATTTTCAAATGTAACTACTAGAATGTGATACAATACACTATTGGGTGAAGTTTGGTTGACTTCTGCGCAGCGGTTTGGGAGTTAACATCAAAATTACATTTCTCGGCCATATCGCATAGATCTCACTGTGAAAAGGCTTAAATGGCTTTTTTGACCTAAGTTTGAGGATTGCGCTCAAATCAAATGTCCTAGAACCAAATTTCCACATGTAACTACTAGATTGTGATACAATACACTAATGGGTGAAGTTTGGTTTACTTCTGCGCAGCGGTTTGGGAGTTAACATCAAAATTACATTTCTTGGCCATATCGCATAGATCTCACTGTGAAAAGGCTTAAATGGCTTTTTTGACCTAAGTTTAATGATTGCGCTCAAACCAAATGTCCTAGAACGAAATTTTCAAATGTAACTACTAGAATGTGATACAATACACTATTGGGTGAAGTTTGGTTGACTTCTGCGCAGCGGTTTGGGAGTTAACATCAAAATTACATTTCTCGGCCATATCGCATAGATCTCACTGTGAAAAGGCTTAAATGGCTTTTTTGACCTAAGTTTGAGGATTGCGCTCAAACAAAATGTCCTAGAACAAAATTTTCAAATGTAACTACTAGATTGTGATACAATACACTATTGGGTGAAGTTTGGTTGACTTCTGCGCAGCGGTTTGGGAGTTAACATCAAAATTACATTTCTCGGCCATATCGCATAGATCTCACTGTGAAAAGGCTTAAATGACTTTTTTAATTAAGTTTGATGATTGCGTTCAAACAAAATGTCCTAGAACAAAATTTTCAAATGTAACTACTAGATTGTGATACAATACACTATTGGGTGAAGTTTGGTTGACTTCTGCGCAGCGGTTTGGGAGTTAACATCAAAATTACATTTCTCGGCCATATCGCATAGATCTCACTGTGAAAAGGCTTAAATGACTTTTTTAATTAAGTTTGATGATTGCGTTCAAACAAAATGTCCTAGAACAAAATTTTCAAATGTAACTACTAGATTGTGATACAATACACTATTGGGTGAAGTTTGGTTGACTTCTGCGCAGCGGTTTGGGAGTTAACGTCAAAATTACATTTCTAGGCCATATCGCATAGATCTCACTGTGAAAAGGCTTAAATGGCTTTTTTGACCTAAGTTTGAGGTTTGCGCTCAAATCAAATGTCCTAGAACCAAATTTCCACATGTAACTACTAGATTGTGATACAATACACTAATGGGTGAAGTTTGGTTTACTTCTGCGCAGCGGTTTGGGAGTTAACATCAAAATTACATTTCTCGGCCATATCGCATAGATCTCACTGTGAAAAGGCTTAAATGACTTTTTTAATTAAGTTTAATGATTGCGCTCAAACCAAATGTCCTAGAACGAAATTTTCAAATGTAACTACTAGAATGTGATACAATACACTATTGGGTGAAGTTTAGTTGACTTCTGCGCAGCGGTTTGGGAGTTAACATCAAAATTACATTTCTCGGCCATATCGCATAGATCTCACTGTGAAAAGGCTTAAATGGCTTTTTTGACCTAAGTTTAATGATTGCGCTCAAACCAAATGTCCTAGAACGAAATTTTCAAATGTAACTACTAGAATGTGATACAATACACTATTGGGTGAAGTTTGGTTGACTTCTGCGCAGCGGTTTGGGAGTTAACATCAAAATTACATTTCTCGGCCATATCGCATAGATCTCACTGTGAAAAGGCTTAAATGGCTTTTTTGACCTAAGTTTGAGGATTGCGCTCAGATCAAATGTCTTAGAACCAAAATTCCACATGTAACTACTAGATTGTGATACAATACACTAATGGGTGAAGTTTGGTTGACTTCTGTGCAGCGGTTTGGGAGTTAACATCAAAATTACATTTCTCGGCCATATCGCATAGATCTCACTGTGAAAAGGCTTAAATGACTTTTTTAATTAAGTTTGATGATTGCGTTCAAACAAAATGTCCTAGAACAAAAATTTCAAATGTAACTACTAGAATGTGATACAATACACTATTGGGTGAAGTTTAGTTGACTTCTGCGCAGCGGTTTGGGAGTTAACATCAAAATTACATTTCTCGGCCATATCGCATAGATCTCACTGTGAAAAGGCTTAAATGGCTTTTTTGACCTAAGTTTAATGATTGCGCTCAAACCAAATGTCCTAGAACGAAATTTTCAAATGTAACTACTAGAATGTGATACAATACACTATTGGGTGAAGTTTAGTTGACTTCTGCGCAGCGGTTTGGGAGTTAACATCAAAATTACATTTCTCGGCCATATCGCATAGATCTCACTGTGAAAGGCTTAAATGGCTTTTTTGACCTAAGTTTGAGGATTGCGCTCAAATCAAATGTCTTAGAACCAAATTTCCACATGTAACTACTAGATTGTGATACAATACACTAATGGGTGAAGTTTGGTTGACTTCTGCGCAGCGGTTTGGGAGTTAACATCAAAATTACATTTCTCGGCCATATCGCATAGATCTCACTGTGAAAAGGCTTAAATGACTTTTTTAATTAAGTTTGATGATTGCGTTCAAACAAAATGTCCTAGAACAAAATTTTCAAATGTAACTACTAGATTGTGATACAATACACTATTGGGTGAAGTTTGGTTGACTTCTGCGCAGCGGTTTGGGAGTTAACATCAAAATTACATTTCTCGGCCATATCGCATAGATCTCACTGTGAAAAGGCTTAAATGGCTTTTTTGACCTAAGTTTGAGGATTGCGCTCAAATCAAATGTCCTAGAACCAAATTTCCACATGTAACTACTAGATTGTGATACAATACACTAATGGGTGAAGTTTGGTTTACTTCTGCGCAGCGGTTTGGGAGTTAACATCAAAATTACATTTCTTGGCCATATCGCATAGATCTCACTGTGAAAAGGCTTAAATGGCTTTTTTGACCTAAGTTTAATGATTGCGCTCAAACCAAATGTCCTAGAACGAAATTTTCAAATGTAACTACTAGAATGTGATACAATACACTATTGGGTGAAGTTTGGTTGACTTCTGCGCAGCGGTTTGGGAGTTAACATCAAAATTACATTTCTCGGCCATATCGCATAGATCTCACTGTGAAAAGGCTTAAATGGCTTTTTTGACCTAAGTTTGAGGATTGCGCTCAAACAAAATGTCCTAGAACAAAATTTTCAAATGTAACTACTAGAATGTGATACAATACACTATTGGGTGAAGTTTGGTTGACTTCTGCGCAGCGGTTTGGGAGTTAACATCAAAATTACATTTCTCGGCCATATCGCATAGATCTCACTGTGAAAAGGCTTAAATGACTTTTTTAATTAAGTTTTATGATTGCGTTCAAACAAAATGTCCTAGAACAAAATTTTCAAATGTAACTACTAGATTGTGATACAATACACTATTGGGTGAAGTTTGGTTGACTTCTGCGCAGCGGTTTGGGAGTTAACATCAAAATTACATTTCTCGGCCATATCGCATAGATCTCACTGTGAAAAGGCTTAAATGACTTTTTTAATTAAGTTTGATGATTGCGTTCAAACAAAATGTCCTAGAACAAAATTTTCAAATGTAACTACTAGATTGTGATACAATACACTATTGGGTGAAGTTTGGTTGACTTCTGCGCAGCGGTTTGGGAGTTAATGTCAAAATTACATTTCTCGGCCATATCGCATAGATCTCACTGTGAAAAGGCTTAAATGGCTTTTTTGACCTAAGTTTGAGGTTTGCGCTCAAATCAAATGTCCTAGAACCAAATTTCCACATGTAACTACTAGATTGTGATACAATACACTAATGGGTGAAGTTTGGTTTACTTCTGCGCAGCGGTTTGGGAGTTAACATCAAAATTACATTTCTCGGCCATATCGCATAGATCTCACTGTGAAATGGCTTAAATGGCTTTTTTGACCTAAGTTTAATGATTGCGCTCAAACCAAATGTCCTAGAACGAAATTTTCAAATGTAACTACTAGAATGTGATACAATACACTATTGGGTGAAGTTTGGTTGACTTCTGCGCAGCGGTTTGGGAGTTAACATCAAAATTACATTTCTCGGCCATATCGCATAGATCTCACTGTGAAAAGGCTTAAATGGCTTTTTTGACCTAAGTTTGAGGATTGCGCTCAAATCAAATGTCTTAGAACCAAAATTCCACATGTAACTACTAGATTGTGATACAATACACTAATGGGTGAAGTTTGGTTGACTTCTGTGCAGCGGTTTGGGAGTTAACATCAAAATTACATTTCTCGGCCATATCGCATAGATCTCACTGTGAAAAGGCTTAAATGACTTTTTTAATTAAGTTTGATGATTGCGTTCAAACAAAATGTCCTAGAACAAAAATTTCAAATGTAACTACTAGAATGTGATACAATACACTATTGGGTGAAGTTTAGTTGACTTCTGCGCAGCGGTTTGGGAGTTAACATCAAAATTACATTTCTCGGCCATATCGCATAGATCTCACTGTGAAAAGGCTTAAATGGCTTTTTTGACCTAAGTTTAATGATTGCGCTCAAACCAAATGTCCTAGAACGAAATTTTCAAATGTAACTACTAGAATGTGATACAATACCCTATTGGGTGAAGTTTAGTTGACTTCTGCGCAGCGGTTTGGGAGTTAACATCAAAATTACATTTCTCGGCCATATCGCATAGATCTCACTGTGAAAGGCTTAAATGGCTTTTTTGACCTAAGTTTGAGGATTGCGCTCAAATCAAATGTCTTAGAACCAAATTTCCACATGTAACTACTAGATTGTGATACAATACACTAATGGGTGAAGTTTGGTTGACTTCTGCGCAGCGGTTTGGGAGTTAACATCAAAATTACATTTCTCGGCCATATCGCATAGATCTCACTGTGAAAAGGCTTAAATGACTTTTTTAATTAAGTTTGATGATTGCGTTCAAACAAAATGTCCTAGAACAAAATTTTCAAATGTAACTACTAGATTGTGATACAATACACTATTGGGTGAAGTTTGGTTGACTTCTGCGCAGCGGTTTGGGAGTTAACATCAAAATTACATTTCTCGGCCATATCGCATAGATCTCACTGTGAAAAGGCTTAAATGGCTTTTTTGACCTAAGTTTGAGGATTGCGCTCAAATCAAATGTCCTAGAACCAAATTTCCACATGTAACTACTAGATTGTGATACAATACACTAATGGGTGAAGTTTGGTTTACTTCTGCGCAGCGGTTTGGGAGTTAACATCAAAATTACATTTCTTGGCCATATCGCATAGATCTCACTGTGAAAAGGCTTAAATGGCTTTTTTGACCTAAGTTTAATGATTGCGCTCAAACCAAATGTCCTAGAACGAAATTTTCAAATGTAACTACTAGAATGTGATACAATACACTATTGGGTGAAGTTTGGTTGACTTCTGCGCAGCGGTTTGGGAGTTAACATCAAAATTACATTTCTCGGCCATATCGCATAGATCTCACTGTGAAAAGGCTTAAATGGCTTTTTTGACCTAAGTTTGAGGATTGCGCTCAAACAAAATGTCCTAGAACAAAATTTTCAAATGTAACTACTAGATTGTGATACAATACACTATTGGGTGAAGTTTGGTTGACTTCTGCGCAGCGGTTTGGGAGTTAACATTAAAATTACATTTCTCGGCCATATCGCATAGATCTCACTGTGAAAAGGCTTAAATGACTTTTTTAATTAAGTTTGATGATTGCGTTCAAACAAAATGTCCTAGAACAAAATTTTCAAATGTAACTACTAGATTGTGATACAATACACTATTGGGTGAAGTTTGGTTGACTTCTGCGCAGCGGTTTGGGAGTTAACATCAAAATTACATTTCTCGGCCATATCGCATAGATCTCACTGTGAAAAGGCTTAAATGACTTTTTTAATTAAGTTTGATGATTGCGGTCAAACAAAATGTCCTAGAACAAAATTTTCAAATGTAACTACTAGATTGTGATACAATACACTATTGGGTGAAGTTTGGTTGACTTCTGCGCAGCGGTTTGGGAGTTAATGTCAAAATTACATTTCTCGGCCATATCGCATAGATCTCACTGTGAAAAGGCTTAAATGGCTTTTTTGACCTAAGTTTGAGGTTTGCGCTCAAATCAAATGTCCTAGAACCAAATTTCCACATGTAACTACTAGATTGTGATACAATACACTAATGGGTGAAGTTTGGTTTACTTCTGCGCAGCGGTTTGGGAGTTAACATCAAAATTACATTTCTCGGCCATATCGCATAGATCTCACTGTGAAAAGGCTTAAATGGCTTTTTTGACCTAAGTTTAATGATTGCGCTCAAACCAAATGTCCTAGAACGAAATTTTCAAATGTAACTACTAGAATGTGATACAATACACTATTGGGTGAAGTTTGGTTGACTTCTGCGCAGCGGTTTGGGAGTTAACATCAAAATTACATTTCTCGGCCATATCGCATAGATCTCACTGTGAAAAGGCTTAAATGGCTTTTTTGACCTAAGTTTGAGGATTGCGCTCAAATCAAATGTCTTAGAACCAAAATTCCACATGTAACTACTAGATTGTGATACAATACACTATTGGGTGAAGTTTGGTTGACTTCTGCGCAGCGGTTTGGGAGTTAACATCAAAATTACATTTCTCGGCCATATCGCATAGATCTCACTGTGAAAAGGCTTAAATGACTTTTTTAATTAAGTTTGATGATTGCGTTCAAACAAAATGTCCTAGAACAAAATTTTCAAATGTAACTACTAGATTGTGATACAATACACTATTGGGTGAAGTTTGGTTGACTTCTGCGCAGCGGTTTGGGAGTTAACATCAAAATTACATTTCTCGGCCATATCGCATAGATCTCACTGTGAAAAGGCTTAAATGGCTTTTTTGACCTAAGTTTGAGGATTGCGCTCAAATCAAATGTCCTAGAACCAAATTTTCAAATGTAACTACTAGATTGTGATACAATACACTATTGGGTGAAGTTTGGTTGACTTCTGCGCAGCGGTTTGGGAGTTAACGTCAAAATTACATTTCTCGGCCATATCGCATAGATCTCACTGTGAAAAGGCTTAAATGGCTTTTTTGACCTAAGTTTGAGGATTGCGCTCAAATCAAATGTCCTAGAACCAAATTTCCACATGTAACTACTAGAATGTGATACAATACACTAATGGGTGAAGTTTGGTTTACTTCTGCGCAGCGGTTTGGGAGTTAACATCAAAATTACATTTCTCGGCCATATCGCATAGATCTCACTGTGAAAAGGCTTAAATGACTTTTTTAATTAAGTTTGATGATTGCGTTCAAACAAAATGTCCTAGAACAAAATTTTTAAATGTAACTACTAGATTGTGATACAATACACTATTGGGTGAAGTTTAGTTGACTTCTGCGCAGCGGTTTGGGAGTTAACATCAAAATTACATTTCTCGGCCATATCGCATAGATCTCACTGTGAAAAGGCTTAAATGACTTTTTTAATTAAGTTTGATGATTGCGTTCAAACAAAATGTCCTAGAACAAAATTTTCAAATGTAACTACTAGATTGTGATACAATACACTATTGGGTGAAGTTTGGTTGACTTCTGCGCAGCGGTTTGGGAGTTAACATCAAAATTACATTTCTCGGCCATATCGCATAGATCTCACTGTGAAAAGGCTTAAATGGCTTTTTTGACCTAAGTTTGAGGATTGCGCTCAAATCAAATGTCCTAGAACCAAATTTCCACATGTAACTACTAGATTGTGATACAATACACTAATAGGTGAAGTTTGGTTTACTTCTGCGCAGCGGTTTGGGAGTTAACATCAAAATTACATTTCTCGGCCATATCGCATAGATCTCACTGTGAAAAGGCTTAAATGGCTTTTTTGACCTAAGTTTAATAATTGCGCTCAAACCAAATGTCCTAAAACTAAATTTCCAAATGTAACTACTAGATTGTGATAAAATACACTATTGGGTGAAGTTTGGTTGACTTCTGCGCAGCGGTTTGGGAGTTAACATCAAAATTACATTTCTCGGCCATATCGCATAGATCTCACTGTGACGAGGCTTAAATGACTTTTTTAATTAAGTTTGATGATTGCGTTCAAACAAAATGTCCTAAAACAAAATTTTCAAATGTAACTACTAGATTGTGATACAATACACTATTGGGTGAAGTTTGGTTGACTTCTGCGCAGCGGTTTGGGAGTTAACATCAAAATTACATTTCTCGGCCATATCGCATAGATCTCACTGTGAAAAGGCTTAAATGGCTTTTTTGACCTAAGTTTGAGGATTGCGCTCAAATCAAATGTCCTAGAACCAAATTTCCACATGTAACTACTAGATTGTGATACAATACACTAATGGGTGAAGTTTGGTTTACTTCTGCGCAGCGGTTTGGGAGTTAACATCAAAATTACATTTCTCGGCCATATCGCATAGATCTCACTGTGAAAAGGCTTAAATGGCTTTTTTGACCTAAGTTTGAGGATTGCGCTCAAATCAAATGTCCTAGAACCAAATTTCCACATGTAATTACTAGATTGTGATACAATACACTAATGGGTGAAGTTTGGTTGACTTCTGCGCAGCGGTTTGGGAGTTAACATCAAAATTACATTTCTCGGCCATATCGCATAGATCTCACTGTGAAAAGGCTTAAATGACTTTTTTAATTAAGTTTAATGATTGCGCTCAAACCAAATGTCCTAGAACGAAATTTTCAAATGTAACTACTAGAATGTGATACAATACACTATTGGGTGAAGTTTAGTTGACTTCTGCGCAGCGGTTTGGGAGTTAACATCAAAATTACATTTCTCGGCCATATCGCATAGATCTCACTGTGAAAAGGCTTAAATGGCTTTTTTGACCTAAGTTTAATGATTGCGCTCAAACCAAATGTCCTAGAACGAAATTTTCAAATGTAACTACTAGAATGTGATACAATACACTATTGGGTGAAGTTTGGTTGACTTCTGCGCAGCGGTTTGGGAGTTAACATCAAAATTACATTTCTCGGCCATATCGCATAGATCTCACTGTGAAAAGGCTTAAATGGCTTTTTTGACCTAAGTTTGAGGATTGCGCTCAAATCAAATGTCTTAGAACCAAAATTCCACATGTAACTACTAGATTGTGATACAATACACTAATGGGTGAAGTTTGGTTGACTTCTGCGCAGCGGTTTGGGAGTTAACATCAAAATTACATTTCTCGGCCATATCGCATAGATCTCACTGTGAAAAGGCTTAAATGACTTTTTTAATTAAGTTTGATGATTGCGTTCAAACAAAATGTCCTAGAACAAAATTTTCAAATGTAACTACTAGATTGTGATACAATACACTATTGGTTGAAGTTTGGTTGACTTCTGCGCAGCGGTTTGGGAGTTAACATCAAAATTACATTTCTCGGCCATATCGCATAGATCTCACTGTGAAAAGGCTTAAATGGCTTTTTTGACCTAAGTTTGAGGATTGCGCTCAAATCAAATGTCCTAGAACCAAATTTCCACATGTAACTACTAGATTGTGATACAATACACTATTGGGTGAAGTTTGGTTTACTTCTGCGCAGCGGTTTGGGAGTTAACATCACAATTACATTTCTCGGCCATATCGCATAGATCTCACTGTGAAAAGGCTTAAATGACTTTTTTAATTAAGTTTGATGATTGCGTTCAAACAAAATGTCCTAGAACAAAATTTTCAAATGTAACTACTAGAATGTGATACAATACACTATTGGGTGAAGTTTGGTTGACTTCTGCGCAGCGGTTTGGGAGTTAACATCAAAATTACATTTCTCGGCCATATCGCATAGATCTCACTGTGAAAAGGCTTAAATGGCTTTTTTGACCTAAGTTTGAGGATTGCGCTCAAATCAAATGTCCTAGAACCAAATTTCCACATGTAACTACTAGATTGTGATACAATACACTAATGGGTGAAGTTTGGTTTACTTCTGCGCAGCGGTTTGGGAGTTAACATCAAAATTACATTTCTTGGCCATATCGCATAGATCTCACTGTGAAAAGGCTTAAATGGCTTTTTTGACCTAAGTTTAATGATTGCGCTCAAACCAAATGTCCTAGAACGAAATTTTCAAATGTAACTACTAGAATGTGATACAATACACTATTGGGTGAAGTTTGGTTGACTTCTGCGCAGCGGTTTGGGAGTTAACATCAAAATTACATTTCTCGGCCATATCGCATAGATCTCACTGTGAAAAGGCTTAAATGGCTTTTTTGACCTAAGTTTGAGGATTGCGCTCAAACAAAATGTCCTAGAACAAAATTTTCAAATGTAACTACTAGATTGTGATACAATACACTATTGGGTGAAGTTTGGTTGACTTCTGCGCAGCGGTTTGGGAGTTAACATCAAAATTACATTTCTCGGCCATATCGCATAGATCTCACTGTGAAAAGGCTTAAATGACTTTTTTAATTAAGTTTGATGATTGCGTTCAAACAAAATGTCCTAGAACAAAATTTTCAAATGTAACTACTAGATTGTGATACAATACACTATTGGGTGAAGTTTGGTTGACTTCTGCGCAGCGGTTTGGGAGTTAACATCAAAATTACATTTCTCGGCCATATCGCATAGATCTCACTGTGAAAAGGCTTAAATGACTTTTTTAATTAAGTTTGATGATTGCGTTCAAACAAAATGTCCTAGAACAAAATTTTCAAATGTAACTACTAGATTGTGATACAATACACTATTGGGTGAAGTTTGGTTGACTTCTGCGCAGCGGTTTGGGAGTTAACGTCAAAATTACATTTCTAGGCCATATCGCATAGATCTCACTGTGAAAAGGCTTAAATGGCTTTTTTGACCTAAGTTTGAGGTTTGCGCTCAAATCAAATGTCCTAGAACCAAATTTCCACATGTAACTACTAGATTGTGATACAATACACTAATGGGTGAAGTTTGGTTTACTTCTGCGCAGCGGTTTGGGAGTTAACATCAAAATTACATTTCTCGGCCATATCGCATAGATCTCACTGTGAAAAGGCTTAAATGACTTTTTTAATTAAGTTTAATGATTGCGCTCAAACCAAATGTCCTAGAACGAAATTTTCAAATGTAACTACTAGAATGTGATACAATACACTATTGGGTGAAGTTTAGTTGACTTCTGCGCAGCGGTTTGGGAGTTAACATCAAAATTACATTTCTCGGCCATATCGCATAGATCTCACTGTGAAAAGGCTTAAATGGCTTTTTTGACCTAAGTTTAATGATTGCGCTCAAACCAAATGTCCTAGAACGAAATTTTCAAATGTAACTACTAGAATGTGATACAATACACTATTGGGTGAAGTTTGGTTGACTTCTGCGCAGCGGTTTGGGAGTTAACATCAAAATTACATTTCTCGGCCATATCGCATAGATCTCACTGTGAAAAGGCTTAAATGGCTTTTTTGACCTAAGTTTGAGGATTGCGCTCAGATCAAATGTCTTAGAACCAAAATTCCACATGTAACTACTAGATTGTGATACAATACACTAATGGGTGAAGTTTGGTTGACTTCTGTGCAGCGGTTTGGGAGTTAACATCAAAATTACATTTCTCGGCCATATCGCATAGATCTCACTGTGAAAAGGCTTAAATGACTTTTTTAATTAAGTTTGATGATTGCGTTCAAACAAAATGTCCTAGAACAAAAATTTCAAATGTAACTACTAGAATGTGATACAATACACTATTGGGTGAAGTTTAGTTGACTTCTGCGCAGCGGTTTGGGAGTTAACATCAAAATTACATTTCTCGGCCATATCGCATAGATCTCACTGTGAAAAGGCTTAAATGGCTTTTTTGACCTAAGTTTAATGATTGCGCTCAAACCAAATGTCCTAGAACGAAATTTTCAAATGTAACTACTAGAATGTGATACAATACACTATTGGGTGAAGTTTAGTTGACTTCTGCGCAGCGGTTTGGGAGTTAACATCAAAATTACATTTCTCGGCCATATCGCATAGATCTCACTGTGAAAGGCTTAAATGGCTTTTTTGACCTAAGTTTGAGGATTGCGCTCAAATCAAATGTCTTAGAACCAAATTTCCACATGTAACTACTAGATTGTGATACAATACACTAATGGGTGAAGTTTGGTTGACTTCTGCGCAGCGGTTTGGGAGTTAACATCAAAATTACATTTCTCGGCCATATCGCATAGATCTCACTGTGAAAAGGCTTAAATGACTTTTTTAATTAAGTTTGATGATTGCGTTCAAACAAAATGTCCTAGAACAAAATTTTCAAATGTAACTACTAGATTGTGATACAATACACTATTGGGTGAAGTTTGGTTGACTTCTGCGCAGCGGTTTGGGAGTTAACATCAAAATTACATTTCTCGGCCATATCGCATAGATCTCACTGTGAAAAGGCTTAAATGGCTTTTTTGACCTAAGTTTGAGGATTGCGCTCAAATCAAATGTCCTAGAACCAAATTTCCACATGTAACTACTAGATTGTGATACAATACACTAATGGGTGAAGTTTGGTTTACTTCTGCGCAGCGGTTTGGGAGTTAACATCAAAATTACATTTCTTGGCCATATCGCATAGATCTCACTGTGAAAAGGCTTAAATGGCTTTTTTGACCTAAGTTTAATGATTGCGCTCAAACCAAATGTCCTAGAACGAAATTTTCAAATGTAACTACTAGAATGTGATACAATACACTATTGGGTGAAGTTTGGTTGACTTCTGCGCAGCGGTTTGGGAGTTAACATCAAAATTACATTTCTCGGCCATATCGCATAGATCTCACTGTGAAAAGGCTTAAATGGCTTTTTTGACCTAAGTTTGAGGATTGCGCTCAAACAAAATGTCCTAGAACAAAATTTTCAAATGTAACTACTAGAATGTGATACAATACACTATTGGGTGAAGTTTGGTTGACTTCTGCGCAGCGGTTTGGGAGTTAACATCAAAATTACATTTCTCGGCCATATCGCATAGATCTCACTGTGAAAAGGCTTAAATGACTTTTTTAATTAAGTTTTATGATTGCGTTCAAACAAAATGTCCTAGAACAAAATTTTCAAATGTAACTACTAGATTGTGATACAATACACTATTGGGTGAAGTTTGGTTGACTTCTGCGCAGCGGTTTGGGAGTTAACATCAAAATTACATTTCTCGGCCATATCGCATAGATCTCACTGTGAAAAGGCTTAAATGACTTTTTTAATTAAGTTTGATGATTGCGTTCAAACAAAATGTCCTAGAACAAAATTTTCAAATGTAACTACTAGATTGTGATACAATACACTATTGGGTGAAGTTTGGTTGACTTCTGCGCAGCGGTTTGGGAGTTAATGTCAAAATTACATTTCTCGGCCATATCGCATAGATCTCACTGTGAAAAGGCTTAAATGGCTTTTTTGACCTAAGTTTGAGGTTTGCGCTCAAATCAAATGTCCTAGAACCAAATTTCCACATGTAACTACTAGATTGTGATACAATACACTAATGGGTGAAGTTTGGTTTACTTCTGCGCAGCGGTTTGGGAGTTAACATCAAAATTACATTTCTCGGCCATATCGCATAGATCTCACTGTGAAATGGCTTAAATGGCTTTTTTGACCTAAGTTTAATGATTGCGCTCAAACCAAATGTCCTAGAACGAAATTTTCAAATGTAACTACTAGAATGTGATACAATACACTATTGGGTGAAGTTTGGTTGACTTCTGCGCAGCGGTTTGGGAGTTAACATCAAAATTACATTTCTCGGCCATATCGCATAGATCTCACTGTGAAAAGGCTTAAATGGCTTTTTTGACCTAAGTTTGAGGATTGCGCTCAAATCAAATGTCCTAGAACCAAATTTCCACATGTAACTACTAGATTGTGATACAATACACTATTGGGTGAAGTTTGGTTTACTTCTGCGCAGCGGTTTGGGAGTTAACATCAAAATTACATTTCTCGGCCATATCGCATAGATCTCACTGTGAAAAGGCTTAAATGACTTTTTTAATTAAGTTTGATGATTGCGTTCAAACAAAATGTCCTAGAACAAAATTTTCAAATGTAACTACTAGATTGTGATACAATACACTATTGGGTGAAGTTTGGTTGACTTCTGCGCAGCGGTTTGGGAGTTAACATCAAAATTACATTTCTCGGCCATATCGCATAGATCTCACTGTGAAAAGGCTTAAATGGCTTTTTTGACCTAAGTTTGAGGATTGCGCTCAAATCAAATGTCCTAGAACCAAATTTCCACATGTAACTACTAGATTGTGATACAATACACTATTGGGTGAAGTTTGGTTTACTTCTGCGCAGCGGTTTGGGAGTTAACATCAAAATTACATTTCTCGGCCATATCGCATAGATCTCACTGTGAAAAGGCTTAAATGACTTTTTTAATTAAGTTTGATGATTGCGTTCAAACAAAATGTCCTAGAACAAAATTTTCAAATGTAACTACTACATTGTGATACAATACACTATTGGGTGAAGTTTGGTTGACTTCTGCGCAGCGGTTTGGGAGTTAACATCAAAATTACATTTCTCGGCCATATCGCATAGATCTCACTGTGAAAAGGCTTAAATGACTTTTTTAATTAAGTTTGATGATTGCGTTCAAACAAAATGTCCTAGAACAAAATTTTCAAATGTAACTACTAGAATGTGATACAATACACTATTGGGTGAAGTTTAGTTGACTTCTGCGCAGCGGTTTGGGAGTTAACATCAAAATTACATTTCTCGGCCATATCGCATAGATCTCACTGTGAAAAGGCTTAAATGGCTTTTTTGACCTAAGTTTAATGATTGCGCTCAAACCAAATGTCCTAGAACGAAATTTTCAAATGTAACTACTAGAATGTGATACAATACACTATTGGGTGAAGTTTAGTTGACTTCTGCGCAGCGGTTTGGGAGTTAACATCAAAATTACATTTCTCGGCCATATCGCATAGATCTCACTGTGAAAGGCTTAAATGGCTTTTTTGACCTAAGTTTGAGGATTGCGCTCAAATCAAATGTCTTAGAACCAAATTTCCACATGTAACTACTAGATTGTGATACAATACACTAATGGGTGAAGTTTGGTTGACTTCTGCGCAGCGGTTTGGGAGTTAACATCAAAATTACATTTCTCGGCCATATCGCATAGATCTCACTGTGAAAAGGCTTAAATGACTTTTTTAATTAAGTTTGATGATTGCGTTCAAACAAAATGTCCTAGAACAAAATTTTCAAATGTAACTACTAGATTGTGATACAATACACTATTGGGTGAAGTTTGGTTGACTTCTGCGCAGCGGTTTGGGAGTTAACATCAAAATTACATTTCTCGGCCATATCGCATAGATCTCACTGTGAAAAGGCTTAAATGACTTTTTTAATTAAGTTTGATGATTGCGTTCAAACAAAATGTCCTAGAACAAAATTTTCAAATGTAACTACTAGATTGTGATACAATACACTATTGGGTGAAGTTTGGTTGACTTCTGCGCAGCGGTTTGGGAGTTAACGTCAAAATTACATTTCTCGGCCATATCGCATAGATCTCACTGTGAAAAGGCTTAAATGGCTTTTTTGACCTAAGTTTGAGGTTTGCGCTCAAATCAAATGTCCTAGAACCAAATTTCCACATGTAACTACTAGATTGTGATACAATACACTAATGGGTGAAGTTTGGTTTACTTCTGCGCAGCGGTTTGGGAGTTAACATCAAAATTACATTTCTCGGCCATATCGCATAGATCTCACTGTGAAAAGGCTTAAATGGCTTTTTTGACCTAAGTTTGAGGATTGCGCTCAAATCAAATGTCCTAGAACCAAATTTCCATATGTAATTACTAGATTGTGATACAATACACTAATGGGTGAAGTTTGGTTGACTTCTGCGCAGCGGTTTGGGAGTTAACATCAAAATTACATTTCTCGGCCATATCGCATAGATCTCACTGTGAAAAGGCTTAAATGACTTTTTTGACCTAAGTTTGAGGATTGCGCTCAAATCAAATGTCCTAGAACCAAATTTCCACATGTAACTACTAGATTGTGATACAATACACTAATGGGTGAAGTTTGGTTTACTTCTGCGCAGCGGTTTGGGAGTTAACATCAAAATTACATTTCTCGGCCATATCGCATAGATCTCACTGTGAAAAGGCTTAAATGGCTATTTTGACCTAAGTTTAATGATTGCGCTCAAACCAAATGTCCTAGAACGAAATTTTCAAATGTAACTACTAGAATGTGATACAATACACTATTGGGTGAAGTTTGGTTGACTTCAACGCAGCGGTTTGGGAGTTAACATCAAAATTACATTTCTCGGCCATATCGCATAGATCTCACTGTGAAAAGGCTTAAATGGCTTTTTTGACCTAAGTTTGAGGATTGCGCTCAAACAAAATGTCCTAGAACAAAATTTTCAAATGTAACTACTAGATTGTGATACAATACACTATTGGGTGAAGTTTGGTTGACTTCTGCGCAGCGGTTTGGGAGTTAACATCAAAATTACATTTCTCGGCCATATCGCATAGATCTCACTGTGAAAAGGCTTAAATGACTTTTTTAATTAAGTTTGATGATTGCGTTCAAACAAAATGTCCTAGAACAAAAATTTCAAATGTAACTACTAGATTGTGATACAATACACTATTGGGTGAAGTTTGGTTGACTTCTGCGCAGCGGTTTGGGAGTTAACATCAAAATTACATTTCTCGGCCATATCGCATAGATCTCACTGTGAAAAGGCTTAAATGGCTTTTTTGACCTAAGTTTGAGGATTGCGCTCAAATCAAATGTCCTAGAACCAAATTTCCACATGTAACTACTAGATTGTGATACAATACACTAATGGGTGAAGTTTGGTTTACTTCTGCGCAGCGGTTTGGGAGTTAACATCAAAATTACATTTCTCGGCCATATCGCATAGATCTCACTGTGAAAAGGCTTAAATGGCTTTTTTGACCTAAGTTTAATCATTGCGCTCAAACCAAATGTCCTAAAACTAAATTTCCAAATGTAACTACTAGATTGTGATAAAATACACTATTGGGTGAAGTTTGGTTGACTTCTGCGCAGCGGTTTGGGAGTTAACATCAAAATTACATTTCTCGGCCATATCGCATAGATCTCACTGTGAAAAGGCTTAAATGGCTTTTTTGACCTAAGTTTGAGGATTGCGCTCAAATCAAATGTCCTAGAACCAAATTTCCACATGTAACTACTAGATTGTGATACAATACACTAATGGGTGAAGTTTGGTTGACTTCTGCGCAGCGGTTTGGGAGTTAACATCAAAATTACATTTCTCGGCCATATCGCATAGATCTCACTGTGAAAAGGCTTAAATGACTTTTTTAATTAAGTTTGATGATTGCGCTCAAACAAAATTTCCTAGAACAAAATTTTCAAATGTAACTACTAGATTGTGATACAATACACTATTGGGTGAAGTTTGGTTGACTTCTGCGCAGCGGTTTGGGAGTTAACATCAAAATTACATTTCTCGGCCATATCGCATAGATCTCACTGTGAAAAGGCTTAAATGGCTTTTTTAATTAAGTTTAATGATTGCGCTCAAACCAAATGTCCTAGAACGGAATTTTCAAATGTAACTACTAGAATGTGATACAATACACTATTGGGATAAGTTTGGTTGACTTCTGCGCAGCGGTTTGGGAGTTAACGTCAAAATTAAATTTCTCGGCCATATCGCATAGATCTCACTGTGAAAAGGCTTAAATGGCTTTTTTAATTAAGTTTAATGATTGCGCTCAAACCAAATGTCCTAAAACTAAATTTCCAAATGTAACTACTAGATTGTGATAAAATACACTATTGGGTGAAGTTTGGTTGACTTCTGCGCAGCGGTTTGGGAGTTAACATCAAAATTACATTTCTCGGCCATATCGCATAGATCTCACTGTGAAAAGGCTTAAATGGCTTTTTTGACCTAAGTTTGAGGATTGCGCTCAAATCAAATGTCCTAGAACCAAATTTCCACATGTAACTACTAGATTGTGATACAATACACTAATGGGTGAAGTTTGGTTTACTTCTGCGCAGCGGTTTGGGAGTTAACATCAAAATTACATTTCTCGGCCATATCGCATAGATCTCACTGTGAAAAGGCTTAAATGGCTATTTTGACCTAAGTTTAATGATTGCGCTCAAACCAAATGTCCTAGAACGAAATTTTCAAATGTAACTACTAGAATGTGATACAATACACTATTGGGTGAAGTTTGGTTGACTTCTGCGCAGCGGTTTGGGAGTTAACATCAAAATTACATTTCTCGGCCATATCGCATAGATCTCACTGTGAAAAGGCTTAAATGGCTTTTTTGACCTAAGTTTGAGGATTGCGCTCAAACAAAATGTCCTAGAAAAAAAATTTTCTAATGTAACTACTAGATTGTGATACAATACACTATTGGGTGAAGTTTGGTTGACTTCTGCGCAGCGGTTTGGGAGTTAACATCAAAATTACATTTCTCGGCCATATCGCATAGATCTCACTGTGAAAAGGCTTAAATGACTTTTTTAATTAAGTTTGATGATTGCGTTCAAACAAAATGTCCTAGAACAAAATTTTCAAATGTAACTACTAGATTGTGATACAATACACTATTGGGTGAAGTTTGGTTGACTTCTGCGCAGCGGTTTGGGAGTTAACGTCAAAATTACATTTCTCGGCCATATCGCATAGATCTCACTGTGAAAAGGCTTAAATGGCTTTTTTGACCTAAGTTTGAGGATTGCGCTCAAATCAAATGTCCTAGAACCAAATTTCCACATGTAACTACTAGATTGTGATACAATACACTAATGGGTGAAGTTTGGTTTACTTCTGCGCAGCGGTTTGGGAGTTAACATCAAAATTACATTTCTCGGCCATATCGCATAGATCTCACTGTGAAAAGGCTTAAATGGCTATTTTGACCTAAGTTTAATGATTGCGCTCAAACCAAATGTCCTAGAACGAAATTTTCAAATGTAACTACTAGAATGTGATACAATACACTATTGGGTGAAGTTTGGTTGACTTCAACGCAGCGGTTTGGGAGTTAACATCAAAATTACATTTCTCGGCCATATCGCATAGATCTCACTGTGAAAAGGCTTAAATGGCTTTTTTGACCTAAGTTTGAGGATTGCGCTCAAACAAAATGTCCTAGAACAAAATTTTCAAATGTAACTACTAGATTGTGATACAATACACTATTGGGTGAAGTTTGGTTGACTTCTGCGCAGCGGTTTGGGAGTTAACATCAAAATTACATTTCTCGGCCATATCGCATAGATCTCACTGTGAAAAGGCTTAAATGACTTTTTTAATTAAGTTTGATGATTGCGTTCAAACAAAATGTCCTAGAACAAAATTTTCAAATGTAACTACTAGATTGTGATACAATACACTATTGGGTGAAGTTTGGTTGACTTCTGCGCAGCGGTTTGGGAGTTAACATCAAAATTACATTTCTCGGCCATATCGCATAGATCTCACTGTGAAAAGGCTTAAATGGCTTTTTTGACCTAGGTTTGAGGATTGCGCTCAAATCAAATGTCCTAGAACCAAATTTCCACATGTAACTACTAGATTGTGATACAATACACTAATGGGTGAAGTTTGGTTTACTTCTGCGCAGCGGTTTGGGAGTTAACATCAAAATTACATTTCTCGGCCATATCGCATAGATCTCACTGTGAAAAGGCTTAAATGGCTTTTTTGACCTAAGTTTGAGGATTGCGCTCAAATCAAATGTCCTAGAACCAAATTTCCACATGTAACTACTAGATTGTGATACAATACACTAATGGGTGAAGTTTGGTTGACTTCTGCGCAGCGGTTTGGGAGTTAACATCAAAATTACATTTCTCGGCCATATCGCATAGATCTCACTGTGAAAAGGCTTAAATGGCTATTTTGACCTAAGTTTAATGATTGCGCTCAAACCAAATGTCCTAGAACGAAATTTTCAAATGTAACTACTAGAATGTGATACAATACACTATTGGGTGAAGTTTGGTTGACTTCTGCGCAGCGGTTTGGGAGTTAACATCAAAATTACATTTCTCGGCCATATCGCATAGATCTCACTGTGAAAATCCTTAAATGACTTTTTTAATTAAGTTTGATGATTGCGCTCAAACAAAATTTCCTAGAACAAAATTTTCAAATGTAACTACTAGATTGTGATACAATACACTATTGGGTGAAGTTTGGTTGACTTCTGCGCAGCGGTTTGGGAGTTAACATCAAAATTACATTTCTCGGCCATATCGCATAGATCTCACTGTGAAAAGGCTTAAATGACTTTTTAAATTAAGTTTAATGATTGCGCTCAAACCAAATGTCCTAGAACGGAATTTTCAAATGTAACTACTAGAATGTGATACAATACACTATTGGGTGAAGTTTGGTTGACTTCTGCGCAGCGGTTTGGGAGTTAACGTCAAAATTACATTTCTCGGCCATATCGCATAGATCTCACTGTGAAAAGGCTTAAATGGCTTTTTTGACCTAAGTTTGAGGATTGCGCTCAAATCAAATGTCCTAGAACCAAATTTCCACATGTAACTACTAGATTGTGATACAATACACTAATGGGTGAAGTTTGGTTTACTTCTGCGCAGCGGTTTGGGAGTTAACATCAAAATTACATTTCTCGGCCATATCGCATAGATCTCACTGTGAAAAGGCTTAAATGGCTATTTTGACCTAAGTTTAATGATTGCGCTCAAACCAAATGTCCTAGAACGAAATTTTCAAATGTACCTACTAGAATGTGATACAATACACTATTGGGTGAAGTTTGGTTGACTTCTGCGCAGCGGTTTGGGAGTTAACATCAAAATTACATTTCTCGGCCATATCGCATAGATCTCACTGTGAAAAGGCTTAAATGGCTTTTTTGACCTAAGTTTGAGGATTGCGCTCAAACAAAATGTCCTAGAACAAAATTTTCAAATGCAACTACTAGATTGGTATACAATACACTATTGGGTGAAGTTTGGTTTACTTCTGCGCAGCGGTTTGGGAGTTAACATCAAAATTACATTTCTCGGCCATATCGCATAGATCTCACTGTGAAAAGGCTTAAATGACTTTTTTAAGTTTGATGATTGCGTTCAAACAAAATGTCCTAGAACAAAATTTTCAAATGTAACTACTAGAATGTGATACAATACACGATTGGGTGAAGTTTAGTTGACTTCTGCGCAGCGGTTTGGGAGTTAACATCAAAATTACATTTCTCGGCCATATCGCATAGATCTCACTGTGAAAAGGCTTAAATGGCTTTTTTGACCTAAGTTTAATGATTGCGCTCAAACCAAATGTCCTAGAACGAAATTTTCAAATGTAACTACTAGAATGTGATACAATACACTATTGGGTGAAGTTTAGTTGACTTCTGCGCAGCGGTTTGGGAGTTAACATCAAAATTACATTTCTCGGCCATATCGCATAGATCTCACTGTGAAAGGCTTAAATGGCTTTTTTGACCTAAGTTTGAGGATTGCGCTCAAATCAAATGTCTTAGAACCAAATTTCCACATGTAACTACTAGATTGTGATACAATACACTAATGGGTGAAGTTTGGTTGACTTCTGCGCAGCGGTTTGGGAGTTAACATCAAAATTACATTTCTCGGCCATATCGCATAGATCTCACTGTGAAAAGGCTTAAATGACTTTTTTAATTAAGTTTGATGATTGCGTTCAAACAAAATGTCCTAGAACAAAATTTTCAAATGTAACTACTAGATTGTGATACAATACACTATTGGGTGAAGTTTGGTTGACTTCTGCGCAGCGGTTTGGGAGTTAACATCAAAATTACATTTCTCGGCCATATCGCATAGATCTCACTGTGAAAAGGCTTAAATGGCTTTTTTGACCTAAGTTTGAGGATTGCGCTCAAATCAAATGTCCTAGAACCAAATTTCCACATGTAACTACTAGATTGTGATACAATACACTAATGGGTGAAGTTTGGTTTACTTCTGCGCAGCGGTTTGGGAGTTAACATCAAAATTACATTTCTTGGCCATATCGCATAGATCTCACTGTGAAAAGGCTTAAATGGCTTTTTTGACCTAAGTTTAATGATTGCGCTCAAACCAAATGTCCTAGAACAAAATTTTCAAATGTAACTACTAGAATGTGATACAATACACTATTGGGTGAAGTTTGGTTGACTTCTGCGCAGCGGTTTGGGAGTTAACATCAAAATTACATTTCTCGGCCATATCGCATAGATCTCACTGTGAAAAGGCTTAAATGGCTTTTTTGACCTAAGTTTGAGGATTGCGCTCAAACAAAATGTCCTAGAACAAAATTTTCAAATGTAACTACTAGATTGTGATACAATACACTATTGGGTGAAGTTTGGTTGACTTCTGCGCAGCGGTTTGGGAGTTAACATCAAAATTACATTTCTCGGCCATATCGCATAGATCTCACTGTGAAAAGGCTTAAATGACTTTTTTAATTAAGTTTGATGATTGCGTTCAAACAAAATGTCCTAGAACAAAATTTTCAAATGTAACTACTAGATTGTGATACAATACACTATTGGGTGAAGTTTGGTTGACTTCTGCGCAGCGGTTTGGGAGTTAACGTCAAAATTACATTTCTCGGCCATATCGCATAGATCTCACTGTGAAAAGGCTTAAATGGCTTTTTTGACCTAAGTTTGAGGATTGCGCTCAAATCAAATGTCCTAGAACCAAATTTCCACATGTAACTACTAGATTGTGATACAATACACTAATGGGTGAAGTTTGGTTTACTTCTGCGCAGCGGTTTGGGAGTTAACATCAAAATTACATTTCTCGGCCATATCGCATAGATCTCACTGTGAAAAGGCTTAAATGGCTTTTTTGACCTAAGTTTAATGATTGCGCTCAAACCAAATGTCCTAGAACGAAATTTTCAAATGTAACTACTAGAATGTGATACAATACACTATTGGGTGAAGTTTGGTTGACTTCTGCGCAGCGGTTTGGGAGTTAACATCAAAATTACATTTCTCGGCCATATCGCATAGATCTCACTGTGAAAAGGCTTAAATGGCTTTTTTGACCTAAGTTTGAGGATTGCGCTCAAATCAAATGTCTTAGAACCAAAATTCCACATGTAACTACTAGATTGTGATACAATACACTAATGGGTGAAGTTTGGTTGACTTCTGCGCAGCGGTTTGGGAGTTAACATCAAAATTACATTTCTCGGCCATATCGCATAGATCTCACTGTGAAAAGGCTTAAATGACTTTTTTAATTAAGTTTGATGATTGCGTTCAAACAAAATGTCCTAGAACAAAATTTTCAAATGTAACTACTAGATTGTGATACAATACACTATTGGGTGAAGTTTGGTTGACTTCTGCGCAGCGGTTTGGGAGTTAACATCAAAATTACATTTCTCGGCCATATCGCATAGATCTCACTGTGAAAAGGCTTAAATGGCTTTTTTGACCTAAGTTTGAGGATTGCGCTCAAATCAAATGTCCTAGAACCAAATTTCCACATGTAACTACTAGATTGTGATACAATACACTATTGGGTGAAGTTTGGTTTACTTCTGCGCAGCGGTTTGGGAGTTAACATCAAAATTACATTTCTCGGCCATATCGCATAGATCTCACTGTGAAAAGGCTTAAATGACTTTTTTAATTAAGTTTGATGATTGCGTTCAAACAAAATGTCCTAGAACAAAATTTTTAAATGTAACTACTAGATTGTGATACAATACACTATTGGGTGAAGTTTAGTTGACTTCTGCGCAGCGGTTTGGGAGTTAACATCAAAATTACATTTCTCGGCCATATCGCATAGATCTCACTGTGAAAAGGCTTAAATGACTTTTTAAATTAAGTTTAATGATTGCGCTCAAACCAAATGTCCTAGAACGGAATTTTCAAATGTAACTACTAGAATGTGATACAATACACTATTGGGTGAAGTTTGGTTGACTTCTGCGCAGCGGTTTGGGAGTTAACGTCAAAATTACATTTCTCGGCCATATCGCATAGATCTCACTGTGAAAAGGCTTAAATGGCTTTTTTGACCTAAGTTTGAGGATTGCGCTCAAATCAAATGTCCTAGAACCAAATTTCCACATGTAACTACTAGATTGTGATACAATACACTAATGGGTGAAGTTTGGTTTACTTCTGCGCAGCGGTTTGGGAGTTAACATCAAAATTACATTTCTCGGCCATATCGCATAGATCTCACTGTGAAAAGGCTTAAATGGCTATTTTGACCTAAGTTTAATGATTGCGCTCAAACCAAATGTCCTAGAACGAAATTTTCAAATGTACCTACTAGAATGTGATACAATACACTATTGGGTGAAGTTTGGTTGACTTCTGCGCAGCGGTTTGGGAGTTAACATCAAAATTACATTTCTCGGCCATATCGCATAGATCTCACTGTGAAAAGGCTTAAATGGCTTTTTTGACCTAAGTTTGAGGATTGCGCTCAAACAAAATGTCCTAGAACAAAATTTTCAAATGCAACTACTAGATTGTGATACAATACACTATTGGGTGAAGTTTGGTTTACTTCTGCGCAGCGGTTTGGGAGTTAACATCAAAATTACATTTCTCGGCCATATCGCATAGATCTCACTGTGAAAAGGCTTAAATGACTTTTTTAAGTTTGATGATTGCGTTCAAACAAAATGTCCTAGAACAAAATTTTCAAATGTAACTACTAGAATGTGATACAATACACGATTGGGTGAAGTTTAGTTGACTTCTGCGCAGCGGTTTGGGAGTTAACATCAAAATTACATTTCTCGGCCATATCGCATAGATCTCACTGTGAAAAGGCTTAAATGGCTTTTTTGACCTAAGTTTAATGATTGCGCTCAAACCAAATGTCCTAGAACGAAATTTTCAAATGTAACTACTAGAATGTGATACAATACACTATTGGGTGAAGTTTAGTTGACTTCTGCGCAGCGGTTTGGGAGTTAACATCAAAATTACATTTCTCGGCCATATCGCATAGATCTCACTGTGAAAGGCTTAAATGGCTTTTTTGACCTAAGTTTGAGGATTGCGCTCAAATCAAATGTCTTAGAACCAAATTTCCACATGTAACTACTAGATTGTGATACAATACACTAATGGGTGAAGTTTGGTTGACTTCTGCGCAGCGGTTTGGGAGTTAACATCAAAATTACATTTCTCGGCCATATCGCATAGATCTCACTGTGAAAAGGCTTAAATGACTTTTTTAATTAAGTTTGATGATTGCGTTCAAACAAAATGTCCTAGAACAAAATTTTCAAATGTAACTACTAGATTGTGATACAATACACTAATGGGTGAAGTTTGGTTGACTTCTGCGCAGCGGTTTGGGAGTTAACATCAAAATTACATTTCTCGGCCATATCGCATAGATCTCACTGTGAAAAGGCTTAAATGACTTTTTTAATTAAGTTTGATGATTGCGTTCAAACAAAATGTCCTAGAACAAAATTTTCAAATGTAACTACTAGATTGTGATACAATACACTATTGGGTGAAGTTTGGTTGACTTCTGCGCAGCGGTTTGGGAGTTAACATCAAAATTACATTTCTCGGCCATATCGCATAGATCTCACTGTGAAAAGGCTTAAATGGCTTTTTTGACCTAGGTTTGAGGATTGCGCTCAAATCAAATGTCCTAGAACCAAATTTCCACATGTAACTACTAGATTGTGATACAATACACTAATGGGTGAAGTTTGGTTTACTTCTGCGCAGCGGTTTGGGAGTTAACATCAAAATTACATTTCTCGGCCATATCGCATAGATCTCACTGTGAAAAGGCTTAAATGGCTTTTTTGACCTAAGTTTGAGGATTGCGCTCAAATCAAATGTCCTAGAACCAAATTTCCACATGTAACTACTAGATTGTGATACAATACACTAATGGGTGAAGTTTGGTTGACTTCTGCGCAGCGGTTTGGGAGTTAACATCAAAATTACATTTCTCGGCCATATCGCATAGATCTCACTGTGAAAAGGCTTAAATGGCTATTTTGACCTAAGTTTAATGATTGCGCTCAAACCAAATGTCCTAGAACGAAATTTTCAAATGTAACTACTAGAATGTGATACAATACACTATTGGGTGAAGTTTGGTTGACTTCTGCGCAGCGGTTTGGGAGTTAACATCAAAATTACATTTCTCGGCCATATCGCATAGATCTCACTGTGAAAATCCTTAAATGACTTTTTTAATTAAGTTTGATGATTGCGCTCAAACAAAATTTCCTAGAACAAAATTTTCAAATGTAACTACTAGATTGTGATACAATACACTATTGGGTGAAGTTTGGTTGACTTCTGCGCAGCGGTTTGGGAGTTAACATCAAAATTACATTTCTCGGCCATATCGCATAGATCTCACTGTGAAAAGGCTTAAATGGCTATTTTGACCTAAGTTTAATGATTGCGCTCAAACCAAATGTCCTAGAACGAAATTTTCAAATGTAACTACTAGAATGTGATACAATACACTATTGGGTGAAGTTTGGTTGACTTCTGCGCAGCGGTTTGGGAGTTAACATCAAAATTACATTTCTCGGCCATATCGCATAGATCTCACTGTGAAAAGGCTTAAATGGCTTTTTTGACCTAGGTTTGAGGATTGCGCTCAAATCAAATGTCCTAGAACAAAATTTCCACATGTAACTACTAGATTGTGATACAATACACTAATGGGTGAAGTTTGGTTTACTTCTGCGCAGCGGTTTGGGAGTTAACATCAAAATTACATTTCTCGGCCATATCGCATAGATCTCACTGTGAAAAGGCTTAAATGGCTTTTTTGACCTAAGTTTAATCATTGCGCTCAAACCAAATGTCCTAAAACTAAATTTCCAAATGTAACTACTAGATTGTGATAAAATACACTATTGGGTGAAGTTTGGTTGACTTCTGCGCAGCGGTTTGGGAGTTAACATCAAAATTACATTTCTCGGCCATATCGCATAGATCTCACTGTGAAAAGGCTTAAATGGCTTTTTTGACCTAAGTTTGAGGATTGCGCTCAAATCAAATGTCCTAGAACCAAATTTCCACATGTAACTACTAGATTGTGATACAATACACTAATGGGTGAAGTTTGGTTGACTTCTGCGCAGCGGTTTGGGAGTTAACATCAAAATTACATTTCTCGGCCATATCGCATAGATCTCACTGTGAAAAGGCTTAAATGACTTTTTTAATTAAGTTTGATGATTGCGTTCAAACAAAATGTCCTAGAACAAAATTTTTAAATGTAACTACTAGATTGTGATACAATACACTATTGGGTGAAGTTTAGTTGACTTCTGCGCAGCGGTTTGGGAGTTAACATCAAAATTACATTTCTCGGCCATATCGCATAGATCTCACTGTGAAAAGGCTTAAATGACTTTTTAAATTAAGTTTAATGATTGCGCTCAAACCAAATGTCCTAGAACGGAATTTTCAAATGTAACTACTAGAATGTGATACAATACACTATTGGGTGAAGTTTGGTTGACTTCTGCGCAGCGGTTTGGGAGTTAACGTCAAAATTACATTTCTCGGCCATATCGCATAGATCTCACTGTGAAAAGGCTTAAATGGCTTTTTTGACCTAAGTTTGAGGATTGCGCTCAAATCAAATGTCCTAGAACCAAATTTCCACATGTAACTACTAGATTGTGATACAATACACTAATGGGTGAAGTTTGGTTTACTTCTGCGCAGCGGTTTGGGAGTTAACATCAAAATTACATTTCTCGGCCATATCGCATAGATCTCACTGTGAAAAGGCTTAAATGGCTATTTTGACCTAAGTTTAATGATTGCGCTCAAACCAAATGTCCTAGAACGAAATTTTCAAATGTACCTACTAGAATGTGATACAATACACTATTGGGTGAAGTTTGGTTGACTTCTGCGCAGCGGTTTGGGAGTTAACATCAAAATTACATTTCTCGGCCATATCGCATAGATCTCACTGTGAAAAGGCTTAAATGGCTTTTTTGACCTAAGTTTGAGGATTGCGCTCAAACAAAATGTCCTAGAACAAAATTTTCAAATGCAACTACTAGATTGTGATACAATACACTATTGGGTGAAGTTTGGTTTACTTCTGCGCAGCGGTTTGGGAGTTAACATCAAAATTACATTTCTCGGCCATATCGCATAGATCTCACTGTGAAAAGGCTTAAATGACTTTTTTAAGTTTGATGATTGCGTTCAAACAAAATGTCCTAGAACAAAATTTTCAAATGTAACTACTAGAATGTGATACAATACACGATTGGGTGAAGTTTAGTTGACTTCTGCGCAGCGGTTTGGGAGTTAACATCAAAATTACATTTCTCGGCCATATCGCATAGATCTCACTGTGAAAAGGCTTAAATGGCTTTTTTGACCTAAGTTTAATGATTGCGCTCAAACCAAATGTCCTAGAACGAAATTTTCAAATGTAACTACTAGAATGTGATACAATACACTATTGGGTGAAGTTTAGTTGACTTCTGCGCAGCGGTTTGGGAGTTAACATCAAAATTACATTTCTCGGCCATATCGCATAGATCTCACTGTGAAAGGCTTAAATGGCTTTTTTGACCTAAGTTTGAGGATTGCGCTCAAATCAAATGTCTTAGAACCAAATTTCCACATGTAACTACTAGATTGTGATACAATACACTAATGGGTGAAGTTTGGTTGACTTCTGCGCAGCGGTTTGGGAGTTAACATCAAAATTACATTTCTCGGCCATATCGCATAGATCTCACTGTGAAAAGGCTTAAATGACTTTTTTAATTAAGTTTGATGATTGCGTTCAAACAAAATGTCCTAGAACAAAATTTTCAAATGTAACTACTAGATTGTGATACAATACACTATTGGGTGAAGTTTGGTTGACTTCTGCGCAGCGGTTTGGGAGTTAACATCAAAATTACATTTCTCGGCCATATCGCATAGATCTCACTGTGAAAAGGCTTAAATGGCTTTTTTGACCTAAGTTTGAGGATTGCGCTCAAATCAAATGTCCTAGAACCAAATTTCCACATGTAACTACTAGATTGTGATACAATACACTATTGGGTGAAGTTTGGTTTACTTCTGCGCAGCGGTTTGGGAGTTAACATCAAAATTACATTTCTCGGCCATATCGCATAGATCTCACTGTGAAAAGGCTTAAATGACTTTTTTAATTAAGTTTGATGATTGCGTTCAAACAAAATGTCCTAGAACAAAATTTTTAAATGTAACTACTAGATTGTGATACAATACACTATTGGGTGAAGTTTAGTTGACTTCTGCGCAGCGGTTTGGGAGTTAACATCAAAATTACATTTCTCGGCCATATCGCATAGATCTCACTGTGAAAAGGCTTAAATGACTTTTTAAATTAAGTTTAATGATTGCGCTCAAACCAAATGTCCTAGAACGGAATTTTCAAATGTAACTACTAGAATGTGATACAATACACTATTGGGTGAAGTTTGGTTGACTTCTGCGCAGCGGTTTGGGAGTTAACGTCAAAATTACATTTCTCGGCCATATCGCATAGATCTCACTGTGAAAAGGCTTAAATGGCTTTTTTGACCTAAGTTTGAGGATTGCGCTCAAATCAAATGTCCTAGAACCAAATTTCCACATGTAACTACTAGATTGTGATACAATACACTAATGGGTGAAGTTTGGTTTACTTCTGCGCAGCGGTTTGGGAGTTAACATCAAAATTACATTTCTCGGCCATATCGCATAGATCTCACTGTGAAAAGGCTTAAATGGCTATTTTGACCTAAGTTTAATGATTGCGCTCAAACCAAATGTCCTAGAACGAAATTTTCAAATGTACCTACTAGAATGTGATACAATACACTATTGGGTGAAGTTTGGTTGACTTCTGCGCAGCGGTTTGGGAGTTAACATCAAAATTACATTTCTCGGCCATATCGCATAGATCTCACTGTGAAAAGGCTTAAATGGCTTTTTTGACCTAAGTTTGAGGATTGCGCTCAAACAAAATGTCCTAGAACAAAATTTTCAAATGCAACTACTAGATTGTGATACAATACACTATTGGGTGAAGTTTGGTTTACTTCTGCGCAGCGGTTTGGGAGTTAACATCAAAATTACATTTCTCGGCCATATCGCATAGATCTCACTGTGAAAAGGCTTAAATGACTTTTTTAAGTTTGATGATTGCGTTCAAACAAAATGTCCTAGAACAAAATTTTCAAATGTAACTACTAGAATGTGATACAATACACGATTGGGTGAAGTTTAGTTGACTTCTGCGCAGCGGTTTGGGAGTTAACATCAAAATTACATTTCTCGGCCATATCGCATAGATCTCACTGTGAAAAGGCTTAAATGGCTTTTTTGACCTAAGTTTAATGATTGCGCTCAAACCAAATGTCCTAGAACGAAATTTTCAAATGTAACTACTAGAATGTGATACAATACACTATTGGGTGAAGTTTAGTTGACTTCTGCGCAGCGGTTTGGGAGTTAACATCAAAATTACATTTCTCGGCCATATCGCATAGATCTCACTGTGAAAGGCTTAAATGGCTTTTTTGACCTAAGTTTGAGGATTGCGCTCAAATCAAATGTCTTAGAACCAAATTTCCACATGTAACTACTAGATTGTGATACAATACACTAATGGGTGAAGTTTGGTTGACTTCTGCGCAGCGGTTTGGGAGTTAACATCAAAATTACATTTCTCGGCCATATCGCATAGATCTCACTGTGAAAAGGCTTAAATGACTTTTTTAATTAAGTTTGATGATTGCGTTCAAACAAAATGTCCTAGAACAAAATTTTCAAATGTAACTACTAGATTGTGATACAATACACTAATGGGTGAAGTTTGGTTGACTTCTGCGCAGCGGTTTGGGAGTTAACATCAAAATTACATTTCTCGGCCATATCGCATAGATCTCACTGTGAAAAGGCTTAAATGACTTTTTTAATTAAGTTTGATGATTGCGTTCAAACAAAATGTCCTAGAACAAAATTTTCAAATGTAACTACTAGATTGTGATACAATACACTATTGGGTGAAGTTTGGTTGACTTCTGCGCAGCGGTTTGGGAGTTAACATCAAAATTACATTTCTCGGCCATATCGCATAGATCTCACTGTGAAAAGGCTTAAATGGCTTTTTTGACCTAGGTTTGAGGATTGCGCTCAAATCAAATGTCCTAGAACCAAATTTCCACATGTAACTACTAGATTGTGATACAATACACTAATGGGTGAAGTTTGGTTTACTTCTGCGCAGCGGTTTGGGAGTTAACATCAAAATTACATTTCTCGGCCATATCGCATAGATCTCACTGTGAAAAGGCTTAAATGGCTTTTTTGACCTAAGTTTGAGGATTGCGCTCAAATCAAATGTCCTAGAACCAAATTTCCACATGTAACTACTAGATTGTGATACAATACACTAATGGGTGAAGTTTGGTTGACTTCTGCGCAGCGGTTTGGGAGTTAACATCAAAATTACATTTCTCGGCCATATCGCATAGATCTCACTGTGAAAAGGCTTAAATGGCTATTTTGACCTAAGTTTAATGATTGCGCTCAAACCAAATGTCCTAGAACGAAATTTTCAAATGTAACTACTAGAATGTGATACAATACACTATTGGGTGAAGTTTGGTTGACTTCTGCGCAGCGGTTTGGGAGTTAACATCAAAATTACATTTCTCGGCCATATCGCATAGATCTCACTGTGAAAATCCTTAAATGACTTTTTTAATTAAGTTTGATGATTGCGCTCAAACAAAATTTCCTAGAACAAAATTTTCAAATGTAACTACTAGATTGTGATACAATACACTATTGGGTGAAGTTTGGTTGACTTCTGCGCAGCGGTTTGGGAGTTAACATCAAAATTACATTTCTCGGCCATATCGCATAGATCTCACTGTGAAAAGGCTTAAATGGCTATTTTGACCTAAGTTTAATGATTGCGCTCAAACCAAATGTCCTAGAACGAAATTTTCAAATGTAACTACTAGAATGTGATACAATACACTATTGGGTGAAGTTTGGTTGACTTCTGCGCAGCGGTTTGGGAGTTAACATCAAAATTACATTTCTCGGCCATATCGCATAGATCTCACTGTGAAAAGGCTTAAATGGCTTTTTTGACCTAGGTTTGAGGATTGCGCTCAAATCAAATGTCCTAGAACAAAATTTCCACATGTAACTACTAGATTGTGATACAATACACTAATGGGTGAAGTTTGGTTTACTTCTGCGCAGCGGTTTGGGAGTTAACATCAAAATTACATTTCTCGGCCATATCGCATAGATCTCACTGTGAAAAGGCTTAAATGGCTTTTTTGACCTAAGTTTAATCATTGCGCTCAAACCAAATGTCCTAAAACTAAATTTCCAAATGTAACTACTAGATTGTGATAAAATACACTATTGGGTGAAGTTTGGTTGACTTCTGCGCAGCGGTTTGGGAGTTAACATCAAAATTACATTTCTCGGCCATATCGCATAGATCTCACTGTGAAAAGGCTTAAATGGCTTTTTTGACCTAAGTTTGAGGATTGCGCTCAAATCAAATGTCCTAGAACCAAATTTCCACATGTAACTACTAGATTGTGATACAATACACTAATGGGTGAAGTTTGGTTGACTTCTGCGCAGCGGTTTGGGAGTTAACATCAAAATTACATTTCTCGGCCATATCGCATAGATCTCACTGTGAAAAGGCTTAAATGACTTTTTTAATTAAGTTTGATGATTGCGTTCAAACAAAATGTCCTAGAACAAAATTTTTAAATGTAACTACTAGATTGTGATACAATACACTATTGGGTGAAGTTTAGTTGACTTCTGCGCAGCGGTTTGGGAGTTAACATCAAAATTACATTTCTCGGCCATATCGCATAGATCTCACTGTGAAAAGGCTTAAATGACTTTTTAAATTAAGTTTAATGATTGCGCTCAAACCAAATGTCCTAGAACGGAATTTTCAAATGTAACTACTAGAATGTGATACAATACACTATTGGGTGAAGTTTGGTTGACTTCTGCGCAGCGGTTTGGGAGTTAACGTCAAAATTACATTTCTCGGCCATATCGCATAGATCTCACTGTGAAAAGGCTTAAATGGCTTTTTTGACCTAAGTTTGAGGATTGCGCTCAAATCAAATGTCCTAGAACCAAATTTCCACATGTAACTACTAGATTGTGATACAATACACTAATGGGTGAAGTTTGGTTTACTTCTGCGCAGCGGTTTGGGAGTTAACATCAAAATTACATTTCTCGGCCATATCGCATAGATCTCACTGTGAAAAGGCTTAAATGGCTATTTTGACCTAAGTTTAATGATTGCGCTCAAACCAAATGTCCTAGAACGAAATTTTCAAATGTACCTACTAGAATGTGATACAATACACTATTGGGTGAAGTTTGGTTGACTTCTGCGCAGCGGTTTGGGAGTTAACATCAAAATTACATTTCTCGGCCATATCGCATAGATCTCACTGTGAAAAGGCTTAAATGGCTTTTTTGACCTAAGTTTGAGGATTGCGCTCAAACAAAATGTCCTAGAACAAAATTTTCAAATGCAACTACTAGATTGTGATACAATACACTATTGGGTGAAGTTTGGTTTACTTCTGCGCAGCGGTTTGGGAGTTAACATCAAAATTACATTTCTCGGCCATATCGCATAGATCTCACTGTGAAAAGGCTTAAATGACTTTTTTAAGTTTGATGATTGCGTTCAAACAAAATGTCCTAGAACAAAATTTTCAAATGTAACTACTAGAATGTGATACAATACACGATTGGGTGAAGTTTAGTTGACTTCTGCGCAGCGGTTTGGGAGTTAACATCAAAATTACATTTCTCGGCCATATCGCATAGATCTCACTGTGAAAAGGCTTAAATGGCTTTTTTGACCTAAGTTTAATGATTGCGCTCAAACCAAATGTCCTAGAACGAAATTTTCAAATGTAACTACTAGAATGTGATACAATACACTATTGGGTGAAGTTTAGTTGACTTCTGCGCAGCGGTTTGGGAGTTAACATCAAAATTACATTTCTCGGCCATATCGCATAGATCTCACTGTGAAAGGCTTAAATGGCTTTTTTGACCTAAGTTTGAGGATTGCGCTCAAATCAAATGTCTTAGAACCAAATTTCCACATGTAACTACTAGATTGTGATACAATACACTAATGGGTGAAGTTTGGTTGACTTCTGCGCAGCGGTTTGGGAGTTAACATCAAAATTACATTTCTCGGCCATATCGCATAGATCTCACTGTGAAAAGGCTTAAATGACTTTTTTAATTAAGTTTGATGATTGCGTTCAAACAAAATGTCCTAGAACAAAATTTTCAAATGTAACTACTAGATTGTGATACAATACACTATTGGGTGAAGTTTGGTTGACTTCTGCGCAGCGGTTTGGGAGTTAACATCAAAATTACATTTCTCGGCCATATCGCATAGATCTCACTGTGAAAAGGCTTAAATGGCTTTTTTGACCTAAGTTTGAGGATTGCGCTCAAATCAAATGTCCTAGAACCAAATTTCCACATGTAACTACTAGATTGTGATACAATACACTATTGGGTGAAGTTTGGTTTACTTCTGCGCAGCGGTTTGGGAGTTAACATCAAAATTACATTTCTCGGCCATATCGCATAGATCTCACTGTGAAAAGGCTTAAATGACTTTTTTAATTAAGTTTGATGATTGCGTTCAAACAAAATGTCCTAGAACAAAATTTTTAAATGTAACTACTAGATTGTGATACAATACACTATTGGGTGAAGTTTAGTTGACTTCTGCGCAGCGGTTTGGGAGTTAACATCAAAATTACATTTCTCGGCCATATCGCATAGATCTCACTGTGAAAAGGCTTAAATGACTTTTTAAATTAAGTTTAATGATTGCGCTCAAACCAAATGTCCTAGAACGGAATTTTCAAATGTAACTACTAGAATGTGATACAATACACTATTGGGTGAAGTTTGGTTGACTTCTGCGCAGCGGTTTGGGAGTTAACGTCAAAATTACATTTCTCGGCCATATCGCATAGATCTCACTGTGAAAAGGCTTAAATGGCTTTTTTGACCTAAGTTTGAGGATTGCGCTCAAATCAAATGTCCTAGAACCAAATTTCCACATGTAACTACTAGATTGTGATACAATACACTAATGGGTGAAGTTTGGTTTACTTCTGCGCAGCGGTTTGGGAGTTAACATCAAAATTACATTTCTCGGCCATATCGCATAGATCTCACTGTGAAAAGGCTTAAATGGCTATTTTGACCTAAGTTTAATGATTGCGCTCAAACCAAATGTCCTAGAACGAAATTTTCAAATGTACCTACTAGAATGTGATACAATACACTATTGGGTGAAGTTTGGTTGACTTCTGCGCAGCGGTTTGGGAGTTAACATCAAAATTACATTTCTCGGCCATATCGCATAGATCTCACTGTGAAAAGGCTTAAATGGCTTTTTTGACCTAAGTTTGAGGATTGCGCTCAAACAAAATGTCCTAGAACAAAATTTTCAAATGCAACTACTAGATTGTGATACAATACACTATTGGGTGAAGTTTGGTTTACTTCTGCGCAGCGGTTTGGGAGTTAACATCAAAATTACATTTCTCGGCCATATCGCATAGATCTCACTGTGAAAAGGCTTAAATGACTTTTTTAAGTTTGATGATTGCGTTCAAACAAAATGTCCTAGAACAAAATTTTCAAATGTAACTACTAGAATGTGATACAATACACGATTGGGTGAAGTTTAGTTGACTTCTGCGCAGCGGTTTGGGAGTTAACATCAAAATTACATTTCTCGGCCATATCGCATAGATCTCACTGTGAAAAGGCTTAAATGGCTTTTTTGACCTAAGTTTAATGATTGCGCTCAAACCAAATGTCCTAGAACGAAATTTTCAAATGTAACTACTAGAATGTGATACAATACACTATTGGGTGAAGTTTAGTTGACTTCTGCGCAGCGGTTTGGGAGTTAACATCAAAATTACATTTCTCGGCCATATCGCATAGATCTCACTGTGAAAGGCTTAAATGGCTTTTTTGACCTAAGTTTGAGGATTGCGCTCAAATCAAATGTCTTAGAACCAAATTTCCACATGTAACTACTAGATTGTGATACAATACACTAATGGGTGAAGTTTGGTTGACTTCTGCGCAGCGGTTTGGGAGTTAACATCAAAATTACATTTCTCGGCCATATCGCATAGATCTCACTGTGAAAAGGCTTAAATGACTTTTTTAATTAAGTTTGATGATTGCGTTCAAACAAAATGTCCTAGAACAAAATTTTCAAATGTAACTACTAGATTGTGATACAATACACTAATGGGTGAAGTTTGGTTGACTTCTGCGCAGCGGTTTGGGAGTTAACATCAAAATTACATTTCTCGGCCATATCGCATAGATCTCACTGTGAAAAGGCTTAAATGACTTTTTTAATTAAGTTTGATGATTGCGTTCAAACAAAATGTCCTAGAACAAAATTTTCAAATGTAACTACTAGATTGTGATACAATACACTATTGGGTGAAGTTTGGTTGACTTCTGCGCAGCGGTTTGGGAGTTAACATCAAAATTACATTTCTCGGCCATATCGCATAGATCTCACTGTGAAAAGGCTTAAATGGCTTTTTTGACCTAGGTTTGAGGATTGCGCTCAAATCAAATGTCCTAGAACCAAATTTCCACATGTAACTACTAGATTGTGATACAATACACTAATGGGTGAAGTTTGGTTTACTTCTGCGCAGCGGTTTGGGAGTTAACATCAAAATTACATTTCTCGGCCATATCGCATAGATCTCACTGTGAAAAGGCTTAAATGGCTTTTTTGACCTAAGTTTGAGGATTGCGCTCAAATCAAATGTCCTAGAACCAAATTTCCACATGTAACTACTAGATTGTGATACAATACACTAATGGGTGAAGTTTGGTTGACTTCTGCGCAGCGGTTTGGGAGTTAACATCAAAATTACATTTCTCGGCCATATCGCATAGATCTCACTGTGAAAAGGCTTAAATGGCTATTTTGACCTAAGTTTAATGATTGCGCTCAAACCAAATGTCCTAGAACGAAATTTTCAAATGTAACTACTAGAATGTGATACAATACACTATTGGGTGAAGTTTGGTTGACTTCTGCGCAGCGGTTTGGGAGTTAACATCAAAATTACATTTCTCGGCCATATCGCATAGATCTCACTGTGAAAATCCTTAAATGACTTTTTTAATTAAGTTTGATGATTGCGCTCAAACAAAATTTCCTAGAACAAAATTTTCAAATGTAACTACTAGATTGTGATACAATACACTATTGGGTGAAGTTTGGTTGACTTCTGCGCAGCGGTTTGGGAGTTAACATCAAAATTACATTTCTCGGCCATATCGCATAGATCTCACTGTGAAAAGGCTTAAATGGCTATTTTGACCTAAGTTTAATGATTGCGCTCAAACCAAATGTCCTAGAACGAAATTTTCAAATGTAACTACTAGAATGTGATACAATACACTATTGGGTGAAGTTTGGTTGACTTCTGCGCAGCGGTTTGGGAGTTAACATCAAAATTACATTTCTCGGCCATATCGCATAGATCTCACTGTGAAAAGGCTTAAATGGCTTTTTTGACCTAGGTTTGAGGATTGCGCTCAAATCAAATGTCCTAGAACAAAATTTCCACATGTAACTACTAGATTGTGATACAATACACTAATGGGTGAAGTTTGGTTTACTTCTGCGCAGCGGTTTGGGAGTTAACATCAAAATTACATTTCTCGGCCATATCGCATAGATCTCACTGTGAAAAGGCTTAAATGGCTTTTTTGACCTAAGTTTAATCATTGCGCTCAAACCAAATGTCCTAAAACTAAATTTCCAAATGTAACTACTAGATTGTGATAAAATACACTATTGGGTGAAGTTTGGTTGACTTCTGCGCAGCGGTTTGGGAGTTAACATCAAAATTACATTTCTCGGCCATATCGCATAGATCTCACTGTGAAAAGGCTTAAATGGCTTTTTTGACCTAAGTTTGAGGATTGCGCTCAAATCAAATGTCCTAGAACCAAATTTCCACATGTAACTACTAGATTGTGATACAATACACTAATGGGTGAAGTTTGGTTGACTTCTGCGCAGCGGTTTGGGAGTTAACATCAAAATTACATTTCTCGGCCATATCGCATAGATCTCACTGTGAAAAGGCTTAAATGACTTTTTTAATTAAGTTTGATGATTGCGTTCAAACAAAATGTCCTAGAACAAAATTTTTAAATGTAACTACTAGATTGTGATACAATACACTATTGGGTGAAGTTTAGTTGACTTCTGCGCAGCGGTTTGGGAGTTAACATCAAAATTACATTTCTCGGCCATATCGCATAGATCTCACTGTGAAAAGGCTTAAATGACTTTTTAAATTAAGTTTAATGATTGCGCTCAAACCAAATGTCCTAGAACGGAATTTTCAAATGTAACTACTAGAATGTGATACAATACACTATTGGGTGAAGTTTGGTTGACTTCTGCGCAGCGGTTTGGGAGTTAACGTCAAAATTACATTTCTCGGCCATATCGCATAGATCTCACTGTGAAAAGGCTTAAATGGCTTTTTTGACCTAAGTTTGAGGATTGCGCTCAAATCAAATGTCCTAGAACCAAATTTCCACATGTAACTACTAGATTGTGATACAATACACTAATGGGTGAAGTTTGGTTTACTTCTGCGCAGCGGTTTGGGAGTTAACATCAAAATTACATTTCTCGGCCATATCGCATAGATCTCACTGTGAAAAGGCTTAAATGGCTATTTTGACCTAAGTTTAATGATTGCGCTCAAACCAAATGTCCTAGAACGAAATTTTCAAATGTACCTACTAGAATGTGATACAATACACTATTGGGTGAAGTTTGGTTGACTTCTGCGCAGCGGTTTGGGAGTTAACATCAAAATTACATTTCTCGGCCATATCGCATAGATCTCACTGTGAAAAGGCTTAAATGGCTTTTTTGACCTAAGTTTGAGGATTGCGCTCAAACAAAATGTCCTAGAACAAAATTTTCAAATGCAACTACTAGATTGTGATACAATACACTATTGGGTGAAGTTTGGTTTACTTCTGCGCAGCGGTTTGGGAGTTAACATCAAAATTACATTTCTCGGCCATATCGCATAGATCTCACTGTGAAAAGGCTTAAATGACTTTTTTAAGTTTGATGATTGCGTTCAAACAAAATGTCCTAGAACAAAATTTTCAAATGTAACTACTAGAATGTGATACAATACACGATTGGGTGAAGTTTAGTTGACTTCTGCGCAGCGGTTTGGGAGTTAACATCAAAATTACATTTCTCGGCCATATCGCATAGATCTCACTGTGAAAAGGCTTAAATGGCTTTTTTGACCTAAGTTTAATGATTGCGCTCAAACCAAATGTCCTAGAACGAAATTTTCAAATGTAACTACTAGAATGTGATACAATACACTATTGGGTGAAGTTTAGTTGACTTCTGCGCAGCGGTTTGGGAGTTAACATCAAAATTACATTTCTCGGCCATATCGCATAGATCTCACTGTGAAAGGCTTAAATGGCTTTTTTGACCTAAGTTTGAGGATTGCGCTCAAATCAAATGTCTTAGAACCAAATTTCCACATGTAACTACTAGATTGTGATACAATACACTAATGGGTGAAGTTTGGTTGACTTCTGCGCAGCGGTTTGGGAGTTAACATCAAAATTACATTTCTCGGCCATATCGCATAGATCTCACTGTGAAAAGGCTTAAATGACTTTTTTAATTAAGTTTGATGATTGCGTTCAAACAAAATGTCCTAGAACAAAATTTTCAAATGTAACTACTAGATTGTGATACAATACACTATTGGGTGAAGTTTGGTTGACTTCTGCGCAGCGGTTTGGGAGTTAACATCAAAATTACATTTCTCGGCCATATCGCATAGATCTCACTGTGAAAAGGCTTAAATGGCTTTTTTGACCTAAGTTTGAGGATTGCGCTCAAATCAAATGTCCTAGAACCAAATTTCCACATGTAACTACTAGATTGTGATACAATACACTATTGGGTGAAGTTTGGTTTACTTCTGCGCAGCGGTTTGGGAGTTAACATCAAAATTACATTTCTCGGCCATATCGCATAGATCTCACTGTGAAAAGGCTTAAATGACTTTTTTAATTAAGTTTGATGATTGCGTTCAAACAAAATGTCCTAGAACAAAATTTTTAAATGTAACTACTAGATTGTGATACAATACACTATTGGGTGAAGTTTAGTTGACTTCTGCGCAGCGGTTTGGGAGTTAACATCAAAATTACATTTCTCGGCCATATCGCATAGATCTCACTGTGAAAAGGCTTAAATGACTTTTTAAATTAAGTTTAATGATTGCGCTCAAACCAAATGTCCTAGAACGGAATTTTCAAATGTAACTACTAGAATGTGATACAATACACTATTGGGTGAAGTTTGGTTGACTTCTGCGCAGCGGTTTGGGAGTTAACGTCAAAATTACATTTCTCGGCCATATCGCATAGATCTCACTGTGAAAAGGCTTAAATGGCTTTTTTGACCTAAGTTTGAGGATTGCGCTCAAATCAAATGTCCTAGAACCAAATTTCCACATGTAACTACTAGATTGTGATACAATACACTAATGGGTGAAGTTTGGTTTACTTCTGCGCAGCGGTTTGGGAGTTAACATCAAAATTACATTTCTCGGCCATATCGCATAGATCTCACTGTGAAAAGGCTTAAATGGCTATTTTGACCTAAGTTTAATGATTGCGCTCAAACCAAATGTCCTAGAACGAAATTTTCAAATGTACCTACTAGAATGTGATACAATACACTATTGGGTGAAGTTTGGTTGACTTCTGCGCAGCGGTTTGGGAGTTAACATCAAAATTACATTTCTCGGCCATATCGCATAGATCTCACTGTGAAAAGGCTTAAATGGCTTTTTTGACCTAAGTTTGAGGATTGCGCTCAAACAAAATGTCCTAGAACAAAATTTTCAAATGCAACTACTAGATTGTGATACAATACACTATTGGGTGAAGTTTGGTTTACTTCTGCGCAGCGGTTTGGGAGTTAACATCAAAATTACATTTCTCGGCCATATCGCATAGATCTCACTGTGAAAAGGCTTAAATGACTTTTTTAAGTTTGATGATTGCGTTCAAACAAAATGTCCTAGAACAAAATTTTCAAATGTAACTACTAGAATGTGATACAATACACGATTGGGTGAAGTTTAGTTGACTTCTGCGCAGCGGTTTGGGAGTTAACATCAAAATTACATTTCTCGGCCATATCGCATAGATCTCACTGTGAAAAGGCTTAAATGGCTTTTTTGACCTAAGTTTAATGATTGCGCTCAAACCAAATGTCCTAGAACGAAATTTTCAAATGTAACTACTAGAATGTGATACAATACACTATTGGGTGAAGTTTAGTTGACTTCTGCGCAGCGGTTTGGGAGTTAACATCAAAATTACATTTCTCGGCCATATCGCATAGATCTCACTGTGAAAGGCTTAAATGGCTTTTTTGACCTAAGTTTGAGGATTGCGCTCAAATCAAATGTCTTAGAACCAAATTTCCACATGTAACTACTAGATTGTGATACAATACACTAATGGGTGAAGTTTGGTTGACTTCTGCGCAGCGGTTTGGGAGTTAACATCAAAATTACATTTCTCGGCCATATCGCATAGATCTCACTGTGAAAAGGCTTAAATGACTTTTTTAATTAAGTTTGATGATTGCGTTCAAACAAAATGTCCTAGAACAAAATTTTCAAATGTAACTACTAGATTGTGATACAATACACTAATGGGTGAAGTTTGGTTGACTTCTGCGCAGCGGTTTGGGAGTTAACATCAAAATTACATTTCTCGGCCATATCGCATAGATCTCACTGTGAAAAGGCTTAAATGACTTTTTTAATTAAGTTTGATGATTGCGTTCAAACAAAATGTCCTAGAACAAAATTTTCAAATGTAACTACTAGATTGTGATACAATACACTATTGGGTGAAGTTTGGTTGACTTCTGCGCAGCGGTTTGGGAGTTAACATCAAAATTACATTTCTCGGCCATATCGCATAGATCTCACTGTGAAAAGGCTTAAATGGCTTTTTTGACCTAGGTTTGAGGATTGCGCTCAAATCAAATGTCCTAGAACCAAATTTCCACATGTAACTACTAGATTGTGATACAATACACTAATGGGTGAAGTTTGGTTTACTTCTGCGCAGCGGTTTGGGAGTTAACATCAAAATTACATTTCTCGGCCATATCGCATAGATCTCACTGTGAAAAGGCTTAAATGGCTTTTTTGACCTAAGTTTGAGGATTGCGCTCAAATCAAATGTCCTAGAACCAAATTTCCACATGTAACTACTAGATTGTGATACAATACACTAATGGGTGAAGTTTGGTTGACTTCTGCGCAGCGGTTTGGGAGTTAACATCAAAATTACATTTCTCGGCCATATCGCATAGATCTCACTGTGAAAAGGCTTAAATGGCTATTTTGACCTAAGTTTAATGATTGCGCTCAAACCAAATGTCCTAGAACGAAATTTTCAAATGTAACTACTAGAATGTGATACAATACACTATTGGGTGAAGTTTGGTTGACTTCTGCGCAGCGGTTTGGGAGTTAACATCAAAATTACATTTCTCGGCCATATCGCATAGATCTCACTGTGAAAATCCTTAAATGACTTTTTTAATTAAGTTTGATGATTGCGCTCAAACAAAATTTCCTAGAACAAAATTTTCAAATGTAACTACTAGATTGTGATACAATACACTATTGGGTGAAGTTTGGTTGACTTCTGCGCAGCGGTTTGGGAGTTAACATCAAAATTACATTTCTCGGCCATATCGCATAGATCTCACTGTGAAAAGGCTTAAATGGCTATTTTGACCTAAGTTTAATGATTGCGCTCAAACCAAATGTCCTAGAACGAAATTTTCAAATGTAACTACTAGAATGTGATACAATACACTATTGGGTGAAGTTTGGTTGACTTCTGCGCAGCGGTTTGGGAGTTAACATCAAAATTACATTTCTCGGCCATATCGCATAGATCTCACTGTGAAAAGGCTTAAATGGCTTTTTTGACCTAGGTTTGAGGATTGCGCTCAAATCAAATGTCCTAGAACAAAATTTCCACATGTAACTACTAGATTGTGATACAATACACTAATGGGTGAAGTTTGGTTTACTTCTGCGCAGCGGTTTGGGAGTTAACATCAAAATTACATTTCTCGGCCATATCGCATAGATCTCACTGTGAAAAGGCTTAAATGGCTTTTTTGACCTAAGTTTAATCATTGCGCTCAAACCAAATGTCCTAAAACTAAATTTCCAAATGTAACTACTAGATTGTGATAAAATACACTATTGGGTGAAGTTTGGTTGACTTCTGCGCAGCGGTTTGGGAGTTAACATCAAAATTACATTTCTCGGCCATATCGCATAGATCTCACTGTGAAAAGGCTTAAATGGCTTTTTTGACCTAAGTTTGAGGATTGCGCTCAAATCAAATGTCCTAGAACCAAATTTCCACATGTAACTACTAGATTGTGATACAATACACTAATGGGTGAAGTTTGGTTGACTTCTGCGCAGCGGTTTGGGAGTTAACATCAAAATTACATTTCTCGGCCATATCGCATAGATCTCACTGTGAAAAGGCTTAAATGACTTTTTTAATTAAGTTTGATGATTGCGTTCAAACAAAATGTCCTAGAACAAAATTTTTAAATGTAACTACTAGATTGTGA